>NC_133552.1:39527693-40727693 GCF_048773025.1 Camelus bactrianus | reverse complement strand
TATCATTGCTAAATATATATTTAGGGAAACTTTCTGAATCAAAATCAATATTTACTCTAATTTTTAAGGAAGTTGCTTTTCCTTACACTTGGATTAAATTATATTTAATGCATTTTAAACTCTTCAAAGTTATCCATAATAGTCATGTTTTCTTTTTCATCATTTATTATTTTTATTTTCAACTGCTATCTGCAAGCAATTTAATTAATCAGGCCATTTCAAAGTTTTCTATATTCCCATAAAAATTCAACTTTGTTATGTCTGTAACTAACTTTCTTAACAGATCCTATCAATTTTTCTTTCAATACATTGCATTTTCCCTAGAGCGGTAATGGCCTTTTGTGGAGTGGTAGCTAATACTGTACTACGCAGAATGAGAAGAACTGATTAATTGCTTTTAGAATAGTAAATGAAGCCTTTTAATTTAATGAATATTTCAACAGAATCAATTCACTTTGTCTCTCTAAAGGCAAAATCCCATAGGGAGAATTTCTTTGGGGGTGACCTAGAGAGCAAATTGGAACCTCTGTGAGGTTGGCATACAACCATATGTTTTCACAAGCACTTAGATTATCTGTATATTTCTAATATATTACCCCTAACCTAAAATTCATTCGATTGCAAGAGTTTAGATTTACAAATTATCCTTGGATATTGTGACTTGTGAGGCCAGGGCATGAGTTCTCTCTGTCTGAGATCTGTCTATTTTAAGTATATTGCTGAAGTTGGATTGCTTAAAAGGCAGGGGAGTATAATGGATGAGATGGTAGGCTAAGAGCACGTCTACATGTGGTAAAGGGAACACACTGCATCTTAAATCGTGAGAGCTTGACACAAAACGACTCATTTCTATGACATCGCCATTTGAATCTTTGAACTAGCCTGATCTTATAATTGCTGTCTTAGATTTTAAGTGAAAAATCAAGACAACTTTTTACTACTTGCTTAAACATTTACTTATTTCTTTTACTAGTCTGTTGTGCTTCACTCCCTATTTATTTGAAATGCAGTCACCACTTTGGTTATTAAGTAGCTTTCTATGAACATCTGATGTTCTTTCTATGAACACCTTTTTCACTGATGGAAAATTGCATAATGACAATTGTTGATAATTTTATTTAGTTTGAATAAACGATAACCATGTTTTTAGGAATGTATATACATAAATATATACTTGGGAAAATTTTAAGACAGTAAAATAGTATCCTCAAAGGTAAGGTCAGTATTTATTAAATGCAGAGATACAATTGGGCTTTCTGATGCTCTTGACAATTTAGCTTTGCTGATTTTTACAGAAACTTAAGACACATGCCTTATAATTACTTATTACAAATGTACTCAGAGGTAAAGTAGAACAATTTAAAAATTATAAGGTAATGGATGCTAGCATTCCACTACTCAAAAATAAGCCTTTTATAACCACAGCATGTTAAAATAGATTGTAACTTCTTCATTTGCATACATTTATTTTAATATTTGCTTATGATTATACCTCTCCTTTGAGTGGTTTGAAATTAACTGATATGTCTATTCTTCAATCCAATAAAGTGTTCTAAATATATTCATTAAATTCAAATCAGTGGAGATTTATAAAAAGTAGTGAAGCACATAAATTAAGAGGACTAGCCAACAAGACATAAAGTTGAATGACAAACTATAATAGAAAAAGAAATTATAAAAGCCACACAAGTCAAACTACAAAGATATGAAAACTAGAAAAGAAGATACTATTAACATCTAATAAGCTATTGGATTATTTGTACATCAGTACATATGTATCAACAAAATTGGGAAGTAACTAAGATCTTACCCCTAATATTTAGATATTAAAAATTTAGAAGTTTAGGAATATTTGTTTGAGGATAAGTAACAATGTTTTTCAACTTTTTTGACCCAGAACTTACATTTAGAAGTAATTTTATAATGAATTTCAATATAATATATAACTATAATATATATAGTATATAAAAACCCACCTATATTTTAAGCTTAAATGGGATATTAGAGCTTGTTTGCTTGGATTCCCTTTATCTTAACTCTTTCTCCCAAATAATCTTTGGGAGTTTTCCCAGACTGTCAGTTCAGGACACCTGAGAAAATTTTCTGACTAGAGGCAGAAAAAGATTAAAAGATCCAGTTAACATTGTTTCCAAATCAAATTTTCAATGTAACAATGTGATGACATTAGGAAATTTTTATTCTCTACTGAGTTGCTTTACATTTGATTTCATCTCAAAATCTGTCTATATTCTTTCACGACACTTTCAAACACTCATTCTACAAGAGTCATTGTTATCCATGAACTGTTTTGAGTTGGGCAACTCATATTTTTCTCTTTGGAAGGTAATTTGAGCAGCTTGGAACAGAAGATTTATGGAGGACATGAATATACTAAGATACTGAAGAAGACTAATGCACCACATTTATGTAGTCTGAAGTTTATAGCAGCCCTCATTAAACAGCTGGCTGGGGCTAAGCTGAAAGAGTTTTGGGACTGCTGTGAAAATGCTTTAGACCCTCTAGGGTCAATTCCAAAACTGGTTGGGAAGCCTTATTCTATGTCACTGTTTCTCATAGTTAATAATGCACAGAACTCATTTAAAAATGAATAACTTCTGCAGTGTTGTCTGTCTTAGTTTGTTGAGGCTGCTATAATAAAATACCACAAATTGGGTAGTTTATAAATAACATGTCCCTCCTTCTCTCTCTCATTTCTTGGTCAGTATAACCAGAGTTGTATTAATTTTACTGATATTTTCAAATGAATAGCTTTTAGTTTTATTGATTTTCTTTATTGCTTATCCCTGTTCTATTTAATTGATTGCCACTGCTTAATTTTACCTTTCCTTATCCTTACTTTAGTCTTATATTTCTCTTCATTTTCTAGACTCCTGAGATGTAAACATAGATTTTTGATTTTAAACTATCTTCTTTCTAGTAAAAGCATTTAAAATTGTAAATTACCCCCTAAGAACTTCTTCAGCTTTATACCACAAATTTTTATATATTCTGGGGTTTTATATCATTCAAGATTTTGTCATTTTTAAATCGATCCCTGAGTTGTTTAGAAGTGTCTTGATTAACTTCCAAATATTTAGGGCTTTTTTCAAATTGTCGCTAATCCCAAAATTAATTCTGACTTGCTCAGAGAACACACTTCACATTATTTCTTTTTTTTTAAAGTTATTAAAATTTATTTATGGACTAAAATATGATCTATATTGCTTAATATCCCTTATGCACTGAAAAATAATAAATATCATGCCATTTGGTGAAGGTGAATTGTATATTCCTGTAGATATTTTTGGCATAATTTTTCTATCAATTACTGAACCTAGTGTGTTAAAATTTCCAACTCTAATTACGTATGTCTCCTTCCAGTTCTGTCAGTTTTTCAGATATAAAGTGTATCTATATTTATAATTATTATATCTTTGGGATATGTAGAAATTGTATCATGATTAAGTGTGCTGTATCATTGCCTCTAATAATATTCCTTGTATTTAAGTTTCTTTTTCTGATATTTATTTAACCACTCTACATTTTTTAAATTCTTTTTTGCTTGTTGGATATTTTCCCTTGTTAACATTTGACTTACTTAAATATGTACATACTTAAGAAGTATGTATATCCTGTAGACAGCACAGAATGTTTTTGCTTTTTTTTTTTAATCTCACTTAAGTCTTTTGATTGGAATCTCAGTCTTTTGATAAGAATGTCCAGTGCATTTACATTTATTGTAATCAGTGATACATTGTATTTATTTACATATGACATTATGGAATTTGTTTTCAGGTTTTTAATTGCTCCTTGGTTTCTTCTTTCTCAATTTGTTCCCTCTATGTTAATCAGAAAATATAATATTTCTTTTTAATTCTTTATTGGCAGTCTAGCTGAATCTATTTACACTGAAGCAAAAATATGTGCTTCTTTGGGGACCAAAATATGCTTTTTTAGCTTGTTGAAATCTCCTATAGTTAATGTTGAATTACTTATCCTAAAATATTGGAAGTGTGCTTGAAATGATATATTACCATTTATACCTTTATCCTATTGCCAATATTTCATAACCATTATAGGCACAACAATATCGTGCTATAATTTTTGCTTTAAACAATTACACGATTTTAGGGAAAAGACAAAAGTGTGTGTGTTTTCCCATTTCCAGCATTTAAGTCCTTTTTATTCACATTCGTCTTGCCATCTGGGGTCATTTTCTTTAGCTCAAAGAACTTTAACAGTTCCTTCAGTGCAGGCCTGCTGGTGATTAATTCTTTCAGTTTTTTGTTTATGAACATGTCTTTATATTATTCTTTTAAAAATAAATTTGCTGGCTAAAAAAAAAGTTTGGTTGGCTGGTTATGTATTTTTTCTATCAGTATATAGAATACCATGTTATAATTGCTTGTAATGAGAATCAGCCATTATTCACGTTGTTTTTCTCCTGTATGTAAAGTGTTTTCCTCTGTGTGTGAAGTGCTTATCTCTAGCTGGTATCAGGGTGTTCCTATCATTGATTTTCAGCTATACTGAGGAGTGGTTTTCTTCATTTTTATTCTCTTTGAGGTTTATTCATTTAGGAAAAAAATTTGGTCATTATTATTTTCATTTTCTTTTTTTCTCTTTCCTTTTCTACCTTCTCTCATTCTGGGATTCAGATTTCACACTTTTTTTAAATCATTTGATGTTTTCACATGGGTCTCTTAGATTCATTTTAGTTTCCTTAAATCTTTTCTCTCTGTTGTCCAGGTTGAAAAATTTCTTTTGATCTATCTTAAAATAGTAATTCCTTCCACCATTTCCAATCTCTGTTGAAACAATCTAATATGTATTTTATTTCAGTTTTTGTGCTAGTCAGCTTTAATATTTCCATTTTTTAATAGTTTCTTTGCTTAGATTATTTGTCTCTCCCTTCATTATGACTTTTCTTGCCCTTAAATTATTTAAATATTCTTGTAAAAGCTATTTTGAAGTCTTAGTTTGCTGTGTCCAAAACTGTGACAACTAAGAATCAGTTTCTATAGACTTCTTTTTACCATGAGTTTAAGTCTTGCTTCCATTTCTTTGGATCACTATAAAATATCCATGAAAAACTGGACAATAGAGATAATATTTCTGCTATCCTTGTCAAAAGATTCTCAGTTTTTTGTTCTGACAGGCATTTGATTTCCTAGACTCAAACTGTAAACTATTTTTCTTCCATAGTGTGTAGTCGTTGACATCTGCTCAGTTCTTGCCTGCTGCTTATTTTAGCCTATTGCATTTATGTTCTGGAGTTCTAGAATTTTCATCTATAGTTGAAGGGTTTGGTATTTAGCCAAGTATTTGGGTATAGTTTATAGACAGACTTTGGGACTCACCCTCTCTTTGGTCTCTTTGTTTCTATGAATTGCTTCATAAATTTCTAGCTACTTGCCTTTTTGGTCTGTCTTTTCATACCTCAGAGAGTGAGGATTTGGCTTCCTGCTGCCCAAAGTGTGCAGAGATTGGAAAACAAATAACAACGACAAACTAAAAAATCTCACCCACTGAAGTTTTGTCTCACAGGACTGCATTCTTCTTTGGTCCCTGCCTATGGAGGAAGGCTTTCATAGTTCACGGTGAAATATTTCAAGCCTATAGTTAGGTGGCAAGGGGATCTCTCTATTAAATGTAAGATTAGGTAAATACCACTTTCAGACATTCAAGATCTCGAAAAATATACTTTCTGTGTACCTATCTCAGAAAGCTACTGGAAGAAATGCACCCCCCAAATGAGGAAGTACATCAGGAAACACATGAGAGTTTACCCGGTAAAAAGAATATCTATTTCAAGAAAGTGGCAGAATAAGCTCTTCCACATCTGGGGTGATATTGAAGGAAGTATCTGTACTGTATGCTCTGCATCAAAAATGGCAAAGAATGATGGTCAACTTGAGGTATGTGAAGGACCTGAGAAGATTTAGGCTATTAAGGAAAATTTAGCATAAATTAGGTTTAAAATCTACAGAAAATACAAAGTTTCAGAGAAAAGAAAATATTATACAAGAAAGGGTACAATAATCATTGCAAATAAAAAGCTCATCTGTGAATAGTTTACAAGATAATAGTTGTATCCCTAATAAATCATGATCTCACCAAACTTTTATGTAATGAGAGTTGAAAAGGCTGCAGAGGGATAAGGCTGCACAATAACATATAGGATTCCCAGTTAAATTTGATTTTCAAACAAATGACACTTTTTGTGTGGGTAAGTAAATAAGATTCAAGATATTATTATACTAAAAAAACATTCATTTTTATATCTTAAATTCAAATTGCCTGGCTGTCTTATATTTTAATTTGGTATATCTGACAACTTTAAGGATGCGAAGTGCTGAAGTAGGAATACATGAAAGAGAGCTGAATTCTCACCTTACCCTCTAGAAGATAATAGAGAAAAATAAAAGTTATGAAATAAAAATCATACAGTACACTTTTATTTTTAGAGACATGGAGGTAAATGATAAAATAAATAGCTACAATAGTTTAAATTAGCATCCTCTAAGAAATAAAAAAATATGGGAGGTGGCAGGGAATTTTTTTTAAGAAGTATGTTAGAACTATATGCATAAATAAACGTAAGGCAAATAGAAACAAAATAAATAAATAATTTAAATGCAACCAAAGGTACGGAATAATAAAAGTCAGAAAAAAATAAAAGTAACTTAATGAAAAATAAGTGTTTGGGTTTGAAATTACAGCTTCATTCCAGTTACGAATATGGTGTAAATCCTATAAACATCCTCTTTGGAGTGTGGCATGCCGATACTCCTATGACCCATGTGTTAACTCTGAATGAACTATTTTACCACTTCCATTTTAACCATTACAGTACTTTATTGTGATGGATCAAGACATCACTACCTTTTATTTAATAAAAAGTTTCTGTTTATATGTTAAATATTCCTGTCATTTTTCTTATGAACAGACAACATGAAGAGTACTATGATGTGGTGTTTAATGTGCTCCTGGACAGAAAGACATAAGCACTAAAATTATTTACTGTTTACAACAAGTGATTGTCCATCCAAACAATATTTTATGCTAACAGCAATTTTTAGTTTAATATTAGAATGGAAACATGAAAGTAAAATATACATCTGGAAATCTCAAATATTCTCTGAGATGTCATCCATGGACACCTATACTTCATATGTGTCATATATGCCACTGCGGAAAATGGTGACTGCCTTGTTTAATTCCATTTTTCCTCTTTCCCTCCCTTTCCTCCTTCCCTCCCTACCTTCCTCCTTCTTCCATCCATTTCTATTTCTGTCTCTCCTTTCTTTCCTTCCTTTCTAGCCATCCTCCCTTCCTCCCTTTCTTCCTTCCTTTCTCTCTTTTCTTTTCTAGATGAGAATAAAAGGAAATTAAGATACTCAGGTTGTACCTCTGAAGTCTCACTGAATTGTCAACTGAAATGATATAAAGTTTTGCAAGATCTGCAGTTTATACATATGTGTGTGTACATATATGTATATACACACAAACACATATACATATATACATTAATATAAGAAATGTCTTTTTAGATTTATATAATCCTCACACAAATTCTATTAAATAAGTTTCATTTTTCTCCTTTAACAGATGGGAAAACAGAGTCAAAGAATTTAAGCATCTTGTAGTTAGGTAATCTACAGAATCAAACATTTAGCCAGGGACAGATAGCTATACCCTAAAGTGCCTAACTTTATTTTCTTCTCTTAGGCTAGGTTGTTTCCTCTGCTATATTAAGGATGGTTGGGTTGCCCAACCTTAATCACTTTCGAACGAAAAGCCCATCACTGCACATCTTCTTCGGTTCAGTGCCAGTTTTGTTCATTTCAGTGTATTCAGCACTACTTTCAATGAAAGTTTTATCCTATTAAAAATTTCCAACAAGAATAAAATAGTATTTAATGGAAAAATATATATATACTGAAATGCACATTTAATAGTCAATGTCTGGTAAGATCATTACAATCAATTCAACTACCCTAAGGAAATACAGAGTTTGGGGCCAATCTGTTTTGAATCTAACATGATTCTAAAAGCGGTTTTTTAAAGATGGTTTTTTTCTTATCTCCATTGAAATTCCTAAAGCTTTTAGCTTGCATAGGAGATAATATAAGAAGGCTAACTGCATAAACATTTATCATTTTTAAAACAAAATCACGTACAGTAAAAGACATATGGTGAAGTACCAACTTCTACATACCATAAGATTATCCACTTCCAGGATGATAACCAAAAATGAATCAGGGTTGCATGTTTGGTTTATATCTGCCTTTTAAGTATTAAGAAATACTTACTTCTCTCAACCACTCCTATTTACTTCATTTTTCAGAAGGGAAAACACTTTTCTCTGAATTGATGACTACTTATTTTTCAGCTAAAGTAAATACAGGTCTATATCTCTTTTCATTTGCGTGAGAAGCTGACACATTCTGTCACAACATCGCTTGAGTAAATGGGAAAGTGACAGCTTCCTGGCAAAATTTTAAAGAGATAAACATCTATTTTTGTTTAAACAGCCACTAAAAATCAGATAGAAGCTTTCCAGGTTGAAAGGATAAAGAATGCACAAGTGCTGCAAATTGGCAAATGAATGCATGCTAGAAAATTTCTGATGTTTGTCTCTGTGTTTTTAACCACAGCTCAGTGTTTTTTGGGATTAAAGAATACATCTTTAAAGAATAAATTTTATCAGGATGATAGAATTATAAACAAAGCTGATTAAGAGAATTTTTAAAAATCAAACAACAATATTCATGGAAACAATTTCTTCTAAATTAAAATATTAAATACTTGCTTTTTCCTGCATTTGAAGTGTGTTCCAGTTTTAATCAAATACTTTAATTCTAATAATCATATTATTTGGTTTAAAAATAATTCTGCTAAAATCATTGCTGCTTAGTCTTTACATATCACATAACACATTTTAGAGATGTTTTTCCTTTACCACTATTCTTATAATTATCATATAAATATTGCTACTTTCATCTGGCTTATTTCCCTTAAAATCTGTACACATAGTATGTCAAATTATTGCTCAAATGACAATAGTACTTGTAAAATTTGTATTTGTTCTCCTGCTTGCAATTAAGCCTTTAAACATAGAATCTTATCATTCATTATTAACATATGTAAAATAGAGAAAGCAGATAGCTTATACAAATTTAATTTAAAGAACTTAATATATAAGAAAGTTGGTGTTAATTATTGAGACGTAAGACCCCATGACTGTCCAAGGTAGGTATTATACGTATCATTTTTAGGTTTTATGGCTCTCAGATTGATAATTCCTGTTGATATTAACCTTCTTTATATCACTGTGTGATCTTCAAACTTTCCTGGAGCAAATAAACCGCTATTTAATCTTGTGTATTCTATGTTGTTACAGTAACACGGAGTGAGCCTCGCTCTGAAACAACAATAATGTATTTATTCTGCATTTCTGTCTCATCTGTTTCCACATCTCCCCAGCCAAACAACTTCATGTGTTTGGGAGGAAGAGAATGACAGGGGATTTTACTTTTCTTTTCAGTTGCAAGTCAGAGGTTGAGAGTACTAAATGTTACTTGTAGATGGTGCTAGTGACGAAGTAAATCATATACTGATAACCATCAAGTTCTGTGGTGAATACAATGATTAGCAAATAAGCCAAACAATGATAGGGTTCAAACTATTCCTACTGTTCAGCTAAAAATGGATTTTTGGTAGAAGATAATTGAAGAAGAGTCACAGATTATGAAATGCAGTTACCTTATCTTAAATTATTTTATTGAACTATCAGGTAAATTTGAAATGCTTTATTCCTGTCTTCCCCCCACCCCCCAAAAATATTCTAAAACATTCACAAACTTCCTTTGAATCTCCCTGTTCAGAACATTGGGAAGACATATTGTTAAGGTTTATATGTGAGAAAAAAATTTAATAGTTTATGTATATGTAAGCATCCAAACTTGAACTTCATCTTGGACTTTGTCACTTGCCTCTGCTCTGACAGTCTTTCTGATTTACATACACAGGCAGACCTTGAGCACACAGTGAAGATGTTCAGGAAAAAGCAGAAAGGGAACAGCTAAAATACTATTAACTCTCTCTGATGACCAGAAACTCCAGTATCTGGATCTCACTACTGAACTGCTCTGAAGCAAGAAGTGAGAGAGGTGGGCTGGGATTTAAATAAACAGCGTATTCATTTTACATTGATGTCTCTTGATTAACAGTGGAAGACATCGCTCCTGAAAGCATCTGCAGTGTCAGTAATTCCATTAACAAAGAAGCCACTTTATTATCAACATACTGTAGATTCATTTTAATGTGTCATTTGCACTTCAAAGTCACATAACTTTTATTATGGTAAATCAATTAAAACTATTTCTCATGATAATTTATCTTCTGCGGAGTTTATCATCTCAGAGAATGCAATATTTCCCAATTTAACTTCCAAGACAAAAGTGATGTAATTTGAATGCCTTTTACTGAGCTTATTAAGCATAAAGATCACAGAAATTTCAAACCCTGAACGATAACTGTTTCATCTATGTGATAAAATGGAAGCCACATTTTTTCTTTTTTTTGTAGTGTATTATAGGTAGTGGAGACAGTATGCTAATTAGCAATATAACCTCATTTACTGATTTTCTATGTCTCCCTTTTAAAAATATAATCCAGTAAAGGCAGATAGTTTCTCTGATATTAGTTTTAAGGAGAACATGAAGATTTATATAAAAACATTTTATTAAAGATTTGCAAATGAGCTGAATTTCAGGATGATGCAGTCACCTGGTTTTGTTTTGTTTTTTAGTTTTAATGACTTTGTAAGAGCATACTTCAGAGATTTACATCCATTTCTTATCTTTGAAAACTGCCAGTATTTTTCGACCTTTGTTGAATATTTCTAAAATAAGCAGTTTTAATATTCATTTGCGACGTGAAAATGCATGGAAATGAGAAATTTTATGGGTTTCTAAATTGAGTATTTAAACTTACAGAGTATTTTCAAGCATTTGCCATATTTTGTTTTTTGGTTTATGATCCAACTGAATTTAACTCAAAAGCTCTATCTATGGAAGTAGAAGAGAGGAGAAATTATTTGTAATTACTTTTTGAGTGCAGTCAGAATACATAATGTAAGTACTATATGAAGAAGTACAGGGTAGTTTACTTAATAATGCTATTTTGGTAATTTTTTTATGATAAAATGAAGCACTTTCAATAGAATTTTTCTTTTCTGAGATTATATTTCTTGGGAAACCTCATTAGAAATGTATGCAAAATGCATTTTCTTATCAACATCTCTAGATTCTCAGTTTGTAAATATTGAGAAATTTGTGCCTAACACTTTTTTATCCATTCATTATTTAATTTTTGCAAGAGAATTGTTTCTACTGTTTATAGGAGGAGTAGAAGTTAGACAGAATTAAGTTACTATGCACCATCAGGAACAGTACCCTTGATTTCAGCATCTGTAATGTGGAAATTTTATAATCTAATATCAAAGAGAATTATGCTTGTAAAAATGACCAGAGAGCAAAGTCAAATTAATTGTAATAAACTTACTACTGCTCACCATCATAGCAGTGCCTAAAGGATTTCCTGAGGACATTTAGGTCTTGGCAGTATAGTTAAAGCGCTGCTGGTGTTGAAAATCAGGATTGAAGCTGAGAGACCTAGTCTAAAACCTTATGTATATCATGTATTTGTATTACTCAAGAAATTTATAATATCTCATATCTGTTTTGTTGTCGGTGTTGGTGGTGGTCATGATGTTGACAGTGAATTGATATTAGTATCAATTATTTTAAGGTTAGTGTATGTAAAGCATTTAGAATCTAGTCACATGCAAATCAAAGAAAATTCTGCAAGCTGTGACTCTGATCTCTGTATCCAGTCCATACCACTAATTCAGAGGCTTTTAGCATCCCTGAACCTCATGGCTTATGTATTCCATATTATAATTACGTGTGTAAGTGATCTTGAATTTGATCCATCCACCCTTCTTTTCCTCTCATTGCCATACAGTGTGACTGTAAAGATGGATCTATACAGTTCAGAGGAAAATTTGCAAATGACCTAAATTTCAAGATAATGCAGTCACCACTTCTGATAGTTTTAGTGGCTTCATAATAAGTTACTTCAAGGACTTAGATCCATGTCTAATCTTTGGAAACTGCCAGTACTTTTTTTTTTCAACTTCTTTATTGTATCCTCCTGAAATAAGCAGTTTTAGTATCCATTTGCAGCCTGAAAACGTTTGTGTGGAACTGAGAAATTTTATGCTTTTCTAAATTGAGTTTAAATAGTCTAAACTGGCATCCACATTCTTAGATTACACACCTCCAATACATTATGTGTATATTTATTGATGCATAGATCATACAAACGAACTTTTGTACTAATAAAGTACATTTCTAGGAAAGCACTCACATATGCATGGTAAGATATCTTCCTAATAATTATGGCTTAATACTATCAATAACTAATATCTCAAGGGAGTGTATACACTTAGGGTAAGGCTATTAATGTTATGGGTATAGATCTACTTTTCAGTGGATATTCTGAATTATGCTGAACAACTTGTTGGATATGACTATGCCACAAATGCTTTTTTTCAGAGTGAGACAGATGAAGAGATCTTTGAGCAGAAAACTGTCAGCTCTTTTATAACCCCATTGCCCTTCTGTGCTTAAATCACTGGGACTATCATCAACCCCTATTTTTTGTAGAGATCTTGTTTAACCTATTTGTCTATTACATGTGGGTTCATTCAGTTAAAACTGGATGATTAAGTAGCAAACCCATTTAATTATGGAAATATCCATGAAATACATTACAGTTCACCAAAACCCATGAGGATAGTTCCTTTAGCCCTTCTGCCTTGTGGAAATCCTGCTCTTTTTCTCAAAATTCCCATTATAAATGCAACAACTGACATGAAATAAGACTGGAGAATGGTTGCCATGTCAATTAGTACATTAAAAAATTAACAGCCTAATGGGTTAATCATTTTTTAAAATCAAAATAAAAAATAAATAGAGATTTTAGCATGTTCTTTATCTATCTATTGCCTGGTACAATTCCTGGAGTGTTTTAATTCTGCTTTGAAACTAAAGCATCAGATGCCGCTCTTCAACTGCAGCGTTTCAGTTTTCTCGCTCCAGGTGACAGAGCACATTACAGGAATTCTTCCCTCTGGAGGAATGATCTTACTCCCTCAATATTAAACTTGGTCAAGTTTTTGGATTTCAGTTCTCTGTGTTCAGCTCTATCCATTCCCACTGTAACAATCTTCCAGAGAGTTTCCTAAACAGAGGATTTCTAAGTTAGAATTAGCTACTATTTAAAACCTTAAAGACCTCCCTTTCTCCCTTTGAGATCCACGCCAACACTTCGACAAGTTTTACCTTAAAACTAGGGGAAAAACAAAGGGTCTTTTCTCTTCACTTCCACACCAATCCAGGACCATGTGAAGATTCATTAAACGACCAAAATCACGCAAACCGTGCTCCCAGTGGGTTCTCAACTTCCCTCCTCAAGAGACTCGATTCTACAAATGAAGTAGTTGCTTTTGGTGGTTGTTAGTCTTCTAAGGAAGATCTTGTAAATGATTTTGAGATGCCAAATCCATTCTATCTGAAAGTGACGTGAAGGATCACTGGTCATTCTAAGGCATTCTTTACGCACCCTCCCTGAGGAAGGGTGCCTTCAGTGAGTACAAAATTATTTTTAACATATGCTTAACAATCAAGCATCAGTGCAATTTCTGGAGGGCGTAGGATTCTAAACCAAAGTAAACAACAAAAACATCTCCAACATGTCTAATCGTTTTGCTATTATCTGTTTCTCTCCCCTCTGTTGTGAAAATTCTTGAAAATAACTGCCATCTTTCTTACAGACATATTCCTAAATTCTTGTACAAAAATGATCCTTTGGAATGTCCCCACTGGCTTCTCTTCCTTGGAAAATGAAACTAGCCACACATCTTAGTAACATGAAGGACCAAGAGAATGTCTTTATTTACATGATATTAATATTCAACTGTCTTCATTAGTGTAATTATTGATAAGGTAGTGATATGATTATTACAGGAAACATGATTGAAGATATAAAGTTGCAGATAAGTTGATTGTTTATTTCAGAAACTTCCTGAAATTCTGTTTATCTAATAATAGAACTAGTCCCCATCAAGGATTCTTGCCAGGGCAATAGATTGTTCAAAGGGGTTCAAAAGACTGTACGGCTCTTCAATAATTCTTCAAAACAATACACCAAATTCCCTTACTTTATTCTGCACACTAATTCTACCATTATCTTAAAAAAAAAAAAATCCTAAGTTTGATCAAACCCCTGTATGGTAAGACCTCATACCTTATATCAGACTCTAAAACATCCTGCTCTTATCCATCCACTTCCAAAAAGGCACTAAAACTTTAAGTTAGTATCTTCCTCTACTCCAAGAAGCAATAAACTGTTTTGCTTTATTGACAAGTTATTTGATGTTATGTTTATTTGTTTGTTTGCTTTAGGGATTTAGATATTTCAACTGTTCATCTGTTTACTTAATTTGCTGTGATTTTCAAAAACAAGAATATACACAATGTGTGTGTACATTCTAAAGAATAGTATTAATAATCCAATGTGCTTCCCTTCCTGATTACTTGTGGTAGGATGTGGCAGCCTTTTGTTCTTGATAAAAACAATTAGAAAAATTGCTATTAATTTAAAAAATTTAAAAAAGCATCACAGTGATATGAGGCAGGAGGATTAGATGGACTAACATTCCAGAAAGGAGAAATTCACTCCAAAGTGAGGTCACGGTTGCCTCTCCTGAGATTAAAATTAAGCCTGGGCTGGCTGAGGCAGACTCACCATGGGGAAAGCAAAGCCAACAAATTTTTTAGTGGTCATGTGGGGCTAAAGTGACAAACTGGAGAACTGAGTGTACTCAAATGTATGGTTCTTTGCTCTACAAGACATTTTCTGTATGATAAGGCCATGCAAAAGGTTAAAATGCTAGGTAGAAAGAAAGCTTCTGAAGAACAGAGCAAAATCTTATAAAGCTCATTGATATTTGAAAAACAAAAATCCATGATGTGGATTAGGGTTGGGATGGGCCGACACCTTCATCAAAGAAGAGATTAAAGCCCTACAAGGGGGGTTGAATGGACTCTGAGGTTTTTCATTAATATAATGAAACAAAAAATTTTTTAACTGAACTAAACATACACTTCTTTTTTTTTTTTGTAGTTAGATGTAGCAAGTTAATTTTTGCAGTTCCCTTTCTCCCTTTACATGACAAGTAAAGCTCACTGGCCTCTATCTGACATTGCCAACCTTTAGCCAGTGAAGAGGATTCACAGACAATAATGCAACCATCAATCAGGAAAAGGAGGAGGGACAAAGGATAATCATTAAGCTGCGGCCTCAATTGTGTGTTCGTGCATTTCCATGCAAGGTACCCTTGCCACATTTCCTCGGGGGGACCTTCCTGATTCTGGGTGTAGATGGAGACTAAGAATCTAGCCTGGGTATTTAACACAAGGCTGTTGTTGAGGAACAAGGAAATTGGCAGAGATTTTGCACTCTCTCTGGCTTGCAGTGACAGAATTGGTAACTGGATGGGCCAAAAATATGTAGTATTATCTGTATATCAAGATGCTTGAGTTTTGAAGGTTGAGTTTTGAAGATTTGTGGTGCTGAATAATGAAGAGCTAAACTAAAAACTTCTGAAAGACAAAACCAAGTCTCTTACTGCCTTTCTGAGCTGAGGAAACAAAGACTGTTCATGTCCTACAAAGAAGGATAAACTAACAATAAACTACCAACCTGCAATTCAGTCCCAATTCAACAAAGTTCTTGATTAGACTGAGGATATCAATTAAGATTTTTTAAAAAGTCTTAACTCATATGGATAATAATGGACTGAACACTTCTTTGCTGTTTCTTTTTGTTTACTGCCTGAGTTAGATGGGAGGTTGAATCAGAAACCCTTTACAATGGCTCAATAGCTGAAATAGAAAAGAAAAAAAATCACCTGCTTGGATAATCATAGGAGATATTTGTAAGTCTCACCCTTGGGTATAGTTGGACATTCTTTAGAAAAATTCTATAATTATTAGATAATTTAAAACGTAGTTAAATAGCATCACTGAATGTATCCATTTATCACCTTCTTTTAAAAACCACTTTTTGTTTATACATGTGAAATTACTTTTGGCTCAAATGTTTCCTTTAGAATTTCCTTATTCCTTTAATTCTTTTTTTTCCCCTGGAGGATATTTTTACTTAATCTTCATTCTTAAACAATATTTTTACTGAGTATAAAATTCCAAGTTGATAATTATCTCTAAGTTCTTTACAGTATTAATTCTCTTTTCTGTTTCATTATTGCTGATAAGATTTCAGCAGTGACTATAATCACCATCCCTTTCATGTAGTTTGCCTTTTATTCTATTTTTAAGATTTTCATTTTTCTCATGCTTTACGTAAAGATGGGTTTCTTTTTATATTTCCCGCTTTAGAATAGTTAGGCTGTACTGGATTGACATCTTTTAACAGTAATGGAAAGTTAGCCATTATCTGTGGATTCAGCTTTTTTCCTTCTTCTTTGTGTTAGATGTTTTGGAATTTTGTATGGACCTAAATATGTGCTAGTAAATGTTTAACAATTGGTTTTTCAAAATTAAAAAAAGCCCCCTGTTTGTAGCATTTGCAAATTTCCATTGTGTAAATGTCCTCGTCATGAAGAGCTATCAATGTGATGTTCCTGAATCCAGAGTTGGGAAAAGATGTGCATGATCAGATTTTGCAAGCTAATCAGAGCCGGTTCTAGCACACCACTTTGTAGACTTTATTATTGTCTCTTACTCTGTCTTCCATGTTACATATTTTACATTTATTCCTCCAGATTTCTAACATTCTCCTTAGGTATGGTTAATGTGCTTGCTGATACAAACTTTGAGTTCTAAATTTCTATTACTTTTCCTTTTTTTTTCATTTTTGGCTTATGTTGAATAGCCTTTAAATGTGCTAGTTTTTTACTCTTATTTTCAAGCCCTTCTTATTTCAACAAATACATATATGTTACATATAATCAATATATACATTTATAAACTTTTATTTTTTCTGTAATAAAATATGTAGTAATGTAGGTCTGTTTATGCCAATTTTGACTCTGAGAGCCTTGTTTTCTCTATGTTTTGTGATTTTTGACTGTGAACTGATCATTTCCCTAGAAACATGATCTTTGGAAACTTGAGTTGAAGTTATATTTCCCCCAAAGGATATATATTTGCTTATACCAGTCACATTTCTAAATTTTCTTTCAAGGTTTTAGACCCATATAAGTATAATTTCATAAAACAAATCTCTGAAAGCCAGCTCATGATTACAGATTTTCCAGAAATGTGGCCCTTTCCACCTAGTTCCAGAATTGAAAATGGTAAGTTTTCTTGCTGTTTTTTTCAGTAAAAAAAAGTTTTTCTCTGTCATTAATCATTATTTAGAGGATACAGCCCTTTGATGTTCTGATTTTACACCGATGTCTCCTCTTTCCATGCTATGTGGGCCCAGGAATTTATTTCCTGTTCCCTGCAGCCTTTAAAACAGTCTTCAAAACAGAAGCTTAAGGTCTCCAGCCTTCAGCATATACCATCAGGTTGACTCTTGAAGATAAAAGGTGGATTTGGTTCTTTTTTGACTTGCAAAGTTCCAGGTTCTACATTTAAGGGCTTACTATTGTGTGTGTATGTGTGTATGTGTGTGTGTGTCGAGTTAGCAATGAATTTTATTTACATTTAACTATTTCTTACTACTCTTCCAGGATTTTATTTGTTTAAATGTGGAAAGCCATGTGAGATTGCTAATCTCTCAAACTAGATTTCAAAACCTAAAGCCAGGATTTGTATCTAATGAAAATCAGAACAAAATACCGAAGACTACAACACAGAGGAAAAAACGTGAAAAAAAAAAAAAAAGAGGGTTTTCAAGTATGCAGGGTAACAAGCCAGTCAAATTCCTGTTCACCACAGATAACTGGATTTAACTGAAAATAACTGAAAATAACATGAAAATAACTTCTGAAACTGAATTTTGCTTTTCAGTTGAAGCATTTAAGAAGCATCTGTTTGGGGGTTCTTTCTAAATTTTACTTCTCTGTTCTCCATGATTTGTGGTTTTTTTTCTACTTACTGAAAAGTAATTGTCTTCATTTATCAATAGATTTGGACTATAAGGCATTTAAAAGTGAACAACTACATTTTAATATTATACTTTGTGCTACCAAAATCATTTACCGACACACAGGTAATCAGGAGACAAATGCTAGTCATTAACAACATACACTAAGGTGGGAGGGTAGAGCTCAGTACATGCTTAGGATGCATAAGGTCTTGGGTTCAATCCCCAGTACTTCCCTTAAAAAATAAGTAAATCTAATTACATACTCCCCCAAAATTATTAAAACAAATATATACATCAGGCATCGTCCATTCTCTGTCCTCTGGTCACCTGGTTAGGACTGCACTTCCTTGTCCCCTTCTGTGGATGGAGACTTCTGGATAGTTTTGGTGAATGAATTTTGAATAGACATAATATGTGTCACTTCTGGGAGAGAATTTCCATTTCCTGGCTTGAGAAACCCTCTCAACCCCCAAGTACTTCTTTATTCTCCCCATGGCAACAAGCAAAGAATAAAATGAGAGCTGCACTGTCAGACTGACTCACAGAATGATGTGGCATTAAGATGAAATGAGCCTTTATTTTTGGTGTCCTTTGGGACGGCAGCGCATCGTGGCTGATGCAGTGGCCAACACAACTTTAGAGATCAAATTTCAAGTCAGATCAATGGTTTGAGGGTTTTTGTTTGTGATAGGCAGAATAAGGGGTCCCCCCTCCCCAAATGTTTGCCTCCAATTCCCTGCAACCTCTGACCCTGACTAAAACTATTTAAGTTACACGGCAAAAGAGAATTAAGGTAGCCGATGCAATTAATTTTGTCAATCATCTGACCTTAAAAAATAGAGAACCCTGGATGACTAGACTGGGCCCATTGTATTCAGGAGAATTCATAAAAGTGGAAGAGGAAAGTAGAAGAAGAAAATCAGAGGGAGTGGCGAACCCAGTGTTAGGCAGACAGAAATGAGCACCAGGCAAGGGGAGAGGGGAGGGGACATTCCAGGAGATAAGAGTTTCCAGGAGATAACAGTACACCTGCGCTCAGGATAACAGGCTTCAAAGGCTTTTACTTTCTCTAAACGAGCGCCAACAAAGAAGCCGGTTAGAATCGGAAGCTGCGGCTGGGCTGCCTAGTATAGAGAAGGACCTGATGCTCATTATAATGTAATTAGCATTGCTGTCTGGGCCCCTCCTATAGGCTTTTCTATGTGCTTCCTGCTTTTCTATATGCTTCCTGCTTTTCTATGTGCATGCGCAAAGGAGGTGGGCGGGACTAAGCGCTCAAAAGACAGGAGCCTGTCAATCAATCCTGAGAATGCTTGTCCCCAAGCCAGGATTCAAGACGGGAGAAGTGAAAGTTCACCACCATTTTCCTCTCTTGGGTTGGCCTGCCCTCAGTTCTCGAAGGTGTACTCTGCTTTACTAACTTTTGCTTTACTAGTAAAACTTTCCGCTCATACCATGGTTTCAGTCTCCCGTTTAAAATCTTTTTCTCCGGCGAGAAAGAACCGAGGCGTTTTTCCCCTCCTCGCAGTAATGCCAGGAGACTGTTCGGGGAAATGCAATGTTGGCTTAAAGATGGAGACCACCATCCAAGGAGTGGATGCCGGGAGCTCGAAAAGGCGGGAAACACAGTCTTCCCTAGAGCCTTCGGAAAGGTAAGATAACACATTTAAATTGGTGTTGTTTTAAACCTCTTAGTTTGTGGTGATTTGCGTCTTTTTTTTTTTTTTTTTAATTTCCAGCTTTATTGATACAGAATTGACTTATTGTGTAAATTTAAGGGGTATAATGAGATGATTTGATATTGCAAAGTGGTTAAAGCTCATAGTAATTTGTTATAGAGAAAACGAATGCAGTAATATTTGTCAGTGTGCTATGTGAAATTTATACTTCCAATATTTAACATATTTTATCTGCATGATCTAGAAATGTATTGGTAAACAGAGAAACTCTGATACTAGATTTAAAACACTGCTAAAAGTTCAAGGTACAATAGTGAATAAAACAGAAATATTACTTATGTTTACAAAATCCATAATACAGAATTTCCAGAATATTAACTTTATTATTAACCATAAAAGCAAGTTCATTGGATCTAATATGCTGTGTGAAAGGGTGAAAGTACTCTCCTCAAATTATCATTTAATTTTGAAAACTTTGTTGATATACAAGCAGATTTACTGAAGCAAATCTGAGGATATTGGGCAGAAAAATCTTCCAATCACACTAAATTTCATTTGAAAAATGGACCCAATTGTGTATCTTTCACCTCAGTACATTTTAGTCTATGGTCAAGCCAGGTTCTCCAAATAAATGATGGTCCTTTGTGCCTCTGGTTATACTGTTCCTTTTGTGAGATGTGCTGTTCCCTATGCTTTTCCCTTGGTAACCTCTTATGCATTCTTTTCCATTTCCCCTCAGATTTTACTACAGCAAAGAAGCTTCCCAGAACTTACTAGCCTAAGTTACCTAGCTGTGTTTATGCTCCCACTGTTTCCAGTGTTCATCACTAACACATTTTACATGAATATTAAAATGAAAAAAATTTATGAGACCATAATAGAAGAACAGGTGCAAAGCTAAATGTGAGGCAGATATTTAGAACATCAAAAGGAATCTCTGAGACCTAGTTCATAACTAAGCCAGATACAAATAACATATAACTTTTCAAAAGTATCATAACACAGTATAAAATATATCTGTATGACAAAAGGGGGATAATTAGATAGCAGAATTGCCTTGAGAGTACTGTTGCCATTCTCAGATGCTGAGAGCATCTCCCACACCCAGGGAGAAGGATGGAAGCTAGTATCTTCCTATGATAAAAATAGTGAGAAGTTGTGTGCCTGTGTTGTGGCTGAATGAGCAGGTAGATGCAAAGTTTGGCTCTAGTACATTTTTACCCAGTGATGAGGCAGGGATGTAAATATTTCCCATGCGTCAGGAGAGCTGCCCTGGAGCCATTGCAGGATCTTCCCTTAGTGACAAAAATACTTATCTTTTGTCTTTCTGTCACTCTCATTGGACTATAGGATCCTCTAGATAGTAAATATTTATACCTCTCAAACATGGCTGGCACATTGTGAATATACAGTAAATTGAACATCAAATGCTAAGTGAATGTATGAGAAGTTCAGAAATAGATTTAGATTCAGAAAAATACCCATCTAAAATAAACTAACCCAAAAAAGATGTTTTAAGAAAAAGGCAAAGATATTTGCAAAGCAGTAATAGATAAGATTTTTTTTCTCTAATTTTCTTGATATTTACCTTATATAGATAAGATATATTAATAGCTCTATCTTTCAGACTAGGTATGTAGCCAGTAAGAACAGGGTTTGTTTTTCTAATTCTTTGCCTTGCCATCTCTTAATACACTATGTTGATTTAAAATGTCAGTGGAGGTGGAGAGGGTATAGCTCAGTGGTAGAGCACATGCTTAGCATGCACAAGGTCCTGGGTTCAATCCCCAGTACCACCATTAAAAAAATACATATATACATAAGTAAATAAGCATAATTACCCTCCTGCCAAAAGAAAAAAAAGTCAATGGAGTTAAAATAATAAGAGTTGCCATTCTGTGTACATAGAAACACTAGATGAATTTTTTTGAAAATTGGCATTTTTCTTTAATTATTATTATAATCAACCAATATGTTACCATCTATTGGTTGAAAGTTGAAACCAATGAGTCAAAAACTAACAACTTAATTTAGCAGTCATCACAAAAATACACATGTATGATAAAATATTCCATTTCATGTATTGTTTCACATTTTTTTCATTAGCAACATTGCTAATTTAATAGTCACACCTTGACCATGCAGCTTTTTATAGAATCCACTTTCATTACTAGTCACAGTTTTGCCAAGTAAGCTTCAGGGGGAAGTAATTAAATTTAATAGAAGCCACCTTCATTTTGAATCTGCCGTCAATTTAAAGCCATGGGGAAAGGTAATTACATTTAATAGACACCATAGTTCCTAGACGAAGATGTACGGTATGTGACGTTAATCATTAGTCCAACAGTCTGAAAAGTAAAATCTTACTTAGAACAAACTCCTTACAAGTAAACTAGACTGTCCTTTTTCTTTTCAACTTAAGAGAAGTAAAAAATGATGCTTATTTGGCTCTTAAATATGTTATTGAAATTTTACTCTGAAGATTCAGTTCATTGATTTCAAACAATGATGGAAAGTAGATAGCATTTATAAACCCCACTGCAGTATGATTAATTCTTAAGGACATGTATATGGATAATATTCTTTATTAAATATTTCTTAGGCTCAATAACATCTTTCTCTTTCCTAATTGCTGAGGCTGATGCAATAAACTACTGCTTTTTGAATTTATTCTGATAGTAGGTTTTGTGTGCTGTGGTTTATGTAAATTAAAGATGTTTGCTTCAGTATCTAAGAGTTTTAAGCCGGTGAAAGATCATAATAAATATGAAAGTAGAACATTCCTGTTTGGTAAACACATCTACAAGCCTGACTGCATTTCACTGAGCATTTTATAGGTTCATTACGCCATTTGGCTCACATTGGAGTCACCTTAGATTTTATTTTTATTTTTTTCTTCATGGTGTATGAATAATTTTTGGCTTCTGTTTAGGCATTGGATTTTAGAAATCGTTTTTGAATCAGATTTTGATAATAAGCTCATATACACTTCCCATTAAATTGAAAGGAATCTCCCAAGGGTTCATGAAATTAAAAGTGCATATAGAATGGGTAAAATTTACAAAACTATTTTAAGAATTTAAGATAATTACTCTTCAGTGATATTTCTAAACAAAATATTTTACTTGTGCATATTCTAGCTGGCATAGTCATATACAGAGAGAGTGAATGAGGAGAGACAGGGAAAGAAGGAAAATATGGGTGAGAATGTCTTCGAGGATTGAAGACAAAGATCTCAATCAAAAATAAAATTGATCCAAGTAGCATTTTTGCCATTTTATCTAAAAATAGTAATAGTGATAAATACATATCAGTGACTTAAGTAAGACACAAAAAGATTCTTTTGTGAAGTTAAAACACTATAGAAAGCATTTTGTAAAGAAATTTTAAGAAATTATGCATTTACCCTGTGTGACAAGCAATGAAACCACAATAGTCTTTTTTGTTTGTTTGTTTACATCAATACTTTCCAGTGATACTTTTAGCTAGCAATATTTTAAGAAATACCAACGTTGAGTTTGTTCATTTTTCAAGTACGTATTCAGGCTCTGTTGGTTCATTATCTTTAATAAAGCCATTCATTGTTCTCAAGGGATATGTTTATCTTTCTTCTCTAAGACTGTAAGAAATACTAAGTTAGTGGGGGCAGATTTCACTGGATTTTTAAAAAGATTTACCATCATGTTCAGTGAAGTAAAAAGTCAAACCAGTTAAAATTAATCACATCAGGTACATTGATAGGGTGTCTACTGGCATCCTTCACATTTTTTAAGACATATAATTTGTTTAACATTTTCCAGATTTTTAAATTTGCAGCAATTATTTCTAGTTTATCTGAAAACAATAAAACCTAAGCAGTTGAAAGCAAACTCTATGGCTTTCTTTTTGAATTTAAATGTTGCTTACCTTAAATGTTTACAACAGCCCAAGGAATAGTTAGAAATTCACACAATATTAGTAAAAATTTTCTATTCAGCAATCTTTCTAAAAGTCATATTATGTAGTCTATTTATTTAATAAAGAAGAATTTTACATCACTAAAGTTTTTGTAGTCTTTGCAACTCTTCAGTGTTGAAAGAAAAGCTTTTTGTAAAACAAGAAATTTGGAGGGTATTAAAAATACAATTGCATATTTTTTATCAAGCAAATCCATATCAACTGCAAAGGGAACAATGTAAATGCAGCTATTTACACAGACTGTTCCAGTGCTCAAGTAACAGAAAGTAATACTCTTTGGTCAAATAATAGATATTCCAGGACTACTGTTAAAAACTTTGTCTTAACCTTTTTCTTTTCTTTTCTTTTTTGGTTTTGTTTTTCTCAAATACTGTATGTAAATAAATACTATAAAAGCTACTAAAAAAAGTAACCCCAAAAAGCAATTTGTAAATCCCATGCATTTTTTAAATCCCTTTGATTTAAAATAAAGATGACAAAACAAGATAGCCCTACTAAAATTACAGTACGGTGATTTAGGAGTACTACAGTAATATTTTCAGAATAGGATTGTTGATAATTATTTGAGAGTATTGATGGGTGTTACTTAGAAACCAACGTTCAAATAAGGCACCTACTATTATTGCATAATAAAGATACATGTTACTTCTAGTACATCGTGTAGATCCATGCTACACCTAAAGACAGTGCATCCAAGAACATATTGTCTTATTTCTAAGTTACCTTATAGAGTATATTGGGGTGGGATAATAAAAAAAAATATAAATTTACTAATGTGTGTGTCACATCTGGCCACATTGTTCCTTATTGCTAAACTTTTCCTGCTCTTGCTTCACTATTTTGCCATGGAAACTTTTGTGTGAAATATTTTCTGCTTCTCTAAGAAGGCTGCTTACTGTGGCTTGAAACTTTAACAAGTTACATCAGTTACTATGTATCTTCAACTGATACAACAAAGAGCACCAAGAATAAAACGTCAAACAAGACTAGTTTATTTTTCTGTTAAGTGATAGCAGAGAGAGGAAGATGGGACATTCCTGGCAAATAGGAGATTTTGCTTCACAAGATTGTCCAGAGACCTGAGTTCTACTTATACTGTAACCACACGATTCTCTGGAGCATCAGTGCCCCTTTAGAAATTTAATGCAAGCCATAAACAAAAACCAAATAAATTTTAAAATTTCTAGTAGCCATATTTTTAAAAAGTAAAGAAAGAGACAGAATTGATTTAATAGTGTACTTTATTTATCTCAATATATTTAAGGTATTATAATTTCAACATGTAATAAATATAAACCAATTATTAATGAAATATTTAACTTTTTTCTCATACTATGTCTTCAAAACTGGGTATAAATTTTATACTTATAGCTCATGTCAGTTTGGGCTGATGCCTGCTGTATTGGACTGTGCAGTTAGAGAGTATTGTACTTATCTGAGTGGTGACAGTTGGGTCATTACCACTGTATTTAGGGTCATCATGAGACCTGGGTAAAGAGGCACTGCTTCCTTGGGTTCTGTGCTTCAGAGGTTCCTGCTCTGGACCTCATCATTCTATGCTTCTCAGCATACGGAGGGAAGCCCAAGAATAAGAGTAACTGCCTGCCTGAAAGCTGTGCTCCGATCGTCAGAGTACCAGGGACCTCAGAATTCTCTGTCCCCAAATCCTTTGCCTCCAGGGTCAAGACCGTGCCTTTGAAGGTTGACATGACATCAGTGCCGGTATCCATGAACCCAAACGATGACCATTTGCTTGAAATATAGAAGGCGCCTGGACCTGTGAGCTGGGGTAACCATGCTTGTCTGCAGCCAACCTCATTATGCAAAAGAGAACATGAGTAGTCAGTCATGGGCCTGGGCTAGGTGCCAAGTCTTCTAATATCCCCCATGTTTCACACGGATCTTGGATGGGCCTGAAAGTTCTAGGTTTAAACCTGGCCTTCCAGGTTGTTAGGAAGGTGAAGTTGTCAAATTAGAATGGACAGAGCACAGTTTATGTAACTGGTATCTTGATATGTATCTTTTAACTATTTATACATGTGGTATGTCGTTCTCCATTGGCATTCTTACCTCAGTCCTTGGAAACGTTGTTTGACTGCATCTGCATTCAGCACATAGGAGAGGGACAGAAAAAGAAGGAACTGTATCCCCAACCGTGTTAAGTGTAATACTCAGAAATTTCAGTCATGATATCTACTCACAACGCATGATGAGAGCTCAACTACATGGATGTACTTAACTGTGAAAGAAACTAGAAAGTACAGCGTTGAACTGAGAAGCCATGTGCCCAATTAAAATATTTGTCAATGTATTACTAAGTGTAAAAAGGAAAGTGAACACAGGGGGACAATTAGAGATACCAGCCAGAGCCCACCAAGGACTTAGCATTGGGTTACTGGGATGGGAAAGGTAGCGTTCATGGCCTCAAAGTTTTGAGTCCAGTGTGGAACAGGACAACTAAATAAGCCATTATATTACAGTGTGATGAATTTTGTATTAGGGTTAACATCATTCAAGCTGCTTCAAAGGGCCAGTAAGAGCTGGAGCCAGTGTGTTTTTTGGCAGAGGGAAAAACTTGCCTAACCATGTAATAACACACAAACGTACTCAGTGAGTACTTGATGGATGAGTTAGCTCTGATTAGATCCATTAACAAGCACGCCATACCTCTGTGTTTTTATATTGAGTCATTTAATCCTAGAGGCTGGGAACATGTAGAAAATTTAAGATACATTCATTCATTTTCTTCACCAGAAGGTAGTCCTTCTTTATGATGTTTTGTATGTCTGCTAAATTCCTCAACTTCTTTTCAAAAATACATTCTTTGTATTGATTTTTCTAAGCCCTTAGGACATTTTATATATTCTCCTAATAGAGACACATGATATTGTGATGTAATTAATTCTCTGTACATCTGTTTCCCTTGCGAGAGTGCGGACAATTTGTAGACAGAGCTATGTCATATTCATCTTTATTTTTCTTAGCATATATCTCAATAGATAACATACAGTAAATATTTACTGACCAAAATGTTTAAACAACTTCCAAAGGATTGATTTTTCACATCTGCAAGTGTGAAGGATCTGACATATTATCCTGCTTTCAAGATAACAAAGTATCTTAGAAGAGCACCAGATTTTAATAAATGAGAACAAAACTCACAAACCAATCTCAGCAGCAGCAGTTCCTCTAATTCTCTGTGGAGCAACATGGTGAGGGGGGCTTGATATCACTTGCATTGCAGGGGTTGAAACAGGAGAGAAACTCCAAAGTTATGAAACAGAGCTTACATAGGGTGGCTGGCATATCAGTTCCTCTGACCCTCACATGAGTGAAAGAGAGACCTTTGCTCTGGAATGTAAAGAAATTGTCTTTAGAGAGGGGAAGAGAACGTATTTCTAGCTTTCCTTCACCATCTTGGAATGTAAAAAATGGGCCCGGGGGCAAGGACACTTTAAATCCCCCCAGAGCAATACACACTCTCTGACTTCTAAGGAGTGTTTGCCATTCAATCATCCTTTAACCCAGGTGCCAATGCTCTTTGCTCAGAAAGTCTTGACTGTGCAGAAATGTGAAAAATATTTGTTTCCCCACCTTGTCTTTAAAGGTTCTAAATTTCATTTTTTGAACTTCATTAAGTGCTTTGTGTTAGTTTTTTGAAGCTGCAGAAGTTGTATCTAATTAATCACATGTATCTGGGCTCTTAATTTATTCAAAACTTTGTTCATGTTTCCTCATTTCAGCTTAAAGATCCCCAGCTCCTTTCTCTCCTTTCCACTTGATGTGGTATCCAGGGTACCCCCTATTTTTGTAGTACTCCTTCTTATCATTGAGTTGTCAATATAGATTTTTTTAAAGTAATTAGCCCACATCTAAATACATTTAACTTTCACTTGCTGTAGAAAAATGAATTTATTATATCCCATAATATAGACAAGAGCCAGTATTAAAACCAATTCAGACTTTTGTAGCCACTGGTTTATCTGCATCATAGATATCTAGTTAGATTCCTTTCAAGATGTGTACATATATTCTTTTTTTTTTTTTAGAGAAAGAGCAATTACACACTTATTCCTTTTTATTTAATTTTAAAATTTATTTCTATCATTGCAACTATGTTGAGTTCATTATCATCTTTGTTTGTAAAAACTCTTATCTTAAACACTATTCCTCCCTGTCTTAGGTCTTGGATCTAAGTAGTTTACAATTTAGCAGAGATGGAGGTTGCAGACAAATTAGTGGTATACAATAATGTGATAAATGCTGTTAAACATAGAAAAGGGACTTCCCCATCAGGCTGCAAGGTCATGGGTGGCTTCCTAGAAAGAGTGATGCTTGAGTAGACATTAGAAGGAGGATTAGGGTTTAGCATTTGAACAGTCCAGCTAAATTCTGTGCCCTGTATCACAAGGATTGCCTTTCCTCCAGTCTCCAGTAGCATGTTCCTCATTTCCACCTGAGCATGTATCAGAATGGTTTTTACAACCACATTCTACCAACATTCCATTTGTTATTACTTAGGTATCTTCTAAGAAGACCTAGGCTTTCTCTACAGTTCTCCTTTTTTTCTTAGCCCTCATCAGAGTCACCCATAGTGGTTCATTCAAGGCAATGTAGGCTTTTTCTAACCTGCATCTCAAAACTCTCAGTCTCTACTCAGTTCCAAAATTGCTTCCACATTTTTAGGTATTTGATTTAGCAACACCCCCACTTCTCAGTCCCAGTTTCTGTCTTACTCCATTCAAGCTGTTATAACAGAATACCATGACTGACTGGCTTAAAAACAAAAACATTATTTCTCATATTTCTTAGAGATTGGGAAGTCCATGACTAAGGTGCTAGCAGATTCAGTGTCTGGTGAGAGCCTGCTTCTTGATTCATACGTGTCTGTTTTCTCACAGAGTCCTCACATGGCAGAAGAGGTGAGAGACCTTCCTGGAGTCACTTTTCCAAGGCACAAATTCCATTCATGGGGGTTCTGCCCTTATAACCGACCTAGTCATTTCCCAAAGGCCCTAGCTCAAAATACCATCACAGTGGGGATTACATTTCAACATATGAATTTCGGGAGAATACAAGCATTGGCATAACAAAGTAGTTTTTTTTCCCATCCATTTTTACTTTTTTCTCCATGAAAAACTTCCTAATGCTAGCATAGTACAGTAGGTACATTACCATTATGTTGTATAGTTGTTGCTATGTATGAAATTAGTAAGTAATATATTTTTTTAAATGACTGTATCATTGCATTGTGGTGGTATAAATCCTACATCTACAGTTTTATGTTTAGACCAAGACATCATTCCAGAAATCATGGTTTAAAAATAGAACTATTCAAAACTGACTCTAGAATCTATCATGGAAAATATATTTATTACCAGACACTGATATTGTAAAACCCCTCATCTCAGTAGCATTTCCAATATATTAATAGTTCTTCCCTTAGCAATGTTCTTCAGTGGATTGAACACTCTGTACAGTCATATCAGTTCTTACATTTCCATATGCCAGTCTTTAAATAATTAATTGAACTTAAGTATTCAGAGATATTTCGATACATTACATTTCTGATTTAAAATAAATATGGTGATAATAACCTGATTTTTAGGCTTCTTGCCATTTTATTAGTTTAACAATACTAAGTGATACATTGTTTCCTCGGTTTTTAATAAGTAATATTTGGGAATCTAGTTATTAATGCATCTTCTGAATGTTTTGGAATAAATTATGAGGGACACTTTCATCAATGTAAAATATGACTTTATGTGAGAACAGATCTTTAATTTTTCTTTTAATTTAAACTGAAAATATTTATATTTAAAAATATCAGTGAAGATTTAGAGTCGATAAACAAACCTTCAGGTAGCTACAAAGTTAATGTTTAATAAGCAAGAACCATAAATCTATCAGAGCTATAAATCTCTTTTTGGAAAGCTTAGAAAGTATAGAATATGTTTTCTTTCACTTGTTCACCAATAATAAAATAGAAAATTTGGTTGAACAAAAAGCTGCTAATTCTATTATTGAAATATCAAGATTAGTAGGTGTAACTTTGTCCCCTTTTGACTGAGATGACATTGACTATATTTTCTTAGAAACCTGTTAACTCAAAAATATGTATTTCACTTTGAGGAAAAAATTAACTTGACCTACATTTTAAAATCTTTTTCGGTAGGGAAGAAAAAGGGACTAGAATTCTATATGATATTAAGACTATTTTTTAAGTTTCTAAATCATTCAATTTACAGAAGAATAAACAAGCACATAGTCTTTATATGTATGTTTATAATCCAAGTGTCATCAGTTTATCACATGTATAAGATCTCATAAAACAGGTTTTCCTAGGTTAAGGATGTCTTTACAAATGTTACATATGTTATTAGAAAGTTTATTAAGAAATCAATTTCTTAATAAAATACTAGTTTTTTAATTTCTTAATAAAATTAATAAATTTCTTAATAAAATACTAGTTTTTATAAAAAGAGAAGTATGTGCTTTGGAATTCAAAATGGTTTAAATAGGATTATTGTGAATCTTGCAAAATTTTTTCAAACAAATGAGTTCTGGGCAACTCTGTTTACATTTGAAGGCCACTAAAATTTTATTTAATGATTTAAAATTCTAGTGATCAATAAATACTCAATAATTTTTGCTACTAATTCTGAAACACAGAATACAGAGATTAAAACTCAACTACTTTCAGGGATCCTGGTCACTTTGTTGTGTAGCATTGATTCCAAAAGTAAAACGTTTACAAACTGTTTTGTCTTGAGGGCTCTCTCTACTGTGTGTGTGTCTATGGGTCTGTGTAAGTGTGCATACATATACATATTTACAAAAATATGTATAAATGTAAATAAAACAAACATGTATATTTATATTTGTATTCTTATATGTGTTAGTATAGCATGGGAGAGAAATCTAGGTAAAGAGAACACTGTAGGGAAGAAAAGTTATCTGAGTGGGAATGAGCCCCGTATACACCTAAAACGGCTGTAATCAATCTCTCTCGAAGGGAAGCAGAATGTTAGAAGGTAAAGGGAGATGTTAAAGCACTAAAGAGTTGGGAAATGAATTTTGAAGTCAGATATTTTGAAATCAGACCCATCTTGATTTTTAGCTCTTTTTCATTGACTAGCTAATGCGCCCATGGACAATTGGCTTCATCCATTTAAAACTGTCTGTGTATGTACAATGGGGCTTATAATGATACCTGCAACCTACTGATGTGGGGAGAATTAAATGACATTAATTAGCAAAGTGTTGGTTCAACTTCTGTGTAGTACTATGAAGTAATTTTTCCCTTCTCATAGATGAGAACAGCCTCAGAAAATAAATAATAAGATTTACCCCCTATACCATTTTGTCTCACAGGGAATGCAGGCAAGTGATTTAAACAAAGTATTTGAAAAGATTGTAAATGTGTTGCTTCATTGAAGATATTCTTGACCCTTATATGAGTAAGTGGAAGGTCTAGAAAAAGACTAAGGTTGCAAAGGCCAGATAGCAAACAGCATAGGATATTTCAATCAAAACAGGAGACTATGACAACTAGCAAGAGAGGCATTTTGTGGCTCATAGAGATTTCCAAAGTTCAGGGAAAAAAGATATTTCCAATATATGAATCATTTTCACATTAAAGATAAAATGAGCAGACCTTCAAATTATTTTAAAGTAGAATACTTTCCCAGTGACTTACTGACATGCTCCTGCCAAATTAGCTCTTTTTAAGTTTTAGTATCATATCTCTTATTTCTTTTTCAGTTCTATGTGTGTGATTTCCTCGATAAACTTGAGCCCAGGTTTTAAACATGATGGAATTTGCCTGCATTTTCTCAGCTGTAGCTCATATAGTATACTGACAAAATTATTTTGTTTAGTCTGAGATGTATGTTTTCTCCTTTCTTCTTGAAAACTAAAACATTTAATTTTTATTCACTTTCTCTATTGACAAAATATCCTAAATCAGTAGCACATAGCCATGCACAAATTGTATTACATTTTCTTTTTTTCTTTTTTCTTTTTTTTTTTTTTAGTTTTTATCAGCAGAACACATTTCATTCTTGCAGAATTGAAGGATATGTTAACTTCCAAACAAGATTCCTGACATTAGCAGGAATGTACTGAGCAGGTCCTGTCCCTCTCCACATTCTATTCTGTCAGAATATAATTAAGCAATTAGACATGACAGTGTGTATTGTAATGGAGGAATAACACAGATCCTCGGATGTGTTATGCATTACAAGAATGAATTCCATTAGGAATCTTCCCCAAAACAACTCATTTACAAGAATAAAACACATCCTTAACTGGGAAATTCAACAAAACAAGTCCATGGCAGGACACTCTTGGTCAATGATGATAAAGTTGCAAAATAGCCTAGGCTACATGTTGGGGTTTTTGTTACTGTTTTTATTATTATTATATTTTTTACCAAAGCATGAAAAATGTTCATTTGCCTCCAGCTATTATGAAAATCAATTGGCACACTGGAGATGCTGTTTTTATTTGTTGCATATTAAAGTATATATTTTCTACAGTTTCACAGATTTCCAGTTGTATCTTTTAAGCATGATAATGTAAATTGCAGTTCTTAGATCTTAAATCATTAAGCCCTTTTTTTTGAATGCTTAATTCTTGCTCAGCATAAAAGTTATTAAAATACATATCATTGAATTGATGTATTTCAAATATGAATCATAATTAAAAGTAGTTCTTGATAATATTCTTTATCATACAGACATGTTGATAATTTAAATTTATAAAATCAACATACACATTTTATAACTTCGGTAAAATTAGGTATATTTTCTAAATGTATGAATGTATACCTATCTAAATTTTACCATACCCTGAAATTAACAGTTTGAAGGCTATGTAATATTAAATAGTCAGGAAGAAAAATGACAGAAGCTTAAAGTTTTAAATATTTAGAACTTTAAATTTAATCATTATGTTATTTAGTAGCAATAGAAATGTATTACATAAAGTATTGATAAAACTTAAAAATAAAATGGTTTTGAAGGGAAATAGATTCTTCTGAAACTTCTAAAGAATATTCCTAATCAATGTATTTACAAGAATGAAATTTGCAAATAGATTCTGAAGCCACACAACAGATTCATTACAGGATAATTTTCTGGGGCGTGTTGTGTGTATATATAAATATATATACATATTTGTCTATTTACAGATTTTATATACCAAATTTATACACAAATAAAGAGAAGATAGTGTGTTTGTGTGTATATATACACGTATTCACATATACGTGTGTGGGCACGTGTAATATACTACAGATGGAAAACAAATATATGTATGCGTGTGTATGACTGGGACATTGTGCTGTACACCAGAGACTGACACATTTAAATGGACTGTACTTCAATAAAAAAAAAGAAAAACATTAAAAAAAAAAGAAAAAGTAGTTAAAGATATTTAAGCCAAATCTAATGTAGTAATTCATGTACATAGACATTGTTCATACTTAAATGGAAATAATCCTCTGAGAATGTGAGTAACTAGTTGTGAGACTTTGGGCCAATTACAAAACCTCTCTGTGTCATAACATTTTCCTTGCTTCTATGGGGATGATGGTGTCTGTCTCCCTAGAATTGTGGCTGAGCATAATAAAAACCAAGGCCACTTCATGGGCATGAAACCAGTACAGTCAGTCAAAAGGGCTTCATGCTTAGGGTTTAATGTTCTGAATTTATGTCTTGAAATACTTAGTAATTTTATCTTTGAAATGATGTTTTTAAGTGAAGTGGGACAACGGTTGCACGGGGAAAGGTGGGGGAGCGAGCCGGGGGTGGGGAGCATCTCTTTCTCCTTCCAGACCTCTGGAGTCTGGCCTGTATTTGTCCCTTTTGCCCAGCTTGAGGCACTCCCTAAGCATGAGACCGGATGTAAGAATTGGGTCATTACAGTAACTCCACAGATGAGTGAGATATCCTGATATTTCCATTTAAAACTATCATTGATCAGTATAAAGATGAAAGGTAAAATTCATGTTAATAATTTACATTTTTAACTGTTCTTTTCTTAGAATGATATTAAGTAGCAAAAGAAAAAAAAAATAAAACACGATGACAAGCTGAGGGAGGCAAGGGGAGTGGGAGGGAAAGGAGAAATGGAGACAACACGGACAAAAGGAAACAAGTTTCATAGGTACCTTTTGTGGTACCTTTTCCCTGTTTTTTGAACAAACAGCCAAATATATTCACTTTTGCACAGGGGCCCACTTTTTGTGTACCTGGCTCTGATACAAAACCAAAAATACTATGTCTGTAATATTATAAAGATTCTTCTTTAAGGTATATTATATGCCAAGTTTGTAAAATTCACAAGTTTGTAATATTCACAGTAAAGTCAAATACATGTTTTTATCATTTTGATTATTTTTCCAGATTAAGAAATCTTCCTTAGTTTTGTTTTTTATTTTGCATAAATTAATAAATGCATTTATTATAGACCTAAATGTGTAGTTGAAGTAATAGGATTTTCGTTTATTTGTCTGATGAACACTGAAAGTTGGTGATGAGAAAATAGAAGATAAATATGGAATAAAGCCATAAGTATGCTATGCAAATTATGAATAGTAAATTGGACACATTGATTAGATTCTTAGAAGATGTAATAGATTGAAAAAAAGAAGTCTGTCAACTAAGTTTTTGACAGGTGTCAAGTACACAGAACTATTTTTCAAAATGAGATTAAGTAATTGACAGAGTATGTTATGTGCACTTTTTATATTTAGTAGAATACAGTTTACTTTTACTGATGTGAAGACTGTTTCAGGAATTGAAAGCTTCCGAAAAAAATAAGTGACCTTAAGAACACATTTTCCTAGTCGTGGTCCAAATTGAGTACCACATTCAAGCTTTATTATAATGTCATCTATATTTTATAAGATCATAGTACCACTGCATTCTTTATAAAATAGGACTAACACATTTCTTGTATGTTGAGCATACAGTGCCATACTTCTTTATCTCAGGATGGCCATTCGAATACATCAACTGCTTTGCTGTTTTGAACTTTGCTATTACTATAATAGAAGGATTTCTAGATATGGGCTCAAAAGAATCATGAGTTCAAGTCACAACCCAAAGTCTTACTATCTGGGTGACTTTGGGCAAGAAACTAGCATTTATGAACCTCAGTTTCATGATCTGTGAAATGGGATAATAGCATGCATAGGATGTAGGGATCTATAGAAACAATGGTAAATACACTCTACACGTTGATGGGCTACACAAATTAACATTAATGGAATTACTTCCACTATGGGCTCAATTTGTACGTATCCAGAGAATAACATTAGTAAACCATTATGTTTATGTAACAATGCAGCATATGCAAGTCATTTTACTTTAATTTGTTGTTCTTTTTGCCAAAGATATGTGAGTTTCAGAACAGTTATATATGTCAGATCTAAGAGCAAACTGAGACAGAGAGTTTAAATAATTGCCTAAGATCATAGAATCATCAAATGTGATAACTAAAAAAAAAAAAATTAGAGATTATTTACTCTACCTTCCTCATTTTCCATGTGAGAAAACTGAGGCTCAGAGAAGATTGGTAAGTTTTCCATGGTCTGTGGAAAAGGACAATTACGTTACTTCACATGTTTCTCCTGATAGTTCCTTTTTCATTCTTATTCAACCTGTGCTACCCCATAATGACAATAATTTCTTTTCTAGTTGAAACAAATATTATCAGTCAACATACATAAAATACATTTTTATAAAGCACAATGTTAACATCCATAGATTTAAATATTGCCCTCATTCATTTATTCATTCAAAGATACATGTGAAGTTCATCTAGCAGGGCAGGCATTATCGATTTCTCACGAGAGAACTATTTCCCATTCTTTTCCTCAACCCTAGTGTTTAAAGAGTAAGACACCACCTGTCCCCCGACAAAAAAGTAATGAACAAATATAAGATGAATTGTTAGTTATAAGAAGTTCCAGAAAGAAAACAAATCAGTTGGTGAGACATAGAATAAATAGAGAGAAGAGGACAGAGCTGCTAAAAAAAAAATGAGTGGTCAGATAATGCTGCTTCAGTGAGGGGACATTTGAGTTGAGTTGAGAGCTAACCATGGCAAGTTAACTTGAGACAGAGAGACAGCATAAAAAAGGTAAGGGACTTTAATTGTATATGAAATGCAATGGAAAGCTATTTGAAGGGTTTGAAATAGGAAAATATCACAGTGTGTTGCATGATTTTAAAGGCTCACTTTAGCTTCAGTGTAGACAGTGATCGGAGGAGGTAATAATGGAAGCAGATGAAGGCAGAAGCTACTGCAGTCATGCAGATGAGAGAGGATGGTGACCTGGATGCAGGGCTGCTGTGTGCAGTGGTGCTGTTCTCGTACTGCACCCCTGTAGCTGCGCCATTCTCACAGACTGCGATGTGAATGGTTGTCTGTAGAGCTGTCCAACGAAAAGCTGTCCAACTGTAGACAGTGATCCTTCTTGGGGTAGGAGAGTAGAAGTGGTGATGGAGAGAATTGGCAGAATCAATACGTAGTGAGAGGAGAATAAATTAAGATTTTTATCTGTGTGGACACTGGTGGAGAGAAATGGGAGAACTCATATGTCTTTTAGAACTGGTTGGTGCTGTACTTCTATACTTTCCTTTTTCACATTCGTTATTATCATGAACAATTGAATAATTTCTTAAATCCATCTATTAAAATGACTTTAAAGTATTTTGGATCCCCTGGACTAATATTTGCCATATGGATTTGATGTGGGTTTGGTTTGTCAACATGAAAAAAATTCTATAAAAGATTAGTTTAACAAATTGGAAGCAATGCAATCTTTCAAAAACTCAAGTCGCACCACAGTAAGTGGTCAATAGCTATTTATTGATGGCGATGATGTCTGCCCTTTGAAGAGCTGTTAACAATACAATGCAAACCATATTGGAGTCACTTGAATGGGATATTTAATACTATGATTAGACTAATTTGCTGCAAGGTTGAAATTTCTATCTGGCGTTCGTGTGGACTATAGCATAGTACTTGAAAAGAGTCACAATTACAACAGTACCTTTTTTAAAAAAAAAGTATGCTTTCATGCATTCAAATATTTTGGCATTAAAATATTGACTTACCCTATTATTCAATCCAAATGCTGAGATTTCAGGCCTTCTCTACTTTTCCTTCTGCCCAAAAAGGTACAACATGTTGGTACTTTCTAAGATTTAACATATAAACTTGTTCTTAGAGGACTGGTAGTTCAAAAGCAAAACAAACAAGCTTTCATTTTAAGGAGAAATTTCAAGGCTCTCTTCGAGGGGCCTGGCCATTCATTCATTATTTCAGAGCTGTCACTCTGTAATCTGTTGATTGGTGTTCATAATTCTTCACAGAGATATTGTAAAGATTAATGAAACAGAGTTTATAAAGTATTTTGTCTCTTCAAATGCAAGTTCTGCGAGCTGAGCGCTTAGAAGCCTCATTATACAGGCTATAGTGGGCCAGAACTCTTAAACTGTTAGTGAAATCTCCTAAGTGTTGCACTTTATCATTGCTGTCTTGGTAATGCAGGACTGTGCCGATCATATCTGTTTTACTCTTTACAGGACTGTTTAAGCATATACTATAGAGTTGATATTTATCAGTGTTACAGTGATCCTTTTAAATGTGGGGAGTATAAAATTTTTGCTCGATTTATCTTATACTGTTATCTAATTTCAGGCTCTGTATAAGCACAACCCATAATTACACACAAAGCGATGCTGTTTATAGCGTCACCTGTGTATAATGAACCTCCCAAAGCTGTGCTCTATGGTTTAATGTGTTCTTCTCCCAAAAGGGCTTCAAAGTCCAGGAAACTTGATTAAGATACCTGAAAGGTAGTGCCTCATAGCATTACAACTTCCTGCATGTTTACCACAAAATAACATCAGTTCCAGAATGTAATTTCTTCTAGAAAAGACTAAATTCTGGAAGAAAGCAAAGATCAACTTCTTTTGAGTTTGATGTTGCCTCGCTCTACCTTGAGGAAGAGAGAGGTAATGAGACATAAGAGATGTAAGGGAATTCTAGGGGCGCCAAGTCCACTTCTGTGGAGTGGAAGGAAAGTGGCTGGGTTCTCATTCACGATCCTGCAGAGTTCTGGGAACAGTCATGCTCAGGAAGGGAATATTGCTGAGAACATATCAGAAGGAAAAATTGTTTCCAGTCACTTATGAGATAATTTTTCTTCTGAGGAGAAAACTTAAGCTAATCTGTTAGAAGCCTTTAATTTAGTTGTAAAATGTGTTTCTTTTTGCTATAGTTAGAAGAATAGTGTCACACTGTATATTCTAGGGAAACTAAAATTTTACATTTTGTTATACAACTCACAGAAATCTACTTTAGCTTAATGATGTAAAAAAAAAAGTTCAGACTACTTAGAATAAAAGATCTGTGCAAAATTTTTCCTTAATTTTCCAACTGATTATATGCTTATCAAACTATCTTGTAAGGTAAGAATTTCTAATCTAAGTATATCAAAACAAGCACAGCACTGAACTGTAGAAAGAAAGTGGAGGTGAATGAAATAAGAACAGAGACACTAAAATTAGGAATAAAATGTGAAGAAGATTTAGTCATCATAATTTTAGTATGCATTGAGAATATCTAGAGCCTTTACTTCACTCAAATATTTGCTTTTAATCAAGATGTAATTTTTAAAAGTGTGAATGTTGTCATTTTAATCAGAAAGTGATCACATTGCTCATATCTTAAACTACTTGTCACTAGGTGATCATCTTTTAAACAATAAAAATGAGACTATATTTTTACAGAACATTATTTGGATGTTATAAGCTAGTTACTATATATTTATACATGCCTATAGGGTTTCTTGAAAGTAAAACAATTCAAGGACATGATTTTTAGTGTGCATTTAAATATTTCCCCAAATAAATATTTGTATAAATTCCCCCTATTTCAAAATTTAGAAACTATGAACTACCATTGACAAAGATCTACCATTTAGATGGCCTGTAATCCTTAGTTTTAGTTAACTGAGACTCAGTATAAATGTAATTCTTATAATATATCTAGATATATAGATGTGTCTTTGCAGTGTATCTTTTGCTGAAATATTTTACTTAGGTTTATCATTTTTGCTATATATTCAAGATGCATTTTATGATAATACAAAGGCATGTTTCATTTCTGACAAATGTCCTATATATCATAAATAAAGTACATTTATCATAGCAGTGATATTTTAAGAGACCCTATATATCAGATATTCCATAATGTTACTTTCCAGAAGTTTTCTATTTGGACAAGTAAGAAATAGTTCAAAGATTATAGAAACTGAGTTATATTTTGTGAATCCCTGAATAGCAAAAATATCAGAGAGCTCTTTCTTTAAATAAGATCATTGGTGACAAAATTTAATGATGCATCAAAAGATAGTTTTGAAAAGCCTGAAATAATGTAAATCCTTGTAAACTTACAAAAATTAAAAATTAAACTTTCAACAAGTTGAAGTATTTGGTATTTTTTAGGTAGTATTGAAAATTCCCAACACAATAAAAAGTTGTGTTCTAGCTGGATTCTGTGATCAAGCCCATCAGAAAGGGGAAAAGCGCCACCTATTGATCAGAATATGCAAATTCTTTGTCGGTCTTTGAACTTTCAGCTTTGTAAACTGCGTCGGAGTAAAAGGGTTTACTAGGTTGAAGACTTGGGCTCCTCAATATGAAATTACTTAAGACCCTTTTATTCTGAAGAATATGATCTTTCCATTTACGTATATATTCAGTACATCTCAAAAGCTCCTTTCAGCTGGCCTTTTCATCATATTGTATGTATGAGCTGCAAATCACAGCCATCTCTGCAGTATGTTTGGTGGACTGTCTTCGGAAATAATGGAACATAAACATGTTTCTTTTCTATTCAACAGTGAATTTTATAAGAATAAAATAAGCCATCATCATCCTGGGAAATTAGTGTTTAAAATTTTTTATTTAAAGAGTCAGATGTGGTCAAATAGCTGTTGCTTGACATGACATCATACATGTAGCTTAATACGTGTGCTTAATATATGTAATTATGGTCATTCATTACATATTTAGCTTTAAAATCTGAGAACTTGATAATGAATAGTTAATTCACTGAGTGACATTTCAACAAATTGTGTTAAGATTCATGGACCACGTAGGCTGAGTGAAGAGGTAAATGTTACTATTTGAAAATAAGATTTTATGTCTTCACAGAGTTGGGAAAGATTGACTTTCACATGAGGTATCTCCATACTTCGATTACATCCCTGATATCAATGGAAAACTGTTTTTAATCTATACAAGAGTGTCTTTTATCCTTTTCAAGCATGGGAGATCATCAGGCTTAAACCCTGAACATATCTATAGGCAGGAACTGCTCTCAATCCCTGAAGTTATAGGGAAGCAATTTTGAGTAACATTTTAGAATACTCTTGCTCAGCAAAACATTAGCCATGTAAAGTAACTTAGCCTTCAAAAAAGAAACAATACTGTTAACCACTTGAAAGAAGTATATAACAGTAAATACAGCTAATGAGGTTAAAATGTGCTAGAATTTCCCCTACACATGATTTTGCACATGCAGTAGTTATTTAGAAAGAAGAAAGCTAATGTCCAAATGACCTTATTTTCTGAAGACCACATATAACATTTATAATTTGCATGTCTGTTTTACTAAATGTAACTGTAGTCCCTCCATTTTACTCGCCTCCCTGTGAAACTTTACAGGTTACCTTTGTTCTTTTCCAGATCAATAAAGGAACAGCAGATAACTATGAATATATTTCTTTGCATCTGCACAGTGAAAACTTTAAATATTAAAACGAAATATTGCAGCCCATAGATCATCTACTCGTACAAGACAGGAATGACAGTATTAAGATGCACATTCAGGATAGCACTCTTTCTACTTTGAACGCTGTCAAGAACAAAGTGCTTTACAGACTTAAAATAAATCTAGGTACTAATCCATTGAATTTCTGACAACAGGAGCCCAAGGTTTCCAGGCACTTAGCTGAGTACGGCATAAGAGCTTGTGCATTATTTATGTCCACTAATGGTGTTGCAATGCGCTCTGTGTGAAGCAGTGACAGTGCAATCTGCTAAGATAGCTGCGGCGGTGGACAAAGCCATACATTTTCTTGAGCTTGAATTTTTGACAGAATACTCTATTAATGCCAATTCTGCTTAAGTAAATGCTGAGCAGGGGTCAGTTGTTCCTTTTTTTCCCCCTTCTCTTATTATTTAAGAAAACAGTGCCATAAAATTGAAAATGATGTTCTGAGGTTTGCTGGATTTTTCAGTACAATAGTAGCCGATAAAGGTCACTCTACTTTTTAGTCTACTTTTATGATTTCGTGTGATGGTCCACAGACTCAATAGGAAAGCTCTTAGCGCTAGGAAAGGGAGGTGCTATTAATTCCAGCTTCAGTGCCATTATACTCTTCAGTGGATCAATAGAATTAAATGAGCTGAGATATTAGGAAAATATTGAAAAAGCAGGGGGGTTGTATTGTTTGACCAGGGTTGGGATGAGTTGAAAATAAAGAACCATCTACAGCAGCTGTCAATAAATCATGAAAACTATACTCTGAACCAAATGGAATACAGCGTAAAGCCTCAAATCTTAAATGCCCATAATATCTGTTGTGGGTTTTTTAAATTAAACATTTTATTTGAAATATCCACTGCAGTTATCTTTTATCAATCAAGTAAATTTTTAAAAGAGCATCTTGGTCACAAAGGAAATATTTCTGAAATGATATCTAGATGAGGGCAGTTCTGTTCACAAATTTCAAAAATATATTTTGATATACCTCAAACAAGCCCCTCAAAACAAGAAGTGGGAAGATAGTTCAAATATTAAAACTGAAAATCAAGATTCTATTCATTTTTGAATTATCTGTATTTATCTGGATGTACAACTTTTTGGATTATAGTTACACGGTTGATTTTTCCTTTAGTGTGGTGATGTTTTGCCATTTAATTAAGCTGTAAGAAGTCAATATATTTTAGTCTTCTTCACAGCAAAAATAACTTAAAAGTGTTTCATCTTAGGAAATAAGAGGTGTATATTAGATTGAACATTAATAATATAATTAATAATTTACTTTTTGAACAAATAAAGGCAGAAAAGGCTCCCCAGTCCCTAAAAGGATGAAATTCTTAGCACCATTTAAGTGGTCACAAACATGTGTTTAATTCTCTCATTATTAAGCCTTACTTGAAATTGTGTCATTTAAAAGTTATGGTGATAAATTTAAGATATCTTTCTTTTCAAAACTAATAACAACTAGAAATTTGTACTTGAGAAAAATATTTTTAATGTGTGTTTATGGCAGATACTGCAAGCTGCTCATCTCGAGATGTTTTCTTCTTGGGCATCCTGCAAGGCTACATGTTCCTGCCTCCTTTGTGGTTGGGAGTGGCAATTTCTAGATAAAGGAATGTGAAAGTGCCTGGTGTGTAGCATTTCTGTGCCAAGACATTTAAGAAGTGGTGCCTTTTTTTTCCCTTCCTCTGAATGGATGCAGATGATAATAGGAGCAGTTAAGCTACAGAACAGAAGAAGTAAGGACACTGGGATCCCTGTGAGGGATCACCATAAATTGGAAATGTGTACTTGTACTATTATGAAAGCAAGAATGATCATCAGTTATGTTTGAGTTATTTTATCTATAGAGTTTGTTGTTACTACTGCTTAAACTTCATAAAAATAATAGAGACAGCATTAAGTAAATGGTCAGAAATTGTTGACACATAATGGTTGTGAAAGATAACATGTTACAAAATAATTGTTTTTTGCTTATCTTAGAATTTTTTTTCAGATTGACATATGCAGCAATCCACTCTATGACTGGTTTTGCACCCAGGAGATGATGTCACAAAATGGCAAAATCTATTTAAGATAGCCCAAATAATGAGTTTAAGTCCACAATATCCTCATTCAGGCCATGTGTATACACTTAGCTAGTAGCATGAAATACAACTGGAAGAGTTTTTCATGTGACTCTCCTGAAAAAAAAAAAAAAAGGCAATATTCTTAATTTAATCAACTTGTTTTTCTGAATCAGAAATTACGGTTCTGGTCCTTGAAGACAAGAGAAGTTTTGATTTCTCTGAGAACAACCTTTGCATATTGAGCGCAAGATTGTATATTGACAGATCGAATAAAGGTTTGGGGTTTCATTTGATCTGCCTGAATTCATGTAGATGCATTCTAATCTCTATTGGTTTTTGATAAAGATTCTTAAAGTTGATAAAGAGAAATTGGCTGAGGTAAATGATCTCAGAATTTGGCAATAACTCTCATAGATCTATCTTATATTTAAGAGCAAATTTTAAGAGGACAGACTGAACTTGTAAAAGAGAATAATCAGGTAGAAAACTTAAAGGGGAATTGTTGTTTAAAACAACTTTTTCCCTTCAGTTTTAGGTTATAATTGTATAGAAGTAAAAATATATCAGATCTTTTCTCTCTAGCCTCTTCTCTCAAGCTCTAGGATTTGGAGTTTATAGTAAGTTTTATTTTTATGTGCATCAGTGATATCAGTCCGTATATACTTTTAAACAAATGGTAGAAGTAATCTTTAATATATCTCTGTATAATTTATCAGATGTTGTATGTTTATAAGTCCTTCAATGTTCTAGTGATAAGAATACAATACACATTTGTAAAATGAATAAATGAGTTAATATGTAAAATAATGTTGGTGTCAACAAGTGTAAATGGGTCCAAAGAGATTTTCCTTCCCCATGAGTTATTTTTAAACCTTAACCTTCCATATCTCAAAGCACAGAAGCAGCTTAACAACTTATGAAACCTAATTGGTATCAAATGAAATACATTTCCAACAGCACATTTTTCAGTCTGAAACTACAGCTGAGTGAAAGGCTGATACAAGCATTCCTGTGCCTCGGAAGTCAATACGGTAGAGCAAGTATCCACCCTGAGAATGAGAGGTTATTACTACCTTCCTCCCAGTTTGTAAGTATCTTTAGTTGATTCGAAAGAAAGAGGAGATTGAGGAAAATTAATAAGAATCCTGAGGGGAATTAAGATTAGTTAAGATGATCTGATTTGTGGGTGGAGAAAGCAGACTCTACTTGTCATACATGAAAAGTGAAACTTGGTGGAAGGACACTAGAATAATTTACAGATGCAGGAAGAGTTGAGCAACAGAGGGTTAAGAAGTGTAGGAGACAGGGATGCGCAGGGTTTCAGAAACAAACATGTGCAGAGCTTTCCCTAAAGCAGTGCTGTTAGTCATGTTGACTAGTGGTTCTTGAATTCCGCTTAGCGGGCCATTTTTAGTAGTTAAAATGATAGAATACAATAGAAGATAGGAAAACATATAATACCTAGGATGATTACTGTTTTGCAAAACATGTTTTTCTTAATTTATATCTGTGTGCACTAGGTCTGTTGTGTTACATAATTTGTTGTTTTTATTGTGGTCCCAGTCAAAAAAGTGAAAAGACTGATGCTTCAAGGCACTGTGTTTGGCTTAACTGTGTTTGAAATTCCAAGTTGCAAAGAAAAATAACTGAGTAGTTTATCCCAGGCCATCTGTCCGTTCAAGTGTATTCATTAACCTGTGATCACAAATGCAAAATCCGATGATACGGATGTGGGGATGGCCCCTGGTTTCCACCTAGGATACGTTGATTTTCTATGAGATCCAATATAGTACATTCATTACATTTGTGGACTCAGTTTTTTGAAACATAGTGATGATTTTTATTATTAAAATCTGCAGTCTCTCTGGAGTACCAAATCTGTGAAACATGCTCTCTTCAAATATGTATTTAACAGTTGGAAAAATAGAACCACAGGTATACAGCAATGGTTAGAGTGACTTACTCTAAAGTTGCTGAAATCACACCCTTCTTGTATTAGGTAGGATTGATGAAAATATGTAATTGCGTACTCTATTCCTTGTTCTTAAAATGTTTTATTGTTAGAAGAAGCTGCCAAAATATCCTTCCACAAACTATTTAAATGTAATGTCAAAACCTCAGTGTTTCTTCTTCTATAAATCTGTATGTGGGAAATAAATTGCTATTGTTTTTGTATGATTTGTTTCTCTCTACTACTTGATTTATTTTTTATTTTTTAAAACATTTTTTAATTGAGTTATAGTCAGTTTACAATGTTGTGTCAATTTCCAGTGTAGAGCACAATTTTTCAGTTATACATGAACATGCATATATTCATTGTCACATTCTTTTTCGCTGTGAGCTACCACAAGATCTTGTATTTATTTCCCTGTGCTATACAGTATAATCTTGTTTATCTAGTCTACATATGCCTGTCAGTATCTACAAATCTTGAACTCCCAGTCTATCCCTTTAAAATTGTAAATGTGCATTTTCAAATTGGCAATTTTAAATAATTTTGCATGTAGCTACTAATGTTATTTATTTATTACATATTCAATATACTAACATTGTATATTTTTTCTAAAATCTAATCCTAAAAATTCAGGTAAGAGGAAATAGTTCCACCTTCTTCCATTGGCAGTTTCTTAAGTAGAATTCCATGTTTTTGTCTTTGGCTACAAGTTATTTAATGTGGTTATAATCCAGAAATAATCTCCTACTAGTAGGAGATTTCCTACTAATTGGAGAATTTTCCATTAATTTCTCTCCAAGACATCTTCTGAAAGTATATAGAAGATAATCCTCTGGTACTTTTATGAATTATTTTGAATTAATTCTAGTTCTAGCTCCTACTGTTAACACACTCATAAAGTCATCATATGCAATTCATTTTGTAAAGTCTGGTTTCTAAATTTATCTTTTCATCCTAAGGATCATATATTTCCTTTTTGACCAAAATCGGACAATAAAGTTTTACTCATTTTTTATATATACACAGAATCTGTAGATACACCTAAATGCTTTATCATACACAAATCCTCCTTTCCTCGTTCCTCCCCATCTACCACCTGCTCCTTCCTCCTTCCACCATGCCCCTCTACCTCCACCTTGTTCCAGTTGAAATAAAAGCACTAGGATATTTTACAGTCAAGACCAGGAATACACCAGAGGGTCAATAAAATGTGAAACCAGGCTCTTGGGTGTTATCAAAAAAGTCTCTTTCCATTCCCTTCATCTCTCTTTTTCTCTCTGCAAACTGGTCCCCTGCACAAATAAGAGTACATGAATGTGACATGAACGGGAGCATTGTGTCTCTCAGCTTCAGAGACTTCTCAGCTTCTTTTCTGTTTTACTCACACAATCCTTTCTTAATCCAGAACCCAATCTATACAAGAGGGGGCTTACTGTCCCACACTGGGTCATTGGGTCAGATACTCAAGCATGGAACAAGTAACTGTTGCTAATGTCAAGGTCAGGAAACTATTGCAATTATTATCATGACTGTTTTGGTATTATGTGGCAGAAAATTACTTGATCTTGTATAAGTACTAAAATACATAAGTTGAGAAGGCATAAGGGTTTAGAATGTGCCTGAGTTCAGGAACATCTGGAAACATGGTTGAAGAGACAGGTTAAATCAAACTAAGCAGGGTGATGGAAAAGTGATTCTTAACTACCTGAATTTAATCAATAGGGAATTCATTAAATCAGAGTGGTATCGGTATTGTTTATATGATGAAATAAATTGATATTATCAAAAATTATGCTCTGGAAGAATGCATAAAAATACAGATAGCCTAACCGACTCAGAAGTTTAAACAAAGAAGTCAATGTGGTAGAATATGATACAATGTTTTATTGAAGTATAATTTACATATAACCTTATATTAGTTTCAGGTGTGCAACATAATGATTTGATATCTGTGTACATTTCAGAATGATCACCACTATAATTCTAGTTAACATCCATCATCATACACAGTTACATTATTTTTCTTGTGATGAAGACTTTTAAGATTTATTTTCCTAGCAACTTTCAAATATGCAATACTGTGCTATACATTATATCCCCATGATTTATTTACTTTATAACTGAAAATATGTATCTTTGGCTCCCTTCACCCATTTCACTCACCCTCCACTTCCTTGCCTCTGTTTAACCACCAATCTGTTCCCTGTATTTATGAACTTTTTTTGGTGGTTGTTTTTTAAATTCCACATATGGGTGAAGATCATGTGGTATTTGTCTTTCTCTGACTTATTTCACTTGACATAATACCCTCAAAGTCCACCCATGTTGATGCAAATAGCAAGATTTCATTCTTTTTTGTATCTGAATAGTATTCCATTGTGTGTGTGTATACACACACCACATCTTTTTTATTCATTTATTCATTGATGAACACTTAGGTTATTTTCATATCTTGGCTATTGTAAATAATGTTGCAGTGAACATATATCTTTTTGAATTAGTGTCATTGTTTCCTTTGGATAAATAAACAGAAATGGAATTGCTGGATCTTATGGTAGTTCTATTTTTAATTTTTTGAGGAAACTCCATAATGTTTTCCATAGTGGCTGCACCAGTTTACATTCCAACCAACAGTGCACAGGTCTCCTTTTCTCCACATCCTTGCCAACACTTGTCCTATCTTGTCTTTTTGTTAATAGACATTCTAACAGATGTGAAGGAATATCTCACCTTTATTGTGGTATTTGATTGGCATTTTCATCATGATTAATGATGTCGAGTCCTTTTTCAACTTCCTAATGGCCATATGAACATCTTCTTTGGAAAAATGTCTTTTCATATCCTCTACCCATTTTTCAATTTGATTGGCTGGGGTTTATTTTTTGTTGTTGTTATTGAATTGTATGAGTTCTTTATATATTTTGGATATTAACTCCTTATCAGATATATGATTTGCAAATACTTTCTCCCATGCAGTAGTTGCCTTTTCATTTTGTTGATTGTTTCCTTTGCTGTGCTGAACCATTTTAGTTTGATGTAGCCCCGTCTATTTTTGCTTTTGTTGTCTTTGCTTTTGGAGTCAGACCCAGAAAATTATCACTAAGACCTATGTCAAGTAGTGGTATAAGATAGTAGTCTAGTTTCATTATTTGTTCTGGTACCATGCTGTTCTGATTAGTATAGCTTTGTAATATAGTTTAAAACCAAGGAGCAGGGTGCCTCCCGTTTTGTTCTCCTTTCTCAAGATTGCTTTGGCTATTCAGGGTCTTTTTGGTTCCATACAAATTTTAGGATTGTTTGCTCTATTTCTGTGAAAAATACCATTGGTATTTTGATATGTATTGCACTGAATTGGCATACTGCTTTAGGTAGTATGGATATTTTAATAATGTTAATTCTTCCAGTCCATGAACATGGAATATCTTCCCATTTCCTTGTGTCTCCTTCAATTTTTTTCAACAATGTCTAATAGTTTTCAGTGTACATGTCTTTTACCTACTTAGTTAAATTTACTCTTAGCTGTTTTATTCTTTTTGATGCAGTTTTAAAATGAGATTGTTCTCTTAATTTCTATTTCTGTTAGTTCATTGTAAGTATATAAAGATGCAACAGAGTTTTGTGTATTGATTTTGTATTGTGCAACTTTACTAAATTTATTTGTTCTAGCAGTTATTTGGTGGACTTTTTAGGGCTTTCTATACATAATATTATATCAACTGCAAAGATTACATGTTTACTTCCTACTTTCCAACTTGATTGCCTCTTATTTCTTTTACTTACCTAATCACTCTGGCTAAGACTTCTAATATTATATTGATTAAAGTGGTAAAAGTGGGCATTCTTGTCTTTTTCCTGATCTCAGGGGAAAGCTTTCAGCTTATCACTGCTGAGTATGACATTAGCTGTGGGCTTAAAATATATATGGCCTTTTTTATGTTGAAGTATGTTTCCTCTTATCCTATTTTATTTAGAATTTTTATCATAAATCGATGTTGAATTTTATCAAATACTTTTTCTGCATTCATTGAGATGATCACGTGGGTTTTATCTTGTATGACTTTAATGTACGGTATCACAGTGATTGATTTATGGATGTTGAATTATCCTGCATTCCCAGAATAAATTTCACGTAACCATGACATATGGTTCTTTTAATGTATTGTTGAATTTGATTTGCTAATATTTTGTTGAGGATTTTTCCATCTATATTTATCGGGGATATTGACCTATAATTTTCTGTTCTTATAGTGTCCTCGTCTGTTTTTGGTGTCAAGGTAACACTGGCCTTGTAAAATGAGTTTGGAAGTGTTTCCCTCCTATTCTATTTTTGGAAGAATATAGGAAGAATTAGTAATTCTTTGAATGTTTGGTAGAATTCATCAGTGAAGCTGGCTCTGGACTTTTGTTTTGTGGAAGATTTTTCTGATTCAATCTTCTTACTAGTTATATAATGAAACAAAATTTTACAGATATATGTATGTGTGTTGAGCAGAAATATAATATATATGTACAGTCATTATTTCAAAGTGTTATGTTTAAAACTTATTTTGCCTATGTCTATATTAACCCAACTTTCTGCAATAAACACATTTTATAGTAAGAATGATAATTTTAATTACAATTAAAATATAATTTATACATAGAATTATATGTATGTTATGAGTATATATGTATGTGTTTGTGTGTGGGTATGTGTATATACATGGCTGGAGAAATCAACTAATTCAAAGCTCTAAATGGAGAAATTAAATGATTTTCACAAAGTCAAGCAGCCCAAAGGTGACAGACCCCATTATGAAAATCTTTACATTTTTATTTAAAATCTAGCCCCTTTTCAATTTAACCACATGAATAAGGAACATTTTCATTAACTTTGGCATTTTATATATATATATATTTTTTTTTCCCTACAGAATGTGGTTGTTGGATACCTCAGGGTGAGAACTGATTTTTTTTTTAATGAACAAATAATAAAATAAGGTTTTACTTTTACAAATTTAGGTCTCATTGCTAGTTGTGCTCAAGTTTTGCTGTGCATCCAGTGGCCACAAGTCAGTTTGTCCACATAGCACCCCTCCTTAGAATTTGTGAAAATCAATTAGAAGTGCTGTCAGCCAGAGTGATCAGTGAGTAGACTCAAACCCAAAATAACAACAACGTGGCAATATTATTTCAAAACTGTATTATAATGTGTTCTGTTCTAAATATTCAACTTAAGAATCTTAGAATGAAGTTACAGTTGAATCAAATTCTTAATAAAATATTTAGTGCCATTCATAGGAATGTATTTATTGCCATAACTCAGACATTATAACTTCAGTGTAATATGCATAGGTCTAAGAAAGAAAAAAAATGTAGATTTGGAATTATAACTTAATAAAATGTGGTCATATAAACTTGTATCTCTAGTAAATACATAACAGATGTGCTAATGTGTCCTAGGGTAAATGCATAATGGACAAAGATAATATTTTCTCCACAATAACATTTTATTTGTTTCACCTGTTCATCTTTTATGCACCTGTGTCTTGTTGGCAGTTTGCTCAGTTTGAATTTGGGAAACATAAGTATCAACAAAGTATAATTACTATTTTCTCTTGTGTGTTTTAAATTGTTCATAAAAGGTTTGCATAGATTGTATATGCCCTTATAATTATACTGAGAGTAAAGCTTCTAGTTATTTATAGTTTTTCTTGGCTTTCTCAATTTTTCATGAAAATGAGGGAAGAAAATTGTAGGAATGCTCTAAAATGAGCTAGTGTATTTTTAATATTTTTCAAATACTTTGTTTTTGGTGACTTTGCTTTAAGATGTGTTCCATTTCTTACCTTGCTTGATGTCTGTAGCTATGATTTCAGGGTACCTCTTTTGTTCATAGGAAGGGCAAGAATCAATGTATTGCTCTTGATTTGAAATCTTATTATTCACTATCACAATTGTGCTTATGTAGGAGTAATGGTTTCTGTCCAGCAGCCTGAGTTCAAGTTATTAAACTCTTAAAGAGAGGAAAAGGTTAGAAAAAAAAAATATATATATATCTATATATATATAAATTATGTCCACTTATGGCTAAATTAAATGTTGCCATTGGGTCTTACCTCTTCTTTAGTTACTATTGTTACTCAAAATGTTAGTACTCAAATATGAACCACAAATGACAATAAGATTTTGCACAGAGAAACTATGTTAACCATATCTCTTCATATAGATGTCATATATAATTTGAATCCTACAAAGTAAATAAAACACAGCTACCAAATTAAACTGCCAAAAAGCAAGGCATCAAGTAGGCTTTTAAATAAAGCAATATAACTTGTATTGTTTATCATGGAAAAAAGATGGCAGAAGGTAAATATATTATTTTCTATTATATAATAATATATTATATGATACATCCATGAGCCATTTTCACATAGATTATGGAAAGAATGGAGTTACATGATACTACACATGAGAAGATTTATTTTAGCTAATAATAACACATTAAGTGAAGTATATAGAGAAGAAAACTTTTCTCTTTTTATAAAAAAACTTGGACAACCTAAATGTAGTGTGGTCAAACAATAGAGATAATATGTATATAATTTGTCAAGCATCTTTTAATCCCTTTTAAAGTTAACTATTCTTCAAGCCCAAATGTGTCATCACAAACTATCTATATGAACGTATGTACCCACTATGTTCTTACGAATATTGTCTTTACTTTTTCCTAAATCCTAATTATGAAATACACACTTTACATTTTAAATTGGGGCCAATTTTAAAAAGTACTTTAAATGCACTATATGTCATTTACATGGAGTGCTTCAGGTTTTATTAAATTTGAGCATTTTAGCAGGAGAAAAACGACAGTTTCAAAAATGACAATCTTTATTTTGTTAATGAAAAATTGATACTTTTTTACTCAATAATGCCTTATCATCTTGAAATGTCAAGAGTATTTTACTACAATACATCAAATGTGGTTGTTTTACTCAATTTTCTATTTTTTAAGGATGCAGAGGCAATAGAATAGTCTCACCACTCCAATGATTATTTTACTTATTGGAACAGGTCTATACCCTGATTTTTACTGCTCTAGATTAGTGCTGTCCAGTATAAAACATGTGGCAATTTGCATTCAAATTAATTACAATTTAATATAATTTAAAAGTAAATTCCTCAGTCTAACTTGAAACATTTCAAGTTCTCAGTAGCCACCTGTATCTACTGGCTACCATATCAGACAGTGGCAAAATTTTCCATCATTTATAAAGTTTTTTATTGGACAGCACCTCTCTAGATTATTTACATCCATCTCCTAAATGTGTATTATATACCTCAGGACAATTTCTACACTCACCATTTCATGCGTCATGTTGAAATGAAGCAAGTATAAATTGTGTAGGGTATTAAAATTTAATGTGGATTAGAGTTTGATCTGCTTTTTATAATATGCATAACTTTGATAATTTGCTCTGCATAACTCACTTTCAATTTCCTACAACATGAGACTGATAAAATTAATATGTATTCTTTGGATTATTATTAAGATTATATAATATAATCGCTATAAAGTGTACAACCCAAGATCAGGCACATAGTAGTATTCAGTCAGTTTTAGTTATCAAAGTGTCTATCGTATTAACCAGTAGTTCTGTCAGGTGATGGAATCTTAAATGGTTTATATAGATTCATTGTAATATTATTATATCTTCTGCTTTATTCTATTTTTCCCACTTCTTTGGGAGCACATCAACAAGTGTTGTGAGGGGAAAAAAATCTTTCCATTTCAGCCCTTTTAGGAATCTGAACAACATCATTCATATGTAAACCCATGGAGGGCTTTTAAGCTAGAATAAACCAGTCAGAAAATTGAAACTAGTATTATTGTATCACAGAATTATTAGTTGGTCTCTAGATTATTCAACAGAAGTTGTAGAAAGTAGATGAGGGATTTCTAAATAAACAACCTCAGAGTGAATGTGAAGTCATCTTAATCATATACCCTCTCAGCTTTTTACACCAGTGGCCTTTGATACACAGCACTCACCATGAATGTACAATATATTTTCCTTGTATAATCATTTCTTGCATCCTCACTTAGGCATTCGAGTTTAGCACCAGATGTGTTGCTCTTTTCATGTTGTCTCTTTTGCTGCTTTTACAAAAGCAGCAGTGGATTGGTTGTCTATGAATGGATTGAGTGCAATTTTCTGCTTTGTTCAAAGGCAAACCACTCTAACCATAGAAATTAAAATGAAGCACTTGCTTTTATTTCATTAAAGCTGTTAAATTCTACTGAATTATTTAGCAAGTTAGGATATACTTAGTCTCTATGGAAAGGGTAAGTCTAGAAAAATAATCTTGTTCAGTTAGAGTAAGTATTACATACTGGAGTTTGAATCATTTTACCATATTTAACTCACAGCCTTAAAGAGCCAGATATGAAATGACAGTATGTCATATATGAAGACCTGGTTTAGGAGACTCTCTGCTATGCATTCTTCAACTCAATTAATGAAAACAATCCAATTTAAAGAACAGTTGTTAAAACAAGAGGACATTTTTCAAAAAGCATGTTTAATCTTCTGTTGTATGACATTATGTCCTATATCTTTATCTATCATCATATCTTCTCACTTCAGTTCTATAACTCTAAATTCTGTTATCTTTATCCAATTAAATTATGTGTTTGTTCTCTATTTCTTTTTTTTTAACATTTTTTATTGATTTATAATCATTTTACAATGTTGTGTCAAATTCCAGTGTTCAGCACAATTTTTCAGTCATTCATGGACATATACACACTCATTGTCACATTTTTTTCTCTGTGAGTTATCATAACATTTTGTGTATATTTCCCTGTGCTATAAGTGTAATCTTGTTTATCTATTCTACAATTTTGAAATTCCAGTCTATCCCTTCCCACCCTCCACCCCCCTGGTAACCACAAGTCTGTATTCTCTGTCTGTGAGTCTATTTCTGTCCTGTATTTACGCTTTGTTTTTGTTTGTTTGTTTGTTTTTGTTTTTGTTTTTTAGATTCCACATATGAGCGATCTCATATGGTATTTTTCTTTCTCTTTCTGGCTTACTTCACTTAGAATGACATTCTCCAGGAGCATCCATGTTGCTGCAAATGGCATTATGTTGTCGGTTTTTATGGCTGAGTAGTATTCCATTGTATAAATATACCACCTCTTCTTTATCCAGTCACCTGTTGATGGACATTTAGGCTGTTTCCATGTTTTGGCTATTGTAAATAGTGCTGCTAGGAACATTGGGGTGCAGGTGTCATCCTGAAGTAGATTTCCTTCTGGATACAAGCCCAGGAGTGGGATTCCTGGGTCATATGGTAAGTCTATTCCTAGTCTTTTGAGGAATCTCCACACTGTTTTCCATAGTGGCTGCCCCAAACTGCATTCCCACCAGCAGTGTAGGAGGGTTCCCCTTTCTCCATAGCCTCTCCAGCATTTGTCATTTGTGGATTTTTGAATGACGGCCATTCTGACTGGTGTGAGCTGATACCTTATTGTAGTTTTGATTTGCATTTCTCTGATAATTAGTGATATTGAGCATTTTTTCATGTGCTTTTGATCATTTGTATGTCTTCCTTGGAGAATTGCTTGTTTAGGTCTTCTGCCCATTTTTGGATTGGGTTGTTTATTTTTTTCTTATTGAGTCATATGAGCTGCTTACATATTCTGGAGATCAAGCCTTTGTCGGTTTCACTTGCAAAAATCTTCTCCCATTCCGTAGGTTTTCTTCTTGTTTTACTTCTGGTTTCCTTTGCTGTGCAGAAGCTTGTAAGTTTCATTAGGTCCCATTTGTTTATTCTTGCTTTTATTTCTTCTAGGAGAAAATTTTTGAAATGTATGTCAGATAATGTTTTGCCTATGTTTTCCTCTAGGAGGTTTATTGTATCTTGTCTTATGTTTAAGTCTTTAATCCATTTTGAGTTGATTTTTGTATATGGTGTAAGGGAGTGTTGTAGCTTCATTGTTTTACATGCTGCTGTCCAGTTTTCCCAACACCATTTGCTGAAGAGACTGTCTTTATTCCAATGTATATTCTTGCCTCCTTTGTCAAAGATGAGTTGACCAAAAGTTTGTGGGTTCATTTCTGGGCTCTCTATTCTGTTCCATTGGTCTATATGTCTGTTTTGGTACCAATACCATGCTGTCTTGATGACTGTAGCTCTATAGTATTGTCTGAAGTCTGGGAGAGTTATTCCTCCAGCCTCTTTCTTTCTCTTCAGTAATGCTTTGGCAATTCTAGGTCTTTAATGGTTCCATATGAATTTTATTATGACTTTTTCTAGTTCTGTGAAATATGGGGACACAAGGCTGGTTCAACATACGCAAATCAATCAGTGTAATACATCACATCAACAAGAGAAAGGACAAAAACCACATGATCATCTCAATTGATGCAGAAAAAGCATTTGATAAAATTCAACACCCATTTATGATAAAAACTCTCACCAAAGTGGATATAGAGGGAACATATCTCAACATAATAAAAGCTGTATATGACAAACCTACAGCCAGCATAGTACTCAACGGTGAAAAACTCAAAAGCTTCCCACTAAAATCTGGGACAAGACAAGGATGCCCACTATCACCACTCCTATTCAACATAGTCCTGGAAGTCCTAGCCACAGCAGTCAGGCAAGAGAAAGAAATAAAAGGGATCCAAATTGGAAAAGAAGAGGTAAAAGTGTCATTATATGCTGATGACATGTTACTATATATAGAAAACCCTGAAAGGTCCACACAAAAGCTACTAGAGCTGATTGAAGAATTCAGCAAGGTAGCAGGTTACAAAATTAACGTTCAAAAATCAGTTGCATTTCTTTACACTAACGATAAATCAACAGAAGAAGAAAGTAAAGAAACAATCCCCTTTAAAATAGCACCCCAAGTAATAAAATATCTGGGAATAAATCTAACCAAGGAGGTGAAAGAATTATACACAGAAAACTATAAACCATTGATGAAGGAAATTAAAGAAGACTAAAAAATGGAAAGATATTCCATGCTCTTGGATTGGAAGAATCAATATTGTTAAAATGGTCACACTGCCCAAGGCAATCTACAGATTTAATATTCTCTATTTCTGTTGTATATTTTCCTTTTCATTTGCTGGATAGTATCTCAGAATTACTTCTGGCTTTCTCAGAGTTAAACTGAAGATGTTGCTTTCTTGATAGAAACTTGGCCTGAAAATAAAGAAAGATGGGTTTTAGTCCCAGATCTCATTCTCTAGGCCATTCATGGTTTCAGTTTCCTCATCCAAGATTCTTTCCAGAAATACCAATATATAAACTTGTGATCATCCTTTCAACTTGCTCGCTATCTTGATGTCAGTGTCATGTTAGTTTGTCACAATTAAACAGTTTCGTCATTGGAGATATTTGGAAATGGGATTTCTGGAGCCTGTTTTTCATAGGGAATAGCAGAAAAATATAGACTGAGTTCCAATGTATTAGTGGAATCCTGACTTATGTTTTTGTTTTCAAATAATTTGTACCAAAATTAACCAATATACATGTATAAGAATGTCAAACTTGGGACTGATCAGCCTTTTTGCCTTTGTAATTTAGAGATTTTTATATTTATTTAAGAGGCAATATTTGTTTTCTCTCTGGACATAACTTTTTGATAAGATATGGCAATATTGAAATTAAGTTAGTGTAGTTCATGTCTGTCCTGAATGATTTTTAGCTCAGTTCTTTCAATAGTAAATTTGCTAATTTCACACAAAATGGATGCAATGTTAATCCAGAGTTAGATTTTAAAATCAATAGGATTTTGTCCAGGACTGTGATGATCATATAATGTATTGCTCATGATATCTTTTCTAATAAATGACAAATAATGAATCCAGATTTTTTTTCCATGGGAGGAAAAAAAATGTAATAACTAGCATGGATCAAAATGTACTACTTCTCAAAGTAATGTCCTTTTTTTTTTTTTTTTTTTTTTTTGGTTATTTGTATGCATTCACTGTATGTCACTTGTTAGTTCTAGATTTCATAGTTAAAATTGTTTTCTAGTTAAATAAATAAAAATAGCAAGTTACTTGGAGATGATACTTGAAATCACTAACTAGAAAACCATCGATGTCTTCCACTCGAATGATTAGTGTGAGCTCTTGCTTTTTCTGCTTCTGCTGTGTCTGTCTGGAATTTTTTACTTTTAGTACTTCTCCTCCCTTTGGTTTTTGTGTTCTTGTGTAACCTGACTAGGAGATTTCTACTTTGCTTGTTAGTCTGAAATTCCAGTATTTATATATTATGAATTTGTCCTGTCTTTAGCCAGTTTGTTGAGAGCATGAGTGGCATATTGGTATAAAGACTATAATATGTTTCCACCAGAGCTTGTGCCTAGTATTTTTAGAATCTACTACTTAGTATGTTTTCTTGTGGTTGGAGAATCTGCGACTCTGGCTTACATTCTGGTCTCTTTGCACGCATGGATTTGAATAACACTTTCTGCCTTCTAACACTAGATCACAAACTCAGTGAAGGTGTGCATCTTTTGTTTCTATCCATCTGCCTCACACTAATCAAGCACCTATAAGAGTAAAATGTGCTAATATATTGAGAGACTTTAATCAATATATATGTTGCCACCTTAATTTTCCTAAAATGTCATAATCTCTATGAAATCAAATATTAATTATTTACTCAATACCATTCAACTAATAAGTGCCACGGCCAGGAAAACACTCCAGTGACTGATGCTCTCACATCACTTTGGTCAGTCAGGAAGAAGTAAGAAATTCTTACACATATCTGAAACATAGGCAACTGCTCACATCAACGAAATGGTATTTAATTTTCATTAGAAACATGCCCAAGTAGCTCTTAAAATATTTAAGGGCTTGAACTTTGAGATTCAATGAATCTGAGTTCAAATCCTGCCTCTTCCTCCTTTTAATGTATATTACCTTAAACCTAGTAATTTAACCTCTTTCTGCCTCAGCATTCTTATTTGTAAAATTACTATTAACTGAGAAAATGAAGGTAAAACACACAATGTTTGACAGATGTTAAATGTGTAAGAACTTCCTCTTAACATTATAATTTTTACTTATTTAAGATTTAGATTTCTCTGATAGTAAAAGTAAGAAACTGATCAATAAGCAAATGTACTTGTTCTTCTCTCATTCCATTACATGCTTCTACCAGGAAAAAAAAAAAAGGAGGGGATGCCAAATCATTATAGTCATCTACTTGGTCTTCCAATAAAAAGGATTTATTTCTTCTGAAGTGTAGACAATTCTTTCTATATCTAAGGCATTATAAATACTATAAAATGGATTACTATGTCTACATTTGTTACGTTTCTGGAAAAGCAAATTTGGAGACTTATGTGACCCATGTATACATATTCAGTCCATTCTCTGTTAATGACAATTAGTTTGACCCGATTAATTAGAGATGGTCAAATACTGTAAGAGGAAAAGCAAAAAATAAATCTCGCTTAGTACTTGGACCTTTTATTCAGATTTACTTCTGGAAACACTCTAGTTTCAATAAAGTAAATACTAGCAGAAATCTAATTGTTCCCATAAGTGTAGTATTTAATCCCAACACAACACACTGTCTATAACATTTCATACCATACCTTGATAGAGTAAATTTGGCAAACACTTGATAGAGTAAATTTGGCAAACAACTCTGTTAGAAGTGGTTTTGTGTTCATCATGTTCATTGTTTTGTGAGGTTTCCAAGAAGAAAGGGGTTACAAGCTTGACTAACTTACAACCAGCAGAAATTTTATTGCCATTCTTTTTTAGTAGTTTTAAGTGGTACTTATTCCAGAGGGATGTATACTAAAAGACAGATGTTGCTTGTTCTTTTTTTCTCTTTACTTTTCTTTTCCTTAGGCTAGAAGAATTTACTATGAATCAAGAGTAACATATATGCTAAATAATTACTACCTGGAGATTCTTAAACTGTATACCTTTTTGACTTTGTCTTTTTGAATTCCATCATGTTTGAAAACAAGGAACAAAAGATATGGCTCTTATTGCTTTTTTAGCCTAAATCTTTTGTCCTTTGAGCTAGGTAGCTGACAAAACAAATTTTTTCTCTTCAAATGTTTTGGTTTGTACTTTTAGCATGAATGTCATCTAGTTTATTTACTCAAAATTCCCATTTGCTATTTTCATTTCTCTTTTATATACGAGAGAATTTTTGTGTAATTTAATTCAGAATATATAGAAATGCGAATAAAATGGTAATGTAATAACCAAAAAAAGTAGATATCCCTTTCTAATATTTTCAGGTGAGCCAGAGTATTCATCCCTTGGTAACAAACACAGTGCTTTTCATTTCTCAACCAAAAAATATTTCTTCATCAACATAGGCAACTTACACTTTGTAGAATGAAACGTTCACATTATGGAACATTAAACTCTGTATTAATAGAAAAGGATATTCTAAATTATGCAGCTTAAACATTTTGGAATGATGTTAAATTCAGGAGTGTCTTAATGATTTTAAAGCTGCTTTAATTTACTCAAATAAAAATAACATTATTATTGACGAAAAAGCCTAAACAACAAAACAAAATAAACTTGTACCTCATATTAGAAGAATCTCACGAAATATGTATAAAAGTATGATAATAACTAGGATAACTGGAATATTCTTTTTGTTTGGGTAAATACTTGCTTTTAAAGTAGGGTTACTTTAGGAAGATTTTCCTGATTCTCCTCTTCATGAAATAAAGCAAGCAAAAACCTGTCAGGATTGGATCTATTTTATATACAGTTGTGTGTGTGTGCATATACAAATAGACACACACACACATATATATAAAATGTAGTATATATATAGTGTATTATAGATACTATTGTATATATGTTATATATTATATATAGGATTTATTTTATATATATATCTGTATAATGCACCTGGTTTTGCTAATAAGTGTGTTTGTATTAAAATTTTTACAACAGATTATATTAACTTCTGGGAAGGATTATTGATCAAATATTGTCCAGTATTACTCTCTAGAATATAAATCCTAAAATATTTTCAGTGTTTAAACTGCCAAAGAACAATGTATACAGTAGATATATACTTATAAAGGGACATAATTTTTAGAAATATAAAGTGGTTCATAACACTGGAAATTATGCAATTATGTTCCATGTTTGAAATTAAACTCCTGAGGATTAATTAAAAATATGTTTGTGAAAAAAATGACAATATATAAAAATGTTTTCACTGTGTACTTAATATTGTGAATGAAGGAAACAGAATTATACAGCAGTGCATATTATAATAAATAGAATTTCATGAGATATAAATAATGTGGGAAGTTCAATTAAATCTAGAAGGCCTCCATCTGAATTCATTTACTTTAAGTTCTCTATGCTGTCAAAAAGCAAAGCTCTCACACCTTTGAGTTCAGATTATTTAAAAAAATTTACAATCATTTATGGAGAACATGCCATGGACATTTTTTGTTTGTTTTAGTTTTTGTTCTGGTTTTAATTTGTTTTTTAAACCTGTACCATTTCCTGACAGGCATCAAAAATATTATATTCTATTCATTTTTAGGGTTAAACTTTGTTTCCTAAAGCTTTGAATGGAAGGATTAGAGATATTTCTAATTGAAGAAAAGTATATTTCTAGAAGTTTCTAAAAGTTGTGTTTTTCTAATTCTCCCAAGAGAGGCACACACAGAATTCTGACACATACGTTGAATCCATTCTTGTTTTGATAACAAATCCAACTTCTGTAGCATTAAAAAAAAAAAAAGAATTAAACCTCAACTACCTCAATGACTCCTTCCCTAAGAACAGAAATATGAGAAGAAAAAACCAAAGAGTTCTCAAGAAATTTCTCTGTGGGAAGCCGTGTCTTGCTGAATAGCCAACAAATCAAACACACATACAAAGACTAGTCAAAAATCAATCACTGAGGTAGTCATGCAGATCCTTACAGTCATGAGGAAAAACATACAAATGAGTAATATGCAAAGTTTCGGTTTGCTATTTTCTGTGATCATTGGAGAAGTGAATGTTTCCCAACCATTTAAGGAAAAGTCAGTGGTCTTCTGAGGGAAACAACTGCTGGGAAAAACCCCACAAAATATGTAATAGGAGACAGAATACCAGCAAAGGCTTTGTGCTGTCCCCGAACAGCAACCAGGTTAATATCTCAAGCAGCTGTCCTGATCTCTGTGGTCTAAGCTTTTAACTAACTTTAATTAAATGGAACCTTTGGTGTGCAAGGGTACATATGCCTGGGATATGAATAAAAGAAGCAAACAGAAGAACCTGGCATATGGTTGCATATACATGCATCATTTGGTTTTTGATTTTTTGCAAGGATATTTTAACATTCATGAGGTAAAAAAGATGAGAGCAGAAATAGAATTGTCTCTCTGGACTTCAACTTTTTGCCTACTATTCATTCCTACAATCACAGCTAGTATTAAAAAACACTGTAAGTCTTAACTGTCACATGCACAATCTGAAATGTTTAAATGGACCCTGTGGATTTTGATCCAAAATCAAACCAATTGGTTGCAAGTTATTTTTCTCTTTCGTTAGATGTTCTACTGCAATATTTGCATAAATGTAACCGTGCTGTCCGTCTTTTAACTTTCACTCAATTAATTATGCTTCCAGCCCCCTGCTGATGGACAAAAATGAGACTTCATCTGCAAATAGCTTCAGCAGTTTACAGCTTATTAAATGCCAAAATCTAGTTAAGACAGTTTGAGAATTCTCATGTCAGGGATTTCAACATGCCATTTTTAACACACAATTCTTACTAAAAAAAATGAACCCACTACTCCAAGTCAGGAGGAAAAAAAAAATCACTGGTATAAAGGTAATGAACAGATTAGAATTTTATACAAATTGTATACTTAGCATATGTGGCTTACTCTGAGCACACTTAATTGGTTTGCCTAATAATGAAACAGCTATGAGAAAGACTACCAAGTTGACAAGAAAATGGTATCTACAAATTACAAACGGCTTTCATCTATGGAACCGCTTTTTATAATTTATATAAAAGTCTGTGTATAGTCTGAAAAAAAGCAGATAAATAGGAGATCTATACTCAAATGCTCTTTCAAAAATAACTTTTCTCCTACTTCATGTAACAGGTTTTACATATTGCATCAAATCGTTCCCTCACGATCTAGCATTCTTTAGACCATTTGGGGTTAGCTCTTCATTTAAGCCAGAAAGAGAAAGCAAACATTATATATTCAGTAAAGCTAAATAAATGGATAAGACAGACAACACTTTGCCTTCCACTATGACAGGGATTGAGATAATTCTTTCCATAATTCTGTGTGATAATTTAACTTCCCTCCATCCCCAGGAACACACCTATAAATTTAGATAAAATTAAAACTTCCTTGAGAAACATAATTTTTCATCAGGTATCTGGCATAAAACATTTTGTTTCCATACATAGTTTATTCTTGACATCTACTTTTTAATGATTTTTTATTAATAAGATATATGTGTTATATTCCCTTAGTTTAGGAAGAAGGGAAAAGCATTCTATTCATGCCAACTGAAGGAATTAAAATACTTACTAAAGCATGTTTGCATTTAATTAAGCATTAAGAATATTTTAGTTCTTGTCACAGAAAAGTCAGGTTAGGTTCTTATGGCAATTGGCCATCAGTCTGCAATCTAAGTTGTTGATTTCCTTCTTCAATCTTATGGCAAATCATATGATACTCCACTGTATTGGATTTTATTGACAAATTGTGTCATGTTTATGTTCTTTTCTTATAAACTACTATGATAGAGCTGCATGTGACATGATGACTTATGACAGAAGTGCCAGAGATTATTTTAAAAGCAATTTCTGTCTGATCATATACCAATTAACAGCTTTCATAACAAATTCCCAAATATGCAGTTGGCATTTGATCAAAAGGAACATATTTCATTGCTGATATTTGAATATTTGGTACATATTAAGGAAATTTCTGTTTCCACTCAATGGATATGATTGTGGAAACATGCAGTGGCTACCAGTATTGCTCTGGCACAAAATGATACTATACATTACTTTAATTACATGCTACATCTCCCCGCCACCCTTTCTAGAGCTTCTGATAAAAGAGGGGAAAATTACCAAAGAAGTAAGTCAGGTATACTCTCTTAAGTTTTAATGACTCCTACATGATTTCTTATGTATGTTATTAGCAACCAAAAAGGTAGACTTCTACAATTAGAAGGAACTGAAATACTTTTTCCAACCCAGAGGAAACAAAAATTTAAAGCAAGCAGAGCCTTATGTTACATACAAACTTTGTGGAGATATATCAGTTGTGTTGTAGATATGGTTAAGCAGCTCTAGAAGTCATGGGTTTTTTTTCCTATGGAATTTGTAGGGTAACTGGTAGCCAGCAAGTGGGAAATGGAACAGACTTCACTTCACTTTGTTGTCTTTTGGTCAAAAATGTAAGAATTTTTCATTTTCTCCATTATCAGAAAGATTTGAAGACTTTATGAGATTTAGCCGTGTGTGTGGTAGTAATGTGTGTTCTAGAGATATTTTATGGGTGTCTATCTATTGGAATATAATAGAATGTTATTCCTAATTATCATTAATAGAGGATTTTTCAACTGATTCATAAAACAGATGATTTGACGATTTTATCTGCTCCAGTTAAATTCCGAAATAGTGTCATGCAAGAGGGTCACAGATACACAATTCTAGTACTACAGATCTAACAGAGAATTTATTAGGGTGACCCATGAGGTTCCATTATTCCACAGCATCAGCCAGGCATTGATCTTCATGTATCATGGCCAAGGTTCCAGCAGAGGACTGCCCTAGTCTGCAGGCTGGAGATGGAAGGCGATGGTGGGATGGGCACCTGAAGAAGGAACCAGCCTCTCTCCACCCCTATCCCATTGTATTACATATTTATAGCTTAGCCTAAGAGGTTAAGGGACATTTGAATAAAATAAATGTATCATCAAAGAGTCTCCATACCCAGAAACGACACTAAAAATTATGTACATTCAGGGTGCTTATCTTGCCTGCCAGGAATGATATCAGTCCAAGGCCCTGTCTCTCTGCAGACTGGCTTAGCTCAACCCAGCCAGCTCTCTGCTAAGAAACCAAAGCAGGGTAGGAAATGGGCTCCTAGGGCCATCTACAATTGTCTCTAGTCAACTAGAAACTTCATATCAATCTCTTAATAAACTTTAAAAATTATTTTAGCTCCTCCTGCCTATTCAGGAACTTCACAAAATCAATTATGCTTATAGTTAAAAAATGTCTGTCTTGTGTTCTTATACTCTTCCAGCTCCCTGTTCCACACCACCCCCCTCCACCCCCTTCTAGCCAAACTACTCTAAAAAGTTGGCTTTTCTTACTGGCTCTTTCACACACCAGCTCTAAACAAAACTGACTTCTACTATTACTCTGTTGAATCAGTTCTCACAAAGGCCACCAATTACTTCCGTAATTCTAAATCCAGTGTATGCTACTCAGGCTTCAACTATTTCTTTGTAAAATGTTCTCTTCTCTTGGTTACTTTGACACCACACTCCAGCTTTTCCTAATTCTTCATGGACATTTCTTTGCAAATTCATACTCTGTTCCCTGACCAGTATATCGTGGAGATCTGTAAGGCTTGTTTCCATTTCATGTTTTCCTCTTTTCAAGATACCCTCTAGGAAATTTCATCTGTGTTCATGGTTTCAGCTACTATCTATGGGTCCATGGATTCTAAAGTCACAGCCCCATTGCACAGATCTCCTCTGAGCCAGCAGTGGATTTCATCCTACTAACAGATATTTAACTTGACTTTCTCAAAAACACTTCAGACCTAACACATCTAAGGCAAAAACCATGATTTTCATCCCAACACTGATCTTCTGGTGCTCTCTCAAAAGAGTCAGTGAAAACACAAAATATTCATTTGGAATTAACTCCTACCATATACCTTTTCCATTAAAATATCCAGTTTCTCAGCAAATCCTCACAATTTTACCATTTAACTATCTCCTAAATTTATGCATGTCTCTTCATCACCTCATCCGTTACCCTAGTCTTACCTTACAATGGCATTTCCTTAGATTGTCCCCATAGCTTGGCATTTCCTTTCTTCATGTAAGCACCTATGCTGCAGCTGGACTTACATGTTCAAAATCAAATCTTACCATTAAGCCCCACCACTCACTAAAGCCCTTCAATGACTTTCCATTTTTCGTAGAGTAAATCCTTAACCCAGGTGAGGATGACTTTTGTGATCATAACCATATTTATCACATCTTCCTCTTGTGCCATATCACTTGTTGCTCTTAGCATCTGTGGTCTCTAGGAATTCATTCTGATTTCTAGAGATATATAGCATGGCTGCTTCCCACACCTCCTGCCAACACCAAGGTCTTCTCATATTGTAGGTTCACTCTGTTAAGTAGAAGTCAAGTGCTTGTGACTGGTTTTGAGGCCATTTCTTTAGCTTCGTGGAAGCCTGAGAATGTGACCCTTGAGCTCATCCTCATTGCCATATGAAATCAAGGCTTCTATAGACAACATATGGGATCCAAGATATGTGAGAATCTGATTGAGAATACTGTGTACATAAGTAAGCACCTGTACCACACTGTCAAGGTAATTTATTGAGTAATGAATAACTGGTGTTAATGAGATGCAGCTGCATTGTAAAATGGATTCTATTCACATATCTCTGAGGAATACAGCACCAGTAAAATATACAATCCAGTAGGACTCACAGCTTACTGATTTCCTATCATGAGGTGGTTTGTAGCCCACCTATTCTGATGCTTCAGCACTGTAGGATCCCCAGGGTAGAGTTCGTGAGGGTTATGAGGCCTCTCCTATAGCTTTGTTATAAACTTTGTGATTTTGCCCACCTTGTTACCTCTCTTAAAGCAAAATAAATTGATGTTCAGTGAAATCTATTATAGCTCATGTATTTTAGTACCAATCACAACTCAAGAACACAGGTGCTCCACAAGCAAAAATAGATATGTCACAAAAAGTAATAAGCCTGGGGCTTATTACTGGAGGAAGTAACATTAAGTTACAACCTAAAGTTAGAGTCATGATTAGGGAAATTGAGAATATTGCATTCCATGCAATAACATATCTATTAATGCTGTGATATATGGGGTAAGGGGGCGGGGCATGTCACATTCAAGTGGTTGAAAAATAACCCAGGGTGGTCAGGTTATAACTAGTAAAAGTGTGAGGTAGGTGGAGACTGTAGACTTAAGCAGGATTCAAATCAGGAAAGCTTTTACAGACATGTTAAAGGTTTTGTTATACAATGTCGTTAATGGAACTCACTGAAGAAATGTAAAAAGGAGACAATGAGATTGTTTCTCTTCTGTCCAACTGGGACCCTAATTCTTAGCCTTGTTCCTAAACCATTTCACTGGTAATATCCTTTGCAATTTCTTAGAGTCTTGTTTCCATGTCTGTTATTGATACATATTTTACTTTAGGTAAGCTAGCATTTTATAAATCACAAAATCTGAGTGGCTTAATACAACAGGACTTAATCTTTCAGTTATTTAGTTAAAATTGGTATAGCTCATGGGTGAGAAGCTTTCCTCCATATAATTTTTAAGAGAACTTAGTACCATTTTATCTTGTGATGCTTCCAAAGCTTTGGCCAAAATAGGCACAAATGTCTTTCATTTATATTTCACTGGCAACATCATGGCCATATTTAATACAGAGGGACTGGGAAGTGTAATCTAGCTGTGTACCCAGGGAGAAGGGAGGAATGTTGATATTGGTAGGGTTTAGCAATCTCTGCGACAGTTACTTACAAATATCTTGCAGGCTGTACTTTCCATAGACAGAAAATATGCATCCTCTCTCCAAAGAACACAATCAAAAATTTCAGATTCTATGAATGCAGTTCAGTGTCAAACATCACAGTTACCTCCATCAACTTGCAATATGGGTCATCTTAGGTTGATTTAAAGGTTTTTTATCTACTCCCATCCCTATATTCCCCACCCAGCCCCACTACTCTCAGATACTCAATGTACAGTTGTCGACCAGATACAACAAAATACAATTAAAATTCTGTTGGCTTCTGGGTAGGCATTGTAAGGCATCTTCCCTGACAGGGGGAAATTCCTGGATTACCTCCCTGTACCTATATTTATTTCCTGAGGGTGCTGGAGCCAAAGGTCCATGAATTACACTTGTAGGAAGTCTGCTTGCTTGTCCTAAACACACCCTTTCAATTGTTGTATGAGAAAGAAATAAACTACTGGATTTGAGATGTACATTTTGGGGGTCTATTTGTTATAGGAACTGGCATTTCTCAAGCTAACCATATGCATTGCAAAAGCAATGCCAGTTTGTGACTAAGGCCATCCATGTTGTAGGAAGGTTGAAGTATTTCTTATATGGAGGCACTGCAGCACATTAAGAAGAAACAGTGACATTAAGACAGTGACTAATTCTGTTGGCCAGTTTACAACAGATAATGTGGAAACTGATAAAGATTGTAATTTAATTTATTCAAGGATTGCTGTGTGGTTTTAAAGAGAAAAACAATCACTACTCACAACTAAAAGCTTTCTCTCCCTTAAAGAGACACTGAAATGAGTTAATAAAAGTGATAAGCATGCATTGATTAATCACTAATCCATTGGGGGAAATGATGAATAAAGGCCCTGAAACTCATAATATTCTCAGTATGAAGTTCAAATTTACTATTTGCACATTTATTGAATTAAGAAATAGGACATTAAACTTGTGTAAGAACATTTGAAGAAAAATTAAATACTTGTATAAAACAAAATTGGAAAATTACAGGTCATTAGAAAGAAAATATTGCAAAGTACTTTTGCCTAAATTAGTGCAAATTATCTCTTTGCTTGTTCATGCCACTATAGATGACTTTTTTCACAATAGCTCTGGGAAAATGAATGTATAAAATATATATTTTGAGGACTAGTTACAATTAGGCTCAAACCCAATAATAAAAAGGGCAATCATTTATCTGTGTCTTATTCCATTCTTTGTCCTCAATTTCTAGATACTCAGAGCTCAGTGCTCCCTGCTAAGGCACACCTCAGTCCGAATGGCCTTCTTTGGAATATAGTTCATTTGATAGAACATTCTTAATGTCTTCCTTTCTCTTCCTGCAATCAGGCTATCTGCTGTGTGTCTCGTCTCATTCCTTGGGAACGCTGCATTTTCCTGTTTGAGAGTTAATTTGATAAACATGCAATGTTAATTTTGAATGACATTTCATATATTAAAATGTCTTCTATATTTTTATAGGCAGTATCTGTCAATCATAGTGTTTTCCTGAAGACATGGCCTTAATTCTCAAGAATAAGATTAAGTATAGAGAGAAAGGCTATCTTCAGGGACTTCATATCTGCCTTCTTCTCTAGTCCACATACTCATTTCTTGAGCACTGTGTCATCTGTACAGGGGTATTAATGAATTTAATATTATCTGTCTACACCCTCCTCTCTAGCCAATGTATGCTTTTGCAATTTCCAGAGTATGCCATGATCTCTTATCTCTGATCTTTGGACATATGTTGCTTCCCCTAAGCAGAGTTTCTCTACAATAAATTTTGTGCTTAATCTTCAACAAGTTTCAGTACAACTCAAGAGCACTTCTTCATGATGGCATCTTCCATTCCTGCCTGCTACCCATCAGACTATCCATGAGCCCCAACATCTAATATATCAATTACCACGTTTTATTGTAACTGTTTTCTAATTCATCCTTCTTAGCACTAAACTTTGTAAGTTTATTGGGGGCAGGAATTTGTCGTTGGGGAATCAGAACTTTCCTTATCTTGGTAATTAGTACAGCGAGAAGTTTGTGGAATGAGTAAATGAATGAAAGCAAAATTAAATCTGTAGTGGGAACATTGTGGTGGGTAAGCTCTTTATAATAAAATAGAGCTAATATATGAATTAGTTAAAGTGACATGTGCAAATTATAATGTTTGATCAGTTGAAGGTAACTGAATTGTGAGAGACTGCCTTTTCTTTCATGATTATAGAGTGAAATATTCCAAAGAACACATTAGTTGACATCCATAAATCGTTCTGAAATTTACTGTGCAGCATTAACATTATTGCCCTTTGATAGATAGAATCTTTCTGAGCCATCATAATAACCCTACTTTTTCTTGTTTGTTTTATTTCGCCAGTGGCATGAGGGGTACAAATTGACTTTAGACCAGTTTTAGGAAATCCCAAATTCAGTGGAATCATTATTGGGTCCACCAAATTCTTCCTCTCTTGGGCACTCAAATGAGTCTCAAAGCTTGTCACAAGATATAATCATGAGAGACTTCCCCGACACTCTCACCCCTTGTGACCTGTATCTGGAACACATGCACATCGTACATAACACTCTGTCACAAAGCATATAACACGTGTCCCAAGAACACTCTAGCTTCACAAGATATTTTCTTCCTTAGCAGTACTGCATTTAATAGGCCTTTCCACTATTCTGCAAGGCCATTGGTTCTTAAATAACCAAGATAACCATTAAATAACCAAGTGCATGCTAAGACCAGTGAATTCCAAAGGAATTATCCCATTACTTCACACTAGGAAGTAATTTGGATACTATGGTTTGCAGGATATCATTTAATGAGTGTTTCTAGCAAGAGTAAGAAAGAAAAAAAAATCCAAATCAGGAATGAGTGCCTATAATAGTAAGAAGACATTCCTGTGTCCTTCTGCTGATGGAAGGGTCTAGAATAATCAGTTTGCTAAAGACTGGCAGTATGGAACTATATCAAGAATACTGGGGAGCTCAGTGTTTGAGAACTCATCAGTGAGTCTAGTGAGCTCACACTTGGTCAGGAAGTGTTTGTGTTTTTCACACTGTGAATATCCTTAACCACTAGAACACAATTCTCATGAGAACAAACTTTTTTGTTGTTTTGTGCTTTTTAGTATTTCCATTGCTGTGTCATCAAGGCCTGGAGCAAAGTCTGGAACATGGTAGAAGCTCAATAAATATTTGCTGAATTAATAATATTAATCCTTGTGTTCATGGGTGCTTTGTTTTTGAACCCATCTTTTTGGTACCACTGGGCTGGCAGAAAAGGCAAATAACTTAGTATCGGTTATTTTGGTAATTCTATTAATTTAAAAAATTATATATCATCCTTGGGGCATTTCTTTAGGTGAGAATTTACAACAGAAATGAATATTCTCAGACTCTGGGCCATTCCGTTGTATCCATCTATGGATTCCTTCCTCATCTTCCTTATCACTAATCATTGTACAACGTTAGTTACTGCCCAAGAATCTATGTGTAGCTCTACCCCATCCTGTCTTTTCAAATGGTTTAAAAACTAAATACACTACTTGTTTTTATACTTCTTTAGGCAATTTCTTCCTCCACCAGTCTGTACAGGATCTGGAATGCGGCCTTTAATACTGGCTTATGGTTTAGAGGCTTGATTCATTTATTTATTTATTTTTTCATTATCAGGTTTTCGGTTAGAAGGAAATTCCTCATGAAAACTTCTAGAATGGGTTCTTGCTATTCTTGCATGCTGGAGGAAACTCACATGATAAACTGGAACCTACAGTTTTGTTTGACATGGTTTCTTTGACTTAATGGAAGAACCTGGTCATCAGGAGACTAAGTGGCTTAGAGGCAGCAGGGCAGATCATAACAATCTCATCTCTTGGAATGAATTGGCACTGAGATCCTTGCTTAAGGACAATGAATTATGGGGTTCCCAGGAATGAATCTGACAGGCAAAGTACTAAGGCCTCATCTGATTTATACATAGCCACCAAAATAAAGGGGAAATTAAAAAAAAAAAAACCTTCTAGTTTTGGCAAACAGGAGACTTGACACCATATTAGAGATCCATGGCCCTTTTTCCAATTTTACATACTTGCATCACTTCACAACCCAGAGCCCTTGAATAAAGAGCAGGCAGCTTCGTTGAGGAAGGACTCTGGATTCATCTTTTAGACAAATAAAAACAACAGGTGCTCCTCATTTTTGTCTCTTGCACAATTTATAGCCTCTCCAGTAGCTCAGAGAAAATTTCAGTTCATTATTTCTATATGATAAATAACCACAATTTCATTTAATTCATCTCATATTGAAATTGTTTTTCATCCATTTTAGGATTTATATCACCCTCCTGACACACACACACACACACACAATTATGAAGTTTTAGAAAGCTATGATCAAGTTTTATTCACTTTTTTCCACTTTTTACCTTTCCGTATGTTTGCTGCCTTGTATTAAATTGAAAATATAATTTCCCTGCTTAAAAACAATGAACCACAATAAAGCCTATTTTAGAAATGTGTTTTCTCTCAACTTCATTATGCTTTTGCACTTAACATGTTCCTAAATAATGATATAACTAAGGACGAATATGTGGACAGTCCCACATCTTTGGATATGGTGAAATGGCATGTTATTTAAAAATGAAAACTAATACCCTGCAAAATATAGATATAAGCTTCATATCTTCTTTCTACATTGACACTGTTAAACCATGGACAAGTATATTGGCCAACTAACTACTGAGACCAACCATGATGTAGTGTAGCAGAGAGGGCAAGCAGAAAAGAAGAAGCATTTGTATCACATTCAAGATTGGTAGAAAAAAGAAGGAAGTGCATCATGACAAAAGAAGGGAATTTGAAAGCATTTTTCTCAGTTTTGATACCCCCAAAATACATCAATATGTTTTTCATAATTTGGAAAATGCAATTATCTTTTATTAAAATTAGTTACTGCCTTTCTCATAAAACCCAAATTCCTTAGTTTGAAATAGGAGGCATATCATTATTTAGTCTGTACCCAAATTCTCTAGCTACATATATTACCATAAGCCACCTTCTCAGTACCTGTTATATTGAATTATTTGAATTTGAATCATTTTCTAATAATTCTATACCTTTTGAAAAGGCATATGTCTTTTGTACTTCATCCTTTCAACGTCTATGCTTCTCATTCTGTGTCTTAGTTTGAGTTTTCTAGAAGCAGATCCAAGATGAGGTTTAGGAAAACTGGTAGAGAAGTGGGAAAGATGGACAGGGAGGAGATAAGAACAAACAAACAAAGTGTATGCTGTCAAGCAAATTGATACTGAAGGCAATTGGAGTTGTATCCTGTGAGAACTCTGGTAACACGTAAGAAAGGAGCCTGGAGCCATCCCACAAGAGGAGTGATGGCACTAAAGTATTAATTCACTTACTTCTGGCAGACGTTACTCATTTATTTTTTAAGTTTGTTTACCTGAATTATCTCTATTACACCAAAATATTTATTGTCAGATTCTTATTTGACTTTTTTGTCACTTTGTGGACAAAAGCTCAGATTTCTGAACATAATTATACTATGAAAAAATAGAACTCTACAATGTAGATCTGAAAATGTGAATAAACACTTTAAATTTTTATGTTTTATGAAAAAAGGCATTGGAAGAATATTCATAAGATGCAAAATGAAAGTCTGTATATTCAACCTTATCTTTCTTAGTCATTTTCAAAGCTATTCTGGAAAATTAATTTGAGAACAAAGTAAGTGATTTTAGCAAAGGTGTTATGCAATTTATGTTCCATTTTGTTTGAGTTCTCAATGAGAGTGGAGAGAATTCTTCATTATTTTATTTTTCATTTGCTTTTGTACTGTTATAATGCCAAATCACATATAGTATATCACAGTAAAAGCAAACATGTTAACCTTATGGTGCTTTTTTTTAGTGTTAATGATGTTTTTTTTCATTATTTGTTTTTTGTAACAAAGCATTATGGCAGCAATGGAAAAAATAAACCTTGTAAAACATCTTACCACCTATTCATCTTAAACAAAAGTTTCATATATTTTGATATGGTGTAATACTGCAGTATAGAAATATGCAAAATAAATGGCGTTTCCACCTGCAGAAAAACTGATTGTTATTACAGAGGTTGAGGAATGAAAGCAGAAGTTGTATTGTGTTGTATTACAGCAAAATTTTACAACACTCACAACCTAGTGATGTCAATAACTCAGTTATGATCAAATACATATTTTCATTATGTGTAAATTTGATGGCCCATGCTGACCACAGGTGAGATACCATCAATCATAAAGGGTGAAAATAAACAAAGCCAAAAGCAAGTGATACAGAAAAAATACAATAGAATATTATTCTATCCTAGAAACATTTAAAATCATTTTGAAAGATACAAACAAGTGTTAATCTTAGAAAAATCTATATAAAGTAAAAGATCCAAATACCAAATCTAAGAGATGCTGAATAATATGTTGCTCATTTGGACAAAGATCATCATATTTAAAACTTTAGATTCCAACCTTCAGTGTGTATAATCTTGTCACTTCCTACTGCATAAACATATGAAATGAAAGATAAAAGCTCTCTCAAAGGGTTATTGAGGCTCTTCCTAGCATCACTTCTCAAGGTGTGCAGTGTGGGTCACCTGACTCAGAATCACTCAAGTGCACACTGGCTGATCAGGACAGAGCCCATGTGAGACCCACTGAATGAGAATCACAAAAAGGGAGGTGGAAATTCATGTTTTAACAGGCTCTGCTGCTGATTCTTAAGATCTCATGACTATAGTAGGGAAGATTTAGATAGTACTTTAATTATTATGAATTTATTATATTCTGACATACTTTCTCAAGTATATGAACAGTGAAATTATAAAAGATGTTCAAAGATCTTTTTCTAATCCAAATAAAAGTCTTTATAAAATAATATTAATCATAAACACATTTTCTATAAGACCAGCAAAAGAGTGTTTCAAACTATTATGAAAGAAAATGGAATTTCAAAGCATTTTAAGTAGTCTTTAAGGAATGCTCATTGTTTTCCATCTCTAATTATATATATACATGTATTTTTTAATGAAATATGGTTGATTTACAATATTGTATTAGTTTCAGGTGTACAGAATAGTGATTCAATATTTTTATAGATTATACTTCATTAAGAACTATTATAAAATATGACTAATTCTCTGTGCTGTACAATTTATCCTTATTGCTTACCTATTTTATATGTAGTAATTTGTATCTCTTAATTCCATATCCCTGTCTTGCCCCTCTCTTCACATCTCTCCTCACTGGTAACCACGAGTTTGTTTTCTCACCTATGAGTCTGTTTCTGTTTTGCTATATACATTCATATATTTATTTTTTTAGATTATGCAAATAAGTGATATCACACAGTATTTATCTTCCCTGACTTATTTCATTAAGCATAATATTCTCTAGGTCCATCCACATAACTGTATATGGCAGAAATTTACTCTTTTTATAGCTGTGTAATATTCCATTGTACGTGCATACCACATCTTCTCTATCATTTGTCTACTGATGGACACTAGGGTTGTGTATATACCTTGGCTATTGTAAGTAATATTTTTATGAGCATTGGGGTGAATGTATCTTTTCAAATTCGTGTTTTCATTTTTACAGATATATATTCAGGATTGGAATTGCTGGATCATATGATAGTTCTTTTTTTAGTTTTATGAAGAGCCTCTATGCTGTTTTCCATAATGGCTGCACAAATATACATTCCCACAAACGGTATACAAAGGTTCTCTTTCCTGCATATCCTCCCCAACATTTGTTATTTGTACACTTTTTTTGGATGATAGCCTATCTGACAAGTGTGAAGTAGTATCTCATCATTTTGACATACATGTCTTTAATAATTAGTGGTGTTGAGCATCTTTTCACGTGTCTGTTAGCTATTTGGGTATCTTCTTTAGACACATTTCTATTCAAGTGTTCTGCCAATTTTTTTTTTTATTGAGTTGTTTGATTTTTTTGATGTTGAGTTATATGAACTGTTTTTTATATTTTAGATATTAATCCTTTATCAGTTTTCAGATATTTTCTTCTATTTAGTAGAATGTCATTTTGTTTTGTAAGTGGTTTTATTTGAAGCACAAAAGCTTTAAAGTTTAGTTAGGTCTCATTACTTTATTTTTGTTCTTATTTATTTTACCTTAGGAGACAGGTAAAAAATATTGCTATGACTTATGTGAAAGAACATGCAGCTTAAATTCACTTGTAGGAATTTTATGATTTGGAGTCTTACATTTAGGTTTTTAATCCATCTTAAATTTATTTTTATTTATAATGTGAGGAAATGTTGAAATCACATTCTTTTACATGTGGATGTCCATTTTCCTAAGTAACACCTATTGAATAACACCTATTGAAGAATCTCCATTGTATATTCTTGCATTTTTTGTTGTAGGTTAATTGACCTTATGTATGTGGGTTTATTTATGGGTTCTCTGTTCTGTTGTTCTATGTGTCTGTATTTGTGCCAATACCATGCTGTTTTGATAGGAACTTTGTACTATGATCTGAATTCAAGAAGGAATATACCTCCAGCTTTATTCTTTTTCACTCAAGATTGCTTTGGCAATTTGCAGTCTTTTGACATTTAAGGATTATTTATTCTAGCTCTGGGAAAATGTCATGAATATTTTGATAGAGATTACACTAAATTTGTAGATTTCTTTGAGTAGTATGGCCATTTTAACAATATTAATTCTTCTAATTCAAGAGCACAAAATATCTTTCAATTTCCTTGTATCATATTCAACTTCCTCCTTCAAAGTTTTATAGTTTTCAGACTATATGTTGCTCATCTCCTTAGTTTAGTTTATTCCTGGGTATTTTATTCTTTTTATGAGATTTTTAATTGAATTTTTTCTGCTTTTTTTCTGATAGTTCATAATTAGTGTATAGAAAAGAAACAGATTTCTATGTACTAATCTTGGTTCCTGCAACTTTGCTAAATTTATTTATCAGTTCTAATCTTTTTCTGGTGGTAAATTTAGGATTTTCTATATATAGTATCATAATATCTGCAAATAGTGACAGTTATATTTCTTTCCTGTCAATGTGGATGCCTTTTATTATTATTTTTCCTCATCTGATTGCTGTGGCTAGGACTTCCAATACTATGTTAAATAGAATTGGAAAGAGAAGGCACCCTTGTCTTGTTCCTGAATTTAGAGGAAAGGTTTTCAGCTTTTCACTATTGGGTATGATATTAGCTGTGGGTTTGCCATAAATGATTTTTGTTATACTGAGATATGTTCCCTCTGTATCCTCTTTGATATGAGTTTTTAAAATCATGAATGGATATTGAATTTTTCAAATTCTTTTCTGCATCTATTGAAATGATTACGTGATTTTTATCCCTCCTTTTCTTAATGCGGTGTATCACACTGATCAGTTTGTAAATTTTGAACCATCCTTGCATCCCTGGAGTAAATGCCACTTGATATTGTTGGATTGGTTTGCTAATATTTTGTTGAGGATTTTTGCATCTGTATCTATCAGAGTTATTGGCCTGTATTTTTCATTTTTTGGTAATGCCTGTGGTTTTGGTTTCAGGGTCATGGTGCTCTCATAGAATGTATTTGGGAGTGTTGTGTCCTCTTCAGTTTTTTGGAATAGTTTAAGAAAGATAGATATTATTTCTTCTCTATATGTTTGATAGAATTCCCCTCTGAAGCCATTGGGTCTTGGACTTCTGTTTGCTGGGAGTTATTTTTATTACAGATTGAATTTCACCACTATGACTGGTCTGTTGGAATCATCTCTTTCTTCGTAAATCAATCTTAATAGATTCTGTGTTAAGACATTTGTCCATTTCTTCTAGATTGTCCAATTTTTTGGCATAGAAGTGTTCATAATATTATCTTATGATTTTTTTGTATGTCTGTGATATTGATAACTATTCTCTTTCATTTCTTACTTTGTTTTCTTGGGTCCTCTCTCTTTTTTTCTTGGTAAGCCAGGCTGAAGTTTTATCAATTTTGCTTATCTTTTCAAAAACAAAAAAATCAGCTCTTGGTTTCATTGATCTTTTCAAGTTTTATTTTCGCTCTCTATTTTATATTATCTCTGGTATTTAGTATTTCCTTCCTTCTGCTGATCTTTTGCTTTGTTTATTCTTCTTTTCCTAATTCCTTTAGATGGTAGGCTAAGTTATTTGAAATTTTTAATTTTTTCTTTTCTTTCTCTTTTTTTTTTTTAAGAAATGCCTCTATTTCTATAAACCTCCCTCGTAGAACTGCTTTTGCTACATCTCATAGATTCTGAAGTTGTATTTCCATTTTAATTTGTCTTCAGGTATTTTTTTTTTTTTGATTTCTTCATTCACCCACTTTTTTAGTAGCAGGATATTTAGTCTCCACATGTTTGTTCTTTTCTAATTTTCCTTTCTTTAATTGATCTTTAGTTTCATACAGTCCTAGTTTAAAAAAAATGCTTGATATAATTTCTGTCCTTTTAAATTTATTGAGACTTGTTTTGTGACTTGCATGTGATCTATCATGGAGACTATTCCATGTGCACTTGAAAATAATGTGTAATTTACTTTTTGGGGATGGAATTTTAAGTCCACTGGTCCATTGTACCCTTGAAGACCACTGTTGCCTTATTGATTTTCTGTCTGAATGGTCTGCCAATTGATAAATTGTGTGTTAAAGTCCCTTACTATTATTGTATTATTGTCAAATTTTCCATTTATGTCTGTTAACATTTACTTTATATATTTAGTTGCTCCTGTATTGGGTGCATATGTGTTAATGAGTATAATATCCTCTCCTTTATTGATCCTTTTATTATTATATAATGCTCTTCTTTGCCTCTTATTATAGCCTTTATTTTAAAGTCTATTTTAAAACAAATATGTGAGTATTGCTAACCCACTTTGTTGTCATCTCTGTTGGAATACAATATGTTTTTTTCATCACTTCACTTTCAGTCTGCTTCTGTCCTTAGCTCTGAAGAGAATCTCTTACAGGCAGCATATAGATTGATGGGTGTTGTTTGTGTGTGTGTGTTGTTGTTGTTTTGTTTTGTTTTTTTAATCCAATCTACCACCCTATGTCTTTGATTGGGGAATTTAGTCGATTAATTTTTGAAGTAATTATTGGTAGGTATGTACTTACTACCATTTTATTCCTTGCTTTCCAGTTGTTTTTGTAATTCTTCTCTGTTCATTTCTTCTTTTTGTTTCTTCCCTTGTCATTTGATGATTTTCTTTAGTAGTATACTTGTGTTCCTTTCTTTTAAGTTTTTGTGTCTATTGTAGGTTTTTGATCTGTGGTTACTATGTGATTCATGTATGTTGACCTATAACCATATCTATCTGTTTTAAACTGGTAGTCTTTTAAGTTCAGACACATTCTAAAGGATCTACATTTTTACTCTCCTCCCTCACATTTTGTGTTTTAGATGTCATATTTTAGATCTTCATGTCTATCCCTTAATTGTTTTTAGTTATAGTTACTTTTTATTTTATTTTATTTTTTTGCCTTTTAATCTTTGTACTAGCTTATTTAAGTACTCAATCCTCAGCTTTTATTATGTATTTGCTTTTCCTAGTGGGATTTTCCCCTTCCTATACATTCTTATTTCTTTTTCACTTAGAGAAGACTCGCTAACATTTCTTTTAGAATAGGTTTATTATTGATGAACTCTTGAATTCTTTGCTTGTCTGAGGAATTCTTTACCTCCTCTTTGATTCTAACTGCTAATCTTGCTAAATAGAGTATCCTAGTTTGCATGTTTTTCTCTTTCACTACTTTGACTGTATCATGCCACTTCCTTCTGGCTTGCAAAGTTTTTGCAGAAAATCAGCTGATAACTTTATGAGGATTCCCTTATATATGACTGTATTTTTCCTTTGCTTGTAATAGTAACTATTAAAGTACTACTTATTCCCTGTCTCATTACAAAATACACTTAAAACATTACACATACCTTACATAGAATATATAGTTTTAAAATTAGTACAAAGGGTAAATTAGGAGAAAAATAAAATGTATTATACAGAAATGCATTCTGCCAGTTATGGTGTGGACCCACGTTTAACTTCTACCCAATTCAGGTAATGATAATGATAATGATAATGATAATAATATAAAAAATAAGTGAAGAGGGCATGATAGATATGTATACAGCATAGATTCTAGTGATAATTTCATGGGTATTTACTCATCTCCAAACTTGTATACATTAAATTTGTAAACAGTTTTTGTATGTCAATCATATGTTAATAAAATACTATTTTTAAAAGGCAGTGAACAAATAAATGAATAACAAACCAGAAAAAAAAGCTAAGGTAACAAAACTTTTTTTTTTTCACTAACTCTCCCTGTTCCAAATTTGGATCTTGTGACCCAGTTCATATACCTTAACATACAAAGATAACAGCATAGAGTTCACATCAAAGAAAGGTAAGCCAGCTTTCATGATCTCTGTCATCCTCTGGGACTTTCACTGGTAGTTTGGGTCCCAGACCTACAGGCTCTCATAATAATCTGTGAATACCTCTGTTGTAACACACACTTTAATGCTCTGTCAATTGTCTGTCATCACCACTGGAAAACAAGAAATTATGCTCTTTATCTTGGCATATCCAGCATCATTACTATATCAGAATACTCAACAAGTGCTTGTTGACTCTTATGAACAGAGCAGCAACCCCTATACAAAATTGGGGGCTACCTTCACTTCACCTCTTGTTTGAGAGAAATAAAATCAGTGTCCTAGGTCTCACTCATTAGTGACAGATTCCTCCTTTTTTGCCAAGAAATTCACTTTATCCTTCAGCAGATTGAACCTCTGGCAGATTATCCTGGTAAGAACTCACAATTTAGGTATGTATATAATCTCCCCTCAGAGACCTTCTTTAAATTCACACCATGTAATAGATACAGAAATTTCTATCATTTAACTCCCCTAAAAGTTATACTGTGGAGAAAATAAAGCTCAGTTTGTCTTGCTGAGTTGCAAAGTTAAACCATTGCACAAGTTTTTTAAAAATTTTATAGCTTAGATTAATATGTAATAAAGTCATTATATAAATCTGACCTATTTTGGCCAAGAGCATTTTAGTTAGATTACATAAATTTTATAGTAGTACTAAAAATCTAAATACAATACCACATGAACTATTAAAAATTAAGATTTGCCAGAAAAATAGAACTGGTAAGCTTGGTTGCAAAGAGAACAGAAAAAAAAAAGCCAAAAGCAAAAACAAAACAAAACAAAAACTCATGTAACAGTGAGGTTATGTCGCTATATTCTATGAAGTTTAGAATATCTGGAGACATTTAGATAAAAAACTCTTGGATCATTAAAGTTATTTTTTGTTATTTATTTTTTTAGAGTTGACTTTTCATAGAAATATAAAGTTGGCTTGTATTTACATTATTTTATGTATCTTTTATTAGGTCTTTTGAAGATTTTTTTCTCTGTTCTTAGAATCTTACACTGTCTTAGCAGTTTGTAGATACAAATCAATTTCATTGATTTTGCCAAAATTAAAGAGACCCAGTTTCCTGAATACTTGGGACTCTATTCAGCTAAGGAATATTTGTTGTGTTACACATTTGCTCTTTTTCTGTTTATTCTTATTTTTTCACTAGAAATATCATTTTCCCCAGGTAGGATTTCACTTTCTGTTATGCAGGTCTATTTTTTTTCTCAGAAATTTTGTATCATCTTTTTTCTTGGGTTATTTGAATTCTGTTATTGTTTCTCACATGTGAACTATACATCTATGGGTTTCTACATTATTTAGTTTGCATTATAAATATGTATCTTTTATAAAGTATTTAATCCTTTTTAAATTTTTTTTTAATCTAAACTGTTGTTTTCCTCTGAGGCTTTTTGTTGTTGTTTTGTTTTGTTTTTTGATTTGGTCTGGTTTGTTTTTTTCCATCTTACTACTTCCTCTAATTTTATCATTCCTTTTCTTCAAGGGGTATTATGAGTTCCGATCTATTGTGAGTAGTGGATAATTTTTTAAGGAATATATTTGCTCTAATTTTTTTCCAGCAATATTACTTTGTTAGGTTATGCAAACTTTGTAGAAGACTTTGATTTTTCCCACTGCTTCTACTTGATGTGGTAATACATTTTCTTTCCGACTATACAGGAAGAGAAGGTTTGTATGTTACCAGTACCTGATTCCCTGTTCTGCCATCCCTGCAGGTATTCTCTCAGATTTAAAGAAGTTGGGAGCCTATGAAAAGCCTCAAGAGAGACCCCTGGTGAGTGAATCAGGAAGTCTTCCAACTTCACTGCACATTCTCTGACTGTAAGAAAGGTACTGACTATTCTTAAGAACCAGAGGAGGTATGTAACTTTAATAATTCTATTAATTACACCAACCTGCACAGTTTATAGACACCTTTTGTATGCCAGGTGAGTACTCATATTGACTCTAATCCACTTAATGGCCTGAAAATTAGGTGATATTAATATTAATATTTGTATTACTTAATATTATAGATGGGAGGAATATAAATGGACTTAAGTTGAACTTTTCATATATTGAATTTTGATGGGGGAAAAGCAATGGATAATCAAGCAACGATGAGAAAAACAAAGACATTTAAATGAACAAACATGGGGTCAAATTCTACAGCTATATGGCTTTCAGTATTAATTCCAAAATATTCATATGAGAGAAAATGTAAATTAAAATGCATTAATAGAACTAAATATCTACAAATTTGGTGATGTGTCTGTAAAATTTAATCTGAAGTAGTATTTACATAAATGAACCTTCAAAACTTGATCAGCTTACATAGTTTCATTTCTCTAACATTTTCTGAGCTAAGTCAACATGTATATAGTAAAATTACTTTTAAACTATTGCTGTTAGAAAAAAGGGTAAAATTTTTTTGGCATTTTACCTGATAAATTTTAATTCCAACCTCACATACACAAATGTCTTTGGAATTTCAGTTTATCTTGCATACCATGTGGAAATGCGCTATATATTTCTTTTTAATAGTGTTTGCTCTCTCTATTTAAGCTTCTTTAAAGTAGGTTAAGGACAGTTAAATGGACCAGGATTATGCTGTAATTAGTAGAATCTAATATTTCTTTGCCTGAATCACAGTATGTGTTTCCTCAACTTACTTTCATCAAAGTAAGTCATTATTCAAGAAGATATAATTAGCTTGTTTTAATCTTATCATTCTCAGATACCTGCTAAAGTAATTAGCTTTCTCCTCTCTTCTTTTTAGTTAGAAGATTGCTAAAGGATCAATGCACAATACATCATTTTCTATTCTGCAACACCAATTACTTTGACCCTTAGTGTAAATTTATTGATTTTTCTTAGTAGTGCATTATCACCAGTTATTCACAGCATGGTGTTTATTAATTAGTAAGAGAAATATAGATTCATTTGTGAATAGTTATCCTTTCAAGTTTCTTGTCTAGAACATGTATGGTAATGTGTTACCTGCTAATGGCACATAGAATTTCAGAATAGAGTTTTTCCCTCATTCCTACAGTTTCCAAATTGTTCCTATTGAGATGCATCATAAACTCAGTTAGAAAAGAAGAAAGAAAGAAAGAAAGAAAGAAAGAAAGAAAGAAAGAAAGAAAGAAAGAAAGAAGGAAAGAAAGAAAGAGAGAGAAAAGCCTTAAGTAAATTACAAAGTTAGAAAAAGTTCAGTTTTTCTGACATTTATTCTCAAATAAAATGATTTATTTCTTTTTCTTATGACCAAGGACTACAAAACAGATACTTTGAACACCTCTTTATAATATTGGTCATTGCAATATTATATTACATAGAAATTAAAGTTGAAGTAAATATAACTGATATAGTGGAGAAATATAATTTTTGGTCATTTGTGTATTTGTCTTATTAACCTACTAGATTGAACCTTTCTAGACAGCAAAAAATGAAAATAAAAGCTAAAAAATTATTAAATTGTACAAATTGTACATGTGATTCTTGTTAGATATTCTCCTTTGTCATTATTTTTTAGTCCTTTTTTTTCATTCTATAAATCTTCAAAGTGCCTACCGCTGTGTATCAGGAATTGTAGGATCCTGGGATACAGTGGAGACCAATGTAATATACATGCTTTAGTGAAAGCAAAGTGTATTTATTCTGTTATGTAATTCTTTCATTTTTATCTAAATGTGAATTTTAATATCATCAGACTTCTACTGTGCAACATAATCACACACACATATCATAAATTCAAATTTATATTTCTCCAATAAGCTGCAAAGAGAGTAATTCAATATTAAGAGTGGTTTATGGCTTCAGCAGATTGCCTTGATGGAATTAAGTTTTCCTATCAGAAATGTTAACATTATGGTGACCAATGTCTGTATATTTTCTACATTATTTTTTTACTGAGTTTACTAGGAAGAATAAGTTCCTTGTAAATAGCTTTGAGGGCCAATGTGTTCCATATTCTCCTGCATACATCATTACTTTAATGATCTTGAAATAGGATTTTTATTTCCCCTGCCATTTAAAACACAACTGGAAGTCCCATTGAGTGAGTAAATACAGATGTACTCAGATGAAACTGAGCATAGAATGAATTTTTTTGTCTGTTTTACATTTTTTTAATCAAAGTATAGTTGGCTTACAATATTATATAAATTTCAGGTGTACAGAATAGTGATTCAGTATTTTCTTATCTTAGACTGATGTTTTCTCTGTTTTCCTAATTAAAATGTTTTAAAACGTTGATCACTTTAGAGCTCTCCATTTCTCTTGTTTTCCTGTCTGCATAATTATTCTGCTACTAGAAATGTTTACCATTCTTGCATTTCTCACAATCCATTACAGTCAAAACCCCAGATCTATACTTACTTAATGTCATTTAATTGATACTAGAAATGCCACCTACAGCTCATCTAGGCTACTACTGAAAATTCACTTCCCTAAGGAAAATCTTGAGTCAAGCCTGTCCCTTCTAATAAAGCTTGAATGGCTTCACACTCTCAAACTTTTAACCTGGCATTCATGCCCCTCTATGACATGACCTAATCTACCTTTATTTCAGTCTCTCTGAGTAGCTAAATCACATTCCCAGGGTTCATGTGCATAGTCAACTCTTCACTCATCATGGTTTACTTATTTTCCCTAAATGTTTCACACCATCTCAATATCATGCTTTTGCTGATGCTTTAAATGGTGTGCAAAATGCCTTTCCACTACATTTCAAGTTTTCTGACCCTTGTAGGAGACCTGTGTTATTTGCCTGACTACTCAATATCTTCATTTCATTATAGCATTTAGACATGCCATGGGAAACATCCAGTTCCCCAGTCCCTGGCCATGAAAGTTGAGTGGAGCTCATTCTACACCTGGTTTCAGGAGTTGGTACAAACCTTAGGCATGGCTAATTCATCAATTACGTTCATTCTGCCAGAGTGATTGGTTTATGTTTGGAGATGTGATCCAATCAGAGCTAAGCCTGTAAATTTTCTGAAGGAAAAAAGAAACAGCTCTTAATTTTCTGAGCCTCTCTCAGAGTTAAGCCAGCATGGAGAAAGGAGAACTCAGCTATGGAGAGTGAGGAGCAGTGGGGAGAAGGGGAGGGAGGAGGAGAAAGAGAATATATAACATCTGGTGAGTCTCTGAATCCAGTATTTCCATAGATTTTCATTTATTAAAGAACATAAACCCCCCTCTTCACTTGAGGTGGTGTGAGTTGGTTGAAATTTGTTAAACTTTAAGTAAAAATGAAATAAAGGAGAAAATTCTATCACTGAACATCAACATAATGAATATTAAAATTCCTAATAGTTGGTGTTACCGGCTCTCAATTTTTGAATTGAAAAAAGCTGTGTACATTTTTAAATAATTAAAAATTCAGATTAGAGTTAGAATTTGAGGATTATATTTTCCTAAGACTATGTATGGGCATTTGTATAAAATAAATGCTTTTACAATATCATATTTATCACAACTTTGACATTTTTGTGTGTATTATCCATGAAATGTTTTTATAAGTACATATTGTGTATAATTTATGTGAATATAATATATCTGAGGATATGGTTATTTAAACTCAGTACAGGTCACTTCTTTTTTAAACAAAAAATCTTAAGTTTGTAGAAATAATGAGGCTAAAAATTAAATTTAACATCTAGGGCAAGAAAAGAAGGCACTCTATTAAAAGGGCTTGTGCTTAGTCTCTGATGATCAGCTCCTCCAAATAATATGTTTTTGTATTTCTAGTTCTTATGTGGTTCATTCTATTTATGATAAGACTGTAAATTTTTTTCGATGTGACTTTCTTACTTTGTTGGGAACTTTTGTTCTACCCTTCCCCTTCCACAAATCTTTTTTGTGCTGGACAATAAAGTCCATTTTCTAATAAAGCTAATAGGAGCCTGGCCTGTAAGATTGGTTCTTTGTCTTTGGCTGTGTCAATTCAACCAATTAAGATGAAAAGCACATTTACATGCAAGGAGAAAATTGAGATTACAGAAAGCAGTGTTAGCTTTTATTATCTTAGTAATATTCTAAATTTCATTTGCTCTAGTTGTCAAGAGTAGACTGAGTTCCAGGGATCTTTTTTTCACCTGAAAGTGAAGTCGATTTATTTAAGAGACAGGAAAATCATTATTGACGGGGCCTGTGGCCCTGCTATTTTGTATTCTTGCATGATTTTTGTGGGGTTTCTTCCATTTGAATGGCTATTGTTTTAGTGTGTTTGAGATGGTAAGGATTAGAGAAAACAGCAGGGGAGGTGAGAGAGAATGAGAAAATTATTGAAAAAAATACATGATCCCAATGGAATTATTACTCCTGGATTGTTTCCAAACAAGTTTCTGTCTGTCTGATTTGTTGTACAAGGTCTGTGTGTTCAATATGAAGTGATTCTGCACTGGGGTATCCTAAGCATGTAAACCAGTTATTTTCAGAGGCTATCTTCTGTGGTACATATGTGCATATATGTGTATATACATATTATATACACAAACACACACAAACTTCTCATTTCTATGTGTGTGCGTGTGTGTGTATACACACACACACATACATGTACATATATATATAGAATATACATATATCTTATATATATATATATGTATCTCTGCCTATGGAAATCAAAACAGTATGCATTAATACATTTCATCAAGAAAAAATAGCACTATATAATCATTTTCCTTTGTGTCATAAAAATTGATATAGCAAAGACCAGGAATGTCAAATCAGTTTCAAATCATGCTTCCACTCTAAATGATTATTAGGAGTTTTTATGAAGCCTTGGATTGAGAGATTGTGAGTCCTTATTCGAGTAGAGTGGGACAGAGCTGTGATTAATGCTCTGTATCTGAGAGATATATAGCACTGATCTGTGTGCTTTCCATCACCTCTCTAGAGAAATAGACGTTAAGGAATTGTTCACTTTTTTCATATTTTTTGAGCTATTTTAATTTTACTTAGCACATAGCATAAGTTACATGCATATCCAATTCTTTCCAGAATATTTATGATTTATAAGTGTTTCTCACAGGTATTTAGTGTTTATGACCTTCAAAACTGGAATCATCATACTCATAGCCTTCCATTCTCTACATGTTTCCATTCAAATGGTAGATCGCCATGTATCTAGGTCATCAGTCTTGGCTCCTCCCACTCCATGGCTGCTCCATTATATTAAAACTGAGGCATGTTGATGTAAATCAAGATACATAGTTGTAGAGATGCCACCTAACCAAAGATTCCGGTCAATAATCAGTCAACATTGTAGTTCTATCAATTATAGTTTGCATTTTAATTAAAATTTGTTATTTGGATTCCAAATATCTATCCTCTATATCCACTCATTTCTAACTCAGCTCCTACTGTGCTCATTCAGGCCATCTGTGCCAGGATTATGGTTTATCTTCCTTATTGATATCCTGGACTCCAGTCCCATTGTCCATCTATGTTAATCTCTAGAAAGCTACCAGATTGATCTATACAATATAAGCAAACCCTAAAATGATATTCCCTTTCTGAGAGAACTTCATTGTCTCCATTACCTCAAAACACAGAGAAACTCCTTAATCCTCTCACAAAAACCCGTCTTGGTCAGACCCTTATCTACCTCTTCTTTCTCATCTCAATCTCACCCTTACTCCTTCACACACGTGCTTCATGGTGTTTGTCATCAGAGTTTTGGTTCTGTTACCTGCTTTTCTAAAATTAGTGATTCATTCATTCAGAAAGATATATTGAAGACCATCTATGTATTGGGTACAATATAAGGTACTAGGAATGCCTACTCTTTTTCTACCCTCTAAAATTTTGTTTAGCAGATTCTCATTTTTCCAGCATCATCACTTCACCAAGGGAGGCTTCCCTAATTATTTGCCTTCCTGTTGCCAGGCTGGGTAATATAATCATTTCTTGTGCTCATTTTGTACCATAAGTATCTTTCTCTTTGAGTAACTGGCGTTTTGTTATATAATACTAATATTTTACCAACAGGAGATGTATTAAATACAGAATATGTTTAAAATTTTCTTTCTGAAATACTCAATTTCTAATATTATGTATAAAAGAATAATTTACAAATGTTACTTACTAAAGCAGTATAATGTTTTCAGTAGTAAGTGGATGCAAACCTTAGTTTTACTTATTATCTCTGCAACACTGAACAAGGTCTTTGAACTCTTAGTACATCAATTTTTTTCATTCTTAAAAATCAATGAAAGATATTGTGAAAACATAATAGACAATAGTGACGTAGGATTGAGTCCTATTTCAATTTAATGTCATGTAAACTCAAGTAGGTGAATTCATCTCTGATTTATAGCATATTCATATATCAAATATGGTAATAGTATGTACTATGCATATATTATCAGTATCTAATCACATAATGAATGTAAAAATATTTTGCACATTATAAAGCATTATAGGAATGTAATATTTCCAGATATTTTGGTTTAATATTTCAGTGGTAGTTGTAGTGGCTATGTTGGTGTCCTATTTAGATCCATCCCTAGGCCATCATCTGGCCAGGGTGCCCTGCCCCATCTGCTGTGTGTGTCGGCTGCTAATGGCAGCCTCGACTTGGTCCTGTCTACAAATTTACCCTCAGGCTGAACAAGAACAGCTCCTCTTGGGAGCTTAGACATCACCTTCCCCAACCCCCTTGCAATAAGTGATGGAAAAGGGGGAGCAAAATACAGGATCTCCTTGCTTCAAGGTGAGACAACTGTGGGATACAACTCACATGCGGAGTTTCTACCCTTGCTCAGATCCTTCACACACTCTATACTGCTTTCTTCATTCCTTTTCTCCTAAGAGTAGGCCCTGAATCATTCACATGCTTTTTAACCCTTAGCAGGGTCTACTTGTGTGGAACCCAATCTAAGACAGTGCTTTGTGTGAATTAGCACCCCAGCCCCATCCTTCTCTATTTTCTCCTAAGCCTCTTAACCTACTTGGTAAATAAATATTGAAACAACATTGGAGAGAACAGAACTTTTTGGATCATATAAAAATCAATTTGGGAAAAAAATATCAGTGTCTCACTTAGAATGTTCAACACTTCAAAGTCCTTTCAAAAATGGTGGGGAAAAAAAATTGTATCTGGATCAGGGGTGATAATACAGAAAACTGGTATGTTTGTTTTAGGGGGAGATCATCTTTAACAGATCTTTTAAGTTGTATGTGAAAAAGAAAGAGACTTTCTCACGAAGAAGACCATTTCCCAGAGTCTGTTTCTCAATCTACTTGTATTGCTTTCCCCGACATTTTGGTGATTCTTATTTAAGCATTAAAATACATAACTTTTGCCTACTTAAAGGATTTTTCTCATCTTAAATGATTCAAAGCATCTAAAGAGCTCTACAGACACCCAGGGAAAAAAAATGGCCAAAAACATCATGAAAAAGAAATAGACAAGGAAACTATAAATACACACAAAAAAATTCTGTCTGTAAGTTAATTCCACAATATTTAAATGTGCCTTTCAACATTAGCAAATGACTAATCCCATTATCATAATTTATTAACCAGATCTTTTGTTCTATGTAGTAATACACTGTGTTTCCATGCTGTGTGTTTTTTATCCAGTGACCTAATTTGCTTAAAAGGAAACTCTTAAAACTCCCTTGTTGTAATGAATAAAATGTTAATGAAGAACTACAGAGAAATCCCCTTTGCATTAGTTCCATATTCCCAGGAACATCATCATAAATTTGTTTGCCTGGTTCTGACAATGGTAGTGATGTTCCAGCTGCGCAGAAGCATAGTAATGCTAAATGGTTCTGATGGAAAAGTTAAAGATGTTCAAGGCACTGTCATCTGGGATGGACGATGGGAAGTTATCTTTTGGAGGGAGTGTTTGATGGATTTGGCTTTCATCCAGTTTTTTTTTACATTTATTATTTGCATTGATAACTACATTACTGGAAGCTTTTTCAGAGAATTGCAAAAGGAAACTATTCAAACAGATATGTTTCCAGCAGAAAATGCAAGATTTTATGTTGGTCCTTTTATTCCCCTCCAGTATTTCTCAGTAACGTTGGGATAATTTTTTTTTTTAAATAATGAATCTAAACCATTAAAATATTTTAAAATTCTTCTTTTTTTGGTTTTCATTTTATCTTTATATATATATATATACATATATATATATACACACACAGAAGTATAGTATATGTATATGTATATACATAGTATATGTGTGTGTGTTCATATATTATATATATATATATATATATATATATATATATATATATATATATATATAAATAAGTATATTCAGTTTACAATGTTGTGTCAATTTCTGGTGTACAGCACAATGCTTCAGTCATACATGAACATATGTATACTTATTTTGATGTTCTTTTTCACCGTAAGTTAAAATTATTCTTGATTATACTAATGTCCACATTTTTGTGTCCAGACCTCTGTCCTGCATGATGAATGCACAATTAATAATCTAAATAAATTGATAGCTAAAATAATTTGAAAAATATGCATAGCAGTTTAAGTGGTGGTGAGTTCAAGTGAATATAACTGATAAAAATTTCAAATACAGATGGAAAAATTGATACTCAATTTTAAACTTGAGTGCCTAAATTGTTACATACTCTACTGTATGAAAATCTAAAAATTAATTTATTTCCCATCATGTTACAAGAATATTTGATTTGAAATACTAAGTTCATAATGTGTTAATTTCAATTTTAACTCTTCTAGACAATATAGGTTAAATGACAAGCAAGTGGCTACATTTTTACTTGCAAAAAAAAATTCAACATGTATCTATACACTTGAAAATAAAAGAAAAACTCAACATCAAGTTGAAATAGCAATTAAGGAAATAGAAGCTGTAAATCAGAACAAAAACTACATAGAGTGAGGTTACGTCCTGCATTATATCTGTAGGGGTATTAATATGTGTAAAGGGAAGTATTTTTAATACTTTTGCTTTAGGGTATAAAACTCTAACATCCTGTCAGTTTGGGTTGTCTAAATTTCTATCAACTTTTCCCTTATGACAATCAAAAGCCTCTTTGTCTCCTTGTTCTATACTCAGAGGATCTGTATGGTCACTGAGTTTCTACTAACTTAAAAGGAAGTGCCTTGTTTATATTCACTTTGAAATAGATGGAAGATAAGTTGCAGACAGGCCTAGGTGTATGCAAGTCATTTGATTTTGTGAAATATTAAGAAAAGCGAAGAACACAAAAATATACAAAAATCAATCATGTTAATTATTTATTCATCACTGTATAACTTCACTTGAGTTAACAACTCAGGGGAAAAAGAAAATTAGAATGACTCTAATATGGAAAAACAATGTTCCATAGTGTGAAAGTCTCCACATTCTATAGACATTTTGTTAGAGATAATTTATCCTTTTATTTATAATGGAGAAATCTGTTGAATTGACAAGTTGAAGGTGCAAAAAATAATATAAATTTTACAACTACAATGAGTTATGAGATTTAGATATATTATTTTAATTACCTTTCAAAAATACCTAACAGATAGGTATTACTGCACCCATTTTATGAAGGTAAGAAACAAGATTTGAGAGTTTCAACTCCATATAGCTTGCAACTGTGAAGATTGCAATTTATACTCAATATATAGGCCTTTAAATCCCATGTATTTTCCAATGCATCACAATGCCATAATATTAATAAAAGCAGAAAGCTTTAACACATCACAAGGCTGATTTGCTACAAAGTTAAGAAGCTTAGTCTTCAGCAGCCTTCAGTTATCTGGGCCCTGAACAATGCTATGGGTCCTATGTTTATAATCATTTATTTTTTTCAAAGTTCTAAAATTAAAATATGTTTATGTAATTAGTCTGCATTTCAATGTTTTGGATAATAAGCACCCAAAACAGAAAGTATCCCAAACCTTACAGGACAAAAACATAACAATGCTATAAAGAGTGAGTGCCTCTGTGTGACATTGCTTGCTTTCTTCATACACAATGAGACACTTAGGATTTGTCAACAATGACTATAAAATTTTTATTAGCAATTAAAAATTTTCAACTCAGATGTCATGTTTTCACATATTATATTAAAGATATCTTTTAAAATTTTTTTTGAAGTGTAGTTGATGTACAATGTTAGTTTCAGGTGTACAGCAAAGCGATTCAGTTACACATACACATACATATATATATTCAGATTATTTCCCATGATCTGTTATTACAAAAAATTGAATTCAGTTCCCTGTGCTATATAGTAGGTCCTGTTGTCTATCTATTTTATTAATAGTAATTTGTATCTTTAGAAGGAGAAATAGTATATAAGGAAGCCTATAAGGTATTAAAAGATTCATCTTTTTGTTGTACACACACACACACACACACACACACACACAGAGGCAGAACAAAGAGAGCACAACTCTTACTGACAAGACTATGGAGTGTTTACAATGAGATTAGAATCAAATGGAGAAACAAAATCCAGGTAAAACAGACCAAATATAATGGAAGGGAGCAGTTATTATTATTAAATGATGTAATAAAAAATGAAAAAGGGTGCATGAAAATGCTCATGGTTTATCATGGCCAGAATCCAGGGCAAGAACATGGACATTAACCCCAGTAAATTAGCTATATTAAGCTATTCCTATGACTGGAAATTGATGGCATGATGCTCAATGATAAAATACGGCAATGGAAGATGTTTTGCTCAAGACATATTTAACATTTATCACTGATATATATCATCACGTATGACTAGAGCATATTCATGAGTGTTAATTCATGGAAAATACTTGGATAGGGTGAAATAGCTGTGAACTCTGTGATCATATGTAATAATAATGACAGGCTTCAACTACATAGGTATCTATAAGAAATCATCATTTATCAAAATACACAATTTGTAAATATTGAAATATCCCAGTTAGTTTCCTCTAAAACATCCACTTTATGTGTCTATCAAGAAAAGAAGTTCTGAAATGTACTGTTTACCAAGTTTTTAGAGGACAAGTTATTGAAATGTAGAGAAATAGCTCAGATCTTAGAGTCAAAGGCTCTTGGTTCAAATCTGGCTCAGCCACTTCTGGATGTGTAAATTCCATAAACCAAAATTTCCTCATCTGAAAAGTAGAGATATTAATACACAACTTGCTTAATTTTAAGGTTTGTTTTTTGTTTTGTTTTGTTTTGTTTTGTTTTTTTTAATAAATGACTTAAAGGATGTGTGTGTGAAAACAGCCTAGCAAGTTGAAGGACAATAATAAATGAAAGCTATTATTATTCCTCTTCTGTATTCACTTAAATTTCAAATCTATGTTCTTTATTCATCTAATTGATTCAGTTTTCTTGAATTCATTTATTTCTCCATTCATTGAAATTATTTTTGGATAGATATGTGTACATTCATAGAGGTTCATGAGTCAGAGTCCTTCCTCTCAATAAGTCCATACACTAGTTGCAGTTGTGCAGTTGTTTGGCTAATGCAAATCTGGCCATGTGACTAAGATTCTTTTCCCCCTTCTGCATTTCAACTTATAAAATAGAAGGAAGGACAATGATGCAATAGCTTTCCCTTATAGGTGCCTTTGACCCAAGGAATTCAACTATCTCCATTTAGCAAAAGTCATATAAACCAAGCAAAACAGAACACCGAAGATAAAACAATTTTCATGAGCAAATGTCTTATAAAGAAAATAAGATAGGAGAGCTTCTTTCTTCTCTTTCTCAAAGTGTTTCAGGTTCTACACGTTTCCCTTGCTGAAGGAAGTTATACTGAAGATCACTATTGTTTTGGGTTTGCGTTTGTTTGGTATTATTATTATTATTTTTGGCTGGTTGTGCTATTGACTTGTTTGTTTAGATATAACATGGCTTCTAATATAAATCCACTACCTCGAATAGTACTCAGCTGAGGAAGTGTTACTTCTTTGAAGGCTAATGCTAAGAAATAAATGAAATTTCTAAAGCCAAAGAGCTAGCACATAATGAAGGCTTGTTAAATTTGAGTGTTCTCCCATATAATAAAATTAGATTTTTGAAAAGATGTATTCTAAATATGGAAGGGAGAACATAGAATTTACATGAATTTAAAAGAATATCATAAACTTCATAAAATAGTCTCAGGCTAGTAGAAACAGAAATATTATGAATGCTAAGGTCAACAGTAATTATATCCTTAAATACATCAAGGTTAACAATAGGAAGGAAATAGGACTCTTGCTTAGGATATTTAGTGTAATGATGCTGAAAGGGTCTAAAAATGTATAATGTGCAGAGTTGTTACCAAGTTCAAACTCACTCTGCTCGCCCCATAATAAGCCAGTAAGTTGGAAGATAAGGTGTATGGGTAAGGAATAATGACTTTATTTGAAAAGCCAGCAGACTTAGAAGATGGGGAACTAATGTCCTGGAGAACCATCTTACCCAAGTCAGAATTCAGGCTCCTTTCATACTAAAAAGTGGAGGGGGAGCGGTTGGTTGTTGTAAATCTTTTGGTGTTGGGATTCTTTGTTCTTGCAGCTGTCCATGTAGGTCGGCTCATGATGTTCCTGTAAACGTTCAACAGGAGAAGTGTTATTCTCTGTTTTGCAACTTTTTATCTCTATATGAATGGGAAAGTGTTACATCTTTAAAGGGTAGAGCCTTAAGAATGGGCTAGCCTCTATATTTCAGGCTATAGGCAACATTTTTTCACAAAAGGTGTAGAACGAGTTGATTAAGGATGGGAAACAAAGCATAGGATTAGAGCCAAAGGAATAGATCTAGTATGAGTCAAATTTGTTCTTCCCTATTACAGAGTGATTGAAAACGCTGAGGTTTTGAGGAGACGGGTTTACAATACTGACTGTGATTAAGTATGGAAGTGCTGTCATGAAGAGCAATTAAAATTCTTAGTTTGCTTCAGATAGCAGAAAAGAAAATTATGGATGAAATTATTTGCAATATCATTAAGTTCAATTATTTTCTAAATATTAAAAATTAGAATTATACATGGTTTTCCAAAGAATGAGTGTTTTGGACTAAAAATGTTCAGAGAAAGAACATCAGTGTGTAGTACTTTTAATAGATTGAATAACTAATATAGTTTGGAGGCTAGGCTAGATAAACATTCATATTTCATTTGCCTTTACAACTTCATGTCTCTAAAACTATCCATTCTGAAATTTAAATTATTTTGAGGTTGTTCTTCCATGTCTATGATCATTTACATAATCTGTGATTTGCTCTAGTGTCCAAATTATTGGAGAGCATGGAAGCATGAGTAGGGAGTATCTCTGTCCATAGTTATCAGGCAAAAAGACTCATAAGAACCAAATTAAAAGGAAATCCTTGTCCATATTCTTATCTTTTTTCCATCTAAACTGTTTAATTTTTCTTGATCGCTATAAAAATTGGGCATCAAGCACTCCTCCAGTCAGCAAATTAAAGAATATTTATACTGAACACATACGCTTTACCATCTCTTGTTCTAGGCTAATCACATATAAATAGTCCCTATGTCTCACAGAACTTATATTAAGTGAGCTATTCAAAGTGCTCTGATGAACGAAGTACAATGTTTTGGGAATCTCCAGAAAGAACACTGAATTCCAATTTTGCAACTGAAGATCTTTGCAGATTTCTAAGACATGTGAACTTTCTTCAGGAAATTTCAAAAGCCTGAAAAAATGAAGCTGAGGCCGCTAGGTTGGACACTAAGTCTCCTATATATAGAGGCAACCAATAAAATATTATTTACTGCCTTATCTTTACAATGCATTACTATTTCAGGTGATTTTTGATAGGCAACTTTTTAAAAATGTTAAAGCTGTAGTTCCTACTTTTAGCTTAAGATCTAATTGGTTAGAAATATCTAAGCATGTAAAATGTGTGAGATGATGAGGATGGTGACAAAGAGAGGAGTGTGATAATGATGTCTTGTAAAAATGATACTATTGACATACATGATTACAAAATACTTTCACATAACGTTTAAAATATTTTTATTAGGGTAATACGAACTTGCATTTTACCTTTAATTTTAAAGTACTTTTAAATTAAAATTTGCATGTATATAAACTTATTTGGGTTCTTCCAAAAATCATGCAAGGAAAATATTTGGATTCAAATTTGATAATTGATAGATTGCATGACTAGGTCAATATCATATGACTAGTAGGTTGATTCTTCAACATGTAAACTCAGATCTTCTGACATAAAGGCTATTTTCATTCTCATAAAATGAAAATATAGTGGTAAAACTCAGAGAGTACACAAATAACTAGAAAGTTCATATGGAATAAGATCTAGAAGGTTCTATGGAATAAGTAAACATTAACACTGGTCTTAGAGAAAAGGGAGATACTATCAAGTTAGGGAGGGAAATGCTTGATCTATTTTGTATCTATTTACGGGGATGCTTATAAGTAATACCTTGTTATGCAAAGGAGCTGTTAGCTCATAAAATATTAATTAGCAAAAGTCCTTATACATCTTCAAGTGCAGCTGTACCCAATTCAGGAATTATTTGCAACTGCCTACTTGTTCCTAATTTTTTAAAATGATGAGTCCTAAAAAGTAATGTGCTCTCTTTGAGCTTAAAATGTGTAATTCTATATAATAAAGATTTTATTCCATTATTAAAAATATTAGTTTGATCAATTTTGCTTAAGTTGACATTTTCTTTCTTTTAATCTCCTTATTAAAAGAGCTGACTTTCAATACAGCAGTAAATGAAAAGGGCTTTTCACCAAGAAGCACTGTCTAAAAAAAGCCTAAAACAGTTTTGTGGAATTAAGCATATCCATTTAAAGAAAAAAATGAAATAAAAGTATAACCTTGGTTCCAATCATAGCCAAAGGCTAAGAAAAGAAAAGTTCAGTGAATGACTCTTATTAATCTAGCTTTAAAATGGATGAATAATATGTTACAACCTTTCTGACATATGGTGAGGTTTGCAGCAAGTTTGGCATAATGGTTTCACTTAATAAACACCTGATTAGCATTGTTTAACAGGTTTGGAGCGCATGAAAACAGTCAAATAGCAGCATTCTGTCTAGTTAATTCCTCATTAGCAGACTCACAGTCACTGAGTTTGACAGATTGTATACCAGTCTTGACACAAGGTGACCTCTTGCTTGGACCTGTTCATCACCTTCAGTCTGTCATAAATGAAGTCAGTATAAATGTCAGAGTGAATGTGACATCACCAGAGACTTCATCTGATGCCTTGAAGGTTATTCTTTTCCCAGTATTATTATTATAGACAGAGTGAAACTCTATGTAGCTATATAAACAAAATGAGAGTGATGAACCAGAAGAAATTTTATGTATATGAAAGCTTTTGATTAATACATTATTGTGATAAGACATATGACCCATAAATAAAATTCAGCAATGTTACTATTTCAATTTCCTAACATCAAGTATTCTTTTTCTGAAGAACGTGTAAGCTATAACCAAAACAAGCAATGTGTATAGGTATTGAAATATTAATAGTGAAGTTTAACTAATTGATTAACAATGTTCTTTCTATTTAATATATCCATATCTATGTCCTTCCTTCATAGTTCATTTTTTAACGGATGAAAGAAAACCAAAATTTAAGATAAGGTTGAAGAATTAGGTTGGATTTAAAATTGTAAATATAAGGAAAGCTTTGAGGGGCATATTTTGTGAGAAAAGTCTTTGATGATTATAACTTTGCACATTTGTAAATCCAATATTTCAATGACAAAAATCTCCAAATTCCAAGGAAATATTAATTTACCACTTACGTAAGCCTTTATAAATTATCTCTCCCAAAGAGCCCTTTTGAATCACAAAATCAATTATATAATTGTACAACATTTATATTCTTCTCTATGACAAGAGGAAATTGAACCAGTTTCAATTTATTTGAACAAAGCCTTGATTAATGCTATATGTTATTATAAACAAAGCAAACTAGATATCATGTATTCTTGCTTTTTTCCATTCCTCTGTAAATTTTTCACAAAGACCTTTTTAAATATTATTCCTAAAACTTATGGCCTAAAACAAGTTTGAAATCAGCAGGTATATATTAAAAAAGGAAAAATAATAAGCATTTGAAAAAGGCCAGTTTCAAGCATAGAAAGGATTAAAAGAAGACTGTTATCCATTGAATTGGAAGACTTTCTTAATATCAAGGAAAATAAGTAAAAATGAATCTTAATTTTATTATAATATATAACCTTTAAGGTATGGGCATAAATAACACAAAAATATTTTGAAGAGGTTATTTTTAACTACATTTTACAAAAAATATCTTCTTTAGCCTTTCTTATTTAAGTTTTACAATTATAAATAATATTTTGAACGAGTCTAATATTTATAACTGATTAGTGATAATAATTAAGATAGATAGTTATTGGACTATCTCTTTTACCCCCTTTGGATATATATGCATGGTTTAATTTAAGATATGTTGTCAGAAGCACAGATTTTGAGGAACTCAGAATTCAGAGATCATTATAACAAGAAATAAACAATTCCAAGAATGTAGATTAAAGTAGAATTTAGTCTAACTCTCTGTAGGTTAGAATTGATTCCATGTATTAGTTTCCCTTTGATAACACATTAATGAGCTAGACCTTGTTAACACCTTAACTACTTCAGTACTGGATGCAGATCTTGGTGTTTTTAACAGGGGAGGAAACTCAAATGCAAGACATCAAGCAGCTTGCCCAAAGTCCTTTTTTCCTTCAATAGTAATCTTTCTATTATTGCTTTCTTGTTAGGTTTATACATCTGTGATAAATGTAGAGTTATTTTCTTAGTTTTATATGTTTTTATCTCATTTATAATTTATAAACATCTTCCACTGAATCAACATCTTTCATTGTCATCATTAATTAGGTGTAGTCCATTTTCCTTTTGCCCCCAAACTAATTGTGAGTGATTCAATATACTGGTGCACAATTTTCTTAATAATCTATGATGTATCACATCAGGGGCAGCTGATCTATAAATGCTCATTTTTTCAAGTACAATATTCCCTTATCTGCCTTTGTCAAATGTCATTCTTGAATGTTTTTCATTATTTTCTAATTGTCCAAATGTATTTTATTCATTTTTATTGTCAAATGTTTACCTGAGGCAAGGAGTTATAAGGCTGTGAGGCAATTTAGATTCATTAATAATTTTATGCACCAGCTTCATTAATTATTTTTGTTGTCATTTTAGTAATCATTTCCTAAAAAGGAAGAGAAATTTCCTAAGAATGAAAGAAAGAAAAATCTCTTAAACTAATCTTTTAAATATTTCTCCAAATCCTTGTGAAATTTAATAAAAATAATCAATTCCCCCTTATCTATTCCTCCTCAGAAATAAACATTTAAAAACAGGACTTGAAGAATCCCACCCCATTGCCCTGATGACAGCCAGAAGCTTAAAAGAAAAGGCAGCAAGCAAATCGTTTTATCTATAGCAAGCAAATTTTCTTAGACATAATCTGATGTATTTGTTTCTTATTTTTCAACATTATAGTCAATGCCATTTGGCTTCATTTACTTTGGAACTTTGGGTGAGAATTTTTAAGGAATAAACTCAAACATTTGTGGTAAAATTGCTTCTTGCTTTCCCTTATTCTGTAGGACGAATTTGGGAGACTACAGCCTGACACAGAGAAGACAGTCAGTCCTCTTCTCTACCTTTATATATGCTCAGGGGTGATTATTTTTATCTCACAATTTTACAGTTATTCACTCCCTGCTCCAGTATAATATAGAATCTCAATCTTGCTTTAGGCTTTAGGTCTTTGTTCCTTATTTATTCCACTCATCATTTGACAGTGGTGTGCTTGGTGTGTGTACCTGATCAGTGTCTCTCGTGCTGATTACATCTGAGTGGGATTAAATCAGACATCTCAGTTTATTCTTAGTCTCCCTCTCCACCTCTCTCCATCTTCTCTCCCTTCCTTTCTCTTTCCTCACTCCTTCTTCTCCCACTCCTCTCTCTTCTCTTCCTTCTTTCCTTATGTTTGTTTTCTCTTTCTTGCTAAGTTAGAGACCACACTGTGTAATTATTTGATTCTGCTCTTGGCTCAGTGTTAGGGTCTTAGTATAAACTAAAACATGTATGGTTGCTTTTTCACTAAATGAAATTCTACTTAAAATGCACACTTTGCCATATTAGCAGATTTTAGTGGTATTATTTAATTCAAATAGAGCTGTAACACATTTAAATGTGGTCTTTATCTCCTAAATGTATGGACTAAACACCTATCGTTGGATTTCTGTTTGATAAGAACTTCTGCTGGATTTCAGTTGTTGCTTCAGGAAAGTTTTACAAAACATTTGTGAAATCTGGATGACTCAAGTGTTTTAAAAATGCTAAGTTGTTCAAAATTTTCTGGCAGAGAAAGATCTTTGAAAAGAGTTGAACCGTTTCTGAATCTTATAATTGTCAGTACAGACAGAGCCATTTATGGCTGGATGTGTATAATACATTGTGAGTATAATGAAATATTACTCATTTCTAATTCATTACAAAAATACTTTCGTAGGTGTGCATATGTGATGGATGGCAAGAAACCAGGTATTCACATCTAATTATAGGGGTTTTCTTTGGGCTAAAATGGACTCTATTTATCTATCAGTGCAATCAATTCGTGCATTTTTCTTCGTGTCTGTCACTGTACTACCTAAGCACTTAGCAAAGATATTAAATTAGCCAAAAAGTGTGGAGTGGGATGTTTTCCTTGTCTTTACTACATTTATCTAAGCCAACCTAAAGCTAAGCAGACTGTGACTAATATTGGAAGGCTTATTCTTATCGCAGACGGAGTTGTTTTCATTCTTGTTATTATTAATTGGTTGAATGCCAACAGTCTATTCAGCCCAGGACATAATTGCGCAATATGTTCTTTCTCCTGCAACCGAGAAAAGGAACAACCATTTTCATCTACTAACATTGGTGCCAGAGTGATGAATGCCTCTTCGTAACCTCCAGTTTCCTCTCCTGCCTCCCTTCCTCTATCTACTTCCCTCACCAGTTTTGTTTTTAAAAAGACCCATTAATCGTTATTTTTTAAATTTAGAAAAGGATTTTAGAAAGAAAAGCATAGCTATTGCCTTTATAATTTTCAAATGTTGAGCTACAAAAAGGCAAATATATTTATATTTATTTCTCTGAGGATTATAATGAAAATATGCTTATAGTTTCTATTGATAGATATGAAAACATTAATATATAGACATATATATTTAACTCATAAAGTATATCTATAATATATAATACAAAATTACATATTTTACGTATGATAGACATAAATTATGTTTGTGATACCACATATGTACCATGAGGTCGTCAGAGACAAATTTTCATACATAACCAAAGTTTCATATGTAACAAACAGTTAATTTCCTTTTGTATATCCCACTTTATCTGACTCTAAGTGTATCCTCTTAGGAAAAACAAGGTCTGCTTCTATTTATTTTGTTTACTTTCACAGTCCTTTTCCAAGGAGACTCATTGAGTTTTTGTTTGTTTCTTGTCTTTTTTAAAGCTATTAACTCCTTGAGCACTGTACTCACTGCATCTAAAATCAATGTAATATCAGATTTGTTAAAAGTAGGAAAAAACAACTGTATTAAATTATTTTTGCTAATATTTTACCTACACAAATATTATTTTAAACAGTTTTGTGTTGGTTAAAAATAGTCATTATGCTTAGTAAATTGAAGTATGCGTCCATTTTGCATATTACATTTAACCAAGTGAGAATTCAGACTGGACAGACCACACGGAGTCAGTGGTTGCCAAACCTAAGAAACGGGGACCATGAGTAGTAACAGAAATGGAAACTACATCAGACAGAAAACTCAGGACTCGGTAAGCCATGTTGACAGCTGTGGTGCAGCCAATCATTATACAGAATTTATCTTTTGTGATTTGTTCTGCCATCATATTCTCAACGATTTAGCTCTAATTATGTTCTGGTACAGTGTAGGACCCAAAAGACCTGGTAAAGGAATAAATATAGTATTTTATTGAGCAAAGCAAAAATTATAATTTTAGTATGTTATAGAGGCTTGGAGATAAAGGATGAACAAAGGTGAAAATATTGAAAGAGCTTTCTATAATATTAATTAATAAAGAAAACTATAAAGATAGCAATGATATATAGCAGAAAGTACAAAAGTGATATAAAATTACAAATTGCCATGCGAGTTCAGGAGGGCATAACTTAGCTGGTGTAATCATGAAAATAGTTTATTCAAACTGGACTGATACGAAGAAACGCTTGTTAGCAAGCAATAATATTTGTAACTTCTTATGAATGCAATAAAACTGATTCTTATATGGAGTTTCCATAAAATTTCAAAAGATATTACATAACGGCTTAAATTAGGAATGACAAACTAATAGAAATATTTTTAATTTCATATTTGGGGAAGAAAATCTACTCAATGTGTTATAAAGCTTAAAGAAGAGATTCAAATCTAAAGGAAGTCAAAATGTACATCTATCATACATCATATTTCCTATTTCTTACAGAATGTCCCCTCAGTTTTGAATTATAGGCACATCTAAATGTAAAAATGTTTGGCATTTTTAAGCTGTTTCAGTACTTCTATCAGTTTTCCTTTATAATGTCTTTCTTAACTGAAGCAGAACTTTAATCACCAGATAGAGGCTTTTTATTTTGAGTCTTATTATTATTCAAATTTTTTTTCTATCCTTATAGTTTATAGTGTTTTTTAACAGAGGAAAAACAAGGAACACGTTTTCCTTATTCAGATTATTAGATTGTTTTGTTTATATACCTTGTTTAGGTATTAGATTAATATTAGGTACTTAAAAATTCTGGTCCATGAATCTTTAATACTTATAAGCATGAAGTTCCTCTTGCTCATATAATATCCTGGGCAGATATAGAGATAGAAGAGAGGCTCTTTCCCACAAAACTGTGCAGAAATCCAGGATGAGAAATGTTCTGTTATCTCTAACTATGACTTCTAAAACCTAATGTTCATCAAAGGTGAGGCTACTGGACAGAGAAAAAGACTATAGGAGAATATGTTAGGGAGGTTTTATGAGCCAGGCCCCAGAGTGGTGTACTTCTGTGCATATCCTTTAAGGTAGAAGTCAGTCATATGTCCCTCCCTGACACAAGTGTGGCTGATGGATATGTGAGCTAGGTGCCCAAGCTGAAGAGAAGAATACAGGTTTTGGTGTCAACTATTCTCTGCTCAGGCCATTCTTATGGTTGCTGACTAAGAATGTGTGCTCAATCTCCCAAAGAAAGGCAACCACCTATTCTCCAGGGGAATGAATTCAGAGTAACTTACCAAATAATTGCAAACAGCTCAAAGCCCAAGATATCTGTAATTCCTCATTGTTTGAACATGTATAAAGCAGAAGACAAGTTATCCTCTAACTTTCTCCCAAAATACAAGAAAGGAACAGATATGGGGAAGCACACACATACTAAATTACACATGTTCAATTTAGGGAAAAAAAATAAAGAGAGAGAGAAAGAGAGACATAAGCCATTACCAGTCCATAACCCTAATAAAATTCTGTTGGGCAGGCATTATTAATGAACACTCTCTTCCCCTTTCTGGAGAAAATTCCTTTACTATACTCAGATTCTGCTTCTAGAATAAGCTCTTTCCAGTGTTTCTCTGTGGCTCCCTAATTTCACCCTCTGGGAGGTCGTATCTCATCCGTTATCTTTGATGGCCACATCTGAGGTGTGCTTGAGGCCTGCACAGTTTACAGGGTCTGCTTTCTTTTGAGGAGAGCTTGGGAATCCAAGATTTGTTACATAGGCTTTCTCAAGACAGAGTCAAGGAAATCACATTTCCTATAGTATTTCAACTACTTTGGACCAATTTCCTTTAAGGCAGTTCTAGGACCAGTAAAGAGATTCAAAATTTTCACTTGGTCTGCTTCTCCAGTCTCTTTTTTCTTTGTCCAGTATTTCTTATTTCTTTCTTCTCTGTCTCATCTCATCCTCTTGAAGCTTGGGTAACTATAGGCTTTAGAGGGAAGGTACCAATTTTCCCCTGAGCACCTGATATTTGCTCCCGGGCTGAATCTTACTTTAATTTTTTTTATGCTGAGATGTCTTTATGGGATTTGTTGATCTAAAACGTTTTTAGACTTATATGCTACTGTTTAGGATCTGGCAGCTGCTAGCTTTCTAACCCTGGGAGTTTTCATTTTTTGAATGTTCTCTATTCCCTTTCAATTTTGTTTGTGACCCAGACAGTTCCTTTTTTGAGTCATCTCTTTCTTATATTATGTTAAAAAATAAAGAAAAAAAAAGTAAAAACAATATATTGTACCATTCTGGGTCTTTCCAACATATTCCTTTAGGGACACAGGCCTGGCAAACATTTGTCTTTCTTTCAAATTGTTGCTAGGTTCAGTTTGACCAAGTGTTCTGTAAGAGTATAGCAAACTGCTCAAGCTTTCCAATCTATATGTTTCCTTGGTGTCTGCTGCCTGCCTTTCAAAACATAACACAAGTCAACATCCATAATTTAGATTATTTTTAGAGCAATATCCTCTTTAAGGTAGAAAATTCAGTGTTAGTAAATATAGTGCTAGCTATTCTTACAAATAATTGGCCAAATATAAACAGCTCAAACATAGCGAGTTTATTTCTTACTGATATAATAATTCTGAGTGAGCCAAAAAGACAGTAGGGCAGGGAAGTTCTTATTCACATCATCAATCAGGAATTCTGGAAGGTAAATGTTAGGCCATCTTCAACATTTGTCTTCACTTTACCTTGGCCATCTCCATTGCAGCCAGCTGAAAAGGGAACAGAGCATGGGTGAGTACATAGGGAAATCTTTGGTGGCCCAGTCCTGGAATTGGCATGTATCACTTCTCACATCCTATTGGCTAGATCTCGGCCACATGGTCATACTTTACCAAGAGTGAACCTGGACAGTGTAATGTAGCTGTGTCCCCTGGCAGAATTCGAGATCAGTTTCAGAGATAGCTACATATCTGGTGAACTAAGTGAAACTAGGTTGCTAACCTGTCTACCAACAACTTATTTTATAATAAACCTGTGAATGATAAAGCATCAAAGCAAAACATTCACCTTCTAGTGACCATAGTGAACACTGTTAACTCAAAAAATGGTAGCAAGCTCTGTCACATCCATCAGCATACTATAAAACATTAATAAACAGTGATTCAATGGGAGAGTGCAGTAACTCCTCCTCAACCTGTAGCTTAGGTTTTATTACTCACTGAAATAATTACAACTTACTGAAATAATGTGTATTGGCTTTTTGTTCAAGTATCATCATCAACTTTTGAATGTATCCATATTTGCTTAGGAAGAAATCTCTTCCCTCTCAAACTCCTTAGGCGGTGTAAGCTAAAGAAATTATTCTTTAGTATGAAGTCCTTTTATTGCAATGAGAACATTGCCTGCAATTTTAACTCAGTTGAATAGATTGCAATTTCAATTTAGATGTTAGAGGAAAACCTTCATTAAAGCAATGGACTCCCACTCTGTTGGTGTAAAGGATGTTCCTGACAAATTACACTTTTTGCTCCAATAAAAATAATTCTGAAAAATTCTGGACTGGTAGAAAGTACCGTTCAGTTGCAGTTGATATAAAATGGGCTTTTTAAAGTGCCATTTTTCTGCTTAACAAAATCAATAGTCTTTATTATATACAATCAGCATAACCTGCGGCCATTTCCTAGATCAATAAAATCTCCTCTTCCTTTTTGATATTCAAGTGCCTTGGAGACAACGTAGCCATTTGAATATTAATTCTGCTGGTGGATCCTATGTCTTTATTAATTCTTAAATCAGCCACATATGTCTTAATTTTATACCATTTACTTTTCTTAAAAATTATTTGGATAAAGGGTTATCTTATAAAAGATTTACCATGTTCACTCTGTTCAAACTGGGAAAGATTTTTTTTTCCTCTAAGGTCATTACAGAGGTTCCACTTGTTGGTAATCAGAAGTGGTACACCTCTTTGCCTGCTTTTGACATAATAATCGACTGCCTGCTCATTTCGATTGACTAAACAAAATGCATTCTGGATACAATACATTTTCCTCTTAAAGATCATTTCTTAACTACAACTGATAGGTCACTGTCACAGAGTAGGGTGCACTGTGGACAGGAATAGAAAAATTCAAGACATCAATTAAACTCAAGTCAGTAAGAAATTCCATCATTTTTTTAATTTACATAGCTCACTAGTTTATTTATATTATCTGGATTTTAAAAAGTAGTATTATCTTAAAGGAACTAGATATTATATATTCTGTTAAAATATTATATAAGATTCATCACCTGTATGCGGTTTTAATTATAGAAAAATTGTTACAGCACTTATGTATATTCTTGCATTCTTATATGCTGGAATGCTTCTTTATTAGTTGTATAGTGAGATTCCATATTATTTATTCACCTATTTTGATAGGTATAAAATAGGTAGATACATAGCATTTAAAATTAATTGTATTGTTTGAGAGGTCTATTAAATTATATAATATGAATCTAGTGAATTTAATGTATAGATAAATAAAGTGAGGTGTAGGGAGATTAGGTGAAATATTTAATATCACACAGTTCCTTGAGAAGAGAAGGGACTAGAAACCATTTCTTCTACATCTCAAATAGATACTCTTTTGTATGCCATCAGGTCTACTTTTAATGCAAATACACTAATCCTGTAGGAAATAACTCTGCTCTAGAAATGTACTGTTGAGACTTCCTGCCCAAGTTCAGAACCAGCTGACAGATAACACAGAATAATAAAGGTATCTCTATCAATCTATCTATTATCTATTCTATTATCATGAATAAATCTAAGTTGGATGGCACATTTTTTTTAATGTGGATTAGAAAGACTTCTTAATAATCTCTGCTGGCCCAAAATCAGATTTTCTTATCAAAACTTGGCAATAGTGTCTACATTTTAATGTAAATTTAATCTTATAAAGAACTAAAGCACGGTACGAAGATTTCCAGCTGAGGACTCTGAAAATGTGGAGAGGAAACATTTGATGTTGTCACACTTACTCAGGATGTTACTGTTATTTAATGTCTGAGGTTCAGGAATGATGACGGTCCTTCCATGTATGGTCAGTCCCAAATCTAAATAAAACACCAGTGAAGAAGCAGTCTATGCAGAAAAGCAGTGTTATTTTTTGAAGCACTCAGTGTTTCAGGCCAGAGAGAGGAAGCCTCATTAGGTCTCCCAACTCGGGGGCAGAGTACAAAGGAGGATGCTGCCAGTCCTTTGGCAAGTAGATCTTAAAAAAATGGAACAGCAAAAGTGGAACTGACTATATCTTCCTGTGCCCCAAAATTCCCCAGTCAGGTAATTCATGCATATATGACTGCAAGCTGTGGCCTTTTTTCTCTGCAGAACTGAGAGTTGTTTCTCTGTATCTGATTTTCTCTCTTTTTTTCACTCTTCATTCATTCTTTCCTCCTTTACTCTTAATCCTGCTTTCTTTTCCCTTTATTCTTGCCCCATGTCAGTGATGAAAAGCGAGGTGTTCTTATGAAGGCTTGCAAAATAAGTAAGTAATCCTAGATTTCTAAGTGTTAATTTCAACTATGATTGACATTGATTACTTTAGCAAGGACTGCAGTCTAGCTAATCTGTTATTTATCAGTGGCCTGAGCTGATCAGTATTTTGGATGCCATAGCATTGGAGAATCAAGATGTAAACTATATCATTAACAAACATAAGGAGAAACTGACCATACCAGAAGGGAAAGAGAAAACTTATTGAATGGCTTTAAATGCCTTAACATTAATTTTGTCATGTGAAAATAAGACTCATTTTAAAGTTTTTATTACATTTAGGTGGGCCACAAAAATGTCTTAAAGACAAATGTGAGTATCAAACAAATGTTAATTGAATGAAGGGTATCACAACCATGCAATAAGCATGTGAAAATAAGGGAAAGTATATACTTAGCATTAAAATTTGGAAAATCTAAATTGTACTAGATTTTGTGTTATTGTAGTAGGTTGGTTTGTGAACAATTAACATCTCTGGTAAAAATAAATATTCTACATTTGGTATTATAATTCTATTTATTTACCATTAAAAATAAAAAACAAAACTCACCAGAGCTTAGGATCAGAAAGTTCCCTTCAATGTTACTCCCTGGTCAGAAGCCACCAGGATTTAATCTAAACATATTATCACCCTCTTAATCATGTTAAGAAGATTAAGAAAAATCATCACTGAACTTCCCCATAGCTATTCCATTACCCTCCAGTTAATGGAAATCTAAAAAATAAAGTGGCTTTTAAAAAATAAACTTAATAAATCCTGCTCTAGAGAATCAGTAGAAGAAAAAATACTAGAATTAATTTTTAAAGCATTGCAAACATTAGATTCTTCTTAATATATGGTTATGCTTTATAAATATATTCATATTAAGTGATGTATATATGTGGTCTCATTTAATCCACAATATATTTGGAGGCAGACATTATCGTCTCCATTTACAGAGAAGAATCTGAGACCCAAAGAGTTCAAATTGGTTTCCCAATGTCATGAAACTAATCAATGTTGGAACCAGAAATAAAATCTAGGTTTATCAGATTCCAAAGCTGGAATTCTTAGCTGTTCCTGCTGAAGAATCTTCCATAACTTAAAACCTAAGTGGCTTTGGTTAATGTTTATTAGGGAGATATGCATATGGGAGTTAAAGCAAATTTTTGTAACTATGTTTATGATCTGATGGGAAACATGACAAGGAACACCAGCAGGTCACAACTTGAAAAAAATTACTCGTATAGATCTGATATGCAGGTCCCCTTCCTACTCCCACCCTACCCTCCTGCAAGTAAAACAACATTTATTTTAATTTATAATCTACAGATTTTTATTAGAAACTGTAGTGAAGACAACATATGTGTTTTCACTTTATTAATGTCAGTGTCTATTATTCATTAGTAAAGTTTAATATCATTGGTGTTAATTTATAATACTAATCAGCCCTACTAATTCATCTGCAGTGGAATTAATATGATTGATATTTTTGTTTTTATATTTTATAACTGCTTTGGTTTGATAATTTAAAATTCTTCCCATTTTATTCCCTCCACCACTCTGTTTTGGCAATCAGAAAACTTAAAGTTTGCAACATTATTTTGTTAAGCTAACAAGTGTTGAGGTGATGGTGAAAAGATATGAAAGAAGCACATTGTAAGTTTAATAAAAAACAGGTATGTTTAACAATGTGTATATTGACTTGCCAGCAATATATATACTATACTGTTAAAAATAACATAGCAGTTTGTTAATGTGTGATCTTGAAAAGTGGGAACTTGTAAAAGGAACCAACATGTGTTCCTCCTCTGATCTAGAAACTATATGTAGGCTATTTTGTTTAACTCTTACAATGAAATAATTATTTACTTTCTTCAGATGTGGAAATTGATTTAATAGTTCAATTACCTAAATGGCAAAGGCAGAAAGTATTGGTCTAGAATTTGAGTGGAATACGTCTAAGACACTCAGGCTTTTTCACTACACAACATTAAGTCTATCCTTGCTCACCAACACCCTCTCCCCTCAAATCCATATATCATATTGGTAAAAGCGTGACCTTTGGAATCAGACAGACCTGGGGGTAAATTTCACGTACATCACTATCAAAAATCATAAATCACTTAGCAGAGTTTTCTCTATATGGTTTGTTTTTAACACATTTTGTTGAATACAAACTTTATTTTTTTCCTCCAAACTGACTGTTTTTAGATTTTTTTAAACTTTTATTTGTTTGATTTTTTGGCTAGGGAGTACTTAGGCATGTATGAATGTGTATGTATGTATGTATGTATGTATGTATGTATGTATGTATGTATTTATATGGAGGTACTGGGGATGGAACCCAGAACCTCTTGCATGCTTAACACACAGTCAACCACTGAGCTATAACCCCCACCCCTCAAACTGGCTGTCTTTTCACTTGAGTCTCATTTTCCTCATCTATGTCATATACTCTAGGTCGCTGCTTCAGCGCCCACCAACAGTGATGTTACAATGCTGCTAATCCCATCCTTGACACAATTGCCTTTTGCACGTTGAGTCTGTTACTCATAGTTGGAACTGTCTGACGCTCCTCACCAACCCCTCCATGGTCTCATTTTCTAGAAGAAATAGCTATTTACCAGAAGATGGCCTCAGCCTTATTACTGTTTTCAAATCTAGCTCCAGTACACTTGTTTGGAGAAACTGAAACACAGTAGAAGACAAAGTTTAGTGAAGTAGCAATGACCAAAAGAAGAGGTGGCAGGAAGGAGGAAACTGTGATTTTTAAGTTATGTTTGTGGTTTTATCCAACCCAATCTTAAAAGAGAGCCATTGGCTGTAGCCTCTCACTTTTTAATTGTCACTTCCCCAACTCCTATTGTATTCCATTGACTACAATGGAAATCTACAAGATACAAATGTATTGGATTTAAATTTCCTAACACATCATCAAGAGCCAGATTTTCAATGGCTCCACACCTCTGCATACTATTTTCAGTAATTCATATGTTGTCATATATTGCCAAGCCACACATCAGATTTGAATGAACCATGACTATTTCAAAAAAAAATTGTACTTGTTATTCACTTATCTGTTTCTTTCCTAGATCAGTCAGAAGTAATTACTTTCTGTCTTACTTTATATGATTCCTTTTTTACTCTTAAGGCAGGCTTTTGGTAGGGACAGTTCTTTATTCTGCATCACACAGTTTAAGCCCCAGTCCCTCTTTTGATAGTAGCTCTGATGACATGCATTCCACCAGATGTGATTATATTATTAAGTCAGGAATGTTGGAAACTTACAGCAACACCAGCTGTGCTGTATTTGCAGTTTAGTTGAAGATGATATGACTACATAGTCATGCTTGACTTTTTCCATTTTTGTTCTTTTTCATGTTACTGATACAGTCAGAAACACATTCTGTCTAGATTTTGATTTCTGAAACCTAAAAGATATAATCAATGGAGATATTTTTCTTCTAACAAAATCCATTTTAGAGATACCAATATAAAGCCAAAGCTTTGAGAAAAATAATCCTGGAGGAATTTTAAGACAATTTGACAAATTTTGACAATTAGTCTTTTGAATTATCTGATTTTGTTGTTGTTGTTGTTAATTGTGTATGTTTACTCTTTCTGGAACCCTAGCACACAGGATTCTTTTAAATATCTTTACAACCACTTGACATAAGTCAATTACATGTAATGATTTAGTTTTACTAAAGAGAGACCTAAGCCTTAGATACCTTAATAATAATGTGACAAAGATGCTCAACATTGCCGACCTCCCTTGTTTCCCCAGCATGTGGATTTCCCATGACTTGTTCATTCTCCTCTTTCCACATCTCAAACACCTCATTCCCTCATTCAGTAGGGTCTTTGAATCTGCAAATCGTGTTTACATAAAGACAGATACAAGTAAGTGAGCATTAGCTCACCTTTACATGATCATATTCATCAAATTCATGATATTATTTATTCATCTTTGCCTCCTCTTCTATTTATTTTATATATATATATATATGTATATATATATATATATATATATACTATATATTTTTAGTGAAATGTAGTAGATTTACAATGTTAGTTTCAGGTATACAGCAAAATGATTCAGTTATACGTATACATACATACATATGTATTTTTTCAGTTTCTTTTCCATTAAGGATCATTACAAGAAATGGAATATAGCTCCCTGTTCTATACAGTAGGTCCTTGTTACCTTCCCTTCTATTTAGACTAAAGATATATAGTGACACTAAATTGTACTCTCAATTTTACCCAAGGACTTGTGATGGTAATTTCTTCCTTCCTCTTCCTCTGGTATTTCTCCTTCACCTTCTCCTTCTTTGTCATCATCACCCTTATTACCATCACCATCTTAATGGCTACTATCTGACTACTTTCTACAAGTCTGGTAATATTCACACACAAATGCACAAATTTTATTCAGTTCTCACAACAAATCATGATTTTTATTTTCCCCATTTTAATGATGAAGGAACTTATTCATTACTCTTTCATTATTCATTATTCATTTCCTTCACCAGTTTTTTTTTTCACCCATCTTCATGCAAATAAACCTTGAAATAAATCTTAAAAAAAAAAAGAAAAACCCCCCTGAAACCATGTTTTCCTCTATGTCCTCTGCTTTATAGCACAATTTCTTTCTTACGAGATAACTTTAAAGGAGATCCCTTAAAGACATGGCTTTTTCCCATCTCAATTTGAATAAAAACTAAAAATCTCTCCTTAGGTATAAAATAAGCCCAGCAGAATCTGCAGGTTAAACACTAAAACTGTGGTGGGCACATGTGAAAAGTTCCCTGCTGGGCAGGAGAGCTGTCATTGTTATCATCTCTGCTGTTTGAGCCCTGCTTGCCTATTACCTCATCTTTTCATGATCTCTTCTGACCACACGGGCCTTTCCTCTGTTCCTCTTCCAACCCACCTCCTTGCTCTCAGAACCTTTAAATCCCAGTGCCCTGTGCCTGGGATGTCATTCAGCAATTTTTACATGGCTTCATCCTTGACCGCTTTCAGCCTTGGCTTCAGGGCACCTCCACATAAGCCTTCTCTCTCTCCTCTTGACATCCATCCTCTGCCATCTTAAAATGTCGTATTTTCACAATAGCAGATCCCACTACTGAAGGTATCTTACTTATTGATTATTTATGTGTCAGTTGCCTCTCCCCCTGATTATGATGCAATTTCCATGCGAGCAGAGACTACACAATGGGTGCAGGGTTGACCAAGACTGAGACGGTCCCTGCTCTCATAATAATCATGATGAATTAAAAAGTTTTACTTAATACAATTTTTGTCATTTTTTTCACTTCGTTGTTTTAAGATTTCCCTCTGCCTGGTATCTTCATGGTCTCTCTTTGAATGTATCTAATAACTGTTTCTAATATTGAGATAATACTGATTTCTCTTGATGATGAGGTTGTGCTAGTTGATGGGATGTTCTCATTTATATTGAAAGGAAAGTACTCAAATTTCTTCTAAACTCTAGAACTCAAAATTTTGATTAAGAAGTCTAATGGCATATTTGACCCTAAAGTGCATAATAATCTACAATATAGGAGTCTTCCTTTTAATTTTGTGATACAATTCAGAAGAAAGTGTTATGTTTGAAAGAATATCACATAAATACTTGCAATTTTTATATTATTTGTTATACTCATATATATTTATTCAAATGCAAAATACCATGACAGCAAGATGTTTTATCTTCAAATTTTACCTTTAATTCTCTATTGCAGCATTCACTACAGGCCATTATATTCTTTGTTTTCCAAAATATGACGTTCATATTCTACTATAGATTTTACCTGGATGAGTTTTATATACTGAGCCAATGCATGTGACTATCTAAACTGATTACAATATACAATTAGTAAATGATAAGGCAAATAAACCAAAAGAGCTATAAACAAGTTTAATATTTAAATCATAGAATTACTGCAATTGCACTCTCTGGAAATTGTAATATAATATTATTAATATATATTTATTATGTGAAATATATTAATATTATTACTTTGAAATGTAAATTATAGCACAATGTTCATTTTTTTATTAATTTCAAGTAGAAACTTAAAATGCATCTGGAGTGTAATAAAATTTAATAGATTTCTTGTTAGAGCAGGAGCTTAAGGTTCTTTTCTATTTCACCTGAAATTTTAAGAAGCAATCACTGTCAATATTGTAATTCTAATCCCATCAAAATGTCTGTTGAGAAATCATTGTTCTTACCCTCATTGTTCTATTCACTTTTTGGCTATTCCCATAGGAAAAACAAAGTATTTTATTTTTTATTTCCTTTGAATCCTCCATTGAACCTTTCAAAGTATTGTGTTGTAATATGCTAAAATTCTTATAAATGTTTATTGGTATTATAGAGCTGAATGTTTCATAAACATACAGTATGTGGCACGATTTCCTAACTACTAACATGAGTGGTGAATAGCAAACCAAATTTTGCAGGCACCATTTTTATTGCCAACATGGGAATAAAGGTTTTCCTATTATTCTGCTCTACAGTCTCACCTTGAGAATATTAGTAAACATAAAAACCTTCAAGACATCAACGAGGCCTTACAAAAAGGGGTAATGCTTTCCCCTTCAAGCAAACCAGCATAGCTATTTTGAAGTGTTTGCCAAGGTATAAATGTTCTACAGCAGATGTAAGGTTCTTAGTTGTAATCACAAGAACTAAAATGTTCTCATAAACAGCCAGACTCCTCAGAGACTGACCTTGTAAGCACAAAGCTTTGCAGATAGCCCCTTAATCAATGGATATAACTTCTTTTAGAAGGCAATCGTAATCATGTATTGGGGGTTCCCTTGGAAACCATTCAGTGTATGAACCTCATATCACCAGTCTAACCAAATTGCATTTTTCATGGGCTTCATAATCTCTACATTGATATCTATATTATAAGGTCACTGTAATTGTCCAACTGTTGGGACATTCATTTATAAAATTCCTTAGGCTAATTGATGTTAAACAAACAACCATAAAATAAGTGATTGAATTTCTATAATATCACAGGCAGTAGTATTAATTTAAATATAGGTCATAAAAGTATCTGAATGATTCAAGAAAAAAAAGTACTATATAATGTTTCTAGCCCTGGATTATCTAGATAATTACTAGTATATGAACTTGCCCTTAAAGGAGGGGGGAAAGGACAAAAAAGTTGTTTTTTTCGCCTCAAATGGAAATAAATCAATGCTATTTTAGTAAACGTTATTTTAATTTTCAGCCTCAATATGAATGGTTTTGGCATTATATTAAAATTAAATTTAAGTTTTGAGCTAGAAACTTTTTCTGGAAGTCTCTGGTCATCCATCTTGAACTCCAAGCATGTAGGAAGACATAGGTAGAAGTGTATTAAATCTGACAAATGACCTCCCATGTGCAAAGGAGGAAATAAAGATTCATTCTCCGTGTTTGTGAGATCATTTTGATGAAGGAAAGGCTAATTGAGGATGACATACATTCTAAATCTAATTCAAATCAGCATTTTTACATGAAGACTCATCACATTTCCAATGGTACATGCTACCATAAAACAGCTTAGTAAAGACATTTTGAATTTGATTCTTAGAATTTTTTAAATGCTTCATCAGAACTGACATTTTTAGGGGTAATGAGTTTCCAGTCTTAATATTTCTTCAAACTGGATACTTGTGGTATTTTACACCTTTTATTTAAAAAGCAGCATTTTTCTTTAGCATAATTAAGTCTTATGTTGCAGAGAAAATTGCAACTAATATGTGATTATGCCTAGGAAACATGTGGGGAAAGTGCCAACACAGGGTTTCTCGTAGTAAAAGCAAATCACCTTGAAATGATTAAAATGTTAAATTATGAAGGACTCATCCTCTGGAGTTCAAAAAATAATCATATTCCAAGACCAAGTAGCACTACTGTTGTTTTTAAAATGAAAAGGTGATTGCTAACTCTTTCCTCTTGAAATGCTTCGAAATTAGCATTAATATTCTCTTAATAACACACAGTTAACAGCTCAACTCTGTAAAAAGACCACCTCATCTTTTATCTAATAGGTAGTTTTGTTAATTCTGCGAATTTTGCATTATGGATGTCATTTGTTAAAAGTCAGGGTCATTTATATTTTATACTTAGATAAAATTGTATCTTGACTGTATTTACACAATGATAATTCAAAACATGGAGGGCAGCTTTACTAAGAGGTTAAACAGAAACAATATTCGGGAGCTGCTACCTTTAAGACTATATATTACATGCCAGTCATTCTAATTAAATTTGGAAACAAACATTAGTATGCAAGTCAGTGGTTGTAAACATGTCACCTACAAAGATTATCAGCATGGACTGTTTATGGTACTATATTCCCACCTATAGCATGGCTCTTTGGCTTTCTTCCAAAAATAAAACAAAACAGAATATCTACACATCTGCAAGACCAGTGCTCTAACCCCTGAGCTATGGAGCCCTCGCTTTACACATCTAAATTTGGATTCAAGAATATAGAATTTCTTCATAGGATAAATTATTTGTAATAAATAATATGTCAACTACATTTTCAAGACTAAGACTTTGGAAAGACTTACCTGAGATTTGAACAGCAGGCCTCTTCCTGTGCTGCATGTATGTAAAATATCTCAGGTGTCTCAATGGTCAAGTATAATGTGGAGTCAAGCATCTGCCTCATATTTGTTTCTAAAGTTATCTTTACTTTTCAAAGCAACTGAGTATATTACTAATTGCTTGTTTCCTAAAGGAATCCCTGGGCAATTGTGCTATGTATTTCTAAAGATTCATCTGGAGAATATTATGATCATCACCTATGATCATTTACATTAATGGAATGAGGTATACTTAAGCCATTTGCTCATTTAAAGGCTCCAAAATTCAAGAACCAAGACTATGAATCTAGAGTATTTTTTCTATAAGCTCATTGTACCTCATATGTAAGTATAACAATCTGCCTATAAAAGTACTGGAAATGCTCAGGATACATTTTAATTAAATGTATCAAAAACATACTCGTTGGATTATTTTTCTGACATGTCACTTGAAGACACTGAGAAACATTATGAAACATGGACTCATTTTCATGTGAGAGAATTCTTAGACTGGAATTCTGTAGTGCTTGATATATTTTCAAAATGTTTTTGTTCATTATAGAGTTTTGAAAGATACCACACAGATACGGGCAATGGCTCTATGTAGACGTATGAGCCCTTTGTTCTGCAGATAAGCATCTATCAAGTCATCTATCAAGTAACTAGATCTACTTAATTTTGAATTTGAGTGAAAGGTAAGACTTTGAGGACAGCATCACTTTCAGCATCCTCCTTGTTAGCAACAGTGTTGAAGATAGTAATAACAATAATAATAAATATGGAATGTGCTAGACCCTTTCCAAAAATATTACATAAAATTTATACCACACATCCATGAACTTATTATTCACAGTCTATATGTAAGGAGACAGGGGCATAGAAATGCTATGTGACTTGACAAGTGTCACACATATATTCAGTGGCAGAGCTGGGGTTTCCTTCCAGTTTTTCTGACTCCAGGGCCAATGCTCTCAACTGGTGAAATTAATTAAGGAAACTAAGAAACGCTCTAGCCTCATGAGAAGATACAATCACAGGAATGATATTATAGAGGTTTTTTTTTTTTTTTTAAGAAAAAATGAAGACATTGATTTATTCATTAATTAACTCATAAGAAATACTTTTTTTCTTTTTTTAATAACTAGTGTATTCCTAGACAAGAAAACTAACTCCAAATCAAAGCATTAAGGACAACATATGCAAGTGAATGGAAACAAACAAACAAACAAAAACTTCTAAGCAAACTTTGGCAGTTCAGAACCATGTAATTTTTAAGGAAACACATTGGTTTGGATCTTAACCAAAATGAGAGTGAATCAGGGAAGGTGACATTTGATTTGAGTTATAAATGGGTGGGAGTAGAGTGTGAGGGGGTAAATATTCTAGGCAGAAAAATAGAGTCTACAAGGTGATCTGGAAAGTGCATGTATTTCAGAATGGCTAGTGATAACATTAAGGTTTAGAGGAATGGAGTTTTTATGTTAGACAAAAATTAAGATTTCAGAGGACCTGATTTAGAATGTTAAGAAGCAGCACTGCTCTGCTCTTCAGCAAAGTAAAGTGTAGAAAATCTAGTGTTTTAGAAATATGATTCGGACAGCATCGAGTAAAATAGAATGTAGAAGAATATTGCTGGAAGTAGCAAGCCAGCCAGGAGCCTGATTAGGATAGCCTAATTTATGAGGGGTTAGAAGGTGCAATGAGCAACAGGCAATGAAACTGGATTGGAGGTACATATTATCATTGGCTTCATAAGACAAGATGACTGATCAGGCTTGAGTTTAATCAATTAAATAAATTTAAGATATGTTTCAGGATTCCGGTTTAGGCAACTTGAAGGGAAATGGGAAATGAGATGAGGGTACAATTAGATGAGACCTAGATCCAGAAAGGGGAGTTAGTTTGAGGAAAGCAATGAGTTATGATTTGTCTATCTACCCAGAGGAAGATGTCAAAAATGCAACTGGACATGCAGATCTGGAATCTGGAAGGGTTCTGGGTTAAGAGTGAGCTCGCTTTAGTAATAAGACAAATCATTCCCTGAATGCCTAGTAGGTGCCATTTTACATTCTCAGAAAATCTATACAAGATTGTGTAAGTCATATAACACATGGTATATATTTTATTAATGAGAAAATAATGCTCAGAGACATTATTAAAAAAAATACTTTTCTGCAGTCACTTAGGAAGCAGTAGGTGCTGGAATTTATACTATAAAATACACCAAACTCAGTCTTTCATAATAAGACTGTCTCCTTATTTACATGTTGTCATTTGTATACAGGTAGCATTGGAAGCTATTGGTATGGATGGGGTTGCCAAAGGAGAGCATTAAGGGCGAGAGGACCACAGACAAATCACTGAAAATTTCTAAATTTTAGGAATCCAGAGGAAGAGAATCCAGGAAAGGAGGGCTTAAGAAACAAAAAGGAGAAAATTGTGTTACCAAAGGACAAGCAGAACAGACTTTTTCAAAGAGGGAAACAGCAACAGCAGCAAGTAACGAAAAGAAGTTAGAAAAACATGTCTTATTCCAGTTAGGAAGCATTTATCTGCTACCTTAGACTGATATTTCCTGAGCATTGAAATCCACACTTTAACATCCTTTGTGACTATAAATTCTGAGAAGATAAATGAAAACTATAAGCAGTGTGGACAGGTGGTTCCCTTAATACGGTTGTGAGAAAAGGGGTGTGCCTTGTGTGAGATAGAGGTCTTCAGCTTGGATTCCTTTTGTGACGGTGAGGTGTGAGGAGGGGATGATGATGAAATTTCGAATCTAGGGTGAGAGTTTTCTGGAAGATAGATGCAGATTTTTTATAGAGGGTGCATAGAGACTTTTGGAATAGTTGGATGTAGGACACAGGGACTTCAAGATGTCAGCAGTCTAGGTCTCTGGCTTGATATAAGTTACAGTCATCAATTATTAAATTTTCAAACAAACATTTACTCAAGGCTGACCTTTGAATTTTTAAGAAGCTAATTCTACTTTCCTATCTCCTGCTTCCTAAGATATTGGGTACTTTCAGCATGTCATGTGGATGACGTCTATCTAAAGGTCCTCAAAGGCTTGCAGACAGTTCTTCTCTTTCACTGTAATCTCTGCTTAGGAAGGTGCATCTATGTGCATACCTTTATTTATGGTCTGTCCTCCAAAAACTCCAAATTATATTCCTGCTCGGAAGTCTCCTCTGAGCACCACGATTTATCTATCTGATTGCAAGATTGCCATTTAATATTTTTTGTATGAGTGCCTCAAAGGAATCTTGCTTTCTGTGCAACCAAAGGTCAGCATGGTCCTTCCATCAAATTTTGATCAGTCTGTATCCTCTGAGTGAGTTGGATTATTACTCAATTGCACAAGTCAGGATGCTGGAAGCTGTCTCTGGTACATCTCTCTGTTTCACCCTCCCTATGTCTAATCGATCACCAGGCCCTTCTTTCCTTCTGAATATATATTAAATATGTTTGCTTTTCTCTGTCCCCACTCTCTATACCTCCCTTGTCTAACCTCCGTCATCTTTGGCCTGAATTACTGCAGCATCTCTTAGCTGCTTTCATACAATCGCTTTTGTACGTACACTGCCTCCTTACCACCTACCAGTTGTTTCTCTGCATTAGAATCAATTGGTTATTTAAAAAATTCTAATGGAAATAAAACTCTAAATGCTATATTTATAATACTTTAAACTCTTTCCATTTCTCCTAAAAAAAAAAAAAAGGAAAAAAATAATCTCAAGGTAGCTACTAAGCCCCACATATGTGACCCCAGCCTAGCCCTCTCTTAGGCCATACCCCCTATCCATTTCCTTCCAATAGCCAGGCAGACTCTCTCTTTGTTCATTTTCATGTTTCCTCCTGCTTCCTGGTCAATGAATGGATTCTGGCTGCTCCCTAAAATGATGCTCACCGTTTTGTCTAAGTTAATTCCTCCTTGTTTTTCCATCTCAATTTTAAAGTATTTTCCTAGGGGAGGTCCTGGCAAGCTCCTCTCCAAAATAGTTCAAGCTGACCCCTCCCCTTACTGTGTAACACTCAGACCACCTTCTATTTTATTCTATGGCACTTAACTCAGTTTAAATGTATATATTTTTACACTTATGTATTTCTCAATATTTATTTTATATCATAGAAACTTCATGAGGTCAGGGTTCCCAGTAGTTTTTTTTTTAATTGAGTAAGTAAGGTAATTAATTGGTGAGAGATAATTCAGAGATTCTTTTGAAAAAAATTTATATATATATATATGTATATATATATAAAAATTTTATGGCATAGAAATGCCTTGTATTGGAGATCCCAAAATTTTTAAGTTTGATCTCTTTTTTGTTTTAATGTAAATAAAGTTGTAAAATGCCATCTAGTGTGATGAATTTTGATGATCTCTGAATCTCACCTGTGCAGGTAAAGTACTATCCGTTACTGGATTAGGTAACTGTCTCAAGTGTATATATACATGTACCTTATGATTTTTCCACTCAATACATTTAAATCTTAGAGTACAATATGTAGGTATACTTTGTGAACCAGGAATTCTAAGGTAAAGCTCAATAATTAGAAGAAACCACTTCTTTAATCAGTGCAAAATAGGCATTATCTGGTATTAAAAGTACTGAGGTTGACTCCACAGTCTATTCCACCTCCTGCACCTTCAACACGTTTTCACTTGGGCTGAACAAATTACCTACAAACAAACCCCGCTTTTACTAGGTTTTTATTGCACAACAAGAGTGTATTTAAAATTACCCACGAATAGCTCAGGCACTCAGATATCTGTTTTTGGTGCTGGAAGATGCATGCTTTAAGAATTTTTAGTCATTAATATCCAGTCAGAAAACACTAAGAGTTAAAGGCCCAGAGTAATATATATCTTAAGATGCTCCACTTGTAATGATTGCATTGTTCTTTTAAGGCTTCATTTATTCTTGACAGAAACAATTATGTGAAGTAATTATATCTAAAGTCAGGCAGTGTGCAGTGTTCAATTTGGAAGGTAAAGAGCATTGTTTGACTGTTGTTACCAGGCACATTCCTGATAGAGAACAAATGCTTACATCAATAGGAAGCATGCACTTCATAATTTATTCTTTTATTCGCATATGCTGTTATCATAATAAGTGCCAGGTTAACCATCTTAAACGCAGAGACAAAATTACTCGAATAACATCAGTGGGAGAAAGCGATATAGAAGCAGCTCCTCAGTACTTGCTTTGCATGGCCTGCTATTTCATAGGGCTCTTTCTCCTTGCATGACCAAATGTTGTGTAATTGACTGAACAGGATTATTCCACAAGACATCCAAACAAGATTGAAAGCCCAACATCTTTGGTGAGTAAATTGGATAATACTTAGCATTTAAAACAGATAATTTGACCAGATCCTGCCAGTTAAATGCGGTACTCCTTAGATATGAATATTTCCTCAGAAACAAATTATCCCATGTTAAAAAATACATAACTGGACATAAATTGTTCTCTACATTGATACACACTTCCCATGTAGTTTGAAAGAGTTCACAAGTTTTTCCAAGTTGTCTAAACTGCAACAATCCAAACTGACATATTGACCCTTGATTACATTAGGATAACTGCATGCAATGCAAGTTTATTACACTTTATGGGAGGTAGAAAATACGAATATTGAAGTGTCATCCCTGAATCTATCACTTGTGTTTATTTTCCTTCTGTTTTACTTGAACTATTAATCTATTAATCTATTAAGTAATCTATCTTTAGTTCAAGAGGAAAACTCATTTTACTTTAAAATACTAAAAGGTATGCATATATTTCAAGGTGTTCAATATTTTTAAAGCATTATTCTGTTATAAAACTAAGTATCTATCTCATTAAATGCCAGACCCTAGAAAATATTTCTTTCTGTTATCATATACCAGAGGGTTTTTTATTTTTCTCTTAATCTAATTATAGAAAAATAGACTGTCAGTGACTTTCAAATTGACAAATACCTATTTCAGGATCTGAGGACAAAAGATCAAATATCATAACAAAATATGCTCCCACAGCTCAACTCTTATCACTTAGGAAATTAGAAGCTCTGTGCCAAGAATGGGCTGAAGACCAAATATATATTTCTTAGTATAAATCACAGTATCACACGTGAAAACTGGCAAAGATCCAACAAAAACAGAAAAGCCCCCAAAATGAAAGTTCTTAAGTAAAATAATAAAAAATAAAATTTAGCAATACTTCAAAAAATATGGCACAACTTTATAATAGTAGATTCCAGAAGTGTATGAATGACACAAAGTTGCCAAATAAGTAGCTATTGTTAAAAATTATAATAACCACTAAATTTGACAAATTTCAAAATATATGCCTAATTTTAAAACACTCAGAAAAATAGGAATAATTGGGATTTTTCTTGACATAATATAAATATGTCATTAACATTTACCATGCAAAAGCTCAGAACATGTGAATTGCAAATTGTTATCAGATTTATGAGTTGCAGATGTTTCTAGAGTTTTATTTTAAAAAGAGGTTATGCAGCATACAATTTTTTTCAGTCAGCACAACTATTTTGAAATTATTCCATTTTGTAGCATGTATCACTAGTTCATTCCATTTTTTTGGCAAGTAATATTTAACTGTGTGGGTAGATCACAGTTTATTCATTTTTCACCAGTTAATGGACTTTTGGGTTGTTTTCAGGTTTTGTCTCTGTTTAGTTTGTTAATGTGAAATTAACATGTTTGGTAAATTACATGAATGGGTTTCTACACAAAATTTTTTAAAAGTTCAGACAAAATGAGTGCACTGTATAACCCCATTTTTATGAAACTCTGGAAAATGCAAGTGAATTGACAGTACCAGAAAGTAGTTCAGTGGTTATAAAGTACTGTGGGTGGGCAGGCGGAAGAGGAGGAAGAAAGGATTATAAAGCGACACAAAGAAACTTCTGGAAACCATGGGTATGTTCATTATCTTTATGGTGGCATGGGTACATTTGTCAAAACATAAAGTTGTACACTTTCAATACATGCAGTTTATTGTACATGCTTTTATCTCAGTGCAATTTCAAAATAAAAGGTAAAACCTATTCAACCTAGGATTGAGGGTGTCATCTGAAATTCTTCTAAAAGGCATTTGCATTGATGAGGATGCCTAGGATCATCCTCATTTTATGCCTTCCCCATCAATAAGTACACCCAAGTCCTTGGTGACATCTGCCAAAGTCTCTGAGTTCTGTAATCTGTCAGGGCTAATGCCTGGGTCTTCTGAATCCTGAAGGTATTACTTAAATAAATTATAGTCCGTGGTTTGGCAATAAATTGATTTTAGCTTAATTCATTTTAAGAGGAAGGCAATTTTATCTCATTGATTTTCAAATCTTTTTGCACTCACCTGTTTATTAAAGATCACTTTATCTCCCTTTGGTTCATTTTTTTTCTGCAAGAAATATTAATGGTTGTTAATGAAGATTTAATGTATATTATCTTTTCTATTCAGGAGGATAGGTTTTTTTTAATGCAGATTTGCATTTAATAAATATTATCTCTGATGTGTAAACATTAAGTGGTCATTTTGTAGATGAAGAAAAGTAGCTACTAAGTGGTTTTTTTTTAAATCATATTTACCGTAAATCCAGGATTCATAATATATTGTAAGGATTGTACAACATGAGTCTTCTATCACACTGCCTTTTGTGTGTATGTAACTTCACTAGTGCCAAAGGGCTATGTTTATATACTTTATATATTGTTTATATATATATAAATTGTTTTATATAAAGTATATATATATGTGTGTGTGTGTGTATATATATATATATATATATATATATATATATATATATGTTGCACTAAACCAATGATCATTCCTCAGGTTTATAATAGTTGTCTAAAAATTTACACCATTTTAAAGAATTTCTGTGCTTTGAATGTGTTTTCAGTCAATTCAGTGAAAAAGTAGAAGACTTTCCTTGTTGAAAAAGTTTCAATATAGGTAGTTAAGTGAAATAAATTAGGTATAAAGAGATTATCAAGATAGAACAGAGGGGAAATGATTGATATAGTAAGGAGAGAGAGTGAGGTCACAGGCATAGCTAACATCTAGAAAGCCCTGGCATCTGAGATTCTGCACGGGTCCTGCTGTCACCCAGAGTGAAGTCAAGGCCTATGGATGGATAAACAGTCTCCACCTGGTCTTACATTTCTTTGACTTTATTATCTGCAATATCTGATATTGATAAGAAATATCTGAAAATATTTCCTTTTCACTCATGCCTACGTGGGACTCTAACCATTTCCTCTTATCCTTCTCGTTTTTTCATGTAACTTACTCTTTGACCTCAGCAAGATCTCCAGTCCCTCTTCAGTTTATATTCACACCTTCTTTAAATGTGGTCAACAATTTGTTCCACTGCTTTTTCAATCTGACTTTTTCACAACTCCTCAACTTTGAAAAAATGCAAAAGTCTGCCTTGTTTTCGCCTGTCGTCAGAGAGTGAAGATTCGCTAGAGACAATTTCACATCCTCAACATCACCATCTTCTCCAAGGCAGGCTTGACAATCCAACAGGTTCAGCTATTGGTCTTTAGTTTTCTCTTTCTCCCATACGCTACAGATGTTTCAGAAATTTCCTCCATCTCTTAAATGCCTCTCTGCCTTCTCCGCACCTTACTCTTGCTTTCAGTGGGTGGTTTGAATACTCACAGCGCTGCAAAAGTAATGCCACTCTGAGAAGCATGCCTTAAAAGTCCCGCAACTAAATCCGCAGATTCAGAGTCACCTGCATTTGCGTTCTTCCTTCCCTCTTTTTTTTTCCCCAGTGAAGAACAATATGTGCCCTCCTCCCAGCCTGATCTCGTTGTCTTTACCCACCAGCTGTCTCCTTCCACCTTCTCACATCAGAACATGGCTCTGTTCTCTCTCTCTCTTCCCCATGCCTTCAGCCTCTCCTCTTCTGTTAAAGTTTATTACTCATATCACTTAAGACACTTGTCTGCACTACAAACTGGTCCCTTCCTTTTCTGTCCTCATTCTGCATATACTTGTCTTCATTTTTTTCATGTCAGTCTACTCCAATATCTCTTCTCTTCCCATTAATCCACAGAAACGTTTTCATCTTGATTCTGACGACCATGTGTTAAACAAACGTTAACATTTCAGCCCTGATCAGATGTGAGCTCTAACAACACTAAACATTGTTCACTTGTTTCTCTTTTTGAAATTCTCTCTTTCATATCCTAGACATTGGACTGGCCTAATTTTTTTCCTGCTACTCGAGCTGCTCCTCCTTGGTCACCCTTTTGCAGAGTTCTCTTCCTCCTCCACGCAGCATTTGTTGAGGTCCCTCTGGATTATATATTCTCCTTCTCACTCTGCAAATTCCCCCAGTTGGAGGTCATCCAAGTCCTGGTTATCTATTACCATCTATATGCTGATGACTAACCTCTAACTCAGAGGACTTACTTCTCTCCTGAATCACATATATAGCTATTGAACTTCTCCGTAATCACAAAACTAAAATTATTATCTAAATTAGCCATTCACCATTCCTCCCACTGTCATGTTCAACAATAATAATAATTTAAAAAAAAGGATAACATCACAATATATCCTGTTACCCTATTCTGAGACCAATTTGGTTATGAATTTTCCCTTTCCTTCATCCTCGTAGTCACTTTTCAAGTCTCATCAATTGTATGTTCTAATTTCCTCTTAAATCCATCCATCTCTCCAAGGTCACTCTTTGGATTCATATTCTCAATGCTTCCTAGTCTGCCCCAGTCCTAACTATCATACAGAATCAGCATCTCATCTTGCCTGTCTCATTCTTTCTCAGGTTCAGCTTGTGAGTGGTGTTAGAATTGGAGAAACAGGATCAGAGACAGCTCAACGACAGAGTCAGATTTATTGTGAGAAACTTGCAGAGGGAGTCTCCAGTTAGACTGGAGCCTGTGCTCTGCATACAGGCTTGGTTGCTTACACCTAGGGGTAGGAGCTGATTGGTGGGTTATTATGCAAATGAGGGATGCTGAAAATGAGAGGGGCCCGTTGGATGGATTCTCCAACCAGTAGTTCTCACTCAGGTCTGGGGAGGGTTTTACAGGCAGAAGGGGATTTTTACTAAAGGTGGAATTTGTGAAATGGCAGCTGATTGAAATGGAGTTGGTTTTGCCTATCATGTGGTAAGAGCACTAAATCTGGAATCAGACCAGTCTTGGAATGGAACCCTCCTACTGCAAAACTGTAGAAATAGGCTTAATCACTTGGTTTTGATGTTTCACCTGTAAATCTATACAGTGATATCCACTTTATTGTAGAGCTGTTGGAAGGTTATAAGAGATTTATGAAAATAGCCAAATCCTGAATCTTGAAATATAATTGATAAATATTATCTCTTACAAGCATTATTGTTGTATTAAAACAGAAATGTCTTCATGCATTTCCCTGCTTACATTCGGTCCCTGGTTTCCATTATCCTTAGGTAAAAATCCCAACTCCTTAACATACCTAATACTACCCTGAATTCTGCTAGGCTCTCTTAGCTCTCCCATCTCACACCTGAGCCCTGGCCCATTCATGCCATTTGTGTATGTGCCACAGTACACTTCTCTCCATCTGAAATGGAACAGAAGAGGCTGCTTTAGGCAACCATAATGACCAAAGCCCATCAGGTAAGAAAAAAAGCTGGCAAGGTAAAGCACCTGAAAGGCAGCTGGCGTGGCTGCAGTGGACTGAACGAGTGAAAAGCACAGTCAAGATTCTGTTGTGTCAGTAAGAAGGCTTTAGATCACTGAAGGCTTTTGAGGCCGGAAGTTCTCAACCTGAGCTCTTTAGGCATGTTGGACCAGATAATGATTCGTTGTGAATCATTATCATTACAATGATAATCATTACAACCCTGTGTATTTTAGGATGTTTAGAAGCATCCCTGGCTTCTATCCGTTGAATGTCAGCAGTACTTTTCCAGTTGTGAGGGTTGAAAATGTCTCCAGGTATTGCTCAGTAGTCCCTGGGAGCAAAATTACACTTGATTGAGAAGGACTGTTACAGACTCCAGAATATGCATTTTTTAACCTAGGAGTGAAAAATAAGGCCGTGAAAGAGTCTAAGGAGCAGTGTGATGTGTTCTGATTTCTGTTTGATAAAGATCACTTCGACAATGAGGTTGGAGAAGCTGTTCACAGAAACCTTGGACCCCTCCCTGCCAGATTGGTAATAAAATTTTATGATTTATTGTGAAACATGTACCATATCCTCAATTAATAAGGAAGATGTCAAGGAAGTTGCCCTGAAGTTAACAGACAGCAGAATGAAGATAAAGGTAAGAGCCCTGTGGTAGGATCCAGGGGGCTCACAGGAAAAGAGAAGAGGTTTTTTTTTTTTAGCAGAGAGAAGAGGAGAAATCATTTGGAAACAGGAGTGGGGAGGTTGGAGAATATTGTTCCCTGCTCCCTACAGAGATGCTGAGGGAGGGAACAGCTTGTACTAGAGATGGCTAGCAAGGAAACCTGGTCTAAGGGAAGGACTGATGTCTAAACCCAAGGTTGTGATGGGAAGGTTGCTGTGGGCATTTGTTTACCAAAAAATGGAATTGCTGTGAGTACAGAGGAAAACAGGGAGTTCAAAAGTGGGAGGAATAACAGTCGTTTAGAGCAGTACAAACACAAATCTGGTCATACTGTTCTTTTGAAGGAACCCTTCTTTGGCTTCTGTTATCTTTTCTCCTTCCTTCGTTTCTTTCATGTTCACTTTGTTTCCAGTGTCCATCTTCTACTTTCTACTGAATATTTAGCAGAGAAAGGGTAAACATCAGAGAAAGAAAGTGAACAGGAAATAAAGAGGAAAGAAAATGGATAAAAAGGAGGAAAATATATGCAAGTTATAAAATCTTGTTTTTAAATTTATTTTATTCTTAGTTCTGTTATTTTTGGTTTTGGTTTACATTCATATCTCTAGTCTTTTTTAAAATTTTTTATATCTTTTTACTGAAGTAAACCAAATATATGTATGCATGTGTATGACTGAACTATTATGCTGTACACTAGAAATTGACATATCTCTAGTCTTAATTCATTGATTATGAAATATTTATTAAACACTTAGTAGGCACTAGTGTGCTTTTAGTGTGCTTCAGTACTCAGCATAGAACAGCAAAATAAAAAGAGAGAGAGAAAATCCTTGTGGAGTTTTCGTTTTAGTTGGGTGGGGATATTAAGTTAAAGAGTAAATTATGTTAAATGATAAAGAAAAAAGGCAAAAAGGAAGGACACTGTGTTGGTGAATACTACGTTTCTCAAGTGTCAAAAATTTCAATGTCAAGTGACACTTAAGCACAGGGACATGGGCCGTCTATCCCTCAAGGCACCAATGCCCCAGCCTTGTGGGAAAAGAGATTGTGTGGGAGATTGAAAGAGTGGCTATCATAAAACTGGATCCTCCTCTAAAGGTCAAAGATCCAGAACCTGTAAGAAAGCAAGTGGTAGGGGAAAACAAAAAGAGCATAAGTTTAAAGACAAAACTCATACAAAGATTTTCCAGTCAACAGAATCTCACTTTATTTATTTATCTATCTATCATCTGTTTATTTATCTAGTTAGTTAGTTAGTTAGTTAGTTAGTTAGTTAGTTAGTTGAATCATTGTTCTCCTTGCTGTTGTAATTTGAAGTTTGACTCCCCTACTAGGCCAAATTCCTAGAGGTTAAAACTCGATCTCCTTACCTAACTATTGCATTCCCAGTGCCCAGCAGAGTACCTGGGATTAGATTATTCACTAAAATTCATTACTGAATAACAGTTCCTAAGGTGTTGGGGATGTCTACAATTAAATTAAATGATTTATTTAAAAAAATACTACCAATAGTATAGTATCTATTATAATTTAGACGTTTTACATAAGATACAGAAACAGAGGAAAATGTATTTTACAACCCCTTTTATATGGGTGACACAGTGAAGTTACAAAAATTAAGCCAATTGCTTGTGGTCATGTATCTAGAGTATTAGAAGGACCCAAATTAGCCAACATCTCTTAGCTCCAGTATCTACAGCCAGACCTTTATGTCCCAATGCTCTTCAATTGACATGGGAGATTGTGAAATTTAATAGTGTACTACACATACCCTTTTCATATATTTTCTCTTAAGAGCTCTCTAGTTTGCTTAGAATTTTTAAAGTTCAATGGAACATATAAGAATTAAAGCTAGAAGTATAAATGAAAAGTACTGGTAGTGTAAGAAGAGGTGTATTTGAATATGACTTTGAGAATACTTAATAAAAATATAAGTCTTTTTTTCTGTTTTTTCTTCTACTTTCTATTTTTTCCCAATTCTATTGGGAATTAATATTGATAACCTGTCATAATTTTCACCTGAAAAATCACCTTTTTTATTGGTCTTGATTTTATTGCCTCTGGACTTTACATTTCCTCTCTGAATATCTGGTCCATTATTTTATTAAGTATTGATGTCATTCTTTCAAGTTATTTGATATCACTCTTTTTAACTTATAAAAACAATCAATACAGCATTTGTTTCCCTCCCATCTTCCTTGTCTCCCCAGATTCCAAGATTTAAAAAAAAAATATTTTAAGTGGTTTGGTAAGAGGTTAGATAATACTTTTAAAAACCTAGTACATCATCCATCCATCACTTATATTTGCTTTGCATGACACCCTTCATGCAAACATCTCAGAATGCTTTGCTGTTATTACTATATTACAGAATATACAATTAAATGGCAAGTTGCAATCAATAAGTCTAGACTTGATTTAAACTTAGCCAACTTTTTGGAAAGATAACAAAAAGTAAAAGCAAAGGTAAGCACATGATTATCATCCAAAACCATAGAAGCCCAAGATTTGGATCCAGGTTTGCTTTGTGTGTCTTTATTTTTCCTTCAGTCAGAGTCGGAAAAAGCATGTGAGAGCAGTAATTATTTTTTATGTTATCCAAAGACTTAATGGTCTTGCCTCTTTAGGATAGAGAAAGATAATTTCTGTCTCTAGACATTCCTTTAGGGATGGATTGGAAGTTTTCAGTGATCATGTGTATATTCATATAATTATATTATTCTCAAAGATACTCTAGATGAAAGCTTTCAGAGAAGGATGAAATCATGGCAAAGACAGTCACCAACTTGATGCTAGTGAACTTTTACTCAAATGGTTTATAAGGTAGAAAAGGAGGAACACCAGAATAAGCAGACTTTCCCCCTTCTTTTTTCTCCCTTCAAACTGATTAATCCTTCTTTCTTAGCTGTCAGTAGTGAACAGGTCCAACATAAAGCATTACTTGCTGAAAGAACCATAAAACATTTAACTGTTCATATGTTTTTCTTTCTTGAAAACTTATAATGCTGACTTATTTTGATCCCTTAAAATGCACTTTCAAAATAGGATTCATTATTTGTAGTAGCGCAGCCATCAACAAGGACAAAAATTTTAAAGCAATTTGTTTTTGACCATAAATGTAAGTGGACTTAGGGGACTGAGAAACTGGACTTTGACATGGTATCCAGCTTAGGGCTGCACATATACTGAATATCTTAATATTTAATTTAGCAATATTCAATAATACATGATAATATACATTGACATGAAAGTATAGCATAAATTCTTTGCTCTTTGTTCTAAAGTCCTCTCTTCTGAAGTCTCCCTGTTCTCTTAATCCCTCATATATATATATTTCTTTATAAATCCTTACTGTGAATTCATGTATATCCCTACTGATGTTGGTCCCATTGAAATACTGGTTTGCAGTTCCCAAATTTGGCCAGTTTTTCCTCTAATATGACCTCATGACATTCTCCATTCACCAGAATACTTACCACAGGTGTGCAGTCAATCAGCATAGGCTTTTATGTGAAATTACATCTCCAGCATAGGGAAGAGAGAGACCACATCTGTTTTGTTCACCTCTGTGAATGTAGGGCCTAGAACAATGACTTATATACAGTAGTTCCTCAATAAATATTTGTGGAATGGATATCATTCAGTTTAGTCATCTGGATTACTCTCCAGATTCTTCTCATGAATGAATAGACCACAGAAAATAGAATTTACTGTTTTTTTTTTCAATGTTGTTGTCCAGTTATTTCTTCTGTTGAAATAAGGCCCTGATCATCTTGTTTTGTTTTGTTAAATCAGATGCTTTTCCAGCTCTTTCTTTATGTAATATATGTATATATATATATATATATATATGGCTAAGAATTTGAAGTTGTAGGGAAAGTTAGACAAAAAGAGGATGCTTCTTCCATCTTTGTCCAGAATAGAACACATCCTGTCTTCAATTCTTGCAGAGAAGTTGTATACAGCATTACAGTAGGAGAGAACATGGACGAAAAGGAGTTTTGGACTAATATTCCAACCAGCTGGGCATTATACCAGAATTTAAGAGTAGTTATATGTACCACATATCTAACTCACAAAGATGTTGTTTTCCTCTGAAAGCACATTGAGACCTGAAAGCATTTAGTTTTGTACATATTTTATTTTAAAAAAATCATGGTTTCAACTGAAAATACAATCATCCATTTCTCCTTTTTACACACTCTTTATGTCCTGCTTCATTCTTCTACCCTTTCATATTAATTTTCTATCATTTTACCACTAACAAATTTTAGTCTTACTTCTAATTACTTTCCCTTCTCTTTCCTTCAGATTTTATCTGTGCTTGTGCAACTTTCATATAAAGATATCCTAAGTGAAGTGAGTCAGACAGAGAAATGTTATACGGTATCACTTATATGTGGTATTTGAAAAAAGATGATACAAATGAACTTATTTATAAAACAGAGATAGACTCACAGAGATAGAAAACAAATTTATGGTTACCAAAGGAGAAAGGAGGGGAATAAATTAGAAGTTTGAGATTAACAGATATACACTACTATATAGAAAATAGATAAACAACAAGGACCTACTGTATAGCACAGGGAACTATATTCAGTATCTTATAGTAACCAATAATAGAAAATAATCTGAAAAAGAATATACACTATATATATATGTATAACCAAATACATATATATGTATAACCAAATCAATTTGCTGTACACCTGAAACATTGTAAATCAACTACACTTCAATTAAATTTTTTTATGAGCTTATTCTCAATAATATTCATAGGGTAAAAACACAAAACAGGATACTAGCTTCTAAATTTACAGATGAAAATTTATTGTTCATATTATAGTCATTAATTATAGGAAAAGGAATTAATTATAGGAAAGGGAAATAACTGACAGGAATTGAATAAATTGCAAGTGAATGTATGCATTTTTATTAGATTAAAGACTTTGAGAAATCAAAAATAAGTGATCTTTCTCTTGAATGACATTAGCTTAGTAATTTGATGATATGACAAAGAACATGGTTTCTTAGATCTAGTACCTATGGCATTATAACGTATATAATTTAGTTTCTTTTCCTGGGGTATATTTTCCCCATTTTAAAATGAAACAATTGGCTGAGATTATTTCTAAGGTCACATCCATAAGTAAAGTTCAATGAGCCCTTTATTTTTTTCTCCACTTTTACACATAACATAATCTGTTTTTATCATTATTTCTTTCAGGTCATTTATATAATATTTTGTCTGCATAACTTCAAAGATATATAACTTACATTTAAGAAATAAAAATATGGCTTACACATATAATTTGGTAATGCAGTTAATTATTGTGAATTTCATCTTACTGCCATTTTATTTCCAGAACTCCGTTAGCTGGTGTCAGATTTTGCTTTATTGCTTGATTATATGCTTTCTATATGCTGGAATAATTATTTTTGAAATAGTACTATTGAAGGGATAAAACTATAATCAAAACCTATTCTCTTTTTTTTCTCAAAAATGGTGTATTGCTCATTATTCAGAAAAGAATTATATGAAGTTGAATATTGTTTTTTCTATCAGTAATCCCCTTATGTCCATTTTCCTGTGTCTCTGAAATTCATGACAATGGCAATGAGGAATCAGTGAAGTTGAAAGCTAACTAAAGGGTAAGAGTATATCTAACATTATGTTTTGAATTATTTTTATATAACAAGGCTTTGTGACATTTGTATAAAAGTTCAAAGAGAAATGTAGGCTATGACTTCACTGAGAATTTATTTTAAGACTCTTAGATAGTTCAGCAGAGAATTCAGATCTAGAATTGAAAGGGCAGAACAAGACCCATTAAGTAATTCAGTCCATTCTGTAAAGTTGAAGAGAAAGGATATGAAGATGTAATCACTCATTTTCTGAAAGCTGATATGTAAGAATCAGCCTAAGGAAGGCTAGGGTATTAGTAGCAGATAGATTCAACAGCTGCGTTAAGTTGACAGCAATTGTCTGGCTTCTGCTATGACCGACGTTACTAAACAAAGATATGCTTACTCAGAGAATCATAACCAACATCACTGAAACTGAAAACTACAATGCAATTTAATGTTTGCATTAAGGTAATACCACACGAAGAACTCTGATACATTCTTTTTCTGTCATTAACCTCCATCTGTAAGTTGATTGAGGCTGATGATGAACTCCATTATATCATCATTTTTTCAACATTAAAAAAGGGACAAGACAAAGAGAAGATGAAACTTACTTAAGTTAATGGCTATGCAAGACTTGGTTTTATTTCAGTGTATGAAGGCATACAGTCCTGCAAGCATGGCTTCATTTTAAAAGTAGTTAATTGTCCAAGAAATAAAATTCTGTGGATAGGAGACAAAAATGGGAAAATATCCTAGACATCATTTTCTAAAATGCAGAAATTAACTACATAATTTGGGAAATCCTTCTGAAAGAGAAATTTTGAAAAAAGAAAAGAAAAAGATTTTATTCCAATTGCTTAGTGCCAATAGGTATACTATACTTTGAGGAGTGTGATCTTGTCTTCTATATAAATTTATTAGATGTTCTTTGATTATTATCAAATTATAGAAATATGATGAGCTATTAAAGAAGATTCTAATAGTCTTAAAATTATTATTGGTTAATATTTATTTTTATATCCCATTATATGCTCTGTGTGTGTGTATAAGTCAAAAAGTATTTATAAAATAAATGAAATAATGAAAAAATACATGGGCTAAAACCTTGATAATGTGCTAAATTACAGTACAGAAGATTAGTAAATAACTTCAATAGTCAGTCTAAATTTACACTTCTACTGATAACTTTTAAATGGCATGCATTTAATATTCCTTTAGATTTGGTATACATTAATACATTTTACTGTACATTAATTTCACAAACCTGTTTTACCCTTTTTCTTGAATATAAGATAATATGATTTCAAACAGATTATAATATTGTTGAGGGCAGGAATTAATAATATACTCCTTTGGTCTGTAAATGTAACTAATCTTGCTAGGCTGAATTAAAAACCTTACCTCAAAATGAATTTTGTCTATTTTGCAGCAAGACTTGTGTTCTGATTCTCTTTCAGTAACCCCAAACAAATCAATTTTTATCATGCTTGTCCTACTTGAGCTTATTTTAACTCAGTTTACTTAACCATATTCAGACATGAAGGAACACTCACAAAATTCACCTGCACCCAAAATAAAAAATTGAGACTCACAAAAAAAATTTTCAGTAAGTTTTGTACACATCAGTTTGGGTCAGGTGAAGCTAGTAAAAAATATTTCTAATATCCTATTGTCTAAATTATTCATAAATATATTCTGAAGCTTTTTGAAAAATATAAATTAACTTTGATTCCTGCCAAGCACCATGAGAAAATAAATTTCAGATATATTAAAGTTTATAATTTAAAATAGAAGAGAAATTATTCAGAATATTATTATAATCTTGGATCATTAAAGGCTTTTTAAGCATAATACTATGTAGAAAAAATTTGCCTCAGGTAAAACACTGCCATACATACTTTATGCATACTTCAGGTCCATAAGGTACATAACTTTGTAAAACCTTTTCAAAATTTTGAATGTCTATAACTCTTACCCATGAATTCTTCTAATCAGTTTTCATCCAGAGAAATAATCAATCACACAACTTGACAAAGACATTTCTGTAAGAATATTAAATGCAGCATTATTTGTAATAAAATCCTTAAAATGACGTAAGTTGCCATTAGAGATTCTATCACAAAAAATTATGATCTATCTACATAATGATTTACAATAGTGATTTTATATTTAAAGATATGTTATTGAGTAAATAAAATGTGTAGATCAGGACGTATAATAATATCCCATTTTGTGTTAGTAAAAACACTTGTGAATACATAAAAAACAGTCTGGAAATATAGACTACCAAAAAAAAGGAAAACTATGTATTTTGGGTGAAACAACAGCAGATTTTTCCATTTTTGTATATTATGATTTGTTCATGAAAGTATGTCTGCTTTGAAAGACCTTAGTAGCAAGTTGGCTGTGCAGGATTAGGGAAAACAATATGATTGAACATTTAAATACTCAATTAGTTTTTCTATAAACATCAAACATAATTCAATTCTAAAATTGCCAACATTATTTTCACTTCATTAGCTTACTGACAGTATATCCTAGCCATTAAGGTAAAAATATGATGTCATGATTATATTTAAAATATATATATAGAAAACAGTATAGTTGTTCCTCAAAAAGTTAAATATAGGATTCTCACATAATTCAGCAGTTCTATTTTTAAATGTGTATCCAAAATAATTGCAACCTGGTAATTGAACAGATACTTGTGCAGCAGTGTTTATAGCAGCCTCGTCACGATAATCAGCAGGTGCAAACAACCTAAATCAGCAAGCTAGTAGATAAATAAAATGCTATTTATACATATAATGCAGTGTTATTCAGCCTTTAAAAAGAAGTGAAGTTCTAATACATGTGGCAACATGTATGACCTTCGAAACCATTATGCTAAATGAAATAGACCAGACACAAAAGCACAGAATTGTTCGACTCTACTTGATGACACACATAGAACAGGCAAATTCATGGAGACAGAAAGTAGAACGATAGTTACCAGGGGCTGTTGGGCAGAATTAACAAGCAGTTATTGTCCAGTGGGCACAGAGTTTCAGGTTGGGGTGATGAAAAAGTTCTGGAGTTGGATGACATTGATGGCTGCACAACATTGTGAAAGTACTTCATCCATCTGAATCGTACACTTAAAAATAGTTAAGATGGTAAATTTCATGTTATGTGTATTTTACCACAATACAAATTGTAAAATATATGTTATTTTACTTTTAATTTTTTTAAACAAACATAATTGTGAAAATTACAAGCAATATGAAGTCCAAAACACATTATTGTATTTTTTAGTTAAAATTATTTAACTCGGATTCACTTATAGAATCATGGCAAATTTATATATGTGTGTGTGTGTGTGTAAGTTTACATATGCTGGCTAGATTTATTGTCAGCTGGATGAATGATTCTGGCAGTGTTTTACCTGAGGCAATTGTATGGACTATGCACCTTTAACATTTGTTTAGCCTATAATAAATGTTGTGCAAATCAATCTTCTTGATATGGCATTATGAACAGTAATGCTCTTATTTTTAATGAATTTTCTTGCCAATTTGGCCAGAATCCAAGGGAATATTAGTTCTAAGTTACCGATTTGGAAAAAAAATCAAACAGCAAAAACTGTAGTCTAAAATAATCTGAATTCATGTGGGGATAGAATTTTCATTACTCTAGCTTTATTAATTCTTTACTAAATATTAACTCTCAAGGTTTCAAATGATGTATTGGTTTCAATGTAAAAGGCTTTCCTCTTCCATTCAGTTTCACATTTATGAATGCATAGTATGTTGGAAATTAACCCTAAGGAATTATGTGCTACCTTTGTTTTTTATACTTAAGTGTTTACTAACCATCTTTAAAGTTTGGCTATTTGTTAAAAATATATGGGTGTGTGTATTTGTATTAAAATATCTTATATCTTAAAATGAACATACTTTATAGTTCTCTTTTGAGATATTTACTCTCTTAATATTTAAAGCACCATGCCTAGTGATTGCTGTTTACAACAATGAATAAATTATCTTATAATTTACTAACAAAAGAGGAGAAGGGAAGACATTATTATAGTCTACTTGGGTGGATGTGCTGTTGGATGAACTGAAGTCAAAGGCATATACACTAATGTATGTGCACTGTAGTTAACCCCGAGCATGATTTCTGAGAATGTCCTGCTAACAACCCCTTAAAAATCATTCTTCATATTATCACAGACCTGGATGAAGACACAGAATGCATATTTACCTGTCTAGCCTGATGAAGGTGGCAGACTAAGTCTTAGAAATATATATCCTCATAGGCGTAAAACAAAAAGCAAAACAAAAAACATGTAATTGACACATTACAAGTTACAAAATTTATAAAATTGTGTTTATATTGCCATAGAATAATATCCATGTTCTTCTACTCACAAAACTAGGAAATAAAAAACTACCTCTGACAATTGCAAAGTATCATAGTTGGCAAATTGTGGGAGAGTAGAACAGATCATGGGTCACCACAGAGAAGCCATAGGGAGATCAGGCCTGAGACATTGAGAGCTACTGGTATTCCCAACCAGGAAGAGAGAGACCAAACTTAAGTAAAAACGGCTGGACTCAGTATGCAAATGAAGTAAGGCAGCAACGTTGGACCTGAAGTATAGGGATATTCAGACATTGTAGGAGTGTCCACTGAATTCAGACCTTAGAACCTTATTTTCCCAATCGTAAATAATTAGAAGTAAATTACATAGGCGAGAGCTCTTGAAGAGTTAAATTGGGAAGATTACAGCGGCCCAACCCAAAATTTAGGTAGAAACTTTCATCAAAAAGTACAGGAAAATCTGTCTGATTTCAAGACAGGCAAGTGAAAAACTGTAATGAAACTTTATGCGAAGATATTTTAAGGAAGTGCATGTAAATGAACTGAATCCTAGGCAAACATATGAGAGAAAATATGAATATAAAGCAGATGAATTCAAAATAAGCTAAAAGAAATTTAAATTGTTGAAGCTTCAAGAGAATTTTGATCGATCAGAGAGACTAAAGCACAAAAAAAATAAGGTGAATAAACAAATATAGGATCTGTAAAGGACAGATTAACAACAAAATGAAAGTAAAAATATTTCATAAAGATGAAAATAGATGGAATACAAAACGGAATAGACATCATGGCAAATACAGTAAAGGAAACAGAACATAGAGACCAAGAATGACAATATCAACAGATTAATAAATGTATAAAGTAAGAAAAGCAATTCGAAAGATAAAGTATAGTATTTGTGTAAAGAAGGAAAAAAGCAAAGCAATTAAAAAGAAAAAATAAGTATGTGTATGTGTGTGTATTTTAACACATTCTTCTGGAGGGAAACGAGAAGACAGAGGAGAAGGAGGGTAAGGACTAGACTGTTATACTGACAGGGCATACCGTGTACAGGAAAATGGTCCTAGAACAGAACTTAAACTGCTGAGATTTTATATATCAACCAAGGCAAACATCTAAGCTTCTCAAAAAGAAAAGAAAATCCCTATAACGATACTTCATCCCAAAATGTAATGGAGTAACGGACTTAAAGTCGTCAAGGAATGGAACTATGAGCAGAGTTTTTTATTTCATCCAAACTAACTTTAAGTATAAAGGCCAGAGACCAATAGTTACTATGTTATTAACATGTCACAACTAAAGAATTGTTCTCTTGAGTGCTGCTTGAACAATCCCCTAGGAATGAACTTCAGACAAATGAGGAAAAACCTAGAACAGACTTCAGCAGAAAGGAGAGATCGTTGAACTGTATGTAAACTAAATTACAGATACAGAAATGGCATAATTTTATGTTCTAACAATTTACATATAACACATTTAAAAAAATTTAAGTACAAATTGTGTTTATCAATTATACTTCAATAAAGCTTTAAAAAAAAAGATCACTGATTGCCTCAGGTATTAGCTTAAGAGTAAAATAGTGCTTTAAAGTAAATGAGGAAAGAGAAAGTGAATGAGGAATAAATTACTAACAAATTTAACTATTGAACATAGTGCAGATATAGGAAATTTTAAAAGCAGTATCTATAATGCTAATTAGTATAATTATAATGTTTAAAAAACCTGTAAATATAAATAAACATTATAACAAATAAAGGGACAGCTAATTCAAGCCAATGAATTGGTCTTATTAATGAATATTAATATCCTTATCTTACTAATTAAAAGAAAAAATATTTATAGGTTGCTAACAAAGCAAAATCCAACTCCATTTTATACTGTATATTACATAATAAAACATACATAAAATGAAAAAAAAATCCATGATTAAAAAAATAAAAGGATGTGCCATGACATATCAAGAAGTGAAAATTAAAATAAAACAGGGTAATGATCTTAACAGAGGATAAGATACAACTCCCTCAAAAAAAAAATTAATAAGACAAAGACACTTGGTAGTGCTAAACGCCACAATCCACAATGAAAATATATCAATACATTTCATATAACAGAAACTACCAAGTAGGCTAGGAGAAATACATAAAACACAAGTATTAAATTGCCTCTCTCAGAACAAAATGAATTGAGTTGGCAACACATTTTAAAAAAAATGCTGGTAAACAACTCTTGGTACAAAAATGAAACTTGAAAATATCTAGAAAAAATAATAAAAATGCTATGTATAGGAGAATCTGTGGGGCATTGCTAAATCAATGCCTAGAAATAATTTACAGCCCTCAATACTTCCACAATTAAAAAGGGGAAAAATGATTAAACAAAAAGCTTAATTTATAAAAGAGCAATAAGTGGAACATAAGAGAAATAAGAAACTATAAATTAATAAAAAATCAAAACTAATAATTTGAAAAAACAGGGCTAATTAAACAATTACAAAACTTTTTTGAGAAAATAGCGAATAAACAGTCAAAACTCTAGCCAACTTAATTAAAAACTTAAAGGGAGAATGTAAAGACAGCAAAACAAAATATTTAAATAAAAATGAAAAATAGCCATCAAGCAAACATTTAAAAATGACAATATTAAGCAAGTCTATACATATTAAATTTGAAAGCCTTAACATTTCCAAGAAAATATATTTTATCAAAATATTACCTTAGTAATGTTAGAATGTCTCAACAGAACAATTTCCAGAGATGAACTGGAAATATAAAAGATAACCAGGCGAAAACAAAAACCAAAAAACCACAAGACAGGAGGTTTCCCAGGGTATTTTAATGATCTATAACAGATCAGATAATTCCATTGCTTCTTAAACTATTCCAGAGTGTAGAAAAAATAAGGAAAACTTCCATATTTTATGAAACAATAGCTTTGATAACAAATCCTGAAAATCATGGCACAGTAAAAGAAAACTTGAGGTGTAAAATCTAAAGAAAAAACAGGTCTAGTGAGAAGACGGATACTGGTTTACTTTTTGTTTCCCTTCTTCTCTCCCTCCCTTATTCCCCTCTTCCGTTTGTTCTTTCTTTGTTTTTTTCTTTCTTTTATTCTGGCCTTGCAGCATGTTCCTGTGTTAACAGTGAAATCTAGCCACCAGAGAACACTTCGAGACTTGGAGGTCTCCTATGTATAAATCCATAGATCTGTAGTAATGTATTGAAACTGGTCATTTGTACAAACTGCACATAAGGGAGAGAAGAAAAGCCATTCAACTTTGTGATGGGATGGAGGCTTTACCTTACATAATGTCACAGAACAAGAGGTAACATGAAACAAAAATGTATTTCCCTCTTTCACCTCAAGGAATGATACCCACTGGAGAATAGATGGAAAATGAATTTATATAGTAGCATAAACACATCAAAAACATGCATTCTAACTACACATATATTCCAACCATATACATATATCTAAGTATATGCAGCACATATATGCCAGTATATTCCAATGTAACACTGGAAAAATCTAGAATTCATTATATACATAGTTATTTATTTACTTATTTGTTTGATTCTTGGTTGTGATTGTCCATGAGCATATAAATTATTATAGCTGTGGCTTTGTTTCAAGAAAGGAGGAGCTACGCCTGATCTACAAAAATCAAAGGGATATATTTCAAGGTATTCCTTTAAAAATTAATTAACATTGAGAAAAAATCAAGCATGATGCACAATTTCCCCTTGGCACCTTATTTATGACATTTCCTCCACTGGGAATCCCCTGTCTATCTCAAAACATGTATTTGATGAGCACTGAATTGCTATAGCAGTCAAATACAATTCTGTTTATGGATAATTGTTTTCATTTTTTTAGCCTTATTTTATTATAATTTTAACGTAGACTAAAATTTCCTTTTTGTTATTCTCTATATTTTACATCTATTGGGGAGAAATGATATATTAAAAGCTGTTGCCATACGAACTTGTAGGCCTGAAAAGGAAAGCTGGATTTCCTTTTGAAACAAAACTATTTTGTCAGAGGGGGAAAAATTATGATAGATAGCAAAGTTATAAAAGATAAGTAACATAAATCAGAGATACTTTAAGGATAGATTTAAATTACTACATAATAAAGTGGTAAGTATGTGGCATTAGCAGGGATATTGTTCTGTTTTGTAGGGTCTGTTTTCTTGTTTTATTTCAGGTTTTACTTTGTTTTGTGAGATCTGTCTTTTTTTTATGGATTCCGTAAGAAGCATAACTGTAGGTAGGGGGCGTAGAACTACAAGTAGAAATTGTGAGGGATTCCATGTGGAGGCTTGTCTGTTTCTGGGGACAATGATGTGTGCGATTAGATTCAAAATGGTTTCTTACTTGACTATTAAACCCTCTCTTTCTCACATGTAAAAAGGTTGGTAAAAGTCTACTATGCATTAACTTTACCTAGTCCTTCAATAAGTGTTAAGGAGGAAGTATAGAGATACCGTGTGTTTCTGGCAGTGGCCAGGGAGGAAGGGGGCAAAGGCCTGAGGCAGAGCTGGGCCTGATTCTGCGTTCACACTGATCAGTGAGCTGCAGAGAGAAGTGAGTCTGAAGTAAGCATCAAACCAACTGTATCCTGATTTCACAGAGGCAACTGACACAGTAGTGGAGGGATAGATGAGGAAAGATCATAACCATCTCATGTATGGAACGAGTACGTGAACAGATTAATGTGGCTGGTAAAGGGAAGGATGATGCCCGAAAGCGGGAGAAAACTTTGTGATATTCAGGTAACATACTCTGATTACGTCTGCATAAATTGTATAAAACATTTTGACACATTCTACTGATTTGGGCTAGTAAGAGTTGTAAGTCTTTGTCAACAAACAAGAAAACTCATATTGTTCATTATTGTCTCTTAGAGAATGAATTATCTTTGGGATGAATGAAATAAAACAGGTTCTTCTTCTCCTGGGGGTGTTGAGTGGGGTGAGGTGAGTAGATATCCATAGACACTAACACACATAAACATATATTCTAAGATAATAGGTTTTTGTTTTTTTTTTTTACTACTGGTCATGTTAGTGTTCAATAGACTCATTTATGCAAAGTATTTATGTTTTCCTTTTTTGTCTCTGACCACCTTTACTGATACCTGTTATCTGCTGTGGATCAGTCTGTGCCCTGCAGCTGCAACAGTTTGCAAGTATCAAAGGAAATCTGCCACTGCTTGTTATGTTCTAAATCATGTGCAACACAACTATTTTACTGTTCTCCCAAATCTGAAATTGATCTCTAACTAGGAAATGTTCCCTGTCGTTTGGCTTCTCTTTCCCATTCCTGTTCACTGCCACCATGATGTCTGTCACTGAGAGATGGCAGATGCACCCCTGAAGCAAATACTATAATCAGTCTCTCACTTGGTAATATCTTCTTCAGCTTCCTTAGCTAATTAACTCTTTTATTTACTATTTGTTTTCTCTTACAAAATATGCATGACTTGTAAATTTGAGACAATCTTATTTTGTGGAAGAATTTAGAGTTGGCCGTGTATCATAAATTATTCTCAACACTGGAGAAATTCTAAACAACACCTGCTTTGCTTAATTCACCTCCTTGGTCAAGGTATTCTGTTATTCACTGATCACTTTTGCCTCCAATCTATATTTTCTTTTTAATAGAAGAGTCTTTTTTTTTTTTTTCAAATGAATGGCTAAAATCTCTTACTGATATGATTTTCTCCTGGACTATTTGGATTATCTGAGTCAATTCTGGACTCTTTGTGTTATATGAGTCAATTAAATTTATGTGAACTGCATCTGTAAGACTGGAATTTTCTCGTTTGATTCAATTTCCCTGTAGAGGATTAGTATCTGACTTTTTTTTTTTTTTTTTTTTTTGTAATTAAGATTTAAGTTCCAAGTCCGACAACTCTTGGCATATAGAAAAATGTTATTTAACTGATCACTGTCTGGTTTTCTTACTCTGACTTTGCATTCTTAACAAAAGAACTTTGGTTGGGCCCAGAGTTATTACAACTCTGGTTCTGAGTTTTAGTGTCAAAGTGAATAACATGTAGTAACAGGTATAACAAAAAACAATTGGACATGATTGAACTGACAGTGCTGCGACGTGACACTGTTTACTTTGTGTTTATAAAGAATAATCTAAATTTAAAAACTTTCTAATTTCTAATATTCTATAGATTTTTTCTTTGATATTATTGGCATAATTTCCTTAACTTTCCATTTCAATTATATTCATAATTTTATTGATTAATAAAATATCATTGTATGCTTACTCTGTACAAAGCACTTTAAAAAGCATATTTACTAAAGCGGGGGTAATACATGAATACATTATGACTGAGTATATCACAGAAAGAGAAACACTATTAGGCAAAGAAGTATAATTATTTAACTATAAGTAAATTTATTGCTATTAAGGGTCTAAGAATGCTGAAAATGCTTGGTTGAACTGGGAGGAAGGGAATTTTGCTGCCAGACAGTATTGATCAGATTAATTATTTTACTTTCATCTTAGCAGAAATTTTATCTAAATAATCATTAAAAATTCAAATGTTTATTTGAAAACATGAGGTTAACATTTTAATTGTTTTATTTGTTTGAAGATAATCTTGTAGATGGTATCTACAGTGTGGAAAACTATGCAGTGAAGCTTCTATAGTAATAGACGAATATCACTGTATGCCATAAACCAATAAAAGAGAAAATACGAGAACAGTACTGTAAATCAGTGAAACCAAATTAGTTGATTGAAACAACCAACAAAATTGATAAATTTTAATTAGACTGATGAAGAAAAAAATAGAAGACACAAATTATCACTAAATGGTGTTAAAGAAAATACATCACTGCCAACCTTATGGAAATTAAAAAAAATTAAAAGATAAATATGAACCACTGTATGCCAGCAAATTATTTAAGTGGCAGAATTGCTAAAGAGAGACAAATGACCAAAACTAACTCAAGAAGTAAAAAATGGGAATAAACCTATAAGCGATAAAGATATTGAATAATAACTCTGGGTTTAGATGACTTTGCTGGTAAATTCTATCAAATATTTAATAAAGAAATAATACCAATGCTTTAAAAATATTTTGGAATATATATTAATAGAGACTGTTTATTTACCAATTTATTTTATGAGATCAATATTACCCTGATGACAAAGCCAGGCAAAGATACCACAATAGAAACTACGTTAAAATCACAGAGCGATATCCCTCACAAACACAGACACAAAAATACCTAACAAAATGTTAGCAGATTTTAATACAAATTAGCAAATATCATAGGAATTCAAATTTGTTTTAACATTCAAAAATTGATTAATGTAGTAAACCACACTGATAGATCATAGGGAAAAAAAACCACCCGAGCATCTCAATAGACTCACAAAAAGGTTTGGTGAAATTAAATACTCCATTTATGATAAAAACTCTCAGTAAACTAGGAATAGAAAGGACTTAGTTATTCTGACAGATGATACCTCTGAAAAATTTACACCTGAATCATACCTAATTGTGGAAATGAATGATTTACTCCTAAGGTCAGGAACAAGGCAATGATGTCTGCCTTCTTCAAAAGTGTCAAGATAGAAGATTAATACACAAAAATCTATTTATCTAACTATCTATGAAAATGAAAAGACAAAGAAAGCTATAGACTGGAAGTAAATAATTTCAAATCATGTATCTGACAGAGGATTTGCATCCAGATTATAGTTGTATCATTATGCTAACACAGTAATGTCTTGAATGCTGTAAGGTTTATAGTAAATTTGAACTTCTAATCTTATTTATTCTGTAAAATCTGGTATTGGCTATTCATGGTCCTTTACACTTCCATACCAATTTTAGGATCATCTTGTCAAGTTCTATGTAAGTCCTGCTAAAAATTTCATAGGTATTACATTGATTCTATTAATCTATTTGAGAGACATTTATCATGTCAACAATACAGAGTTTTCCAACCCATGAACATGGTATGTCTCTCCATTTCTTTAGATTTTCTTAATCTTCTCTTAACAATATTTTACGCTTTTCAAGTTACATATCTTGTACTTCTTTTGTTAAATTTATTCCCAATTATTTTATATTGAATTCTATTGTAAAATGATTGTTTTCTTGATTTTATGTTTAAATTATTAGTTGCTAATATATAGATATTTTGTCTACAGATAAGCGAGTAGCTAATAAGTCCATGGGAAAGGTTCAGCTTCATTAGTCATTAGGGAAATGCAAATTATAACCACAGTAAGATGCTCTTGCACATCTAATATAAATGGCTATAATCCAGAGTGGCTGGTACCAGGTGCTGGTGAAGATGTGGAGAAACAGGCAAGGACATAAAATAGTGCGACTACCCTGGAAATTGTTTAGCTTTTACTGAAAAAATGAAACATATTGTTTAGCAACATACAGTCCAAGAAATTCCCTGTTAGGTATCTCTTCAAGAGAGAATATTTAGTCACAAATTCTTGAACGTAAATGCTTATTGCAGCATTAATTTTAAGCGTTAAAACTAGGAAACAATCTAATTTTTCATTAATTGGTAAATGGATAAACAACACGTGGTATATAATCAGAAATGCTAAAACATGGGTAAACCTCGAAGATATTTTAAATAAAATGGCCAGACAGAAAAACTACATGATGAATAATTCCAGTTATATGAAAGTTTTAGAGAAGGTAAATTTCCAGAAAATGAAATCAGATTATTTGTCTAGGACAGGAAACGGGCAGAGTGACTGCAAACAACAAAGTGAACTTTTTATTGTGATGGAAATGATCTATAATTAGATTGTGGTGAAGATTGTGTAATTGTAATTTTACTAGACATCATTGAAATAGCCACTTAAATGAGACAATTTTATGATTTGTAAAAATTGTTAAAACATTTCTTTTCACAATTTAAACAGAGCTTATGATATTTCTTTGAAGATAGTTATAGTAATGCTTTGAAGTCTGTGCTAACTTCCATCACTCTACAGGCTAAGCTGACCCAGAAGGTAGGGGAACACAGCCAAAGAGCAGCAAAATCACAAAGTCTCTCTGGGGCAGTGAGATTTTCTAGACACAGACTGCTCTCTCCTGATTGCGTTTTCCTGGGGATTCCCAAACCTGCGTAGTCTTGGGGGCAGTTAGCGAACTGGGCAGAGTTTGTACTCAGGGTTTTGATTCATTCCCAGGATTTTTCTAGCAGCTCTGCCGATTCTGAATCCTAAGCTCTGCCACCTAGATGTAGCAAGATTGTAGTTTTCACAGCAACATATGATAGAGGTGAGAGCACCTTCCAGTACAAAAAGCCAGAAACTCACACTTTTTATGTGTCATAGTCTCATGCAGTTAGGAGGAAATGTCCCACCACCTGCTTAAACACTTTCTGGTACTTTCAAGTAGTTTTATTTTTTGCTTTTTTAACATTTTATATTCCTGGGGGATTGCTCTATATTTTCTTCTAAATTGATCAAGTTTGTTCAAGACCTACTACTTTGAAACAGTTAAATTGTTTTCCATTTTATACCACTGGAAACTCAAAGTACCTCCAGGTTTATGACTGCAGACTGAGTGGAAATGTTTTGCTCATAATTGCTTGATAAGAACATAGAAATATAATATTTCTAGTACAAGTACTAGTAAGAAATGGAGAGGGAGAAATTTTGAAATCTTCACTCACTGGTAATAAGTAAGTCGGAATATTTTAATTTCTTATCTATTTTATGTTCTCATTAGAAAAAAATGGAAATTTAGCCTATAAATGTTTGTGTTTTAATTACAACTTTAAGAAAAGTTGAGATAATTTAAGCAAAATAGAATTTATTGGAAAGAAATTAGGAACACATGGAACAGATGGGAAGTCTAGCTAAGGCAGGCCTGAATATAAGAAGGGTCCAGAAAGCTCTGCAGAGAAAGTAAGAAACAGTTCAGTCAAGGTGCAGGCACTGGACGAATGGACCACAACTGCCTTGTCTTTTTTCCCTTTGTCATTCACCCAAGGTTTGTATGTTGAGGACTCAACTAGCCAAGCCCCGGTCACGTGCCCACCTTGACTTCACTGGAAATTTATAGGGCAAGTTGTAGCTAGATTGTTTTCAGTACTCACAGAAGAATATTTGTGTTTAATTTTTTTCCAGTCAACACAGAAGGTAAAGGAGGCACTCAAAAGAAAGTTGTGATTCTATATGGCAACAGATAACACAGTTCATAAATTTAGTGTTTAATTATAATGAAATTTTAAGCTCTATCTTGTTCAACTTCCAGTTCCTGATATATAGAGCAGAGTCTGACACATAAGTGAGTAAATATTTGTTAACTGATGGCTTGCCATCCTATTAAACAGAAGTTCCTAAAATTGAATGAGAAAAGTTTTATTCATAAATCTTAAAACTGATAGAAAAATTTATTATATCCTTGCTTACAATTTTATTTTAATATGATGGAACAATCTAAATAATGAATAATTCTGTCATGATAGAGTTTCTTCATTTAATTTTTAATGTTCAAATAATTGAGAAGAAAAATAACATAAATTGACTGCAAAAGCAGAAAGGGAACTCAGGCATGTCTGTAACAGATGGTAAAAACAAACTCATCATTGTTATCATTTTATCGTTTCTCATCAAATTCATTATTGATTCTAACACTTGTATTTGCACCATGTTTCCAAAGATGGAAGAAAAAAATGTTTTGTGTATTACTCAAGGGGAGAGAGAAACACCTTTGATGATCTTACACATAAAAAATGGAATTTGATTACTTATAGTTACAGACACTTGCTATTCATGTAATATATCTGGAGACAAACAGTGAATCAAATCTGGAAACAGGCTCTAGGAAAGACAGGGGAGGCACAGTGAAGGCAATATGTAGAACTAGACAAAGCCATCTCTCTCCTGAAAACAAGTAGGAAGTATCTAGAAAAAGGCAAGGTCGTGCTAATGTTATTTTACTTGGCTCAGAGAACCAATAGAGAGTTTGCATCTTGCTTTATTAAAATCTTCCCTTGCTAATAGAAAATAAGAACCACTGAAACATTCTAAAAGCAAGAGGGTTTATAATATATTAATCTCTTAAGGAAGCCAGAAACCTATTAATTTTTGAAGACCTGTGCCAAGAATTACCATATCCATATCAATGGCATTTAAAATTAGTCAATTTCCTCTCTGAGTTTTGTTATAACCTAATTTATTTTGTGCTTACATATCCTCCAGGTTATTCTTTGCCAGCATGAATAAGAAATTCACACATTAAGTCATGTGAGCTGTAACTCACCTAAAATGAGTTTCCCCATTCTAGACTGCCAGTATGAAATCCTCAGTAACAACCATCCAAACCCATGTGAATCATGTAAATGACACACTGACACACCATTATGGAACAGACTTTGTGACGGCTCTTGGATCCTTTGCAAACAGGTAGTTTCTCTTATGAATTCAAATGTGCCCCAATTTCTGACGATGTTATTATTCATTAAAGCAGAAGTGGAGAACGAAAATAAAAGAACAAATGTCAAAAAACACTTTTGGACCTTTTGAGACACTGAATCAAATAGATTTGGGGAAGGTCAGGGGATAAAGAAGAAAAAACTGATGGGAGGATATTAGATATAAAAGGATTTAAGGAGAATTTCTTCCTTTTATTTTGAATTTTTCTTAACTTTTAAACAATTTTATAGAAATACTAGAACTAACAGATTTTATTTTCTGCTCATCCTGGTTTCATCTCACAAAGTTTGTTCCTTTTAGAAAGGCAAACCTGATGGGAAATTTTATAACTATACAGACAGGAAACATGCTTCAGTACCCAATCAGAGCAAGGTGAAAGGAGCTGATTGGTGAGAGATATAAAATTGTACCTTAAACTGACTATACTTCAATAAAAAATAAAATAAAGTAAATAAAATAAAATCAAATTGTATCTCAGAAATACTTTAAAAAATAGTTTTACAAAAATACCCACAATTCACAAATAGTAAGCATCCTGAGTATATAAATAAATAATATCACTTTCCATTGGTAAAGACTGTTAAATCACTTTCTTTTATTAAAGCTCACTGTCTCATATTGCTATCTTCCAACAATATAAGTTAAGCAGAGCAACATTAACTCCAGTTGCAGAAAGGAAGCAGAGATTCCAGAAACAAAATTAACTTGATTTACATATAACATAGTTACATAGGGACAGAATCAGATATAGATCCCCTGCTTCCTGATTCCTGGTCCAGGGCATTTTATTCAGTATAGTATTGCTATGGAGGTTATTTAAGAGGAGCAGGAAGGCTAACCTCATTTATATTTTATTTTCTTGCCATATGGAAAGCACGCACAGATAAAAATAGAGATCCACATCTGGTGGCCTGCAGTATCCCTGAACTTGGGGATTAACTGGAAATGCACCACAAAATATGGCAGAATCTTATCTTATGGTAGAAAATATTACTTTCTATGGTTGGGATAAGTAATGAACACTAAAGAAATCTGAGAGTTAATGGTAATAATTAAGTAATTATAGAAATTGAAACAGAATCATTTAGGCCCTAGTTGGGTTCTATATGTTTTGCCAGATTTTAAATTTGTAATGGAAAATAATTGTTGAGCTCTATTTAAGAGCCTCGCAGTTTACCAGGTGTTGAAGTAGGTAAAAAAATAAATGATACCTGCTTTGCAGGGTATTTTATTCTTGTTTAATTCCTCAAGATCCATGTACAAAATTACAAATTATCTATTAATCTTTTATGCTATTATTATTTTAATATAAGGTAAATCTTGAGGCTTAGTATTTTATTCATTGCATAAATTATGGATAAATAATAAACCAGTTTTTCCTATAGGGCACTCATTAGAATTTTTTATCCTGTGCAGTGAACAATCTGATAGATGTTATAAAAAGAAAAAAAAAACAAATTCATTGTCAAATAATTTTGTATAAAACTCAAATGAAATACAACAAATATATTAACAAAAAGTTAAAGTAAGATGGGTATTAAAACTATATAACTTATCCAAGCTTTGTCAGTCTAATCTTTATGAATCTCCAAGTGGGGAAATACACAATGTAATATTTCTCTATTTGCAAGCAATTGTTGCTGTCTAGGAAATTTGCTGTGGCCAAACCGTTGTAATCTTAGACACGTTACTTAAAACTTTGTAACTTTAAACTTAAAGTTATGTAACTTTTCTGAGTTTTCATTAGTAACAGTAGGTAAATTATACAATTTTGAGGCAGCCGTATAATTTATTACCCTAAAAATACATAGGTCCATGGAACCTCTATGTCATAAAGTATATCACTGGATTATCATTTCATGAAATATACATTTAAAATATTGAAATATTTAATATTTAGCCATATAGCAATCAGAGTAATTAGATACACGTGATGTATCAGTTGAATAGTTTTATTTCATTTACACACACACACAATTATGAGCAAAAGGTAATTCTGCCCAATGTTTACCTGATAATACAAAAACATTGTTACTTATTTCATATTTCCTGGCTAGGAAAAAGAAGACCTAGAATTTGAACTTATGTCTGACTGACTTGAAAATTAAGGCACTTTCCATTAAACCACATAAAGTTTCTAAAATGATCTGTGAAGTCCCAATCATCAGAGTGCATGCAGAAAGGAGTTCTATTTACACTAAGGCTGTCTGTTCTCCCTTGGGCTGGCCTTATGACATTGAATGAGTCACTAGGTTCTATTCATACTGAGTCATCATGTCTTATTATGGGGCCTGGTGAGCTCCCTATAAGAATTTCTTCAATGAATGAATGAATAGCTCACTCCAAATGGAAAGATGCAGAAGAAATGAAGGAGGTCACATGAGACCTAAGAGAAGTGGGGAAAATGAAGTAGTAGAAATTCTTAAAATTGAGGTGGTAAAGTGTATTCTAACTATGGAATTGACTAATGTTTAATTTTCAAATGGTTATTTTACTTTCCTCAGATTTAAGCAAGTCCTTTCTCTATTCTATAATTTTTTAAAAAAAAAAATTCTACTGCACTCAAATTATTTGCATGGCATTCATTGTGACAAGGATTTAAAGAAGGGACTATTTCCATGTATCTTCATGGTACAGAATGGAATCAGAAATGATTGAGATGATACACCTTTGTGAAAACTTGCAGAAATGTTTGGAACGGCTTTGAATCTTTTAAGGATTCTCTTTATTCCTTTGGCTGTCATCTGCGTTATTGGATAACTACAGGATTCTTTGAGATTTTGTATGATAATTGAAGGTAACAAATTAAGTACATATGAAATTAGATACATATGAAAATATATACAAATTTTACTTTGTCACAAAATGGATTTATTTTATAGCAGAATTTACTTTTTAATATGAAACTCTGAAGTTAAAGGATATACCATGATCTTTTTTTTTTTTTTTATGAAGAGCTTACACATTTTTCATTAGAGAAATTGATCTCTTGGCAAGTTATGTACTGCCTTAGTGACTCTATAGTGGTGACAGAATATTTCCTCTTCCCCACTGCTGCAGGCATACAGCCAGTGCTTCTAAATCCAAATATAATTTCACGTGAAGCTTCAAAAAGGCGTGTTATAATATGAGGTGATGCAATTTTACTTACTGAAGTGAGTTTATTTTCATAAAGTCAGAATTTTAAAGTGACAAATGTCTAAAGCTAAAAATCCAAATTTCCATCCAAAATATTATTTAATATAATTGTACAACAAAAATATAATAATATAATAAACATAATACTACATAAAATATATATCATAATATTGTAATAAATATAATAGATGGAATGACATCATGAGACGATAATGTATGAAAAGTTTCAGATGAAAATCCTTGCCCCTTTCCATCTCTTAGTTACATTCCAGCCAAAGATTTTCTTTTAAGTAAGTTGTGCTCAGATTGATTCTCTTCCCTTTTCAATATGCTTCACTGATCTTATCAAAATCAAAATATTTTACTTCTTTTACAAGGTTTTATATGATCTGGTTTCTGTCTATTTGTGTCATAATACTTGCTAATATGTCTTCTTCCCTCTTGGCTAACCACTCACATTGACCTTATTTTAGCCATTCCTATGTTCTATTTTAAGAATTGCAAAGAGTTGTTTATCTCTCCTTACTTTGCCAGATTGCCTCTTACTTGCCCAACACATTTTATCTGAGATATCATTTCCTTAGGGAAACTTTTCTAATTTCCAGGCTTAGTCATATGTCCCCTGATCTATGCTCTCATGATTTTCTTTCAAGTTCTTATCAAAGTTACTTAAATAATTATCCAATCAATACATGCTTCCAGCTGTAATTTCCATGAAGGCAGATGTCAAGACCCATTTTCTCTTCACTTTACGTCTGACATCTCTACCAGGGCTGTTCCTGATATTTTTGTTTTTGAATTGTAGAATCCTCAGTAAATATGTGATATATCTGAATTAAACTAAAGCATTCTATACTTACAATTTTACAGAAATATTATCAATAATATGATGGGATAATGGAAGGGAAAGAATTACAAAAACACGGTTAGCAAATCATAACTAAATGTCTATTTTAATGTTTAATATTACATCTTGAACCCAGTAGAATGAACATCCTCATTACAAAGATGAGTATCGTAAGTTCAAGAGAGAGTAAATAACTCATTATTAAATATACAAACATGAATATTTAAATTTTCTTTTAACTCTATCTTGGTGTCTTTTACTCAACTTTGTATGTCTGATAAAGTTTGGTTTAAATAGCAACTCTTTCTCTTATTAAAAAGTAATAGAAACTCTGCTGCATGAACTCCAAATCTGGGATAGAAAAGGCAAAACATCTTTAGAGATCCAAGAAGCTCAATAAACCTGAAGCAGAGGGATCATATAATCAAAAACATACCAAAGCGCATGGCAAATTGCTGACAACACATTGATGAAGAGACAATTTTTTTTTTAAAAAAAGACAGAACAAAAGGAACCACCACACACAGAGAATTAAGAAAAAAATTACAGCAAATATGTTATCAGAAATTATACATATATGTCCAAGGACAGTCTTTGCAGTACTGAAAATGTTATCAGAGAGTAGATTCTTATCTCATTGCAGAAAGAATTCAGAGACAAGGAGCAGAGGTCAAGAAAGCAAAGCAGGGATTTATTACATGAAAGTATGCTCTTAAGGAGAGAGTGGGCAGATGCATGTTAGTAGCTGCCCTGAGTTTCTTTGGGAAGCTGGTTATACGGGGTGTAAAATGAATGAGTGGAACATTATTTGAGGAGGGAGGGATTTGGGGTTGTATTCCCTGATTTTTATCCCAGCCTCACCTTTCGGTGGGGGGGAGTTGTCCTTGGTCAGTCTTGATCAGAAGTGTCATGGCATCAGTGCATGATGGATACTTCTTATCTGCAAGGCTAATTTTACAGAAATGAGGGCATAATGAGCAGAAGGTTACTTTCAGATGCTAGAGATTCCTGCCTTTTCCCACATTTTTTGTCTGCCTCCAGGACACTAGTCACCTCAAAGTGTATGGTTCCTGTCAGTCTGGAGGTTCCTGCTTTTCTTTGTCTGCCCAAGGACCCCTGTTGTTTACATGATGTATAGTTTCCTGCCATTTGGCCCATGCACCCCTTTCTCCATTCATACCTAGCTATCTGCCTGCTCTAACAAAAACAAAACAAAAGGAAACAAAACTTTGTTAATGTAAAATTAAATACCTTGGAGATACTGTGGGTTCAATTCTAGACCACCGCAATAAAGCAAATATCACAATAAAGTAAGTTACACATTTTTTTTATTTTTCAGTTATGTTTACACTATGATGTTGTCTATTAAATGTGCATTATGTCTAAAAAAATGAATATACTTAATTAAAAAATACTTTATTGCTAAAGAATGTTAACCATTATCTGAGCCTTCAGTGAATCTTAGTAGTAACATCAGTGATCACTGAACGTAGTTCACCAATACAAATATAATAATAATGAATTTGGTAAAGTTGCAGGATACAAAATTAATATGCAGAAATATGTTGCATTTCTAAACAGTGTTCTATTTCTATATAACAATGAAGTATCAGAAAGAGAAATTAAGAAAACAACCCCATTTGCCACTGAATGAAAAAAAAATTACCTAGGAATAATCTTACTTAAGGAGGCAAAAGACCTGTACTCTGAAGACTGTAAGATGCTGATGAAAGAAATTAAAAACAACACAAAAAGTTGGAAAGATATAATGTGTTCTAGGATTGAAAAAGTCAATATTGTTAGAATGAACATATTACCCAGAGCAGTCTACAGATTCAGTGCAATCCCTATCAAATTATTAATGGCATTTTTCATAGAACTATAACCAAAAAAAGTTTAAATTTGTATGGAAACACAAAAGACCCCAAACGTCCAAAACAATCTTGAGAAAGAAGAATGGAGCTGGAGAAATCAGACTATACTACAAAGCTGCAGTAATCAAAACAGTAAAGTACTGGCACAAAAACAGACACATGAATTAAAGGAACAGGATAGAAAGTCCAGAAATAAACCCATGCACTTATGGTCAATTAATCTATGACAAAGGAGGCAAAAATATGCAATAGAGAAAAGACAGTCTCGTCAGTAAGTGGTGCTGGGAAAACTGGACAGCTACATGTAAATGAATGAAATTAGAACATTCTCTAATACTATATACAAAAATAAACTCAAAATGGATTAAAGACCTAAATCTAAGACCAGATACTCTAAAACTAAGGGAAACATAAGCAGAACACTCTTTGACATAAATCTGAGCAAAACATTTGGATCCATCCCTTAAAACAAAGGAAATAAACGCAAAAGTTAAAAAAAAATGGGACTTAATAACACTTAAAAGCTTTTGCATAGCAAAAGAAAGCATAAACAAAATGAAAATACAACCTACACTATGGGAGAACATTTTTGCAAGTGATGCTACCAACAGGGATTCCCAAAATATACAAACAGCTTATACAGCTCAATATTTAAAAACAAAACAAAATGAAGGTACAACCAAAAAATGAGCAAAATACCTAAATAAAATTTCTCCAAAAGAGACATATAGATGTCAATAGGCACATGAAAAAATACCCAACATCGCTAATTATTAGAGAAGTACAGATCAAAACTACAATGAGGTGTCACCTCACACAGATCAGAATGGCCACCATCAAAAAAATCTACAAATAATAAACACTGGAGAGGGTATGGAGAAAAGGAAACCTTCCTACATTGTTGGTGAGAATGTAAATTGGTGCATCCATCATGGAGAACAGTATGGAGTTCCCTAAAAAATGAAAAATAGAGTTACCATATGATCCAACATTCCCACTCCAGGTCATACATCTGGAAAAGATAAAAAACTTTAATTCATAAAGATACATGCACCCCCCCAATGTTCATAGAAGCACTATTTACAATAACCAAGACATAGAAACAATCTAAATGTCCATCGACAGATGAATGAATAAAGAAGATGTGGTGTGTATGTACACACACACATATACACACACACAAAATGGAATATTACTCAATCATAAAAAGAATGAAGCAATGCCATTTGCAGCAACATGGACGGACCTAGAGATGATCATACCAAATGAAGTAAGTCAAACAGAAAAAGGCAGATACCATATGATGTCACTTAATATGTGGAATTAAAAAGAAATGATACCAGTGAACTTATTTACAAAACAGAAACAAACTCACAGATGTAGAAAATAAACTTATGGTTACCAAAGAAGAAAAGGGGGAGAGGGATAAATTAGGAGTTTGAAATTAATAGATACACACTACTATATATAAAACAGATAAACAACAAGGACCTATGGTATAGCATAGGAAACTATATTCAATATCTTGTAATAACCTATAACAACAAAGAATCTGAAAAAGAATATATATATGTGTATAACTGAATCTTTTTGCTGTATACCTGAAGCATTGTAAATCAATGAGGCTTCAAAAAAATTAATCTTTATTGAAAATAATAATAGAAAATGGAAGTACTGTGAGAAAACCGAAAATGTGATATAGAGACAGGAAGTGAGCAAACTGTTGGAAAAACGGCACTGATAGACTTGTTTGATGCAGGGTTGGTACAAACATCCAATTTGTGAAAAGTGCAGTACCTGTGAAGTTCAGTATAGGGAAGGGTAATAAAATGAGTTGTGTCTGTATTCACTGGAGATACTTTACACAAATGAAGATGACATAAAAACCTTTCCAGACGAGCAAGAGCTGAGAGAATTAATCACTAGCAGACCTGCATTATAAGAAATTCAAAGTAATTCTTCAGACAGAAGGAACATGATGGTAAATAGAAATTTTGAATATATACAAAAGAATAAACAGTGTCAAAATGATAAATATGTGAGAAATATCAAATACGTTTTCCTTATGTTTAAATCCCTTTTAGAGATAATTGGCTGCTTAAAATATAACAATGTACTTTGGTGTTCATCATGCATGTGGAAAGGACATATGTGACAGTGAAAGCACAAGGATAGTGAGAAGTGAAAAATGCAAGTGCACTTTTTAATATTCTTAAATAATGGTGATTTATTATTTGAAGGTAGATTGTAACAAAGCAAAGATGTATTTCACAGACCATATTCTAACTGCTTAAAATAAAGTTTATAGGTAAAAAGGCAATTTTGAAAATAACATCAAATCACAAAAAAAAATCATCAATTAATCACTGAGAATGAAGAAAAAGAAAACAAAGGAAATAAAAATAGGACAATCAGAACACAAAGGGCAAGGTGGTTTACTGAAAGTCAACTGTATCAGCAATTCCAGAAAATGTAAATGGTATAAATACTGGAATTATAAGGCAATGAATATTTGATTGGATTGATACCTAAGAACTGTATGCTGTTTATGAGAAACTCACTTTAAATATAAAGATACACATTAAAAGTAAAAAGGATGAAAAATGAACTACCATGAAAATAATAACTCAAACACGTTTTGAGTGGTGATATTAATATCACCCAAAGTAGACTTCAGTTAAATATTATCTGGGATAAAGTGGGTTATTTCATAATGATAAAAGCACCAATTCATCAAGAGACATAACAGTCCTAAATATGTATTCAACTAATAACACTAGTTCAGTAAAAAGTGATAGAACTGAAGAAAAATGTATAAATATTAAGAGTTTATATTATAAGTATTAAATTTAATGATCATAACATCCACTTTAAGGAACTAAAACAAAAAGAAAATTACATTAAACCCAATATAAACAGAATGAAGTAAAGATATGAATAGATACCAGTAAAACAAAATAAACAATAGAGAAAAATCTATGAGATCAGAGGTAATTCTTTTTAAAAAATCAGTAAAACTCATAAACCTATAGCCATATGAATGGATATACACAAAAAGTCAGACAGAGGAGTAGAGGGGGATACCAGTACACATCTTACTGATATTGAAAGCAATAATAAAGGAATGTTAAGATATTATACGAAGACATTTGACATGTTTAAATACCTTGAAAGACATAAACTATCAAAGCTTACTTATGAAGAAGCAGATAATCTAAATAGCTCTACATTTAGATGATAAAACTGCCTTCAAATTTTGCCACAATATATGCTTCTAATGGTATACCCCTCTGCACTCACAGTTAATTGGAAATAATGGAACCTCTTTGTAGAAGAAAGTTTTCCACATAAATCCCTACTCCCAGATACATCTGTCTATTTAGTTTGAATTAAAATTCATACATGGAAATAAAGCTGCATTTAATAACTCTTTTTACATATAGATTTCTTCCTTATCCTGACACTTTCTACAGTGCAGATTTAAATGGCATTATTAATGTGATAAAATATTTCTCAAATTTGAAAAAGCAATGTGATCTCAAATTTTCAAACCATAAATTTATTTTTCAAATAATGTTCTTAAGTTGTATATTTTAAATGGTACAGCTCTAATTAGTATATAAGGCAGATGGTCATTTGGCAGTATACCAAAGTTATAATTTAAATAAAAACTCTGTTTGAAAATCCTAGTTTGATCTCTTTATGTTTTTGTGGCATATGCTTCTTCTGATGGAAGATCAGAACATGTGATGAAATGAATGGTAAATCAGGACATATGGTATATATCTGTCCATTTTTAATGAAGCCCAAGAGTTTAATAATTGTGTTTAAATGTTCCAATTAATCCCAAACTTAGTGTGTTTTAGTATTCTTTTTTTTTTTGAATTTTCACAATTATGAAGTTATTTAGCAACTGGTCTTTTCAATTAATTTTTATTAAAACTGGTTAATATCCACAAACTATAAATACTGGAGAGGGTATGGAGAAAGGGGAACCCTCCTAAACTGTTGGTGGGAATGTAGTTTGATGCAGCTGATATGGAAAACAGTATGAAGATTCCTCAAAAGACTAAAAATAGACTTACCATATGATCCAGCAATCCCACTCCTGGGCATACACCCAGAGGAAACATTTATTCAAAAAATACATGCACCCCAATGTTCATAGCAGCACTATTTACAATAGCCAAGACATGGAAACAACCAAAATGTCCTTCATCAGATGACTGGATAAAGAAGTTGTGATATATTTACACAATGGAATACTACTCAGCCATAAAAAATAATGAAATAATGCCATTTGCAGCAACATGGATGGACTTGGAGATTGTCATTCTAAGTGAAGTAAGACAGAAAGAAAAATATCATATGATATCACTTATATGTAGAATTGAAAAAAAAGACAAACGTACAAAATAGAAACAGACTCACAGACATAGAAAACAAACTTATGGTTATCAAGGAGAGAAGCAGGTTGGAAGGTATAAATTGGGAGTTCGAGATACGCAGATACTGACTAATGTATATAAAATAGATAAACAAGTTCAAATGGTATATCAAAGGGAACTATATTCAATATCTTATAGCAGCTCACAGTGAAAAAGAATATGCAGAAGGAATATATGTAGGTTCATGTGTGACTGAAGCATTATGCTGTACACCAGAAACTGACACATTGTAAACTGACTATACTTCTGTATATATATATATATCACACACACAAAATAATCACTCTATACATTCCAGGAGATGATGAAATAATATTGTTTAATCTCAAAGACAATAAAGTCAGGTAACTTGGGTTCACAGACTGCCAGGGAATTGCTAGCTGTTTGACTGGATTATCTTTTAAAATGCCATTTAATAATAACTTCTGGGATTATGTTGGTGATTAAATAAAATAATGCATATTATGAATTTAGCAGAATGCATTTTGAAAATATTACATATTCTACTATCTTTTTACTGTTTCTGTCATTATTCTGTTGACCATCATTATTCCATCAACATAATGATTTTAGTTGTTTTTCAGGTAATTGTTGTAAGTATATGCTGTGCTATTTATACAGACATGTTTCCATTTTGCTCAATATACTACAGAATTTTCATCTTGTTACACAGCTGTCCTAAGTTGGGGTGAAATCTTTGACTTGTCAAAAGATAAGTAGTCCCTATGCATCAGTGACCTGCAGCTGCTAAGTGGCTTTGCCAATCTTCCATATATTCAGCCTGTAAGGGTGCAGCTTGACCAAATGGTTTTGGGTATTTTATTACTTACACAGACAGCATAAGCAAAATCAGCACAAGGTCCATCACCTATGTCACCAAGGATGATACTGAACCAGAGGGAACAGGTGGTTGGTGTTACGAGCCAGTGGTTTACTCTGTCACCAAGAAGCCAGTTCTAGACTATGGTGAAGTGGTTTTATAAGGGAGGTGTAAATCCCTATGCCTCACTAGTGCTAAAGAAGTGGACGAGAAATTGCTTCATGGTAGTCTCTTGTAGGAGAGGGAGCCTCCCACAAGATACAGAGGTAGATGTGAAGTGGCCCTGGGATAGCCTCTCAGACGATAGCCTATCTTGACATGTTCCTGTGAGAGTCAGGGGGCATCCAGCAAGTCTGGAGTGAGATTGCAGTTGAGCTTTGCTTATATGGCCCATATGGAGACATCCAAGGTCACCACCATGCCATGGCAAACCACTCATCTACAAATCCATGAAAAATATTTTTTCTTTTTGTATAAAATTGAGAGTTTATTTAGAATATTCTTTCTGGTTGAAATCTTGTCTGTGTTCCAGGTTATGTTGATCTCTGCTGCCATCACCACCACCACCCTTGTCATCATCACCATCATTATCATCATCATAAAAAAGTTCATAGTATCTGCTACCTGCCAGGCACACACATCAGCACTATTTAATCATCACAACAGCCCTATGGATGAGTGATGTTAAGTTATGAAGTCTGAATGCCAATATGTGATGTTTCTTTTCAGAAGGAAAAAATACTTTTTATCAGACTCCTCTACGTTTATGAAGTATTAGCCCTGTCTCCAGATGAGCTGACTTTAAAGCATATAGCTCTGTTATTAACCAGCCACCTGCACTAGCTGTTGAGGGCATAGATCACTTTTATTTATCTCTGTGGTTTAGGGAAATACAGTAGACAGAGGTCAGCCTGATCGGCATTCAGTGAATGCTTTAAATCTGTGTGTGCCTTGCAGTTATTTTTCTCCACCTTGTTAAAGAGCAGCAGAAACCTTACAAGGTAACCTTCATTATTTTACTTCTCTTAATATTGCTTTTGATGAATTGCACTCAGCCTTTTTATTATTGACCTATGTTGAAAGCTCTTATTAAAAGAACTCTGTGAAACTCCTTGCTATAATTACAAATGCTGTGATAATTTCTTTCTAACCTCCCTTATAAAACCACTTCAACTGTAGTCTAGAATTACCTTCTCGAGACTATTCTTAAATACAGCTCTTCCTTAAGATAGGGTTACATCCCAATAAACCCATCATAAATTGAAAATATTGTGAGTTGAAAATGAATTTAATACAGCTAACCTACCAAATACCATAGCTTAGCCTAGCCCACCTTGAACACACTCAGAATACTTACGTTAGCCTACATCTGGGAAAACGCATTAAACACAAAGCATATTTTATAATCGAGTGTTGACTCTCTCATGTAATGTATTGACTATTATACTGAAAGTGAAAAACAGAAAGTTTGTAAGAGTACAGAACGGTTGTAAGTGCACTGGTTGTTTACCCTTGAGATCGCGTGGCTGTGACTCGCAGCCGCTGCCAGGCATCAGGAGAGAGTGTCATATGGCAAGTAGCCTGGGAAAAGACCAAAACTCAGAATCCAGAGCATGGTTTCTACTGAATGCGTAGAATAGCCTTCCCACCACTGTAAAGTAAAAAACTCATAAGTTGAACCATTATAAGTCAGGGGCTGTCTGTATGTTATTTGATCATCTTTAATATAAACTTACAAAAAAAATTTCTTCTTTTCCTTGCATTTTGTCCTTTTTTGAATAACCAGTTTGTTTCTCCTTCTGGTAATTGTGAATAATTTAATTCAGGCTTTCCAAACACGTTTTGTGGAAAGTCTTTTCTGGGTATTGTTAATAGGTGTTTTAGGGTAAAAAAGAAAAAAAATTCCTTTCACTAAGAAATATGTTGGCTTAACCAAGAAGTAAAGTTAATATAGGTTACTTTTTGTCCAGGTTTTTCAAACCTTTATTATGTGAGATTTGAACCTCCTAAAGAAGAGTATAATGTTTATTGAAAATAAAAGTTGACCTGATTAAGGAATTATCTCTTTTTCTCAGTGTATCAATTAATATTAGTGAAACTCATTTCACTGATTATATTTTTCTTTACCCTAACTGCTCAAAAGTAGATAGTCTAAGTTATGGCCCCATATTAAGAACTTTACAGGATTACATAGTAACACTGGTTTTGTATTTTTGTTGTTCCTTTGCTTTGAATTTCTCAAAAAATGGTTTTCAACTGCATTTTCTTTTATTTTATATTAGGTACTTGAATATTTTCCATACATTTTTCAAATAAAAATTAAAAATTGGTAATACAATAAGTGTATCATTCTAACCATGTTCTAATTATAGAACTATTTGTTGTCACCTCTATTTATTGACACCTCTAGTACCCTAGAACTCATAGTCACACAGTAATGGTACATATAGCTTTTTTTTTTTAATTTTAAGTGCACTTTTATTGTCTGGAATATTTGTAGAATTTGGTTCAATTTTTAGACTTTGCATAAACTGTGCTATTGACCCTAGCAGAGAAGAGAATATATCTCTCTAAATTATTTTTATATTATGATAAGATTCTGAAACAAGCATGCTTTATTAGGCCAATTGAATTCTCTTAAACATTTTCAACTCATACCACAAGTTCACAAAATCAGCCTCAGGCACTAAAAAACTTAAAAGCCAGTCTGATAGTGTTTCTTACAAATATTCTTTGAATTTTATGACTTGTCTCCCACATGAGGCGTAATAGTTTCAATGTTCTAATTAGTACTTGTGTATATTGCTATTACTTTGTCTCTTTAATCACATTATTAAGACTGTTATGGAGATTCCTTATAGAATCACACTTTATAATAGTGTTTCTAATTTGAATATGTCCTTTTTTATGTTGTCTGATTCTGAAACATCATAAACTCTTTTTATGGGTCCTTTGATAGTAGTCACTTTCCTGCTTTATGCTTGATTAGAACATACAGTACCAAGTAATAAAGAAATTTCCTGAAGCTTTAGGGTTTTAGCATCAGGCAAAAAAAAAAAAAAAAGAACTTCTTTCCCCTTGTGTTTTTATGCTGGGACAAGAAAAGGTATTTTTAAACCAGTGTCATTCTTTGAATGCTTTATTGGGATGTATACAAGGAATTCTGCTGAACTGATATTTACCTATGTTGTTTTTAAAATTTTAACCTAATTTCTATTTAAACCTAAATTTCTGGGCTTTGATAGCCTTAAGATCTCCTCTGTAAATATTAACCTTTTGTGAGCCAACACATACTGTTTTAAAATGAAATCTAACTATGTATTGATAAGCAAACAACAGAATAGGGAGAATGAAGGCATGGTACCTTTCTAATGGCACCTGAAATGGGATTTGAGGATTGTTGACTGGAGTTGTCTCTGCCTTGATTTCTATCACTTTCCTTGAAAAGGGGAATAGGTTGGAGAATTGAAAATGGAAAAAAAAATTGCAAAAGCTTTCTTAGATGTCTTGATCCATATGAATTCAGGAATAGTTTCACAACACTCTTTGAAGTATAGAGTTTTAGTCTCAGTTTTAAACTTTCAAATATATGGCCAATCACTTGGAACAGGCCTCATACATGATGACATAGACTTATTCTAATAGATGCAGGAAAACCTTTAAAGGCCAAGATGTATTTTGTCTTAGTTTAATTTTGACTCTACAGAAATAATTATAAAAATGTGTTCTTTACGTTTGCTTAATTCCTTTCTCTATTTTAACCTTCCAAATCCCTTATATTACAATAATTTTAGCCACAGCAGTGTGCTTCCCATTAACACAGAGATACATCTGAAAATCCCCTCATCTATCACCATTGCAATCAAAATAGACATGCAGATTGATTTTTCTGATCATAGACTCTTCTAAAATAAATTTTTTTTCTGTTTTCTCTCTGCTTCCTTATATTGCTTTGTAATAGAGCTTGGCATAGATTGCCAGATTTAACCAATAAAAATATAGGACACTCAGTTAAAATTGTATTTCAGATAAACAACAAATAATATTTTAGTTATGTCACAGGATGTATTTGGGACACACTTATATTAAAAGTATATTTGTTGGATATCTGAAATGCAAATTTAACTGGACATCTGGTAAACCCTAGCTTGGCACAAAGACAGCACAAAATAGCTTAGCAACTTCCATTCTCCAGGTGGAAACGTATGAAAAACGCATGTAAGTAGAGATAAGCCTGCCGTATTAAGTTTTCTAGTTTGCCAAGATAGTTGGATTATCCTTGCCAATTTCTTAGTTTCTGTAATTTAGAATATGGTCCAAAGTTGCTTTAGTTTTTAAACTTGAATCTTAATATAGGACTTCTGAAATCAATGTCTTTCAGTACATCTACTTAAACTACAGATTAGAGAATGATAGCAATGAGAGCCCTGGGCAGTGTCAAAAATACTTCAGAATGTCAACCAGAGACATGCTGAGCTTCAGCTGAGTCCGTGGACTGTGGAGTTATACAAGTGGTTGCAGAATGAGAGAGGCAAGGACCACCAGACACACACATGGCTGAAGAGGAGATCAGACACAGATCATCCCCAAGGAGCAACTTGGAAAGACAAGCCAACCAATTAGTATCAGTGAGCACACAGAAAAGCATCTAGATCTCTGGTTTCTAAGTGTGGTTTTATGTCCATTTACAGAAGTGAGAAAATCTTATGAGAAAAAAGCCGATTGGTAGTACAGTGCAGGAGCTAAGGTGACAAATCACACATGGCTGGCCCAACCCTAGGAGATTTAATTTTATTGTGTCTGGTAGGACAGCTATAATTTTTAAAGGCACCAAAAGGAATTTGGTTGTATAATTGTTGAAATATTTGGAAAGATCTGCTTCTGTTTAGTGTATTTTAGTAGTGATATAATTTTTTCCCAGTGTGATATTTTTATCTTAAGAATTTTTATTTAATGATTACATTGTACCTTCCATAGACATGTAGAATTTTAATTTATAGGCATGTATGTGCACTATAAATTTATGTATGATAAAGTTTTATTATTTGAAACTTTATTTTCCTCAGTTTGTAGTTTCAGAAAAAATTTATTTGTGACAGTATCTTTTTTCCAATCATTCTCTTTAGATAAGAGGTACAAAAGAAATATGCTCTTGCATATAGCCCAATAGGCTTCTATCACAATGACAGGTAAATATTATCTTGACTGGTTATACAGTTTTAGATTTCTGATCCTTTCTCTCATTAGTTGGTAGATGTCACTCTCTTCTCATTTAGCTCCTAGAGTTAGAGAAAAAACATACAAGTTTAATGCAAATTCCTTTGTTAGTAAGTTTTTCTTTCTGCCTAAGAGGCTGTGGGAAAATCCTTTTATACTTAGATTTGAGAACTGTAAAAGGTTACATTCTAACAAGTTTTAAAATGTTCTTTGCTGATTTGAGAGTACATATTACTGTAAGAATGGTCTATTAGGTAATATTTATATACCCAAACCAGCAAAGAAAATTCTGTTTGATCTATAATATACCGTAGAGTTTAGAATAAATGTTCAATGAGAAGACTGACTTTCTTCTTAGAAGGCCAGCTGGCCGTTGAGAATAGTCCAACGTGGTTGCACCTAATTGGAAAATTCACCATTGTCCACAGTTTGAATCTTGAGGCTGATAAAATTATAATTGTTATTAACTCAAAGTTGACCATGCCCCAGATAATGCTTCAGTTTGGATAGTTCACAATACATGAAGTATATAAAACAGAATATAAGTTTATTGACTTATAATGAGCGGTAGAATATATGGGAACACAAAATGTTGGAATTAGTTTAGCCATCATATATTCTGCTCCCTCTACCCAGACCACACTTAAAGCTATGCTATCTAGCAGTGATATAGTGAACACTCATTTATTTAAGAACTAAAAACATTACTTATTGTATGTCTACTGTGTGCTATATACTGTACCAGGTGTTGGAGATACAGCATTAAATGAGATAGGCATGTTTCCTGACATCAGAAAGCTAACATTCTAGTGGAAAAAACAAATAAATAGATAAATGTCTGGGGCAAAGAAGCTTACAGTTTTCAGAGAGCATAGAATGTGGGAACATAATGTAGCTTGGAGTCCAAAGGAAGTGATGCAGGAAAAACAAATGTGAGGCATGAGGGAGGTTGTGTCCCACATCTCAGGTGAGTCCCTGGGACACGCCCCTCCAAGTGTGGGTCCTTGGCTTCACTCGGGAAAGAATTCAAGAGCGAGCCACAGCTGAGTAAAGGTGGATTTATTTAGAGAGATACATACTGCATAGAGTGTAGGCTGTTTCAAAAGATGAGAGAAAGGCCATGAGATGTGGGGATTGGGTACTCAGGTTAAAGTAGAAGTAGGTACACACTCCACAGACAGAGTGTGGGCTGTCTCCAAAGATGAGGGAGTGAGAGAGGTGGCCATGAGGCGTGATGGTGCCAGTTTTTATGGGCTCTGTAGCTTCACATGTCTACAGGTGGGAGAACTATTCCAACTACCCTGGGGAAGGGGCTGGGATTCCCAGGAATTGGGCCATTGCTCACTCTTTGATCATTTATGGTTAGCCTTGGAACTGTCATGGTGCCTGTCGGCATGTTATTTATCATGCTAATATATTATAATGAGTGTATAATGAAGCTCAAGTTCTACTAGAAGTCAAATCTCCCACCATCTTGATCCTCAAGGCCTACTAGGAGTTGAATATTCTGCCACTTTGGTGTTAATTGCTGTATCATTCCTCAAATGGCTGTGTCCTCCCCACTTCCCTCCTGTCTCAGAAGTATGTTCTGAGAAGATGATATATAAGCTAAGATCTCAACGTGGTTAATTAGGTAAAGATGTTAGAAGAAGCACATTCAAGATAGAAGACTGTGTGCTGACGTCAGTGTAGGGGAGAACTTGACTTTTTTTTTTCTTTTTAACATTTTTTATTGAGTTATAGTCATTCAACAATGCTGTGTCAAATTCCAGTGTAGAGCACAATTTTTCAGTTATACATAAACATACATATATTTGTTGTCACATTATTTTTTCCCTGTGAGCTACCACAAGATCTTGTATATATTTCTCTATGCTATATACTATAATCTTGTTTATCTATTCTGCATATGCCAGTCCGTATCTACAAATTTTGAAATCCCAGTCTGTCCCTTTCCACCCCTCGCCCCCTTGGCAACCACAAGTTTGTATTCTGTATCTATCAGTCTGTTTCTGTTTTGTATTTATGTTCATTTTTAACTTTTTTTTAGATTCCACATATGAGTGATCTCATATGGTATTTTTCTTTCTCTTTCTGGCTTACTTCACTTAGAATGACATTCTCCAGGGGCATCCATGTTGCTGCAAATGGCTTTATGTTGTCATTTTTATGGCTGAATAGTATTCCATTGTATAAATATACCACTACTTCTTTATCCAGTTATCTGTTGATGGACATTTAGGCTGTTTCCATGTCTTGGCTATTGTAAATAGTGCTGCTATGAACATTGGGGTGCAGGTGTCTTTTTGAAGTAGAGTCCCTTCTGGATATATGCCCAGCAGCAGGATTACTGGGTCCTATGGTAAGTCTATTCCTAGTCTTTTGAGGAATCTCCATACTGTTTTCCACAGTGACTGCACCAAACTGCATTCCCACCAGCAGTGTGGGAGGGTTCCCTTTTCTCCACAGCTTCTCCAGCATTTGTCATTTGTGGACTTTTGAATGATGGCCATTCTGACTGGTGTGAGGTGATACCTCATTGTAGTTTTGATTTGCATTTCTCTGATAATTAGTGATATTGAGCATTTTTTCATATGCCTATTTATCATTTGTATTTCTTCCCTGGAGAATTGCTCGTTTAGGTCTTCTGCCCATTTTTGGGTTAAGGTCTTCTGCCCATTTTTGGATTGGGTTGGTTATTTTTTTCTTATTGAGTCGTATGAGCTACTTATATATTCTGGAGATCAAGCCTTTCGGTTTCACTTGCAAAAATTTTCTCCCATTCCGTAGGTTTTCTTCTTGTTTTACTTCTGGTTTCCTTTGCTGTGCAGAAGCTTGTAAGTTTCATTAGGTCCCATTTGTTTATTCTTGCTTTTATTTCAACTAGGAGAAAATTTTTGAAATGTATGTCAGATAATGTTTTGCCTATGTTTTCCTCTAGGAGGTTTATTGTATTTTGTCTTATGTTTAAGTCTTTGATCCATCTTGAGTTGATTTTTGTGTATGGTGTAAGGGAGTGTTCTAGCTTCATTGCTTTACATGCTGCTGTCCAGTTTTCCCAACACCATTTGCTGAAGAGACTGTCTTTATTCCATTGTATATTCTTGCCTCCTTTGTCAAAGATGAGTTGACCAAAAGTTTGTGGGTTCATTTCTGGGCTCTGTATTCTGTTCCATTGGTCCATATGTCTGGTTTTTTTAACCAATATCATGCTGTCTTAATTACTGTAGCTCGAATTTGACTTTCAAATCACTGTATGAAGGCATCTATGCCTAGAAGGTAGAAAACAAGGGAGATAATGGTGACAGATAAGATAGAAACAAAGAAAGAGGTGTGGATTCTGAAGTTTCTTACAGACAATATAGATTTTATTCTCAGGGCAACAAAGTTGTTGAGCTGATTTTAGCTAATGAATAATAAAATCTGACTTATATTTTAAAACAACCACCACAACAACAACAAATACTCAGAATGCTGGATGGAGAGTGAACAGAGCAGGGGCAAAAGTGCAGTAGAAGAGAAAGGAGCCTATGTAAGTTAGATTAGAGTTATATCTGGAAAGATGAAGAGAAATAAAAAAAAAACTTTAGATATTTTGGGAGGTAGAAATTACAGAATTTGGTAATAAGCTGGTTATGAGAACTAAATAAAGAATAAAGAAAATAAAGAAGTTACTAATTAGTTTGGACACGTGGATGGATGAAACAGTCACTTAAAAATAGAGAATGCAGAAGGTGGGGCAGATGAGAAGGGCAGTTCTTATCAAGATTCTACTTTTGGAGAAGCTAAGATACAAATGTGGGTAAGAGATATAAACGTGGAACTTTTGAATAAGCATTTGAACGTAGATCTGACCTGGCAATACAGTTTCAGAGCCACTAGCATAAATTTGAATTTATACCCGTAAGGATGGACAAAATTTCCACCTGAGACCATGGAAAGTGGGAAATAAAGAGATTTCAGGGCTGAACTTAAGGTAACTCCAATATTTAAAAGGTGTTAAAGAAGCAGTTAAAGGAGACTAGGGAGGAACAACCAGAGACATAAGAAAGAAATAATACAAATGTTGGTAAAGTGTGCTTACACGAAATTAACAAGAGAACTGACAGTTACTTGGGCTTAACTAAATAATCCGTAATGACTCTAATTATTGCTAAAGCCAGTATAACTTGGGTTGATATATGCATTAAGGAATAGATAATGAAATGAAGATTATGAACTTGGACAGTTAAAAAAAAATGTTAAAATCAAAGCTAGAGTAAAAACAAAGCAAATGGAATGAAGTTGGAGGGCAAGAGTGTGCTCTTCCAGAGGGAAGGTGATTACAGCCAGTTTTAATATTAGTTAAAACTTTCCAGGAGAGAAAGACAGCTTTCGAAATTCAGAAAAGTTTAAAGACAAGCACTCTGAGAATGGATAAGATTCCAATGTAGGCCGAGGTGTTGACACTGAAAGGAGTTGACTCCTCGTTCCCTGCAGCTGGAGTGAAGAATACAATAGTAAAAGATACCACGATTTTTTGTCTCTTTGTTAAAGGAAAGATGAGAAGTTTGAATCCTATAGGTATTTTTTTTTCTCACCAGAATGTGAAGGTAGCTGAGTTGGGAGTGATGAGTGCAGAATGAGTACTTGGTTCAGAAGTTAAAAAGCTGAGAATGAAATATTTGGTGTAGTGAGTGAAGGAGAAATCTTACAAGAGAATTTCATTACATTTCAGGGAAATATTGAACATCCATTTAAGGATGATAATCAAGAACACAATAAATCCAAAATTTCCTGTTTTCTGACTTTCTTCATCAGGCAAAAAGGAGGACCTTTTGGCTTAATTTGAGATGAGTATTACAGGCAGATATGTGTTAAGTAGAGAGGAACAAGAGATGTAAAGCTACATGTAAGGAGAAGAATGGTTAAAGATCTGCATTAGTTATATTGCCATTTTAGCTGCTGTAAATAATGGACAAAATGTCCATGGCTTAATTAAGATAGAATATTTCACAAAACAGTCTAACACAATCCATCAAAAGTTGATATAGCTATTCTATAGTGGTTGGGACCAAAAATTTTCTGTTTCTTTATTATGCCAACCTCAGTATCAATTTCTTTGTCCTGTTCTGAGAAGTATGCACCAGCTTCTGCCATCACATCTACCTTCTAGCCAGAAATAAAGGGAGAAAAATAAAGAGAAACCTGTCACTTTCAGTCAGAACTTGAGCTCAGCACTTCTGTCCATATTACATTGCACAAAACGCATTTATATGGCCACATCTAGGCAAGACAGCATAGAATCTATAATCTTTTTCTGATTCTTCATATGCCTAAGTACTATGAAGTGTATGTGCAGAAAACAGAAGAAGGGAGAGGAAGCTAGTTATATATTCATTTAGCTTTTTGTTAAGGAAAAGTATTCAGCAAAACAACATGAATTTCAAGTGTAAGAGTTGTATAGTAAAGGGTTAGCTCAGCAAGCTTGGGATACTCCACCCTGCATGGTCCAAAGAAAGCAGTTACTATTTAGAAACAGTGTTTATTTTGAAACCAAAGGGAATTTGGCAAATTGAGAATAAATATCAAAATTGATATATTGTGATGAGATTTTTAAACCATGGAAACAAAGCTTTGCTTTGTTTTTTTTCCTGGAATATGTGTTTATGTACTTTGACCCTATTATTGTTTACACTGTATTTAACAATAAAACCATGGATTGGTCTCTAACAGGACTAAATTGTTATATGATCTAGACTCAAAGGTTAATGAAAATATAATTAGTATTGCTTGTGTTATGTGCAGCTGAAAAGAATCATAAATCCTATTAATCCTTCTTTGTTTACAAATTATTGACCAGATAGGCAAAAATCTCTTAGTTTTATTTTGTCAATTTAGCTAAAGTGTTTGACACTATTTTAGGCTAAAAACCCTTCCCCATTATTAGAGTGATTTAAAGAAACAAAATAAATTTTAATAAAAACAGATACTATAGAGAAAACTTTATAAAATTATATATATAAATCTATATATAGATATCTACCTATGTACACAAAAGAAGCAAAAATATATATGACATAAGAAACAAAATATTTGGATCTAAAACTCAGAAGTTGTATCAAAAATACTTATGAATTTCTGAACATAGTAGTAAATCAAAATACCTTAGACATTCATGCATACAATAATTAAGGGTTTTATTTACTTATACTGTAAGAATCTGTAATAAGACTATTAGCTTTGAAGCATCCTTCAGCCTACACCAGTCAAGGAAACAGGAAATAATATGGAGGTGAATGCGGTAGTGAAATTAGTACAAATTTGAGGTAAAGGTCTCGGGTTTATGTTCTAGGGCTTTTCACTACCAGCTGTATAACTTTGGCTGTGTTTTAAAACCTCAATAATTTTTTAAAATTTCATTTGTTAAATTTGGTTGATAACAAGCACTATATATTCTTGTTGTATGACTGATGTATCATTGAATCAGACCTTTAGTGAATACTAGTTGAATCTGAATCCTATATTTCCTGAATACCCACTTAAAATCTTTAGAGTAAAGCTCTTGTCTTACTACTCCTGTTGCTTTTCACCATGCATCATATGTTTTTTAATACATGAACTTGTTGGATTCTGTGCTTTAAATGTCATTCAGCTATTCATAACAATATATAATATAAAATAATTAGCTCTCTCCAGATTGATTTCTATTGCATAGCCCTGTAAGTAACATTTACTTAACTTCATTTGTCGTTAGAAATTTTGTTCTGTCATTTGATTAAGAGACATAGCATAACATTTACTGGTTGACTTTGTTAGTAGTAATGAACTCACATCTGATACTTTTAAAGACATTGAGCCATGCTGTAGACTTTGACAATACTTATTTAACTCATGATGAAAGACAAAATTTAAAAAGATATGTGAATGCTAATATAGTCTATAATATTATTATACCATATCTTAGACTTTTATTAGCTCTAATTGAGGGAGGAATTAATCAAAAATCTTTCAGCTGCAAATAATAAAAATCCAACTTAGTCTTGCTTAAGTCAAAGAAGAAAATGTTACAGTCATTAACTGGCAACCTCACAAAAATACCATTAATGATAAGTGGCAATTATTAGACAGAATTCTGATTGGTCAAATCACCAAGTCTAACAAAAAATGGGTTGTTCGATTGGCCAGCCTAGACCATGTGCTCTTCCTTTTGTGGCTGTATTTACTGAACAGTATATATAATGAATGGGAGAAAAAGCGCATTCCCAATTGAATGCAGAGTGCAAAATAAATGTTTTCTCTTCATGGGAAAATAACTTGTCCTGCAATATTTCATTCATATTGAATAAATAAAAAGTGGCATCAAATTGGAAATATCGTTTAGAAATAGAGTATTAAGTTCCCACATTATTACTGTATTAGTTTTTTATTAATGCCACAGCAAATTACCACAAACTTAGTGCTTTAAACAACACAAAGATATCTTCTGACAGTTTTTTGGGACAGAAGTCTGATGGTATGGGTGGTTTCTCAGCTCAGGTCTTCATTGGACTAAAATTAAGGTTTTGGCAAGAGTTGTGTTTTCCCCCCAAGACCCAAGGCATTCTTCCAAGCTCACAGTTTGATGCCAAGTGTATTTATTTCTTTCTTTCTCACACTTTCAGTGTGTTTCTTTACATTACACCCTCCTGTCTCCCTACCCTTACACTGTGTTCTAATGCAAATATATTTATATAATTTCTATGCTTTGAAGTAACCATTTGATCCCAATGGCTGTTAAGATAAATTTTACCCTCTCTTGCTTAGGATGCAAAATCATTGATAACCTAGCTTCTGGTTATTTCCCCAGCATTGCATCCTGGTAATCTCTCCAATGGTACCCTTCGTTCAGGTGTCTGCTTGTGTCACTGCTTGCGTCACTGTTTGCTTGTGCTAAATGGCTCCCTTACTCTTCACTGTTGCACATGGACTCAGAGATGGGATACACTTTCTTCCCTTTATATGGATGATTTCCACAGGTCAAAACATAATTTTGCCAGGACACTTTCTGGATTCCCCAGTTGAATTTATAGATCTGTCATCTATGTTCCTATAAAAGAGAGTTAATTATTATCAGAGACTTGTCTACTCTACTTACCATTATAGCTACATCTATCTGTCTCTTTTGTTTTCCCCTAGGTTGCCATTTCATATGGTACTTATTTTCTATAGTGCTTAGCCCAAAGTAGGTACTTAATACATGTTGGTTGAATTAATGAAAAAAACTGAGTTTATGCATCAGCATGCCTATTCCCTAAAGACAAACTTGCAGAGCCAAATTAAATGCTTTTTGATAAGAAAGGTGTGATAAGATGAATGCCTCCAACACCCCCCAGCCCCCACCAAAATATGGCTACATTCTAATAACCAGAATCTTACATGGCAAAAAGAACTTTGCAGATGTGATTAAGTTACTGATCTTAGATAGAGAGATTCTCCTGGATTATCCATTTTGGTCTAATATAATCAGAATTTTGCTGAAACTCAGCCTCTGTGCCCCAATTACCCAACTGAGACTCAAAGACAAAGTTTTAAGTGAAGCAGAAAAGGCAGCTTTATTTCTTTGCCAGGCAAAAGAGGTCACAGTAGACTTAATGGCTCCATGACTGTGAGCCTCCTGGGAAGAGAAGGACAGGTTTTATAACAAAAGTTCAAGAGTTCAAGGGGCAGAGCAGTTTCATAGAGATCACATACAGGGTAAGAATTTGTTGCAGAGTTGTTCTTGTTTTTGCAGATGCAGTGGTCCTTTTCCTTCAGCTGGGCATGTTGTTTATCTCCAGCCTTGAGAATCAATAACCCATATCTCTTAATATTCTTGTGCCTAGAACAAAGTGTGTTTAGGAAGAGAGTCTGTGTAAAAGTGCTCTAAAGAAAAACTCGTGCAGTTTAAAGTCAGGTTGATATATGCTTTTGATGCAGCACTTATACAGGCTGGGACCTGCACCTTGAGCAACAAAATACAAAGAAACTATAAGGGACTAAAAATAACTGTATGCATGTGCAGTTAGGGTGAGATATGAACAAGAAACAAAAAGACAGAAAACCAACTGCCATTTCTGAGGTACTGGGAGCAAAAGAAGGGCACTGCACATGATCTCCACACACAGCACTACCAGGGTGTTTGGCAGACCACCCAAGCCCCATCCCCCTGCCTGTAGCCCAATCCTGGTCAGCTGGTCAGCAACAGCATGAGAAAAGCCATCTAAACTATTATATAATTAAGCAGTTACAAATACTATATGGTCACCAATGACAGTAGGGTCCTGCTCAGTTACAAGAAGAGTCCTTATGAAGGAGAGGCAGGAAGATCAAAGAAGAAATGATGTGGACATAGAACTAGAGATTGGAGTAATGCACTTTGAAGAAGACAAAGAACCATGAGACAAGGAATGGATTTCTGCTTCTAGAAGATGGAAAAGGCATGGTTTTCCCCTAGAAATTCTAGGTTCATTTCTCAGGAAAATATTAGTTCATTGAACCCTGAACACTTAGCTAAAAATCAGTTACATGCAACCAATTTAGTTTCATTTTGAACCAAATCTAATTGTTAGAGCCTAAGAATGTAACACCACAAACACACATCAAGAATATACTCAGTTCTGTACATGATTATTAAGTCTTTATCTTTAATATCTGAATTTCTATTGTCCTTAATGGTGAAGCAACACTCTACCTGCCCTCCTTTCTCCTGGCCCCTCATGTGCCACATTGAGGCTGCTTCCTTTGTTCCAGCCATTTTCCTGGGTGACATTCTTATCACTTAAATGTCACAAAACTCCAACCAGATGCATAGCATTTCACACTTTTCCAGTTGAGAAAACCAAGCTTTAGTAGGGTAAAGTAACTTGCAGTTAGTACCTGATGAAGGTAGGATTCTTATTCCTGTCTATTTCATTCTAGAATCATGATCTGGACTATACAATATTGTGGCTAAGAGCTCTCAAAGTTCTCCCAGTGCTCTGAGCACTCTGTTGAGAATGGCAGTCTCATGTACATAGTCTTTTGATCTCCACTCAGCCACAAAAGAATGGGCCTTGGCCTGAAACACTTCCTTACCAAGAGGTAAAGAAGCCACATAGCCAGTGCCAGGCTGATCACCTTGTGTGGAGGTAACTTTCCTTGGTTAGGCTCAGTGAGCCTCTTTTGTCTTTGCTTAAAGCATGTGCACCATATCACACCTGGCCAACTGCACTGTTATACCTGTTCTGTGCAGAGAGGGGACATGGTCCTTCCACTGCAACACAAGAGAGATACACGTAGACCAACTGCCCTGTCTTAGCTGCAAAGAGAGAACCACTGGTCATAGGTTGCTAACTATGGGAGCTGCTTTTTTGCTGTCTCTTCCCTGCATGAACAAAGTGTTTTTCCACTCAGTGATTGACTGCATTGTTTTCTCTGGCAACTCTGATACCAAGATGCAGTGGGCATAAAGGTTTGGAGTCTTGCCCCAGGATCAATGGTCAGTGCACAGTTCTCTGCTTGGCACACTCTTCTTAGTTTGAGACAGAGGACTTCTGAGAAAGCTTAATAGTGTTTTGGGAATTTACCATTGCTACCTTATTTCAACTACCTTTTTCAGCACGCAATTCTAAGGCTTCCTTGATTGATTAAGCTCCTGCTCTTTTCCCTGGAACTGTAATCTCATTCAGAGTAATCCACCTGCAACAGAAATCCTCTAGGACCAGCCCTTCTCAACTTTGGACTCTTTCTTTTCTCTTTCATCACTGTTGTCTTGGTTTCTGAGCACCAAACATCATGTACTGACTATCTGAAATTCAGAGTCTTTTCTGACAGAAAAGTACAAATCATTTTTCTCATCTCTTCTCATTATTTGGTGGGACACTCTGTTGCCTCACAATATCTATTGGCTCTTGGCTTAAATCACCTGCCTCTTTGTTCTTTGGATGCAATTTTCTGCCATAAGAATGAGATTTCTTGTAGCTTTTAGTTGGCAAGACCTTCTAGAGGATCCTGAAAAATCTTTACATCCATTTACTTTACTAGCAAAGTTGCAAAATCCAGTGTATCTGTTACCACGTCCAAACTTGTTCTGCTCACTGCACAACAGGCCAATAAATCAGGAGACAAGGTGTTGAAGAAAGGAATAATGATTTTATTCAGAAAGCCAGCAGACCAAGAAGATGGTAGTCTAATGTCCTAGAGAACCATCTTACCCAAGTCAGAATTCAGGCTCCTTTTATACCAGAAAAGGGATGGGGTATGGTTGGTTGTGAATTTCTTGGTGTCAGAATCTTTTGTTCTTACAGCTGTCCACATAGGTCAATTCATGATGTTCTTGTAATCCTCCACCAAGACAAATGTTATTCTCTATTCTGCAACTTTTATCTCTATATGGATGGAAAAGTGTTGTACCCTTAAAGGTCAGAGTCCTGAGAATGGGCTCTCCTGTAAATTTCAGGCTGTAGGCAACATTCTTTTACAAAAGGTGCAGAACCAGCCTAAGCACAGGGCACAGAGTACAGGATTAGAGCTAAAGGAGCAGACCTACTATGGAGTCAAATTTGTTCTTCCTTATTACATGTCCAATAAGACTGGTCATTTGAAAGATATGCCATACCTGTGAAAAGGTGCATCACAGTTTCTGAAATGAAAAGTAGCGTTCATTTATAGAACAGGTCAGGAAAAAAAGTTTTATTTGTTTGTTTGTTTCTCTTAGCAGTAAGTATAAAATTTCTTCAGGAGAGGCCTGTCTTAGCTGAAAACTTTCTATGCAAAGATTAACTAGAGTAGAATTCCAGCTCTTCACAGGGCCTGGAGCTGCTGTGTGTGAATCAAGAGAGGATTTATTTTGCTGCATCAGAGAAAAGGGAGGGGGACGGAAAAATAGGACTTAGAGATAGAAGATAGTGGAATGCTGCAAATGGCATAAGCACCTTCCTCATAACAAATAAATCTTCAATAAATTCCAAAGCTCATTAGATGCTTAAAGTGAGTGAATATTTTTGAGACATGATTGAATTTAGGTTAATGTGGAAAAGAACTGATCTTGGAAAAGAGAATGCAGAACAAGAAGCTAGTAGGTTGTGAAGAAACAGCTGTTGTGAAATAGCAGTATCAGGACTCTCAAACTGTGAATTTGGAGATAGTCAGGTTTTTCCCAATCTCCACCTGCCCAGAGCCCCAGCTAACTCTGAACTGCATGTAGAGGAATAGATCATTTTCAGTATCAGCCAAATTTAGAAAGGACTACAATACCTCTGAAAAACAGTGTCTATAACACGTGTTGTTCAATTACTTACAAGTGTACAGATAATAAAGTAGGTCCTATAGTGCTAGGAATATAGTGCTAGGAATTTATGCACACATACCACTGCAGAAGAACAAGTAAAACGTCTCTCTATTTACTTAGGAAGCACGTATTTATGTGATCAGGCATGATTTCCAAAAGGATAGGGAAAATTTCAGAAAAAAAAAAATTGCATGACCACATAAACAGAACACATGAAACTCTTTGCTAACCTTTGTGTAATGTTTACTGTGTGTCAACCACTTTTTGAACCACTTTAAAAATATTAACTCATTGAATCTTAGCAATCATTTGAACCAAGAATTACTTTACATGAGGAAACTAAGTCACAGAAAGGTGAAAAATGTGTTTGAGTCTTACAACTAGGACAAAGACAGGATTTAAACCCAGGTCATCTGATGCCAGAGTCCTTGATTTTAAAGGCTGTGTATAAGGCTTTGGAGAAGTAAATGAAGAGTTGTCAGTCATGTATACAGATGGCAGTTTTGAGCGGATCTGGCAATTTAACAAGTATGTATATGAGTTATCGCTGATGTAGAGAGTGGACTTGCCACTGGAAGATAAAAGCAAAAATGATGACAGGACCATAACAATTTTACTCTTCTGCTTCTCTCTTTGTTTTTATGTTTGTTGAATCTCTGGCTCTACACAGAGAGATCACCTAAGAGACAAGAAAATAAATACATTGTTTTCATTTCAATTGGCATTGCTAGAAATAACCCCAAATGACACTATACTACTAAGAAAAAAAAAGATAAGAAATGAAAACCTAGGGTCTGAGAACAAACTAGTTGTACAGAAGCACTCAGGAGAGGGAGTTATTGATGGCAATTTTACTGACAAAATAGGATCACAATATAATTAGCTTATTTTTAAATAGTACATGCTGTTTCCTTAAGTGTTCTGAATTTACGTACTACATTAAAACATTTTACCATAATCTGCAATTCTGTTCTCCCTCTGATTCACTTGGGCAGTAAACGTCTTCTCCTTTGTTTACAACATCTTTAAGTTACTCTCTGATAACCTTTCCTAATTGGAGAAGTTATTTTAACAGTTGTTAGTAAAATAAACTCAACTATTCATGTATAGTAACCAGTGAAACTAATTGACAATCTTTCTTTCACAGTTGATTTCAAACATCTCTGTAATGAATCCTTTGGATAATTAAATGAATAAATCCTTCGTGAAATAAAATTGCATTTATAAGACAAATATTAGGTAATTCAGCACAGATATAGCCAGGAAGAGGCAGTAGGAGAATTACTGAATAAACTGTTAAAAATAACAAGCCTAGAAAAGTAATTAAGAACAAAAAATATATATAAATAGAAATAAATATTAGTAAATAAATATTAGTATTTCAATTTATTCCTTCTTGTCATATACTTAAAATTCTAAATTAATATTTAGCTATAAAGTGAAAATATATCATGCAAATGAATGAAATTCATGAAAATGAAAGATGGAAATATGAAAGAGGAAATGTTTAATGAATATGAAATGAGGAAATATTTTAAATTTAAATACAGGGGCCAGATTTTACACATTCACACACATAAATATTTTTTACTTGTATGTGAGATAAACTAAGTATTTTTTCTTTCATTGTTTTAATAACATTTAATAATAATAATTCACATACAGGGGTCCCTCAGTATCTGAGGGGGACTGGTTCTAGGACCCACCATGGATATCAACATTCATGGATGCCCAAGTCTCATATAAAATGGCATTGTACAGTCAGCCCTCAGTGTCCATAGGTTCCAAATCAACAGATTCAAATCCACAGATGCAGAACCCCTGGCTACAAGGGGCCATCCATACTTGTTACTGATTAGAAAGGATTAAAGAAAACAGTGAGCAACTGAACATCATAACTGCTACCTTGATCAGGCCAGACTATCACAGTTCCACACTATAGAAACACTAACAGCAACTTGGAGAACACAGTACTGGTAATAACCTTTCACAGGAAGAACCAACTAGGCAAGTAGGCCACATGGGCAGTTAAAGAAAACAGTTGTCCGTCTGTATCCTTTTTTCTAATTACTTAGACACTATTCTATTTATCACCAAGATGACTCTATTAGAAATATATCAAGGTCCTAACTTGATGATTCTAATATTCTGTGGTGTGTAAAAATTAGACTTCTTTCACACAATTGACAGAATTGATGATAATATGTTGAAATGAACTTTCCTTCATTTACCTGTGCCACTTTTCTCATTTTAATGACAAATTTGATGTTTTTTATGTGAATTGTTAAATTGCCTCTTTTGTTTGCACTACTTTTGATTTTAATTTTTATCATTTGCTACAAAGGTACTCCTGACTACTCTGTAGATCTTTCTTTTCCTTCTAGACTTTGAGTTATCACAGACCCTGCTCAATCTTAACTTCAACATACTGACAACTTAGACTCATTCAAAAGCTTTCAGGTTATCCATTGTATTATGGTCTCTATTTGTGTATCTTCTTTGCTTCTTATGCAGACCATCAACTGTGACTTCCTTTAAATTTCAATTCCTTGGCAGAGAGAGTATTATTTATCCAATTTAAATATCATTTTGTTTGACCAAATCCCTAATGATAATCTGACTCAAGGATAAATGGTATATATGCTAACCTTAGGACTGATTAGTTCTATAACAAGGCTTCCTGAAAGTTGTGTGGTTTATAAGACAGCTAAAAACACAGCAGCTCCCCAAAGAAGGGGTGGATTCCATTATTGGCTTGTCAAGCGTAAGCCATTTATAGGAATTATGCTTGAGGTTCTGACTTTCAACTCACTCTTGAATCTACTGCAATCTGACCTTCACTCCCAGGCCTCAACTTCTCTTTTAAGGATCTCACCAAACATTGCCTACTGACAGATGTTTCTCATTCTTGCTCACCTTCCCCTTGTCTTATCTTTATATAGCATTAGTGTCATGGTTGAGAATTTCCTTCAAAGATTTTTCTCAGTATTTCTTGGTAAATATTAAAGAACAGGGAATTAGTATAAGATAACAAGATCTGTGTTCTAAGATAACTTAGACAGAAAACAGTCACAGGTGAACAAGGAGCCAGGGCAGCTTCCATGCCAGGGGCAGGTGTATAGTCTAGATATGAACTGGAAAAAAAAATGTCACCCTGTCCTGTGGAAACGTTCTAGGAAGGAGAAGAATCTCGTCAAGTCTTAATGATACTTTAGGTTGACAGGATGAATGTAATAGGGAAATGCCCAATGCAAGATAAATTTTTGCCTCACAATTGTCCTCTTCATGTCATGCCCTTGATTTTGTCAAGAAAGCAGATAACAAGGAAAGAGGAATCACATAGTCACACATATTCTGATAGTGTTTAGCATATGGGTCCCTGATGAAACTGCACATAGATGGGAACCTGTAAATTAAAAACATCTGAATTGAAAGCCCAGGTCAAATACTGACATAATCAAAAAGGTAGCAGCACCAGCAATTCAACAGATTGAGGTTGGAGTAGTCATTGTTGTACTCAATCCAATGGAAACCATAGCTTAACTCTAGCTCAACTTGAACTTGAGAACTTAAGAATCTGAATGGTCAGTTTCCCACCCTAATCCCAGAAAGAGGAAATTCCTCAATGTAGGAAAAACAGAACCAGACAAACTTTCTCCATTGTGTTCTAAATATGCTAATACATTTTGAGATATGAAATCAGAGGAAAATTGTTACTGATTAAAAATAAAAATCACCCAACAAAAGCAGACACACAGATAAATTAGTTATGGAGACTGACTGCAGATGTGTTAGTCTGCTCAGGCTGCTGCAACAAAATACCATAGACTGGGTGGCTTAAACAATAGAGATTTATTTTCTCACAGTTCTGGAGGCTGGTAAACCAAGATGATGTTCCTAGCTAATTCGATTTCTGGTGAAGTCTCTCTTCCTGGCATGCACACAGCCATCTTCTTGCTATGATCCTCACACGGTCTTTCCTCAACACATCCATGTGCAGAGAGAGAGAGAGCTCTCTGGTATCCCTTTTTATAAGGACACTAATCCTATTGGACCAAGCCCTCTCCTTTAGGTCTCAGTTAACTTTAATTATTTTCTTAAAGGTCTCATCTCCAAGTACAGCCACCCTGGGGATTAGGGCTTCAACATATGAATTTTGGGAAGCTGACAGCAAGCAAGCAAAGATTTCAAAACAACTATAATTATGTTAAATAATTATATGCTTAAAAGGTGAAAAAGAGATGGAAAGTGTAAGAGGAAAAAAGTTGAATAAAGTACAATTTCTGAAAACATGAATTCATTGATGGGAATTAATAGCATATTGGGCCTGCAAAGAAAAGTGTCATAGAATTTGAAGGAAGCTCAATAGAATTTATTTTAACCAAAGCAAAGAGATGCATCAATGAGCTGTGAAAGAGTATCAGCACTAACTGAAATCCCAGAAAGAGGAGAGAAATGGAGGAATAGGAAAAATATCTGAGGAAAAGCCAGCCAAAGCTTTTCCAGGTTTGATTTGAAACAGCATCCAACAGTTTCAAGAAGTTAACAACAACTACAACCAGTCCAGCTTCAGCACAAAAGAAAAACCAGGAGAGGTGAATAGAGAAAACACATCCAGCTATATTTCAGTCAGCTTTCTGAAAACTAAAATTAATGAGAAATTCTAAAAGAAAAGAGAAATAGCAGGGAGCAAAATAATATTGATGACTGACTTCTCATCAGAAACAAGTCAGAAGACAATTGGAATGATATCTATTAGAATCAATAAAATGATAAAGCAGAATAAATGTGAATAAAACCAAACCTAAGTAGATCAGAGTTAAATGACTGAAAAATCAAAAGTAGAGAAGACATTTTTGAAAGCAGAAAGAAAAGTAACACATCATTCATAGATAGAGAGATGGAGAGAATTCAAGTATGATGGACATCTCATGTAAATCTACATGGATGCTAGAAGAAATGGAGAAGAAAGGGAAATCTAAAAATTGCTTAAAGAAAATATAATATTCCTGTGAAAAATTCTATATCCAGTTTAAAATATATTCAGATAAAAGAAAGCAAATGTAACTTATCATGAGCAGATTGGTGCTATAAGAAAAGTTAAAACATATTATTTATCCTGAAGAGAAGTGACAGCAAATGGAAACCTGGATTTTTAGGAGAAAAAGAACATCAGGAATGGTAAATATGTACGTGACTATAAATAGCTATTTTATGCTTTATTTCTTTAAGATATATATGAGAGTTTCAAGAAAAGATATAACTTTTACTTGTGTTGTGTATAATTTAAATAGATATGATAGTTACAATATAGAAGATGACCAGGGGAGTATATACACATATATGATTACAAAGGTTCTGCATTTATATGAATTATTACAGTATAAAATCCAAGGAACTAAAGCATTAAGGGGTAATATATATTTTAATCTTTAAAACAAACACTAAACCAAATAATACAGAACACATAATTTAAAACAATATGAAAATTAAAATAATACAAAATATATTTAATAAACTAAAATATATTAGAAAAGAGCAGACAAAAAATAAAGGGAACACAAAGAAAATGTATTAAATAAAAACAACAATAATAAAAATAAATTTATATTAAAAGATGTATTATGTTTACAGTAGGCATAAGAAGACTGGAGTCGTTATGTTAAAGGGGGCAACACATATGGAAAGATAAAGGTTATTAACATCAAAAAAGGACACTTCGTGATGATAAATAAGTCAATGCACATCAGGAAGACACGGCAATCATATATGTGCCTATGACTAATTATAGAACTTCAATATGTCTGCAAAAATGGACAGAATTAAAGGAAATAATAAATAATGCCATGATTGTTAGATATTATAAACCCATCTGTCAGTAATTGATAGAACACATTGAAAATGTCACTAAACATGTAGATTATTGAAACCACTGTCAACTACATTGACAAACAGTACAATCAATCATTTCAAAATATTCCTGATTTTTAAATGCACATGATTGACTAAATGCTGGGACATAAAACAAACCTGGATATTTAAAGGATATATATCTTCCGAAGTATGATAAAAGAAGGATACTAAATTAGAAATAACTATCAAAAAGATGTGTGGAAATATTCCAAAAAGCATTTTAAATACAAAGAGCCAGCTTAAAACTAAAAGATTGGGACCAAGATATACCATGTAAAAATCTAATTATGAGAAGGCTAATGTGAGGAAAGAATATTACTAGAAATAGAAGGACATTTTATAAAAATGAAATTGTTAATTCACCAAGGAGGTAAAATAATTCAAATTGTGTATGCAACTATCATCACATGTTTAAAATACATGAAGCATGAATTGATAGGACTTAGGCAAAAGATGAAACCACAGTTCAACTGAGGAGTGTAATATTCTACTTTTGATGCTGAATACGATTAATCAAAAAATCGGAAAGAATATAGAAGATTTGAAGAATACTATCAACAAACTAAAATTAATTAACATTACAGATCAATATACTCAACAATGACTAAATAAATATGTTTTCAAACTTATTGGAAAATAGACCAAATGCTGTACCATAAATAGGTCTTAAAAATTTCTGAGCAATCACACAGATAAGGTTTCTTGTTTATAACAGAATTGAATTATAAATCTATAATACCAATATGTATGGAACATCCCCACAGTCTTAGAAATTAACTAATATACTTCTAAATAACCCCTGAATCAAGGGAAAAAATCATAGACAAAAAGGAAATATTCCAACTGGATAACAGTGAAAATACCATGTAACAAAATTTGTGGAAGCAGCAATAGCAGTTACTAAATCTATATCCTTATAGTGTGAGAGTAAAGATTTAAAATCACTGATCTGAGGACATATCTTAGAAACTAAGGAGAATAAATAGAACACAATGTAAGTAGAATGAAGGAAATAGTATGGAAGGAAATAAGACTGAAAATCAATAACAGAAAATAGACAAAATTTTAAAAACCAACAGTCATAATTTGATACTTGAAATCATTAATAGAATTGATAAACTTCAGAAAGGCTAATTAAAGAATAGTGATTCAAATGACAAATATTAAGAATAAGTGAGGGTACATCATTGCAGACCATATAAACATTAAAACTGTAATCAGAGAATTCTATAACAACTTGCATTAATAAATTAACAGTGTAGATGGAAAAAATCAATTACATTAAGAAATATTTTGAGATAAATAGTACTTGTTTATGGTCAGTTCACACGGCCTTCTGGCGCTGGAAAATAAATAAATCAGATGAAGAAATCAGGTCAAAAATTATAGATTTAATGCCATCACAGGAGTTGTCCTTTTCATCTTCTTCTTCTTTGCACTATAGATATTTGTTTGGCTCACAAACAATAACTGTTTGCATTTAGAGAAGTTTTGTTCAGAAAAGCCCTGATAGTCTATTGGATACTTAGCTGGTTTCTTGTATTATCCTAATACTTGTAGTATTCCTACTGTGATATTTTACTTATCTTTTCATTAAAAAAATTAACTAATTGTTTAAATTACTTACTGAAATTGTCAAAAGTAGCCTTTGGTAACATATAAGGCAATAAGGAAGTATAATCCTACTGAACATTATTGTCTTATTCAGTGAGTTCTAAATCGTGGACCTCTCTTCAATCTCATTGCTGGTGATAGCAATCCATACATTTTTTTGAAAAATTTTAGTACCTGAGAGAAGATTTACACCCTCCAGTACTTTCTTTTCTTGAATCAAAAAATGAAAATGAGATGTAGAAATATAGTTCTTCCCTCATCTGAACATCCCATTAGGCATATACAAGACCAACATGGTGAATTACCACTATGGATTTATACAAAGATGTTTCAGAATAGTCAAGAAAACAGAAAGGTTTTATGGTATATAAAGGGGTACACTACAGGAGACACAAGATTGAAATTCTAATTACCTTAGATATTCTCTGGTATCAATAAAAAGAAAGCACATTCTCCATGGCCATGACCTCCATGCCAGATCTAATGTCTCCTCTACAACTTTGAGACATCTGTCATATACAAATTACCTTCCTAAGCCTTTTCTTTTGGAAGTCATGACCCATCCTCCTTCCTCAAGAAATAAACTAGATTTTAACAAGGTGCTCAATATCACAATCTTTAGAAGACTGGGTTACTTACATTTGAACAAATATTGAAGGAGTCTTCCAAGTCAATGTCAGTCTCCACACACAAAGTAGTCAATTTCCTTTGCATTATGAATAACACTGAAGTCTCTCAGTTGCAACAAAAAGAAATCAGCTCAGAAAAACTTCTGCTCCCCAAAAAAGAAAAACTAAGGGGAGTGCTAGATAATGCTATAGCTCACTCTATCTAGGCATGTCTAAAAAAAGCAGTGCTGGGAAAGATAGGAATAATAGGAATTCCTGGGATTTGAAAACTTTAACTTGAGAGTGTTCTGTCTATATCTCACTCAACAGATGTGTCAAGTCCAACCACAATTCACCCCTGTGAGACTCACTCAGGAGTTACATTCCCAAGAGAGGATTGGTTCAATGGGTCATATCTTACATGTTGGTGGGACGGGACACTTTACCAGAAAGAAATGAGTAGAAAAGACAGCCCTTAAAATGGAGTCACCACATCTTGCATCTACTATTACGAGAGAACAAAACTCAATCCAATCTCATCCTATCAAACAGTACTTATTCCATTGGCACAATTTTGATGTTTCCCTTTAGGAAAACAGACTACCTCCCCATCTTGATGCAAATGGGACGGAGAAGCACTTGGTATTTCTTTCACGTATTCATTTATCCTTTCTCTCATACACACATACCCACACATACACAACACACAAAATACAAAGCACAAACTATTTTTATCTTAAAAGAAAACCAGCTGATTATAGTTGTTTTCTTTTATGCTATGCATGCGGATAGGGATATAGCACGTAGTCCCCGTCCCTTTTATTTGTTGTCTACCTCTACTGTTGTGACAGTGATGACAGTGCAGATCTCCTGGTGCAGGGAGTAGAGATGAAAGATGGCCACTGTTGTGTCACGTCGGCCTCCCCCATGACATTGCTTGAGAAGCCACACGTTAACCATGAAGATGGTGCAGCAAAGAGATAGAAGTCTGACTTCCTTATCTCACCCTTGCACAGATGTTCAGAGCTGCCTAATTCCAGACTTCTTGTTACATGGGGGAAAAAAGGCAGATTAGAAAAGATTTTTTTAGATTTTTACTCAACACCAGTTCTAATACATATGAGTGAATGGACCAACTTCTCATTAAATTCTTTTAATCCATATTTTCCTGTAAGATGAGAAGAAGTAACTGGCTTATCATATAATTTAGATTTCAAGAAGCAAATAAAATATAAAATCAACCAACTTTACCAGAAGTGGGGAAGAAATAAACCAAACACTAAATTCAAAAGCTAAGGCAACAGACTCTCTATTCACCTCAAAAATAAAAGTGACCTTTCAAAAAGAGTTGTCAGATTGTGTTGCCTCTCATCTTAAAACCTGCTAATGGCTTCACATTTCACTGTCAGAAAAAGCCAAAATCCTTCTTGCACCTTAAAGGGCAAACATAATGTGTTCATTCCAATACCCCTCTGACTCCATAACTCATTTGTGAACCAGGACTTTCCCTTTCACTTGTGGGACCCATAGCAAGAGTAAACATGGAGACCAAGGTACAAATAAGACTGAATGTTAATAGGTGTAAGTCAAGCTATCTGAGAATATGTTTTAGCTTCCTGACTTATATAATATAACTTCATTAGGAGTCTTCATATGCATATACGTGTAAGGCTGTTTTATACATATATGTGTGTGTGTGTGTAAGTGAAAGTTGGCAAAATAGAAAAATTGTTTAATTATTATTATCCATGTGTGAATGTTTACTTATGGGCTGTTTACTTAAGATGAGTAATCAAATAAAGAGGCATATAATTCTTACATTATTATATGTTTAGTCCATAATTTTTACTTGATTTCATTTCAGCAAAATCACTGATTATGCTATTTTAATCAAGGTGTTCACATGATTTTTGTGTGCTATTAACAGAAATGCCAAATTTGATAGACTGATTAGTCCATTTTGAGGGGTTTTTCACTACTGAAGCAGTAGTGACAACAACTGTCAAAAACATTTCTTAAAGCAATATTTACATTGAGGAATAAACCATGAGTTTCACATAGTACGTTCAAACATTGTAATTAGATTATAACTGTTAATTGTTATAATTATTACTGATTACAGTTTTTAAAATATTTTAATAGTATTATATAACTGTGATATCCTTTCATCATATCTTTAAAAACTAATTTAAAGCAAAATGTAGATCCATATAAAAATCTTAAATGTATACTTATTTCAAATTTTTCAAAGCTGGGAAATTATAGACACAACTAATAATGATAATATATTGCAAAATTTGTTCAAATCTCCCACCAATGGAGATGATACCTTGATCTACAATGGCCAGTGTTTGAATCTACAGAAATTACTTTCAGTAATATTACTACATGTCACCTTTATATTCATTCAAATATTTTTGCTTCTTTATTCTTACTTTCTTAATTATTTTTTATTGAAATGACATTTTGGTTACATATTTCATATGCTATTTCTTTGATTAGAAAAATAAATTCTCTCAAAAAAAGTTAATTATTTCAAAAGTTCAGTAATACGTCTAGATCTGTTAAGTATGCTGGTAAATCTTGTCACATCTTCAATAGCAAACAACTATTTATAACCACATAAGTATAGAAAATGCAGAATTAATTTCAATTTTATTTATGTCAAAAACCACAATTTGCTGTCCATTTCAATATCTTTTCTTGTCTTGCTTACAACTCCTATTGCATTATACATCTTATGTAAATATAAACCAAACCTAATTGTCTTAACAGTGTTCAGTTAACATTCTTATTGTATATCTGGAAACGGTTGTCAGGTCAAACTTTAGGTATGCTACAGGTCTTACATTGCATATGTCTTTCATTTTTTTCCCTCTTTAATTTAAAAGTGTAAAATGAGGACTCTTAAGAGCTTGAAACACCCATTGGGAACTAGGAATTCTGTCTACAAAGATTATTCATGCAATCTTTGCATGTATATCTATGCAAAGGTCTTTTTATATTTTTAACCATGTAAATTATTCTTTTCTATTCATTTTCTGTTGTTTGAAATGTGTTAAATGTGTTGGCAAGGCATGTCACTGCATGCATGACTTTTTCTAATGCCAAATTCTCTTTTTTCCCCTCTTCTTTTCTTTCTCCCTTTATCCTTCCCCCCTCCCTGCTCCCCTCCCCCTTTTTCTTACTTTCCTTCCTTTCTTCAGTCCTCACTCCTTCCCTCTTTCCCTTTCTTCCTTCCTTCCTGATTCATTCCCATGTGTACTACATCAATAGCAGTTCAAATCAGCACCCTCAAATGATTTGTCATCCTGGAGTAGTATTTTCTAGGTAAGTCTGGTTTTTACTTAATACTACCAATATTAATCCCTTTAATCCCTTTGTTTTGCTCTATAGATGTGAGAGAGAAAGCACATATCAGTTAAAATTATTATTTAATTCTCCATTTCTTCCAATAGAAATGATCTATTTCCATATATCTTACGTATATTCACAATGATTGGTATTGTGACAGGAGACCATTGTTCAGTAAATTCTAGATTCCATCTGATTTGTGTACATAAATACCTCACAGATCAGACTACAGATTTTTACAGAAATATGGATTATAACATGAGAATCAAGTCAAAGTTAGAGTAAACTACTCATATTGAGAAATTCATAGTAGTTTATTCTCCAAATTAACTAAGCAGAATTCGTAAGTCTGCAGTAGTCTAATTCCTCTTTTCCCATGAAAATAGCTCCAGATTTTCTTCCCAGCATTGGTCATTAGTGAGCACCTGATCAGAGAGGTGTGTCAAAGAATAGTAAGTAGTCTCTTGGCTCTGAGGTACTCTCAGGGGAAGACTAAATTTATGTTTGACTTTTTTCCAGAAAAGAGAGGTGTTCAGACTGAGGCTCTTTTTTGTTTTTTAACTTAAATTAATTTATAAATTAGTTGAAGTATGTTTTACAGTTTAACAACCAAAATGTGTATTGGGATGAAATCTCTCTATTCTCATACTATACTGCAGTAACCCTAGTGACCAATCACAAGGAGAAATAGAAATGGCAGAAACTCACAAAATACATGTACATATGCAATACTCCGGTTGCTAATGAATTTATTCTTTAGCTGCTTTCACTATCTATGAACGCATCTTATGTAAGTTGTCAGGTCAATCTCAATTATCAATAAAAATAATCATGCCTAATGGCTAATTACATGAAACATTAGAAATAGACACACAATTTTAATTGCTGAACATACTTTATATTATTAAGACAATTTAAATGTATATATGCAGCAAATTTTAACTTTTAATTAATGAAGCAACCGAATCTAAATAAAACACGTAAGACATGTTCACATCTGTATTTAATTCCATTGGTGATCCTTTTTCAAAAGATCAAAGTTCTATCAAAAAACAGTTAACAGCTCCAGTTTTTAAACTGAAAGTTGTATTGTGATAATTATAGAATCACATGCAGTTGTAACAAATAACACAGAGAGATCCTTGCGCATTTTGTCCATTTTTTTTCACAGTGGTAGTGTCTCGTAAACCTCTGGTATAATACCACAACAAGGATATTGACAGTGATACCATACACCTGTCTTTTTGGATTTCCCCAGTTTTACTCATACTCATTTATATTTGTGTTTTATCAAGCTCTATACAATTGTATAACCTGTGTACGTCCCTGTCTCTACCTTGATAGTCAAAGTAAATAGTACACATTTCCCTTCTAACCACCTCAATTATGCACCCCAGACTCTCCCTTTTTAACTTCTGAGAGCACCTACTTATTCCTGATAAAAATTCTCGACAAATTAAGAATAAAAGGGAATTATTTCAACTTAAAAAAGTACATCTGAAAAAAAAACATATAGCTAATATCATACTTTATGATGAAAGGCTGAAATCATTCCTGCTTAAGATTATAGGAAAGCCAGGATGTCTGCTGTCACTACTCTTATTCAATTACTGTAGAAGTTCCAATCACTGTAATAAGTGAAAGAAAGAAAGAAGAAGGAAGGAAGGAAGGAAAGAAAGAGAGAGAGAGGGAAAGAAAGAAAGAAAGAAAGAAAGAAAGAAAGAAAGAAAGAAAGAAAGAAAGAAAGAAAGAAAGAAAGAAAGAAAGAAAGAAAGAAAGAAAGAAAGAAAGAAAGGAAGGAAGGAAGGAAGGAAGGAAGGAAGGAAGGAAGGGAGAAAGAAAGAAAGAGAAAGAAAGAAAATTCCTTCAGATTAAAAAAGGAAGGAATAAATAAAACTGTCCTTATTTCATTACGTACGTAGAAATTCCCAAGGAATTTTCAAAAATATCCTATAAACAACTTAGCAACACTGCAGGATACAAGATCATCACACCCCCCACCCACAGAATTTCTATATAATAACAATGCAGCAAACAAAATTAATAGCACAATAATGTTTAGATTCACTATAAAGAAAATTAAGTACTTACATATACATTTAAAAATATGTACAAGATCTGTATGTTGAAAATTACAAAATGCTCATAATAGACACTAAAGATCACTTAATAGAGAGAGATACTGTGTTCATGGGTTGGAAGTCTCACATGGAAAATATGTTAATTTTCCCCAAATTGATCTATAGGTTTAAAGCAATTCCTATCAAAATGCCAGCAAGATTTTATGTATGCATAGACAAAGCTTATTCTAATATTTTAATTTTAATGATTGAAGACTCTTATAAAGTATCGTGACTAATCTAAGAACTAGCTAAGTTATTAAAACCTCAAATGAGGTCTGCAAATACTAAGTTCTTCACATCCTCTACTAATACAACATAAGCACTATTTCGTCTGCTAATAGTAAACAAACTCTCCTGTTTATAGTATAAAACGGGCACATTTTACCTGGTACAGTGATCACATTTTACTGTTTACAGCACAGTATGGGGATAATTTTATCTGGTATAGTTATCTCAGTAAGTAATCAACGAAAATCACTTGTGTAAGAATTTTATGGATATTCAGTTTTATACTACAAATTTGAGTAGCATGTGAAAAATTTAACTACAATTACAGACATGTGAGTGGATCAGTTGAGACAATTATGTTATCTATTCACATTATGTTAAAATTTTAAGAAATTAATGTATTCTAAAGAGAAGTACATTTTTAAAAAAACATAAAATGGTTGTATATTTTAAAAACTGTGTTTTGCATATGCTTTTGATGAAAAGAAACATGGAATGTATGAAAACATTTTAAATGAACTGTAAAGGAGTCCATATTTCATGCATGTCATAAAATACAAATAATAAAAATCACCAGCATTTGGAACATGACACAGGAGTAGTACAATGATTACATTAGTTAATATTTATCAACTATTTAGAATAGTGCTTTGCACATATAATGACTAATTATGTTGATAAAATAAATGCAGTAAAATCAGTAAGCTATAAATTCAGTAGAAGTAGGTTCAAATGGTGACTGCAACCCTTACTTGTGTACCCTTGGAAAAGTTACTTGGACTCTTTGACCCTCATATTATCATCTATAAAATGAGAATGACAATATCTAACCAATTCAGTAGGGGGTACATATATATTCTTTTAAATACTTAGTACAGTGCCAGGTGCATAATAAATGCTTGATAACCTTTAGATGTTAGGATACTATCATTGTGGGATGCCCACAATGTATATGTATGTATGTACATTATTATATATTTATCCATGTCTTCATTTAGCGTTAGGGTATTCAGTCATACCCCTAGATCAAGTGAATGTGTCCATCGGTTGGATCAGCATCAGCTAAGCAATGGCCTTGTATAATTTAGGGAGGTCTTGGAGCCACGTGACTACAAAATGGGAGGTGGTAGCTACAAAGCTTTTCCAGGAATGATTTCAGTGGGAAGAGTGTTAGACTAAGACTCATGAAACATGAGTTCTTAATCTCAGCTTAACTGTGTGTCTCCTCCTTAAGTCACTTCCTCACTGGATCTCAGTTTCAACATCTGCAAAACGTGTGGAGTTTGACACCAGTTTTGCCTCCTCACAGGGTTGTGGAGATGATCAAGCGAGATAATTAATGCATGCCTGCGAATTTCAAATGTCATGAAGCACAGTACTATGAAGGGTGAGTCATGCTGAGTAGTTATATGAACAAACCTAATAGCCAACATATCAAATGGCTCAACAACCTCTTTGCTAGGAAGTGCAGCTTAGGTGTGCATCTGGTGACCAGATGAAGTATAAACGGCATTAAAGGGTATTGAGCACAAGCATTCAAACATCTTTTCTTTTTTTCTTTTTTTTTTGGTTTTAAAAATCAGAAAGATCAGAAACTGTATATCCAGTAAAGCCTGCTGGTAAAACTGTGTTATGGACCAAACATAGTAATTTATACAAGAAAAAAAAAAAAAAAAAGTCACTAAACTGAACAGTTGAGGTCCCTCTGGTGGTGGTATGTAAAAGGTCATCCAGCTTAACCAGTGTAGACATTTGCAGTCCAGATGAAATAGAACAATCCATGTGTTGCTTTTGATGAGAGAAAGAGGAAGAATAGATACTGACATGTATATGTTTGTGCCCATATTTTTTTTTCTCTTCATGCAAGTGATTACATACACATTTTTTTCTGTAAAGTGAAGGACTCTGATCAATACTTCAATTGATTACAAAGTAGGTTTTGAGAGAGTGATGGAAAATAATTATGTATTTGGCATCTTAACTGTAATATAACTTCCTAAACCTTAATCCTGTTTATATTCAGAAGGCAACTTCTAAAAGGGTCAAGGGGTGTGATAAAATTCCCACTGAATAATCCAATATTAACATTCAGTTGTGTACATTTCTGTGGTACAGGCTGAATGAAGGTCATTCTGCTGCCTATCACAATGTATTTTTTCTTTGTTTAATTTAAAAATACTGATAAATTTTCACTTTTAGGTGAAAATGCTGCTTAAACTTTTATTTAATATGCTTAGTTTCAAGAATACAGACATTTCTGAAATACAGAAATATCTTAACTATAGCCATCTACATTTTACTGAAAATAATAAAATCTACACTATTCAATTCCATTGTAAATAAAGTCTTTGAATTTTCTAACCGGAACTTATTTTAATCTGAAAATGGACTGTAAAGGGGAAAGCCATCATTACATTAAACTGGAATTTACAATAAAATAGACTTCTCACATTTCAAAGATGTGCCTTAAAAATCTATCATCTGTAGTAAAAAAAGAATACTGAGAAAATTCTATGGTTATATGGATTCAGATGAGTTATAAATTCTTTTCCTGTTAAAAGATTGCTTCAAATTGCCCAACCATGAGTAATATAAATTCTAAGTTAAAAACTTAACTGAGCTACCACACAAAACATTAAAATCTCATTAAATGTTTAAATGAGATTTTAAAATGTATTTTTAAATCATTGCTACATATTTGAACTATATAAAATCCATAACTTCTGCTATTAACATACAAATAACAATCATAAAAATGGAAAATAAAGCAAAATCAAAAGAAGAGAGGAAAAAAGGCACTCGTACTCCCATTTTCAAATCGTTAACACTCTTAACGACTTTGAGAAATGGTTACTTCCATCCACTGATAATAGGAGGGTGAATTCTAGCCTTTGGAAACTCAGTGTGTATAAAGATCCAACTCTGGTATTTTTTGAAGATAGCATACAATAATTTATGTACATATTACCTAAAATTTTACAATCATCATATCAGATCCCGAGGGTTAACGTTACCATTTAGCTTTGAGACAAATGATTTGCTTCTATGGAATACTTTGAAAGAATTCAACTAACATCTACACAATATTTAAATGTTTGTTTGTTTATGGGAGGAGTACAACTCAGTATAAATCAAAATGGACTTATTTCTGACATTATTTCTTAGACTTGGGTGACATCATATCCTGCATAAATTAATGACTACTGAGATGTCCTTTTAATTGTCACAAAAGTTACTGGCAACCAAAACTATGACCAACCCACAATGAGCACGCAAAATCAGAACGTCCAAATTTACAAGCTCAGCCATCTGCCTAGTTCTCTAAAACTTTGCTGCAGAGAAAATTGCCAGAAGTCACTTTAAAAGAGTTTGTGTATGTCAATTACAGCTGTTAAGAATCAAAAGCATGGAAGAGGGGCTTAAAGTTTATAGGCTATGCTGATTCCCAGTGAAATTTGCATTAGGTTAGGGAGAGGTAGTTTGAGCTGAGTTCCCGTTTTCATGTTATTCTGCAAGGACTTCTGAAGCTATCATCTTTCTTATCTTTTTGTTTTGTTTGCTCAATGTGTACTTTTGATATAAGGGGGAAGATGGATTGAACCACTAGTCCATATTTATTTTATTAGCCAAGAGACCCAGGGCAACCTGAAGATTTATTTATCAGTAACTCTTTATCCTTAAATTCATTCATTCATACGTGCATACATAGTCAGTTTTGAAAGCCTACTGTGCACTATGCCCACGTTGTAAATAGCCTAGTTGTTTTGACTTATATTATTGATTTATTTCCAATTAGGGAAAACCTGCCATTTCTTAAAGTTTCAAAAAATTACCCCTTTGGATGGTATGAGGCAGCGTGGAACTATTTTTTTTCTCCCGAATTTACTCTGTTTTGCTTAAATCATCAGAGACAACTTTAACTTGGCATTTTTATGAGGCCTTTTCTAAATGTATTAACATTGTTGTCCTTCATCCTTTTTATTAAACTTATGTTTTGGAAAACCTTAAATTTTAACAACATCTACCAGAGATTTCACCCAGTACTTTTGAGCACAGATAAATGAGCATTCTAGAGGCAAAATTTCTGTTTAAGGGTAGCTTTTTCTAGAATAAGAATTTCACAGCATGAATGGATTAATTCTAATTTAATCAAATAGTTGAAACTAAGTGTTCTTAACTGTGTTTCCCTTATGTATTGAAGTAAAATGTAAAATAAAAGTAAAGCAAAATTTAACCAACATATTTCATATTGAAAATGTCTAATAAAACATGTTGTGTATATATATATAAATATGTATATAAAATATATATGTATTAAATCTATATAAAATATATATAAAAATAAAACAAGCTCCATTAGGATCATGTCTTATCAAAGATAGTTTCTCGAACTTCCAGAAACCAGCAAAGTCAATTTCTAAAAGATTGAATGTGAGAGCTTAATAACTGACCTCTGTCCATTAGTAGAAGACCCACTAATGGGAAAATAGAGATGATTGGGTGATATTCTGTCATAAATAGGAAATCAATTCATGCTATAAGAATAAATGATACGAAGAGAAAGACAAATATCATATGTTCTCATTTATATGTAAAATCTACAAAAATGACACAAATGAACTTAATTATAAAACAGAAACAGATTCACAGACACAGAAAATAAACTTATGGTTACCAAAGGGGGAAGGGGAGGAGGGACAAATAAGGAGTTCAGAATATGCAGTTACGCAAACTACTATATATAAAATAGACAAACAACAAGCTTTTGCTGTATAGCAGAGGGAACTGTATTCAATACCTTGTAATGGCCTATAATGAAAAATAATATGAAAAAGAATATATATATATATGCATATAACTGAATCACTATGCTGTACACCAGAAACTAACACAACATTGTAAATTAACTATACTTCAATAAAAAAGAATAAATGATAAATTAATTACTTGTTTATGTGTAAAAAATACACTTTGATCTAATTTATCTTTTTTTTTCAGATGTTTGGCCTAAAATATGATTTTTTTGATAGATGTAAGATTCCCTTGCCCATGTTGATAGCTGCTCTGGGGTTCTTAAACTTCAGATAAAGATGCCCCTCAAGGTCAGGGAGCAAGGAGAGCTGGTTGGCTAGATGTTTCCTTTGCCACATTCTCCATGTCTATATTGAACCTAAAAGAACCCAAGTTTTAGTCATGCCCTCTTAAGTGGGGGCGATAATATTTTAAGTGGGCATTATAAGACTTTCTTTCACCAGTTATAATTCACTTACTCAGTGAATATTTAACTGTGTTGTTGCTTCATTTCTCCATGAGTCTCATGTACTTCTGTTCATCTTATGGCACGAAATATTGACTGCTCTTCATTACAGGCTATCTTTAAAAAAAAGTGTTTAGTAAACATCTTTGGATGATAGAGATACTCTCTCCCTCCAGTGCAAAAGCCAGACATGCTTACAGTCCAGTGTAATAAACATAATGCCTTCCTCTAGGCCAAAGGGAGCACATGCTTATGGATCAGTCTAAAGATTTCAGTTTCCTAAACTCAAATTTTCTGTCCTGCAGTACAACCCACTGTGTGTGCAGACATCCATTTGGTCCATACATGTGGCTGCTGTGGAACCTGGGAGCCAGTGTAACTGACACCAACAAGCTGATCTCATGCTACTTCCTATGAGCCATGAGTCTCCTCTTCCGGAGATTTGTGCCTTATGCCAGTCTCCACGAAACTCTGTTGGACTAACTTGTGAGTAAGGTAATATAAGTAGGTGGCTTGTAACTAGGGTAACATATCAAATCCCAAATCCTTCATAGTTCTTGATGCATATGGCCTGGAAACCCAGGTAAGACTCCAAAGTGAAAAGATAAGATGACATAACTGCCTTTGAGAAGTTTGACCTATAAATTAATAGTCCAAGTTATACTGCAGGTGGGTTGTGGATGAAGTTATGAGGTCACAAAAGAGGTTTTATTTCTGCTGGCTTCCAGAAAGGATAATATGTAGTGGGTAGGCTCCACGTCTCATGTATGCTATTCATTCTTGTACTAAGGTGCATTGACTTTCGCCTTTAAAAAAGTATTCTTCTATTGTGGACTTATTTATCAATAATGGATTTAAAATTTTTCCAAATGCCTGGTCATGTTTTATGAAAATAAACTGTTTGTTCTAAGATAATTATGATGATAGTTCTAGATCTGATATTATATATGAAGATAGTTATATAATCATATATAATACACAATAATGTGATAAGATTTATCCTGATACTGACACATCCTTATTTTTATAAAATAAACACTATTTGCTCATGTTTTACTATACTTTTAATTTGTGTGTTCTCTTTGTGACTATTTTACCAAGAATTTCTACATAAATATTTACATTGGGAATTAGACATTGTAGCTTTTTTTTTTCGTTTAAACTTTCAAGGTTTTAGCATTGATTATTTTTGCTTAACAAGGATCTGGAATGTTATTATTTTTTTTATATGATTTATAGGTAGATAAACGTCATTGAATTGATCTGACTTTTTAATTTTTGATAGAATTCCCCATGGAAAACATCTGTGCTTAATGCTTCTGAGGGGGTTGGTGAGGAAATGGGAAAAGGTTAATATTCAAGCTTTTCTCTAATTCTTTTTGGAAAATTTGTTTGATTAAGTTTGCTAACTGTTCTCGAGTCACTTGACACATTATATTTTTCTAGAAAACTACGTTTCATACAGATTTTTTATGTTTATTTAAAAGCTTAGCAAAAAAAGTATCTTATTAGTCTTATAATTTTTTTATATCTATGGATAGCTTCCCTTAAGGATTTTTGTTTGTGTCTTTTCAAAACTTTTCTTTCTTTAATTACTTTAGCTATTGGCTTACCTGTTTTATTACTCTTTTTTAAAAACAGGGTCTTTAGAACTTATTTATAAATTCTGGTATCTTCTAAAATATATATTTTTTCCTTTGTAAACTTTGTTCCCTTTGATTTGTATTTTTCTAACTAGTTGACTTGGATTATTATTCTATTTATTTTAATTAACATTTAGTATTAATGTAAGCATAAAAGCTCTACACATTTTTCTGAGTTTTGAAAACAGTCAGGAATACTACAGGATACAGTTATCACTCTCAAAATGTTACCTACATAATTTAATAAAAATACTGTATTTAAGAGAGTGGGATTAGAGAAAAGACCTTTGTAATTTTGTACTGTCAAGATACATAAAACTCAGGTTATTTTTGGTAAAATTTTAATTACTTACTAGGTTTAGTTTTAGTTGAGCCATTAAACATATTCATTCTTACTGTCCATCCTTCTGTTATAGTTTTTACAATCATATTTCCATTTTTGAAGTTTGTTCTCCAGTAGATTTCTCAATAATGTCTCATAGTGATAATATTCTCTATATTCTTGTTTGTTTAAAACTGTTATTGCTATTAAATTTGAGTAAGAGGAACAAAATTAATGTTACATTTTCTTTCCATGAGAATTCTATATATTTTAGTCTGAGCTATACAATAAAAATTTTCCCATAGACGTGATAATATTTTTGTCTTCACAATTTAATTCCAGAAATATTACTAGGTCTAAATCAATATCTGTCATCTGATTTACTCTAGCATACAATGTGACATCCATATTTTATATGTTTTTTGTTTAAAATTTTTAGCAAATATTTTGAATTATACCCTTGAGTTTTATTTTTGTTTGTTTGTTTTAAATTTTCCTTTATTTCAATTGTCTTTTCTGCAGTTTCTCAAAGTCGTGGTTTATCTCCTTGTGCTACCATTTTCAGTCTCATTTTTTTTGTTATTTTTATTTGAATATTTTTCTTTTATAACCTCTAGATCTCTCACCAAGTTTATCACAATCTGTATATTTATATTTTCATTTATTTATTTGATGGATGCTACTCATGCTTTAATATGCATTTCCATGTTTCATTTTCTTCCACTAAATTACTATTAATTCTTTGAGTTCTTCTATTTCTGCTTTGTGAACTTGGTAGGAATGATTGCTTTTTGAGGGATTTTCTTTGTTTTATTTTGGTAATCCGTGGTTTAAATTTGGTCATAAATTTCATTCACACCCTATAATTTTTCTTGCTGATGAAGGTTCTTTATAATTATTTTTTATCTTAGTTTCTTCCTTCCAACCCCACTCCTCTCCAAATTTTCTATGTAGTATCTTGATATAGATACTATATTGGCTTCTTTTTTGTTATTCACCATTGAAAGATATAGATTTCTTCAGCTATTCGCAGTAATGTGTATTTGGTTTAGTTTGTTGCTGGTAGTACTGTTCTTCTATAAATTAGGCTCTCCTCTAAATTAGCTAAGACTTTTCTTACAAAATAATAGTTTATATGTGTTCCTATAGTGTTTGTTATTCCCTAGCCATTGAAGACAGAGAATATGTTTTCTTCTTCTTTAGACATTACCATTTACACCATTGCAATAAGCAGAATGCTTCCTGCAAATATGGCCTGATGGTAATATTCTTTGTCCAGCCTGTTGTGGTAGATTTTACTCTGGAATCCCCAAGAACCATCCATCCCATTATTTTTGCTTTTCTGTACTCCCTTCGTCTTGAATCTGTGCTTACTTTGCTTTAACCAGTGAAATGAAGCAAAAGTTACAGTGTGACAATTCCAGGCTAAAGCATTAAGAAGGCCTGCCAGCTTTCACATTTGAGTTCTTGCAGTCTAACCCTCATGTCAGAGATATTGCTACCCTGAATCCATTGTTCTATGAGGAAGCCCAAAGAACCCTGTTAAGAGGCCCTGTTAAAAAAAAAAAAAAAAAAAGGCCATGGCAGCACCAATGGCAAGCCAGGAGAATGAGACCATTTTGGACTCTCCAACTATTAAGCATCTGACACCACCTAATAGAGAAGCCAATTCACCCCACATAATCATGAGAAATAATTAAGTATCATTTATGTGAGCTGTCATATTGTAGATTGGCTTATTTAGAGCCATACTGTAACAGAGAACCAAATCAGTTGCAGGGCACCTCTCCAGTCACTTCTCCTGCTATTAGAAACAATAAATATAGCTTTTGGACCTCAGTTCTGAGAGTTACTTTTGACAAGAATAATTTTTGTGTTCCACAGCTGCAACTGTTAGCTCCTTTCATTACGTGTTTGTCTTTTGGTGATATTTCCGCGCCGTTTCCCCCTGTGTAGCATCTTCCTATTCTGATTGCATCTCTGCTGATTTTAGCAGCTGTTACACCTACTTTAGAGCCCAGGGTTTTTTAAGAAAATTAAGTTGTGCTTTCTCATGCTGTTGTTGTTGTTGTTGTTGTTGTTGTTGTTGTTGTTGTTGTTGTTACTTTTAGATTTTTTAAGAGATGGATAAAATTTTGCCTTTATGATTCCATGTTCAAACTGGAAATGAAAGACTGTCAACAGACAGGCTCTTAGAATGAATGAAGTTTCATTAAGCATTCTAGATTTTGTTTTAGTGGACATTTGTTGTTTATGTAATCATTGTTTGCTTCGTTTTTTTTTTTCCGTGCTCACCTTTTATTTCCTTATTTTTAAAGCGTACAGAAATGTATTCCGACCTCATTAGCTCAAATGCAAAACCAATTTAAGATTTTGAATATAGTGACAATTTGCAATTTTGTCTCATTGAGATATTAGAAACATTCAAAAGCTAGTGGGTAGCTTTGTTCAAATCATTTCCTCGATGATATAACTTTCTCCATCATTATCCATAAAATGTTATTTTACTTTGTGCAGTAATCTAAGGATAGAGGAGGGTCATGACCAAATTTGCATTTTAGGCAAGAAATCATTCTGGTATGTTTTTTCCCTGAGACTTGCCTGCTCCAAGTTAAGGTTGAATCTCAGAGGTATTCTTTTACCTATTTCTACCTCAGTCAAAAAAGAATTTCAGGGAGTCTTGAGAACATTCCAATGCCATCATAGAAATTTCTAAATGAAATCATGAAAGGATAATAACCAGCTTTTGGTAACAATGAAAGAAGACAGACAGAGACACAGATAGAGCCCAGCACTGAGGGAGAAATTAGAGGAAAATGCTAAGATACCACTTCATCTCTACCAATTATCAAAACAGGGGATAAAATACTTATTGAAATTGCAATTCCATTATTACTGAAACAGGCTAATGAATTATAGCAGATGTATTAGCCTGACATATGGACCCTTTAGAAAACTGCTTAGTTCCTTTGTCTTGTTATCAATTTTGTTAATAATGATGAAGAGTATAACCATGATAAACAACATTTTAAAAGTTTATTTAACACTAAATATTTGGTAGATAGTTTGGAGAATCTTGAGAGTGAAAAGATAATTATATTGATACATTCATCAACGTGCTTTCTTTGATAATCACAAAAACTCCATTGAGTGGGCAGGACAGCCCCAGCATCTGAAACTGAGGTACCAGAGACCCAGAGAATTAGGCAGAGGAGACCACATGTTTAATAACTTGAGGAGCATCCTCATCCCTAAACTGTCTTATGCATAATCCAGCTTTAGCATGTATTCATAAAATGTGTAAGAGAATGATATACAAATATTCACAGTCCATCATTTTTTGACACAGGGCCCTAGAGGCAGATACATTTAGAGGCAGCAACTATACCCAGAAAATAGAGTGAATCACAAAGGTAAAAGATGAATATACATATATGCAATCATTTGTCCCAGTAACATCTGTGTTTCTACTGTGTTATTTCAGTTCACATTTACAAGCTGTACAGTTTTATTGAAACACGTGGTAAGGTGTTCTATAAGTGGAAATCTATGATAGAGATCTAACTATACATCATTTTAATTACACAGTCTGCTCCTAATATAGGAAACCTCAGTGTACCCCAATTATATCTTGTCGCATGCCTGACTGAGCTCAGATCTCACAGAATTTACCAAAACAATTGCTTGACCTGTTTAGTACCATTCAGTGGACCACAAAGGATGAAATGCTTTCCTGTCTAAAGCCATGGGTAAAGACTAAGGAAACTCTGAAAGAATACAGTCACATTATATAATATTTCTGATTTCCTTCTTCCAAGGACAATCAGTCTAGGCTGAGAAAAATACAAACTTACAGCAATAATAGGTAATTACATAGATAATGATGATATAGTTTAAAATCTAGCAAAAGCATATTAAATACTATTCATAAATACTAATTCCAACAGAACTGAAGGAGAGATCAGAGAAAGGGAGGTATTTCTGCCAAGCCTGAGAGCATGTTACATATAGACAAGGAATGGGATACACACTTCTCTTGCTTTCCATTTTTAGAGAGTATTTTTAAACAGTAAATCAAATTACATAGTCATTTTAAAATCAGAGATATATCCAAATTCCCAAGGATGCTAAGAGATGTAATGCAAGTGATGTGGAGAGGACATGAAATAGACACTCAGAAGTCAATTCATTTGGGTTTGGAACATTTTAAGACAAACACAATTTTAATTTTATTAGTGTAAATATAACAGATTTCTTCATTTCTCTAGAGACATTTATGCTTGATAAAAAAAAAAAAAAAGAGCCTTTTTAACAAATCCCCGAACCCTTTACCTCACCCCAGCTGTTAGGTGACTAGGGAACCAGCAATGCAGATTTTTGTTTGTATACACTAGTATAATTGTGTGGTAGCTTTATTTGTGTGCATTCCTGTAATAGTACAGTCTTAATGTATTTTACTTGATAAATTTTTATGCAGATCTTACTGCACATTTTTCGACCACATGTTGGAACATTTGTGCACAAAAATATTCCCATCTTTATGTTTGAAATTTATGGGAACACAATTAACATGAGAGGGGTCCAAAGGTATCAAGATAATTACATTTTTCTAATCTTACTAAACAAGATAAATTACCTGCAGGCCCTCTTATAAAAGATGAAATCTTCATAATAAGTGAATTAATCAAGCAGCAGCTTGCTACTGCACTTGCATTTATAACAGAAATGATTCAAAGACTTATTTTATGGGGAAATTAATGGAAACAGGCTTTTCATTCTTCTGCACCAATTGAAAACCTCAGCAACCAGCTGCCCACTTGTCAAGAAAACAGAAAGAAGCTGGAAACAAAGATAAATAAAAACACCTTTTTCCTGGCACTTTTGAAGAGAAAAAGGAGCTCTCATTTACAGCAGCCATCTGTTTGTTATTTAATATGGGTGAATTACATGCTGTAATGAGTTTGTTTCTGCATCACTCAGTGCAGTGGAACACAAGTTCACTCTCATAATGTGCAGCAGTTTTTAAAAGCTAATCATTTAATTGGACACAATCGTCAATGACAAATGGAGATGTAAAAACTCAGCCAGCTGTAGACTGAATATGTAATCATTGTGAAATCATATTATTTTACACGCTTGAAGACTTCTTAATAGTATCGGATGCTGGTCATCACTGCAGCCTGAAGAACTGAAGAAACATGGTGAAAAACAGCCTTTCAAAATGGCTTTAGATAATTGGTCCATATTAATGCCGGTGTGAGAACCACCATTGGACTTAGGGTATCTAAAATCTCTCTAAAGTGTTTATTATTCTCCGAATTTTTTTAAAATTTTTGTATATTTTTCAAATATCCCATGCTTTAGTAGGCAAAAGATCCTGTTCTGAGTTTTTTTTTTTTAAATCTGCTTTAGTAGAGACATCCACTGATTTGTTGTTTTTACACATGACGTCACATACAGATGAACGTGGACACCTGGGAGATGGTGTGCCAGTGGATTTTTTTTTTAAATCACATTCATACAAAAGCACAACTTCAGGAAACCAAACCTGAGTGTCTACACCTGCATGCATTACAGTCAGCATTTATACAATGCTGCCATAGTCTTTAACCCAGGAACAAAAATCTCTATGACAAAGAATTTTCCCTTTGGATTTTCAACAGAGGCACTGTGCTTATTAAAAAAATTCCACAGTAAGAGTCATCCTCCCATTTCTAGGCATCACAGAGAAATAAAAACAAAAATCAAGTTATTGATAGGTTATTTTTGTACTTAATGATATGCTTTGTGCAGGTTTTATAGGTTGTGTTATTGTTAAGGACATTAAAACAATATATATTTTCATCTCTAGTGTCCTTCTGAGAATGTTCAACTCAGTGGAAAGTTGGGCATATCAGTATTTAGTCATTTTGGATTAAAAGTCTCCTGGGCTATCTCTCTATTCCATTTAATCATAGACTTTTAAAACATATTTCAGAAAGAGAGGTCAGAGATAACCTCTGTTTCAGAAATCCCCTGCTATCTTATCTGCTCTAGAAAAATATTTCAATTATTATTATTCAATTTCAACAAAAACAAAAGAGTTCATGTCTTATATAACAATTCTTATCTCAAAATGTTACTTTTCATTTATTGTGTGATGGTCTTTGCTCTAAATATGCTTATGATTGCATGGGTCCCCTTTTCTGTATTGAAAATCAAGATTTGTTCTCTGCCTATGCAAGACCCAAAAGAACAAATGCAATAATTTTGTTTGGTTTCTCCTTATGGCTCTTGGCAGCCTTTTAACATAATGACCCCTTAATAAAGAGTGTTTAAACAAACTTGTAGTCTGTTAAAGAGAGAGAAAGCAAGCTTTGAACTCTCTTAAAGAATAAACACATGGAAAAGGGGTGCATTGTAATGTTTTTCTTAAGTGTCACATTGCTGTTTAAACATAGGAAATTCTTGACATCAAAAATGAAATGCAATACTAAAAATGTAATTCTACAATTGAAAAAAAATTCCCCATTAACAACCAAAAAAAAAGAAACACAGGTGTTTAAAGACAGAGCAGAAAAGCAAGTTGAACATACTAATCACGCCAGAAAATAAGGTAAAGATAAATGCCTTGTAAATTAAGCAAACAGCCCAAATATGCAGTTCAAGTATGAGTTGAAAGGAACCAAGTGTCACATTGTTTCTAATGAGTCATTACCAGGCAGGAAAGCTGAATAAATCAAGGTGAGAAATATAGGATCTGTGAAGAAATCAGAAGTCAGTCATAAATATAAATTCACACATATACAATTAGCTGGATAACTATTCTTGGGTGAGCCTGTCTAGTCACAATGTTTAAGTTGTATTCACTTGGACAAACCTATTCTGATATGAAGAAATAATGACACACTAGAGAGTCCTCAAACCAGAGACCCATGTACTTGGACATTACTTGGTATGATGATGTGTTAAATGTAAATTATCCATAGGAGATACTGCCTCATTTTTTATTTTGCCTTGATTTACCCTCAGAACCACTACTAGCAATAAGGAGCAAAGAAGAATCCCAAGGGAAATTACTTTAAAAGGAGAAATGCCAGTTGATTCCCAAGTGCCCCTATGAGGAAGGAAAGGAGGATGATTGTTCTAGAACTTATGCTCTATAAGGTATATGTGATCACTAGCTACCCACAGCTGAAACCTTTCCATAGCTCCCCATGGCCATGCGAGTTTCTCCCATTTACAAAGACGTCTTACAATAAAACCCTTTGATACACTGCAAATTACATGTTGACTGCTCTTTACAGAAATATTTTACTTCAGCTCAATGGACTAGGAAGACATTGTAAAATTGTGATTCTGCGGTGCTATAAAAAAGGCTTCCTTTTTCAAATTCTGGATTCTACCTCTCCAGAGCCACATTCATGTATCATCTCTTCTGTTGAGATCTTTTCCAGTGTCTCAGCTTATGGTAATTTTGCCCTACCCTAAATTTCTAGAGAACTTACTGTCTGCACTGTTTATGTGGAGTTACTAACTTATCTATGGACACAGTCTATATTGTCTGTGCTTTTTACATGGAAAGTGTTTAGTAAATGTTTGATTAAGATGGTCATTGAAAGTTTTTGGAGGATGAAGTTAAACACTACTTATAGGATATCTTAACTATATCTACCCATTGATTATAGAGTGTCAATTAGGGTACAATGGTCATCTCAAATGTCATTTTTTCAAAAACTTCATGGACTTCTTCACAGTTCATTACTTTCCCCACTGTGCTTCTATAGTGTGTTGTAAGCACACACTACTTATCCTATTATAATGTAGTTCTTTATCTAACTGTTAGAGTTTAACAGTTTGTCCTATTTACTTTTGAATTTTTAGTATTTTGCCCAGTGCATAGCACGCAGTAGTGATTAAGTGATTATTCATTGAATTGAATCCCCTAAAGGCAGAAAAATTGGTTATTATGTTTTGATTTCTAGTGTGTTGTACAGAGTCTAGTATATGGCAGATACTCAATAATATTTGCTGATTAAATGTTGAATGACTAGTTGGATGGATGATAAATGAAATGCGGCTGTTACAAAGATGTGGAAGAAACACCAAATACATATTAAATGTCATCATTTTTAATTTTTAGTATAATTTCAAATCTTGTCAACTAAAGGAAATCTACTTACAATGGCTAACTTTACACCTGAGGAAATTGAGGCCAACTTGGCAAGATTGCTTGTTCAAAGTCACCCAGCTAGATCATTCTGATTTCCAGGCAATGTGCAGTCTACATCACATGACCTTGAGTCCTTAATCCATGAGTCTTATCAAATGGTATGCTTTGAACTGAGTTGAGGAAATTAAAGGAAATAGGAAAAAGAGGTTCACCAAAAGCCCCTCTAAAATAGAAGAGGCAATGCAGACAACAGTTCTTAAGTCCCAAGCACCTCTATAAAAATAGCAATAACATAAATATATCAGCTTCTTTATAATAACCAATATTCTCAAAGTTAAAATACACAGATTAAAATTATGCCAAAATCTATAAAATAATCATAATGAGAATTAAGTACAGTATTATAACCAGTTTGTGACATTTCTTTCATATTGAACAGTTGAATCGATAATTGAATTGAATCATGATAATAATGCAAAATTAAATTCATATTTTGAAAAAATCTTCTATATAAAGTAAGTAAAATTTAAGGCAACTTACTTTTCAAACATTTACCAAATGGTTACACTTTATTTTCTGCACCCTGGAAATAACTGAGTCCAATTTAACAGTTCATCAATTGATAGTGTAAGTAAAATGGGCAAAAAGTAAAGATAAAAAGAAAATAATTAAATTAAAAGTAACACTATCAACAACAATTAAAAAATCACACACATAAAACCAAAACATACAGCACCCAATCCATGCACAAAAAGTCCTTAATTTTATTTTATATACCTTTCTAAATAGGCTCAATTAGCTGATTTCTTAACCCATAATAAATTACTAGTTAAAACATAAAGCAACTATTATGTTAAAGTCATAATCATAAAATAACAGTAACTGGAATAAAAAAGGTGTATATGAAACACATTTTGTGTAAAATCAGTCATATCAAAGGAGGAATTGAACACCTTACCACCAAAAAATGATCATGCCATTAGAATCACTGCACTATGGTACAAGTAATAATTTAAAAATATGTACTCTTCAGTTGCGAATTTCATTTCTCTGATGCTTTTCATGTGGCATGATTTTTCTGGTGGTTTTCAGTTTTTCCCAACCTTTTTAATATCATGGCTCTCAAGAAAGGTATCATTTTTTACAGAACATTGAAGGAGGTGGATAAGAACACTGAGGTCAGTGGCACTCCAGTAGTTCAAGGGTTTGAATATTTCAGTACCACTGTGACCCATTTGAAGCATTAATGTATCCTGAATCAGATAGTTCTGAAGTTATTTAGAAGAAAGTATTGCTATTTACTAATATCTTTAATGAAGACAAAATTAGCATGAGTTTCTTCTGCTATTTTGTACAACTCTGAAAAAAATAGTGCCACCAGTCATATATTTTGCATCTCGTTGCATAAAGAAATAAAATCATTTATACAGAGATTATTATAAATTTGAAAGCAAGACTGTGACTAATATTTTTGAATGAATATTGAAATTTTTGAATGAATGAATTCTCTTGTAGATATCAGAGATGATTTTCATTCTAATGTAGTAGTATTGAAGAATGCTACTGATTTTGAGTCTGGGATATTTAAAATGACACATCGGAAGTTAAAGGATTAAAAATTTTCAAAACCGAATTCTATACCAGGCTACGATCAGAGGAGAGTTCTCTACAGATGGACGTCTTTCACCTTTATTTGCCCCTTTATGAATGTACCTTCTGAAGCAACATAAGAACACTGGCATCCCTAAGGATGTGGGACTCATTATCATTGTGAATATGATAAACTTTAAAAATAGCAAAAATATTCCAAGGATCTCAAAACGTATAAAGGTAGCTTTAGGGAAGAAACAATGAGGTGGTTAGATAAAGAATATTCTATTCACAGTTACTCCTCAGGCCCCTCTGCAAAACAAAGGATAACATCTGTGTAAAAGCCCTGCTTCAACTTATTTATATTTTATTCCACACCTGAGTATAGTAATGTGTAATATTATTACTATATTTTTCTTGAAAAAATAGAAACAGAATGTATTCCTCCCTTGCCAGCTTAGTCTTATTCAATCTATATTTTATATAGCTCTAACAAGCACAAATAATATTTCTGCTAGATGTACAGTTTCTTTCCACTTGCCCAATCATTGCATTATAAATGAACTTCCAACAATTGCGTACCATTTTCCAGTCTCTTATTGTTTCACGTTTATAAAGACATTTACATCTGTCAATCAGTAGACTCGAGATCCATGGAAAGTAAGGTAATTGACCATAGTTCCCACCTAAATTCAAGCAACCCTAGGGTAATAAGGATATTGTTCAGAGGGTAAGTTATTTCCTTTAACTGAGGAATTATAAAAGCATTTATCATAATGTCCAGATATTTTTCTTACTGATATTGTAACTCATCCATTTAACTGTCATGGAAGCCCCTGCATCTATGTTCCTAATGTAAGTGAATAGAAAATAACTGGGTGGCTACAATATCTGAGTTTAAACAAAAGAATAAGCAAGACTAGGCATCATATATTTGCTGCAGACAACAAATGTCAAATAATTTTAGAATATACTGTTTAACTGACATAATGCATGTTTCTCTAAATGTCATTTTTCCTTTTTCTTTTCTTTTTCTACATTGTTCTGGACACAGGAAAGGTTTGTATATTCAAGCTGAAGAGCATAAAGAAGGACTGTTTAAGTGTGGAGATTCCTCAAAAGACTAGGAATAGACTTACCATATGACCCAGGAATCCCACTCCTGGGCTTGAATCCAGAAGGAAATCTACTTCAGGATGACACCTGCACCCCAACGTTCATAGCAGCACTATTTACAATAGCCAAAACATCGAAACAGCCTAAATGTCCATCAACAGGTGACTGGATAAAGAAGAGGTGGTATATTTATACAATGGAATACTACTCAGCCATAAAAACCGACAACATAATGCCATTTGCAGCAACATGGATGCTTCTGGAGAATGTCATTCTAAGTGAAGTAAGCCAGAAAGAGAAAGAAAAATACCATATGAGATCGCTCATATGTGGAATCTAAAAAACAAAAACAAACAAACAAACAAAAACAAAGCGTAAATACAGGACAGAAATAGACTCACAGACAGAGAATACAGATTTGTGGCTACCAGGGGGGTGGAGGGTGGGAAGGGATAGACTGGCATTTCAAAATTGTAGAATAGATAAACAAGATTACACTGTATAGCACAGGGAAATATACACAAAATGTTATGATAACTCACAGAGAAAAAAATGTGACAATGAGTGTGTATATGTCCATGAATGACTGAAAAATTGTGCTGAACACTGGAATTTGACACAACATTGTAAAATGATTATAAATCAATAAAAAATGTTAAAAAAAGAAGGACTTTAACAAAATTACTCTTTTCTTTGAAAATTATGGAACACATGAGTAAATTATGATATATAAGTTTTCCTTTTTTGTCTCATTTCTTTAGTCCTTTCTAATTTAGGATTTCTAAGATTCAGGATTGATGCTGAAAATTACCTTATGTTTTCCAAAGTTCTATGTAGAATACAATAAACAAAAAGAAAAATATATCTATTTCTGTTTTATAAGTTTAATTTTCCTTTTCTACTCCCAACAAATAATTTATTGTTTTATTTCAAATTATCTCTTGAAAGAGTAACTCATATATTTAGAAAGAGAGAATTCTTTCAGTTGCCCTGACAGAAATTTAAATTCTCCAAAACTGGAAATTATAAATAAGAAATATTGCATATAGACAGATTATTATAAATAAAATAGGTAAAATGTCTACAAATAAAAGCAGCAAATCCATGGGAGGGTGTGAGATCCAAAGTCCAGCATTTGAAATGCATGACATTGGGCAAGTCATTTCCATCTGTAACATCGTGGTAATACTATACTTCAGGATGTTAGTGTTAGGGGTAAACAGCATGATATACACAATCATTTAAGCGTTTAATAATTTGTAACCTAAAACTTTGGATTGAGTACAGTTAGGTGGCTAAGAGCATAAGCTCACACTTGGGGTCACATCTTGGAAATATACCCTAAGGACTTTTGTGAGTACCAAATACACTAGCTTCTGTACAGTACAGTGGTATATTAAGTATTCAGTCTCCTCCCTGTATCAAAAAGTGAAGATAAACACTTGTGTTTTAAAATTTGACATTAAGAGATGTAAGGTTTTGGGCTTTTTATTTTTGGAAGTGACACTTTTCTAACCTGCCTTTTAACATTTTCTCTTTTGCTTAGATTTTAAATCACATAAAGCAAAATCTAGACTGTGAGTTACTTCACTAGGTGGTAAACTTACAGACAGAAACTGACTCTTATTGCAATAATTTCCCTAGAAACTGCTGGGATGTTTTCTGGAACATGGTAGGTACCCAAACTATGATTTTGAGATGAATGAATGAATAAATCTCTTTAATTCTGTAACATTTCTATTTATACTTCATTTATCTGTCTACTTAATCATTAATGAATTGCTATTAATTGAGCATCTATTATGTGCTTTGCTTTGTGTTGGAAGATGGAGATACATTGGTGGATGGCTTAGTCCCTTTCCTTAAGAAACATACTATCCAGGATGAGACAGTCAGAGCCAGACACACACACACACACAGAAGATGTGGAAAGTTGTTTCAGCAGAGGTACAATTTAAAGATCTAGATGGGGAAGAATATGGGGAATTGGTTGTGGAAACTGTTCCGGGGAGCTGACATTTGATTTCATATTGAAAAGAAGAAAATTAGTTCTCTGGGTAAGGAAGAGTTGCAGGGAGGACAGACTTCCAGGCACAGGGAGTTGCCTGTTCACAGGCAATGATTTTTGAGAGAGCATGGCTTAAAGTAGCACAGTGTGGCTAATTTATCAACAGTTGAACAAGTTTTTAAGTCCCTTGTAAGCCATGTGTAAGCCACTGTTTAGTCTCCATAATTCAAGTGAATGAGGAATGCCTTAGTTCCTGCCAACTACTCTAATACCAGAGATCAGACGGCTTCTAACAACAGTTCCCAATGTTCTGGAGACTAGGAAGTCTGAGATCTTGGACCCAGTAGATTCAGTGTCTGGTGAGGGCCGGCTTCCTTGTAGATGGTTCCTTCTGGCTGTGCCCTCCCTTGGTGGAAGGGACAGGGATCTCCTCAGGGCTTCTTTTATAGGAGTATTAATCCCACTTATGAGGTCTCTGCTCTCATGACCTGCTGACCCCCAAGTCCCCACCTCCTAATAGTATCACCTTGGGGTTTAAGATTTCAGTGTATGAATTTGGGAAAGACAAAAACATCCAGTCCATAACAGGGATCTAGTACAAGTTTTTACATAGAGGAGTGATTTTTTTAATTACATTATGCATATAGGGTGGGGCCTTCGTAAGTACTCTTGGTAATAATAAAAGCCTTGAAGAATTTAATCAAAAAATGTATAACAAAAAGCAAGAAACTAGACATGACATTCTTCTGTTTATTATTAAAATAAACAGAGCCCCTCAACCACCATCTTTTTCAGTGGTCTGTTATCAAAATAAAACAGCCAATGAAAAACAGACATTATTTTAAATGTTTTAGGCACCATGAAGATTATCTTATTATGTTCTATGTGATCGAAATTTTCCTTCCTTTTATGTATGATTTATTGTGTGTCAATATCCTATATTACTATAGTATATTATGTTGCACCGCAGAGAGGAAGGTCACAAAAGGTTGAGTCCCATCCCTTGCAAATAGGCAGGGTAGATATTGTTATGAGAGCTTACTTTATTTAGCTGCTGTTTTCATTAAATACCAAAATTTCAATTAGATCCACTTCTTCATTATCTTTGTAGCAATACATAAACCTTTCTAAGAACAGTGACTAGATGAGTACAAATGATAAGATTAGGCTGCATGTCACCCTGAGAACTGCAATGCAGTTCCACTATTTGATTAAGAATTGTAATGACGTCTCTTATTTTTCGCCCTTCCGTTTCTAAATGTTTGTGACACTGTCTTGATCCTGGCAAAAACTAATGAAACATGATACAAATAACATTTTGTGCTGGATTATTTGAGTGAAAGTGAGGAAATATTAATTTCTAGCCAAAGCACATAAGTAGACCAAAAGTATGAATTGAAGGTAACTGGAGATCTTCAACATCTGTTAGTTTAGCGTCTTTTAGGATCTACCAGTTAGTAAGATCACATAGTTTTCCATCCAAATTAGGACACTTTTGAAGTGAAAGGGGTGCAGTTAATAATTATGTCAAGGCAATAGGTTTAAACTGAGACTGCCCCAGGCAAACTGGAGTGTATGGTCATCCTGCCAAATGCATTTGTTTCTATACTATTATTCTCCTTTAATATCTAGAGTGACATACATAAGAATCTTGCTGAACTGGAATATGTCTGTGGCATTTTAAACAATCATTGAGACATATAAAACTATCTGAACATCACCAAGGATAAACATTTATGAGTGGTTAATGGCTAACAAACTCTCATCTTTGCAGTTTTGTCCATGTCAACATTGATAAAAGTCGATCTCTACCTTAGCAATGATTTTTCCTTAGCAGGCCTTTGTTAAGTATCAAAGAGTGTAGTCTTCTTTGGAAAGATCCCAGCCCTTGTGCTCTGGGAGCTGAAGCTCTTCATACTACCTTTCCTGGTTAAATAAATCCATCAGGAACAAATGCTGGTGTTCTTCCCCACTTGGAGTACATTCTTTTCTTCAGGAGTTACAAGTTCATCTTACTCTCATCAGAGTCCTTGCTAAACTACCAATCAAAGCAACTTGGAAGGAAATCTAAGGCCTGTCCTCTTAGAGTGGAGAACCCAGTCCCTGAAAGCTGCCATAGTTACCAGCCATCCTAATGTCCAATCTCACCTCCTAACCCATGAACCCTTTCCCTTGTGTCTAATCCTAGTCCACTAAGAACAGAGTGTAGATGAGTGTGTTTATGTAGTTTAGTTTTGTTCTCTGAGGTAAGGGAGTCTCTTCTGCAGATTTTATGCTTATTTCCTGTGGTCATGGCTGAGGATACTGACCCTCCATTTTCTTATCATTTTCTGTTAGAACATGGAAACCCTGTTCTCACCAAGAGAGTCACAACAGAAAGATTCCACAGTTCTTTCAATTGTACAGTGCAACTACTATCAAATGAGTTAAATGGTTTTTATAAGCATGTCAAAAAAGTAATCATTTTTTAAAGGAGTTTCCAGGAAAAAAAAAAGTTTTCAATTTCAAACATCAAGAAGACCACTCCATTTTAAGTTTAAGGCTATATTTTCTAATGCTATTTCAACATCTGGAAGGAATCCATTCTTTTTGCTCCAAATTCATTGAGATGATTTCCTTGTCATATTAAATGTTTATGTCTAACAGAAACAGACTCAGAGACATAGAAAACAAACTTACAGTTACCAGGGGTGAAAGGGGGTGGAAAGGGATAAATTAGGAGTTCAAGATTTGCAGATACTAACTATTGTATATAAAATAGATACACAACAAATTTCTTCTGTATAGCACAGGGAACTATATTCAATATCTTGTAGCAACATATAATGAAAAGGAATATAAAGACAAACATAGGTATGTATATGTATGACTGAAACATTATGCTGTACACCAGAAATTGACACATTGTAAATTGACTATAATTCAATAAAGAAAGTCCCCAAAATGTTAATGCCTACAACATACTCAAATGAAGCACTTTTTCAGATGAACATCTGAGTTCACTGAAGCCTTAATTATACCCAAGTAGTATTAGGGGTAGATATAGTTTCTCTTTATGAAATAATGAAAAAATATATAGTATCTTCAACTTTACTCTTTCCTCATGGCTGTGCTTCCATAGATGTATATTTAACACAGGTATCTATTATAATCTACTTTAGCATTTTGGTCCCCAGACCCTCGTCTTATTTTTAAACACAGTATATTGGACTTCCTGGTCCATGAGTTGGGCTCACAGTCTTTAAGTCCTGACAAGCTTCTGACTCTAAGCAACCACTGATTAACTCCTACCCCTACCATATACACACACACACAACCAGTTATCCAGTGATAACATCTCTGCCCATCTTTCTCATGATCTTGGTTCTCCACTAAATCTGTAAACTTCTGCTACGCATATTTTGATGTTGTTGAGTCCTGTGCAAAGAAGACTTGTGAGAAAGGCAAATACCTCTATTTAGCTTGACTTTAGGGATGAAACTGAACGATAAAATGTGTAAGCTTGAATAATTTGCACTGTCTCTTTGAGTTACACACTTTTGATCTTTTTCTTATGTGAAAATTCAAATTTCCTCTATGCTATGTTTATGATTCTTACATTAAGATATCTTTTATTAGATTAATAAATTATTTTACAACAGAATTTGCTCATCTGAATTCTGTTAGAAGTATCCCCTATGTTGCCTTCTGCCCATGTATGCAAATTCACATTAAATTCTATAAATAGAGATTTTTAAGGACAGTCTACAATCATTCTGATTATTTTAAGTCCTGGGTCTATGCAAGTGTGCATATTTCAGAAATGAGCAATACAGGATGTTTTCGTAAATGATTGGTTTCTATTATTGTATTTCTTAAGTTTCTTGTTAATCAAAAAAACCCATTCAGCCTTTATGCCTTTATTAAAATACACTGCATCATTTTCTCATACTTCTCCTTTTTTGTCACCGTACGTTATGATATGAGTATGGATTTTGAATTTGTCTCCCCAGTTCTGCCTTTGGAGTCAAGTCATACATTTTATTTGTTAGAAGAAGAAAGTGCCTAAGATTTTTGACTGACTAATATAATTACTCTTAAGAGCAGAGCAAAGCAGAAACCTAGTTTATTTTGATGTTTGCCAGCATGTCCAAAATGCCAACATGGAAGAAACTCAGAAGAAAAATGCTGGAATCTTTCAGATGTTAAAGGGAAATAGGATAACAAAAAGCACAAAAAAGACAGCAAAATCAATAGATGTGCTGATCTATTCACTTTTATTACTGAACTTCGGGGTTTTGAGCTGAATTTCAGCCATTTCATATGTCCCTAGATATAATGAAGGGATGATATAGACTCCAGTAAGTTATGGGGTTTATCTCATACATGTGAGCGCCTCATAACTTATTAGTGCCCGAAGCTATAATGAGTTATGTTACAGTTCTCATCCAGAGCCTCCAAAACTTGTAACTCACCAAAACCTTGGGCAATTTCATTTATTTAATGCCTTTTTAGTATTGGTTCTCTAATCCAGAATTTGTTAATTTTTTTTTTCATAGTTCCTGGGTAGTGTCCCCGGTGGTATGTTAAATTCAAAAGGTCATAAGTCCCTATATATTTTGCTGAAGTGAACATTCTCTGCCACAACATCTAAAGAATAATATTTGGGGGTGGCACACTAATACATCATGTCAAGCTGACATTTATATCATGAAGTTTACTGTTTTCTGGTGATATTGTTCATAATATAAGCCTTTGACTTGTTTGCAATCACAAGTTGGTAGGATATAGTGTTCTGTTAAGCATCTCTGGTGGTGGTTTGCAATGAATATGTGACTGCTCTACAAATTTTCTGAGATGTTTTGCCCTTTCATTTTGGTAGGAGTATAGAGAAGATGATAAAAAGCTCTATTCATCAAATGTTGTTTCTGTGGGAGTATCTTCGAATTTTCCTGGATTCTCTTTTCAGGTGGCCAGATGTGTATATATGTGGTTCATCTTTCTGAACAATAGCCCTGTAGAAAATTGCATTTGTTGGAACTGATTCCAAAACCCAAGTTGTATTAAAAGTGGGTTTTTTTTTTTTTCTTTGGACATAGTAAAACAAGATTGCTTTTGGTTGAATTTGCCTCTCTGCTGTATTATGGCTTTTAGCAAGCTTTGCCGTAGAGTGAAACAGACAGAAAAGAATGGAGAAATTCATTAAATGCTAAAATGTATCCCTCTTGAAAAAGAAGTGTAAATTATTTTTATGAGAAACAAATTATTTAGCTTAATGAATAAAAGTGTTCTTGAAAGAATTCAACATTTTATCACTTACAGTCCTATAATGAAACCAGCATTTTTAAGACCTAAAAACAGTAACTCCTTGATTAAATATATCTGTTTTGTTATTCCTATTTATGATTACCTGTCTGGTGGAAGCTACACATGAGATTCCAGCTATAATATACATTCACCACATGTAGAAATGGCTCCTGCCCACACTAGCTCCAATGTATATTCAACAATTAAAAAACAATTTTACATGAAGCTGGAAAAAAAGTATAATTCAAATGGCTTTCCTGCCTCGGAACAATATAACATAGTCTATTTCAAAGTCAAAAGTAACTATTGTTGGATTTTCTCCTTTACTGGAATTTCTATACAATTTCTCTCTTTCCTCTGAGTAATTGATAGATGATGGAATTTATATGTTAACATTTTTAAAGCACTTACATTGCTAATTCCAAAAGCAAAAGTCCATTAAAAAAAAAAAAAGACCTAATTAAAATAAAGTAGTTGAAATCCCTGGAGAAAACTAGTTTTCCTCTTAAGAGCTCAGCTGCAATCAAGAAAAACAGATAAACATCCATGTCATAGAAATTGACAGATCTAAAATTGATTTCTTTAAAAGTTAAAGAAGTTTTATAATGGGGAGTATATTTGTAAATCAGCAGGAAAAATAAAACATTAGAGGTGCTTTCCCTCTCATCACAATTTCGTTATTTTCAGTTTTTATCTTTGTTTCTGAATTTTGATAAATTCACATTAAGGAGTAATTCATTATATTATAAGTGCAATATAAAACTAAACAATTTAATGAGATGCTGGCGAACCCGAAAGAGAGATAAGGGAAGCATTATAAAGGCAAATGAACAAGGACACTCTCCAGTAAATGCTAAGAACCCAACTACAAGAGAAATAAGTTGTTTTCACAATAAGGCGGCAAGCGGTTTGATTCTTTTTCTTACCTCCTTTGTCCTCTTATCATTTAAAACAAGTAAACAAACAAACATATAGAAGCCAGCTGAATACTGGCTTGAACAAATATTTTTTCTAATGATTTTAAAAGCAAAATAAAATGAAGGAAAGGTTTTTTATTATTTTTAAGAAATGAAGTTAAAGTGGAATACGCCTTCACCTGGAAGTACATCTGAGAACAAATTCAGTCACTTAAATCATCTTCAAAGTCCAGTCAGTCCTGGATCTAGAGAGAGACATTTTATTTAATTTTTATTGAAGTATGGTTGATTTACAATATTATATTACTCTCAGGTGTACAGAATAGTGATTCAGTACTGTTATAGATCATACTCCATTAAAAGTTATACCAAGATAATGACTATAAGGAAAATAGTTTATATGTGGATAAACTAAGAGTATTAGGCACACTTAATCTTTAGGGGGCAAAGCAGGGAAGGTAACAATAATCAGTTATAAAATATCTTCAAGGTCTTAGATTATGTGGGCAATTCAGTCTTGTTTTCAGAGAGTATCTCACTCTAATCTGGAATAATGACTAATAGACATCACACAAAAAGTACATAGAGCAGGCTATAAATAGGAACAATTTATAAAGAAATATTTTTTAAAGAGTGTAAAGCGAAGTTATGAATAATTTTAGAATTGAGAGTGGTTAAACCTAGAATATTAAAACTAGAAGAGACCCAAAGAGGTTAATGTAACTTGGCAGAGGTTACAGATACTCTTCATAGCAGCAATGAGATTAGACTTCCTGTTACATTCCTATGATCTGTTTTGTCTTATACTTAGTATGAAAAAGACCCTATTTCTTCAACTGTTGCTCAACCAAAATTTTTCACGTTTTGTATTTATAGCTTACAGGTCACTAATTGAAAATTTATTCTGTATAGCACAGGGAACTATATTAAATATCTTGTAATAACCTTTAATGTAAAAAATAAGAAAACAAATATATATATGTATGTGCACGAGTGGGACATTGTGTTGTACATGAGAAGTGGACACACTATAACTGACTATACTTCAATTTTAAAAGAAAGAAAATTTAGTATCTAAGCCATGTGTATGTGTGTGCATGTATATTTGTGCATAAAAATCATCAAGGAATGTCTTGAATCTTATATCCAAATTTGCCTCATTTCTTCAGTCTAAAAGTAAGACTGATCATTGTGCCAACATAAGCCTATTACTTATTATTAGTAGTAGTAGTAGTAGTGCTGGTAGTGCTGGTAGTAGTACACAAAGCTAAGCTTTTTTTACTGGGAGACTTGTTTTAAGCTGCTATAGGATATTACCTAGGGTACAGACTAACTCTTTTATTCTTGGTGAACATACATGCCATTTCTTTCAATTACCTTGTATTTCTATATACTTTATACTAGTCTTACTTAGAAACTTTGATACTTGTAATAGGGAAACAAAAAGTAGTTGGGAAAATACATCCATTCCAATATATAGATCCTTCTTGTCATGTCTCCACAACCAAACTGAAGAAGCAGTGATATATCTTAAACATACTATTTTGCCAAGAAGCTGTCCCAGCTGTTGCAAATATCTTAGATTTGAAGAGAGGATAACTGTACAGATGGGTCTACAAGAGTGCTGGAACTTTTATGCCATTCCTATCATAGGCTAATGCCTTAGTCCCTTCGGCTATAGTAACATAAATACCATAAACTGGTTGGCTTATAAACACAGAGATGTATTTCTCTCAATTCTGGAGGCTGGAAATCTGAGATTAGGGTGACAACACGGTTGGGTAAGGGCCCTTTTCCAGGCTGGAGACTTCTTGTTTTCACATGGTGGAGGGGGCAACTTAGCTCTCTGAGATCTCTTCTATAAGAACACTAATCCCTTTCATGAGGATTGAAGCCTTATGACCTTGGTACCTCCCAAAGTCCCCACCTCCTAATACCATCACCTTGACCATTAGGTTTCAACATATGAATGTGGGGGTGAGGCAGTGGGGTGGAGTGGGGAGCACAAACATTAGTCCATGTTTAAAGAATGGAGATCTTCAAATAACTGAATTCTTTATGGTATCTTCATTACACGCACACACACATGCATGCACGCGCACGCACACACATGTATTTAGAGGTAGATATTTTGTCTTGGTCTTTTCATAGACTTTATTGCTTAAGGAAGTTTAGGTTCACAGCAAAATTGAGAGGAAGGTAGAGAGATTATTCATGTTCCTTCTGTCCCTACACATACATAGCCTTCCTTATTATGAACATCCCTCACCACTGTGTAATAGGGAAGAACAAATCTGACTCCATATTCGAGCTGTTCCTTTAGATCTAACCCTGTGCTCTATTTCCTGTGCTTAGTCATGCTGGTTCTGCATCTTTTGTAAAAGAATGTTGCCTAGAAAGAAAGAAAGCCTGAAATATACAGGAGAGCCCATTCTCAAGTCTCTGCCCTTTTAGGGTGTAAAACTTTTCCATTCATAGAGAGATAAAAAGTTGCAGAACAGAGAATAACATTTGTCTTGTTGGAGGTTTACAGGAATATCATGACCTGATCTACATGGACAGCTGTGAGGACAAAATATTCTGACACCAAGAAGTTTGCAACAACCAACCATTCCCTTCTACCCTTTTTAATATAAAACGAAACTGAATTCTGACTTGGGTAAGATGGTTCTCCAGGACATTCGTCTGCCATCTTGTCAATGTGTTGGCTTTCTGAATAAAGTCATTATTCCTTGCACCAACACCTGGTCTCCCAATTTATTGGTCTCTTGTGCAGCGAGAAGAATGAGTTTGAACTTGGTAATGAGAGTGGTGCACTTGCTACAACTGAGGAAACTATGTTGATGTGTCATAATCACCTAAAGTTCATAGTTTACAATAGGGTTCACATTTGGTGTTATGTATTCTATGGCTTTGAACAAATGTGTAATGACAGGTATCCACCATTACAGTATCACACAGACTAGTTTCATTGCCCTAAAAATCCTCCGTCTCTACCTCTTCATCTCCCTCCCTGCTAATCCATGGCAACCACTAATCTTTTCAGTCACCATAGTTTTGACTTCTCCAGAATGTAATATAGTTGAAACCATACAGTTTAAAGCCTTTTCATACTGGCCTCTCACTTGATAATATTTATTTTCCATCATGTCTTTGTGTGGCTTGATAGCTCATTTGTTTTTAATGCTAAAAATATTCCATTGTCTGGATGCACCACAGTTTATTTGCCCATTCTCCTATAACTTGGTTGCCTCCAATTTTGGCAATCATGAATAAAACTGCTATAAACATCCATGTGCAGGTTTCTGAATGGACATGCTTTCAACTTCTGTGCATAAATACTAGGAAACACAATTGCTGGATCACGTGATAAAACTATGTTTAGTTTTGAAAGAAACTGTCAAATGCCTTCCAAAGTGACTGTACCATATTGTAGTCCCACCAACAATGAAGAAGGTTCCTGATACTTCACATCCTTGCCAACATTTACTATGGCTGTCGTTCCAGATTTTGGCCATTCTCATAAGTGTATAGTGATATCTTATTATTTTAATTTGCATTTCCAAGTGACATATGATGCAGAGCATCTTTCCATCTGTATATCTTTTTTAGTGAGGTGTCCTATTAAGGTATTTTGCCCATTTTTCAATCAGATTGTTTTTTCTTATTGTTGAGTTTCAGGGTTCTTTGTATATTTTGTAGAACAGTCCTTTTTTTCAGATGTGTATTTTGCAAATGTTTTCCCCAAAATTGTGGCACATTTTTATTCTCTTGACATGTGTCTCTCACAGAACAGAACTTTTTAATTTTAATGAAGTTCAGCATATTTCTTTCTTTCATGGATCATGCCTTTGGTGTTGTACCTTACAAAGTCATCACCAAACTCAAGGTCATCTAGATTTTTTTAGACATTATCTTCCAGGAGTTTCATACTTTTATGTTTTATATTTAGATTTGTGAGCTGTTTAGAGTTAACTTTTGAAGAGTCTGTGTCTAGATTAATTCTATATACATGTGTTTGTAGATCTGCCTTTTTGGGGGATGTACAATTGTTACAGCTCCATCTGAAAAGTTTACCTTATCTCTATCATATTCCCTTTGCTTCTTTGTCAAAAGTCAGTTGACTATATTTATGTGAGTCTAATTCTGGGCTCTACTCTGTTCCATTGATCTATTGACAAATACCACACTGTGTTGATTATTGTCACTTTATAGGAAGTGTTCAAGTTCAATAATATTAGTCATCCAACTTTGTTTTTCTTCTTAGATATTGTGTTGGATCTTCTGGGTCTTTTGACTCTCTGTATAAATTTTAGAATTAGTTCACTGATATGCACAAAATAATTTGCTTACATGATGGATCAAGCTGGAAAGAATAAACATCTTGACAATATTGAGTCTTCCTATTCACGAACATGTAATATTCTCTCCATTTATTTCATTATTCTTTGGTTTCCTTCATCAGAGTATTGTAGTTTTCTTCATATAGATCTAGTATATATTTTGTTAGATTTATATCTGATTATTTTATTTTTAAAGATGTTAATGTTTTTAATTTCAAATTCTACTTGTTCATTGTTGGTATATAGGAATGCAATTAGCTTTTTTTATATTAACCTTGTAGTTTGCAGTCTTGCTGTAATTGTTAATTTGTCCCAGGAGTATTTTTGTTGTTGTTGATTCTTTCAGATTTTCCATATAAGTGATCATGTCATCTGTGAGCAAAGACACTTGTATGTCTTCCTTCCCATTCTGTATATCTTTTCTTCTTCTTCTTCTTTTTCTTTTATTGTATTAGCTAGAACTTTAAGTATGTTATTGGAAAGTGTTGGTGAGAGGGGACATCCTTGCCTTGCTCCTGACCTTAGTGGGAAAGCTCTAAGATTCTCATTAAGTATAATACTATCTATAAAATCTTTAGATTGCTGAGAGTTTCTAACCATGAATAGGTGTTGATTTTTATTAAATGCTTCTCCTGCATCTATTGATATAATCACATTTTCTTATTCAGCCTATTGATGAGATGGACTATACTACTGATTTTTTGAATAGTGAACTAGCCTTGCATGCCTTAGATAAATCTCACTTGGTTGTGGTGTCAGTAGGTGTTTTCAAAAGCAGATAATAGTTCATGAACATATAGTCCCATTCGTGTGACAAGTAGAGGAAAAAGCTGTTGCTAAATGAGTATCAATAAGTTACGTGTACGCATGAGTGTGTGCATGCAGAGAGAGAGAGAGAAAGACACAGAGAGGGAGAGAGAAAGCTTGGAAATAGGATTCAAAAATCCTCTTATGAAATAACCCATATTGACCATAAACATATTCTTGAGAAGACTGTATGTCCAATGGTCAAGAATAAGGTCTCAAAAGCCAAGTCACCTGGTTTCAAATCCTATTTCAAACAATCACAAGCAATCTGACCTTGTTCAAGATTCTTAGCCTCTTTGTGTTTTTGTTTTCTCAGCCATCAATAGGAATGATGATGAAAATAATATTTCCTTTTTCCTAAATTTACTGAAATAAAAGGGTTAATACAGATAAAGGATGTGAGAAAGCATCTGACACTTAGTCACCCATGTTTAGTATCCAAACATATGGATAAAGCAGTCAGTAAAAAGGCATTCAGTTCCCTCAAGATATTTATGAATTACAGATGGAATATGTACAAGAAGTGACAGGTTAAGAAGTAACAAACCTCTGTTCTTAGGTCTGAATTTTCTCATTCTTTGTAACTTATTGTAACAATCTTGAGTTCTCCAAGACGATAGGCTTCACAAATATCTTCCAATCTGTCCTGTTAGTCTTACTCATATTTCTTTGACTTTTCTAAGGTATTTCCCATCATTTCTCATTCATCTCAAAGATTCTCACTTTTAGATGGATCCTGTCAAAAACAAGCATACTTCCTTGGAAAATAAATTATGTCTCAAATATTATGAATAATAACCAATGTGCACACAGATGCACATACTGGTATTTGAAAACAGATTAAGCACAAATATTTGGAAGAAAATCTTTTTTCACCTATTAACTAGAAGTAATAAAAGTGTTTCTTTAATATATCCAGCCTAGCAATGAAAATGTTTTGCAGATGCTTTATTGTACAATTGGCATGATTTTTAGGTTACTAATGAAATGGTGCCCTGGTGCAGCAGATTCTAAGTAAAATAAATTGATCCATACACCTCACAATGTCACTAGAGATTCTAGGTTCTTGTCTCGCACGGGAAAGAATCCAAGTGCGAAGTGTAGTAAAGTGAAAGCAAGTTTATTTAGAGAGATACACACTCCATAGACAGCGTGTGGGCTGTCTCACTTAGAAGGGAGAGTGGCTTAGGAGATACACATTCCATAGGTAGAATGAGGGCCATCTCAAAAGGCAAGAGGGAGAGAAGCCATGAGGTGTGAGGCTGTTTAGTTTAAGCTAAAAGCAGACACACCCTCCCTAGACAGAGCATGGGCTGTCTCAGGAGGCAAGAGAGAGAGAGCAGCCATGAGGTGAGGAGCTGTTAGTTTTTATGGGTTCAGTAATTTCACATGCTAATGAGTAGGAAGATTATTCCAACTATTTTGGGGGAGGAATGGGGATCTCCAGGAAATGGGCCTCTGCCCACATTTTGACCTTTTATGGTCAGCCTAGGAATTTTCATGGCACCTGTGGGTGTGCTGTGAAGCTCAAGGTCCACTGGAAGTCAAATCTTCCGTGATCTTGGTTCCAATCAGTTTGTCCTCAATTGGTGTGTCATTCTTTCAGTGGTTGTGCCCTGCCCCTTCCCTTCTGTCTCAACAGTAGTCCTCATATGGTGAGTGGGAGGGTTACCAGTGACTTTCTGTGGGAGATGAGCCCTGCCTGAATGACTTCTCATCCTTTCTATAGAACTATAGGTAAAGTAATTTTTAATAAAAGGATTTTTGGTTAGTCTTTTGTTTGAGAAAACAAAAACTTTTCTTTCTCTTGTTTCTTTCTGCACAGTATTTTGTTTCTTTCTGCACAAGATGTCTTTTTACTTACCTGTTTTTATGGTAGTTGTAAATTATGCATAGTGCAACATATAAGAGCTTATAAATGAGTTTATGCGTATGTATCTCACAAAGTAATATTCTTCCTTCATTAATGTCGAAGAGTTTTAGATAATTTAAAAAATACTTTTGATGTGAGATTATTATTTTAGTCTTCACTTTTCCCTCATACATAAGATGAAAAAACTGCCCCAAACCCACCAATCGGTATATCAGACCTATTGAGACAATTTTAACATACTTAATGATAGCTTTTGTTCCCCTATTTGATACAAATGGGGTGCGCTATTGCCTGCTTTAAAAGGACACTTCACGTGATACTATTTCCCTATAATCATAGCTTAATGCATCAGCAAGGACTTAGATCTTCATGTTTCTGCTGTTTAAACTCAGCTACACTTTGGGGGGTCATTTATTTTTCTAGGAAAAATATTTTTGGAGTCCTAATTTAATCATAAGGTATGAGGAGAGCAAAAATTTGGACACCTTTCTCTGCTAAAGTTTATGTCATTTTTGTGACTGGTGTAGAGTGGTCCTTTGTTTTTTGAAGGTCAGGTGACAATTACACTAACTATAAACATTCATTCTATTTCACTGCTAAGTGATTTCTACTTTAAATTGCTTCTAAATCTTTTCTCACCCACCTTAAATCCAATATTTATTTTAACCTTGAGCTGCCTAAGACCTTTAATAGGAAGCTTCAAAGCATTTTTAAAAATCGTATCCTTTTTAAATCTTTCTCATTTGAATGCAAGTGCCTTGAAAGCTCAAACAGTGTTGGTTGTTCTTATTGAAGTTTATAATGCTTTAGATATTCAAATCAGCTCTATGTCTTCCATTTGTTATGCAAATCTTTAAACTTTATATACTGCATGGTTTATCTACATTAATACAGCTTTCACTAACAGGTCTTACCAGAGCAGACATATACTCTAAAGGTGCACATTTTTAGTGTCTCAAATTACCATAAAATCATAAAAATAGTGTGTATTGCTTTACTCTAATCTGACTCAGTTTTATGTGGTTGTTGAAAGCCCTTTTACATTCCATTCTATGTCTGGAGGTCTGTGTATAAAACTGATTCAGAAAAAGCAAAGTGAAGACACCTGCTGGCTTATAGCACAAATACTAAAATATCTCAGAGCCTGCTGAAAGGAGAATTGGAACAATATGTCATTACTGAAGGCTCACTTGCAAGTTCTAATGTATTATAATGAAAACAGTATGACAAACCTAATGAGACAGTGAAGATTTGGGTAATTGTTCCTACAATGTATGGTAACTTTTCCAGCCGTTATTGGCAAACATAAAACCTAATGAGATTTTATTAATTTAAATGCAGTACATCTGCAAAACATTTCCTTCCTTGCATTCTCCTCTGATAGTCTCTCCTTTCCTCATGGACTCCATCTTTTTAAGTTAATTGTTCTGGATAGTACACTCTCCAAACAAAACACTTGACATAAATTACAATCAAACTTTTTTAAAATTTATTTTTGTATACCTTGAACTGAAGCAGAATATCACGTGCACACTTGGGACAATAATTCGTACAACATTTAATACAGAGCATGGCATTTGCAATTATAATAAAAAACTGTTTTTGCCAGAGTCTTTTAAGTGTCCTTTTAAAGCTCTAGAAATGTCATTATTTTCTTAGTTCATGAAGGGAAGAAATTAATTTCCTGTTATTTTCCGCCATATGTTTTAAATTGTCAAAAGATGATGAAAAGTAAACAAACGGGAGTGTTCTGCCCATTCACTGTCTCTTAACCAACCATCAGTGTTAAGTTTTAAAGTATTAAATATGATTGCCTACTTCCATGAAGACTAAATTTAAATTTCCTACATATCTTTACATATGCAGCACTCTTTGTTTCTATTTAAAAATGAAAATGTTTTCATCAGAGAGGGTTTTAAAAATAGCACTGTTGTAGACATTAAAAAAAAGAGAATGAAGAGAATGCTAATTTGCTACCTTTAATTCTTGCCCATTTTCAGCTTAATTCATTTTGCTCGGTGTCTTTTTCAAGCTACACTGTCACAAACAGACGATGGGTGATATCTTGACTTTGTAGTGTTAGGTGAAAAAACATTTCTTGATGAAAGCACCGGTAACACATTGCCAGCTCATGGTAGAGAAAGCAATAGAGCTGTCAAGAAGTTCAAAAATTATATTGTCTCTGCTAGAATAACTGGAAAGAGATCATATTCACTTTCCCCCTGAGTTTTGCAGGTCATTTTGGATTTACAGTACAGCATTTTATTACAGTCTGAGAACTTTATAAAAAACTTAGTTGTCAAGTTCATTGTGGGCAAATGTGTTTCCATGCCAGCAGATATGGTTGGATCAAACTGTATTTAACTATTCCTCTGTGATTTTTCTAAGTTCTGGTTATGACAAAAAATTTAGTTAAGCACAGGGCTATTTGTCCTCTTTTAGATTTTAAACGAGTACATTTTTCATATTATAATTGGAATAGAGTTGAAGTGGTCAATAACTTTCTGATGACCTTTTGAAGGTTTGAGTCAAGACTTTTTTAAAAAGATGAGATTTACACAAAATAACAAATATTTGGATAATGTGATTAGAGTAGCATGTTCTTAAATTTACCATGTGTTCTAAAAATATTGCTTGTTCTTGTTTTCTGTCTCTTCCAAATATGAATATGGCTTGGGAGAAGCATTTCCCACAAGAAATTACAAAACAACTTCTACCACAGGAGAATGTAAACATAGTCTCTCTCCCTTGTTGATTTTATGAGAGGCTATTCAGTATTTAATTAGTATACTATTTAGGTAAGTAAATGATTTTATTAATGTAACTTAGAGTATTTTGATATAGCCTGATCTGATGGCTTTCCTTATCTTGTTATAGTATTTCAGAGAGGTATATGTTTTTTTGTAAAACACAGCACAGGAAAATAAAATTGAATGACCAAGTATCTGAATTTCTATTGCCAAACATATCTTTAATACTGAGATATTGAAATACTTCTGATGGAATTATTATTAAAGGATGAGATCTCTGGTTCAGTTCTCTAAACTCTGTGTTACATTATTATCTGTTGTTGCTCTTCCATTTACTCTGCATTTTTTTAACGTCAGACACTATCACGCATTTAATCTTGGCTATTCTCCTCAAAAAGCATAGGGTGCAGTGAGAACAGACATGTAAAATGTGTAATCACAGAATTATGAAACGTAATAAAATCTGCAGATTCCTATGGTTTAATTGCTTTATAACAAAAATAAATGTTCTTCATTCTAACTTTGCATTACCAATTTATATAGGTTTTGGAAAGATTTTCTATCCAGTTCAGTGTAACTCACATGCACACACACACACACAAAATGAATACACACAATGAACACACACACACACAATGAATACACACACACAATGAATACACTTAGGTTGGGTGAATCATTTGGTTCTCTGGTGACAACAGTTAATTGAGGTGAGTTGTGAATTCCTGAGTTCACCATTTTCCCTACTTTACTTAGAGACAGTAATTCTTTTCACTACAAACTAAAATACAATGGATATATAGAAAAATTACCATTTTTGATATTGCTTTACATTTCCCATGAGGATAGTTTTAGGAGCTCAGTCTCAACTCTCATATGTATATTTCATCTAATCTTTGCATTTTCAGTGTAATTGAGAGAGAAAATTTTTGTAAGACTGATCTTGATATGAATCCTGTATGCTACTTAATAGCTATGGAAATTTTCACAAGTCATTTAAATTTTCTGATCCCTAGTTTACCTACCTATAAAATGGTGATAAAATGGAGATAATGATGAATACTTTGGAGAATAATTAAGAACATTATGTGATATAATGTATGGACATGCAGACAGCAAACCATGACACAAATTAGAGTCTAAATAAACACTGCTCCCTTCTCTCATTTTAAACATCTTTTTGCTTAATTATAACTTTAATATTAAGTTAACACAACTAAATTTCCCGCTCTTCCCATGAACATAGAAACAGATACTGTGACCGTGTGTCATTTCCTTGCCAGTTTCAACAACCCTTGCTCTCTATAAACTGAATAAAATGTATTTAATAAAGTGTTACTTTCTTTTACGACAAGAACACTCATAAATAAATTCAGTAAAAGCTCATTTTTTTTCATTCTCATCCTCTGACTGTCATGCAATTCTTGTTTCTGCTCTTATTCCCTGAGACAAAGCTGCAATGCTAAATGCACGATGGTGAAGCATTGTCTTTGAAAAAAAAATAAAGCAGCAGTGAAGCAGACTGCCAATGGACAAAGTAAATTTCCTCCTTAGCTGCATTTTTAATGGGAATGAGATAGTTACATTATTTTTCTAAGGAGAGAGTAAGATTTTACGTTTTGGAAACTGATAAAAGACACAGTAAGCAGTGGCGTATCAAGAATGGGGTGGGAGAAAGCAGTCTCCCTAGTACAAGCAATAAGAGAGTGCATTGTCAATAGAAAATTTAAAAGCAATAATAACCCCCACCAAGTGTTACCTATATTTTATCATAACCATACTTTAGTAATTATAAACAATTTCAGTGATAAACTCTTCAATCTGGGCATACACTATGCCACTTAAAGATGGTTGCAATTACATAATCTCAAAATATGGATGTAGAAAGTATTTTTTAATCTATATTTAGAACAATGAGAGTAGTCAGTGACCTATAGTGTTAACTGTGGTAGAAGTCAGATGACCTTAACCACAAAAATTACTTAGGTCCATGCAGCATAGTTTATAGCGAAAAATAGCAAATAAGTTTAAAAAAAAAAATCATGTGAATCATGCTAATAAATCATACTAATACAATATAGGTAAATTAGTTTGCTCTGGGCACATATTTTAGGTTCAATTTTTGCTAATGTTTATGTTCTTGATAGCATAGCAGGCATTATAGTGTTACACTTAACAAAAATGTATCTACTTTCTTCAGTAACAGAGGATCACATGGTTCAAGGAAGACTTCACAAAACATGCTGGGAGAGAGCTGGATTTTTTTTGTCCATTTACCATGTGACATCATTTCTAATTCATATGCCATTTTATAGCAGTTGAAAAATGTGTAATAAATTCATAGATTAAATACCACTCCAACTAAGAATAATCAATCAAAAATGACAGCTGATTGATTTCTTTTGTAAATGAGAATATACTTATTGTTTAATTGATTTCAATATGCTCAAAAGGTGATTTGAAAGTCATATATTCAAAAGAATATTGCTGCTGTTTTAGTGGGAATTTGATAAGTTCAAAAATGGGACTCATTGACTGACTTAAGATCTTTTTTCCCTGTCAAGACAAAGAAATTTATAACCTAGTCACTCATGTTGAACTCACTGTGAATGCAGATAATCAGAAAAAAAATTAGCTCATAAAGAGAAGCCTCAAGTTTTTAATTTTATCAACAGTTTCTTCCCAGTTACTTTAGAGCTTGAGTCAAACTATTTCTTTTGAGTAAAATGTAGAATGCCTCCTATATCATGAAGAAAAATTACGACCTCCCTTGAGTACTATGATTACCGAACCTAGATACCGTAACAGTCAAGAAACAGATGGTGTCACAATACTGGAACATTTTTAAATAAACATTAATACAAGTCAGAATAAAATTCTTATTAAGAATATAGTTTTAATCATGTTAACAGTTGTTGATTTTGCTACTTAAAACTATTTCACAGATCCTGGAAAGGGACAAAAAACAATTAGTACAGAATCTGAAGAATGTACGATATTAACTATATTATTTACAATAAAGTCATCTCCTGGAAAGAAAAAAAGAGTTGTATTTTGGTTTCATGAGACATGGTCTATAAATACGTTTAACTGCTTTCATGATATTTGAGTAGGCTTATTACATCCATCTACTCATTTTCTCATTCTAAAATATGTGTGTTAGTTTATATGGCAGCCTAACACATAAACTGCACATGACAGATTTTTTTTTTCTGACTTGGTAATCTTAAATGTTTAATTGACCATTTAAAAACATAGGTCATTTCTATAGTGAACTAAGCTAAGGCATTATGGTTAAAGATGTATTTTTAATAGCCAGCTTTCAATGTCTTTGAAGGTGAATTTCCAGATAATAACATACTATACATGTAGACAAAAATTGTGTTAAATATATTTCTTATTCTGATAGTGATTTAAGGTTGATGTTGAGGTAGAGAAAGAGAAGGATTTACAAATGTTTTATTCTTACTGGGTTTGATTTTCACAAATTACTAACTTTGGTTGTCTTTTTAGCATAGATTTGCAGGACAGAAATGCATACTCCTTCATACCTAATCTTCTATCTTGAGATCCAGTAAAAACACTAGCATATGGCATGTTAGAATACAGTAGGAGGAAAATGGACTGTGGAGTTAGATATGGTTTAAAAATCTGACTTCCACGTTTGCCTCTATATGTTCTTTGACAGTATATTTCTTAACTTCTCTAACCTTGTTTCCCTGGTGATAAAAGGGGGCTAATTACACATTTTGCCCCCAATTTTGTAAGAATTAAATGAGTTATAGTACATGGCTTGTTTAATGTGTCTTCAGCATTTCAAGTAATATTAATTCTTTCTTCCTTCCCTTTCCTTGTTATTAAGCATTTAATACAATATGATCTTTCTTAACTTTGCAAAATAAAATTTTAATTTATAATCTTGAAGATCACTGTCTCTATCTCAAGCAGACACCCCTCTCTTTCCACATCTTCAGTCCTTCGAATTTTGTCCACTGCATGATCATCTTTTGAGCAATGCCTCTCAACTATGGCTCAGAGATTTTACTGATTCCTGTATTCTGATGTCTAGTAAATTTTTTCCATATGTTAAACATAGAATTTTAGGCATTAAAAAGATTTTAGATATGATAAAATGAGAGCTTATTTGTTGTTGAAAAGGAAATGGGCTGAAGTGATGGGCTTCAAAATCATGCAACGAGTGAATGGCAGATCTTACATTTTAGTTGCTTCATACCATTGCTTCGTATCGATATAACATATAGATGTCAGTGTATCAATATAACATACAGATGTATAACATATAGAAGTTAATATGTTTTTCCCCCCAAGTAATATGCCCCAGTGTGAAAGAATCATGCCAAGAAAATTGTCATTTAAGATTTTGGATTCTAAGTTATGCAGAAGAGTTGTCTACCTGACATGGTAATCCCACCTATCATTTAAATAATGGTCTAAGGTAACAGTTATGATGTAAATAGATGATTTTAGTTTTGAAAAGAAGTCTGAGATCATAATATTTCAGAATTCTACTAGTGATGCTCTTTCTAGTGCTCCCTCCTCTCCTCCAAGGGGAATATTCATTACTTTGTCAATTTAATATAAATTGGAATATTTTATTATAAAATAAACACATGTTCACTGTATTAAAAATAAATAAATGTACAAACACACATACATTTGAACCATTCAAAATACATCTATTTTCTAACTGAAAATGCAGTTGGAGAATCAAAACTTTCTCCTAACATGAAATATGAGTTTACAATATGCTTTTCAGTGTCTATAATATTTCATTTCATTTCATGTATTATTATATGTAAGTATCAAATTATACATTATACATACTATATATTGATTATGTAAATTACATATTGAATTTTTAGGCATAAATTATGCAAAACTCTAGGCCATCCTAATCTACAGTCTTCACCGAAATTAACAGTTAGCTTTATTTGCCTTAACAAGTAATTATTAAGCATCTGACTTCTAGCCATAGCATAAATAAATAAATAAATAAAATGTACCCAGTGGTTTACAGAACGATTTCTCCAAATTGATAGTATCTATCCTTTAGCTCCCTGTTCACATATACACCAATTGATGGCTTGCCAACATTTATTTCTCATAGTAGATTTCCTAACAGAACACAGTAGGAAAGGTTAGTGATTGTATTTTTTAAAATCAAAATAGAAAGTAAAATAGTCAATTTTAGTCTTATATATATTTTTCACTGAATTATCCAGTCTAATTTCATTCCTCTATTGAAATATCCAAATAAATGTACTTTTGTCACTTGGATTTTGTTTGTTGTCTAAAGTTTGTAAAGAGTGTAGTATTATCAGTGATACTCAGAAGTATGTTGACCCAGAGTCATGGAGAAATTGACACATGAGCAACCTCAGTGGTTGATCCCCAGTCAGCTCTACAACTGAAGAGAAGCTAATTTGTTTTCAGTCAACTCAGGTGATTGTAAAATTCTTTCATATATAAAGTAAAATGTCTGCTTTTTAACCTTTTCCTACTTGCCCAATTGTCTCACATTTAGTTGATGTAATTGTACTTCATTATTTACAATCTACCTCTTCAAATCTAAGAAGGCAACTTATTTTGTGAGCTAAGAATTTGGTCCAGCCCAAGCCTTAGTGTTTGGTTTAAATATCTCCAATTCCTTCAGTAATTTTGGAATTATAAGGTTTTCAGGACTTTTGTCATTCCATTTGGCTTTTTCTATACTCAATTAACCTTAATCATATGCTATATTTTAGGTGACAGTTGTTTCACTTAAATAGAGTTAGCCAAGGCTCTCTTTTAGAAGTATTTTGATGGTCTCTGAAGCATAGCATGATAAGATACATAGCCAGGATATAGGATAGATGTATTTAAAGAAAAATTCAAAATCACTTCCTTTTAAAAGATTATTGTAATAGGATTCAGACACTGCTTAAAATGACAGATTCTTCATTAAAATTATCAGCAATTCTTAGCTAATATTCTCTAGATCAGATATGAATAATGTATAATAATATAAATATGCAAAAATTAAAAGAAAAAAAATTAATTCTCTCTCTAGTCAATTGCTGTTAATGCTGAATAGATTAATCTTAATTTTTTTTTTTTAAATTTTGCCCCAAAGAGCTTGGCTCTCCAAAGCAGTAACTCCTCTGGCATCAGACACTGTGAAAACCATCTTTACTGCCTGCTAGATTAACAACATTTAATTCAATCACATGACTAATCAGACAGGAGTTTTAGAATTGTCTTTTGACTTGGCCAAATCTTTGCTGAATTTTTTTTAAATCAATGATCAATGATTTTTCTGTTCTAACATCTATCCTTCCTATAAATTATTAAAATAAAATTAATGATGTAACTTTTAACTCTTATCTGTGAGTGTACTTTCAGCTGTCAGAAAAAATAAGATTTGACAAGATCCCCTACCCCTGTAACATAACTGAATTATCATATAGCCAAAGATTTTAAGAAACTTTGCCTGCCAATAATTTTGAAACTGAATTATCCCTCCATCCCACCAGAAAAATTACAGAAGAAAAGTCTGTTTCAATAATAACAAATTGAACATATGCACTGAAATGAAAAAAAGACACTAGAAGCATATTTTTGGAAAATTAAGTCACAAATAGTGTATGTAATTGCCAAGGTTCAGACCCTTAAGCTAGTAAGTGGCAGAACTGAAATTCAATCCAGATTTCATTAGTCCTAAAGTCCATATTTTTTCCTTTTTGTTTTTATTTTTATTTTATTTTTGTAAATATATATGTATATATTTTATTGAAGTATAAGTCAGTTTACAATGTTGTGTCATTTTCTGGTGCACAGCACAATGCTTCAGTCATACATATACATATATTCGTTTTCTTACTCTTTTTAACTACAAGTTACTACAAGATATTGAATATAGTTCCCTGTGCTATACAGAAAAAACTTGTTGTTTATCTATTTTATATACATATATATATATATATATATATACGTTAGTATCTGCAAATCTCGAACTCCCAATTTATCCCTTCCCACCCACTTTCCCCTCTGGTGACCATAAATTTGTTTTCTATGTCTGTGAGTCTATTTCTGTTTTATAAATAAGTTTATCTTTTTTTGTTTTTTAGATTCCACATATAAGTGACATCATATGATATTTTTCTTTTTCTTTCTGGCTTACTTCACTTAGAATGACAATCTCCAGATCCATCCATGTTGCTGCAAATGCATTATTTTATTATTTTCTATGGCTGAGTAGTATTCCATTATATAAATATACCACAACTTCTTTATCCAGTCATCTGTTGATGGACATTTAGGTTGTTTCCATGTCTTGGTTATTGTAAATAGTGCTTCTATGAATATTGAGGTGCATGTATCTTTTTGAATTAAGGTTTCCTCTGGATATATGCCCAAGAGTGGGATTACTGGATCATATGGTAAGTCTATTTTTAGTCTTTTGAGGAATCTCCATACTATTTTCCATGTCAGCTGCACCAAACTGCATTCCCACCAACAGTGTAGGAGGGTTCCCTTTTCTTCACACCCTCTCCAGCATTTATCATTTGTGGCTAAAGTTCATATTTTTTCACTGATACTTCATTACAAAAATTTGGAGTCTTACGATGAGAAGAAAACAGATAGTATTGTCAAAAGAATCAAATCTGAATGTGATCAATGAGGAGTCATATATCTAGCTAGCTCACTATCCATTTAGAGAAAATAATAGGGATAGTGGGAACTTGAAAGTGATTCTACAGCTGTGCAATGAGAAAATGAGTGACATGACAATGATCGGGCTACTTTTAAAACTAAATTGCAAGGAATAGAAAGTGGAAAGAGGGGTAAATGTACACATTAAAAGAGATGTAAGAGTATCAACTGATTGCATTGTATGGGCTTAATAGGAACAAACAATTCAAAAAATAGGCAATTAGGGAAATCTAGGAAATGAACTCGATAGCTGATGATAGTAAATAAATTATTGCTTATATTCCAAAGGTTTGGTAATACTGAGTTTATGTTTTAAGGAATGATTCTATATCTCTCAGTGATACACATGAAAGATTTGCTGATAAATTTGCTTGGAATTTTATTTAAAATGTCCTGTGTGCCTTGGCAGGTGGTTAATTGTGTACGATCTAGATGAAGGAAGATTGGCAGTAGGTGATGAAGACATGAAAAACCTTTTTGCCATTCTTTCTACTTTATTGTGATGAAAAACTTCCTTAATGAGTTAATAACTTTTTAAAGTACCTTTATTTCTAGAAACACTGAAAAGCTATTTATGTATATTTTTTCTAAAACGATATCAATAAATATCAATATACCAGAGGAGGCCATTATCTTACTAGGTAACATTTACAATTTATTGAATAATACCAATGCTTCTTAAGTCACATTCTATTTCTACCACATTCTTTATGTTTTGGTAACATACAATCAAAAGTATAAAGGCAGTGTCAAAGCCATTTTTAATCAATGAGGATATTTCCTTTAATAGGGATTTAATATCGGAGACATAAAGTCATAGTCTTTTTGGGTTTGGCGGGGGTGTCAGGTAGTCTGTCTACATTTTCTATTATATAGAACTAACGTCAACACAGAGGAAAGGATGTTCATGCTGTCACAGGGCGTATACTTAGACTACATCTGAACATTATTTTTCAGGAAGGATTGTTCAATGATTTGATCACTTGTCAGAAGCGTCTCACTGAAGGATCATGTAAAACCTTCAGCGTTCTTTTCTCTTCCATCTGGAAAATAAAGAACAAAGACCCCATTCTTCAGTGTCATGTATTGAAACCCAGGCATTTTATAGAAATCCTTCTGAATATCAGGAATTGTATTGAATTTGCTCTACCTTTTTCCTACTGCCTTAATTTCCATTACCAATTTTGTTATTGTTACTCTCCATAGGCTTAACCCGATTTGCTCAGATTTTGGAGGGAATTGTTATATAATTGTGTGGTAAGAAACTTTAAAAAGAGCTCTGCAACCAAGTTACATGGTAGACAAGGCTGATGAATATGTTGTGGAGAATGTTTTTAAGCAGATGGTATCCACAGTGGTATATCTACAATTTCCCCTAAAATTGCCTTCTGTCATTGAATGAGCCATACTGTAGCTGAAAGTGAAATCTCAAAAAATACTACCTCTGAAAGAGATGTCACAGTATGATAACTGCTCCCACCTCACAGGAATGTTGGGTAAACAAATGAGATAATGGATGCGAAAATTTCTTGAGCATTTCAGGAGCAAGGTGCGAAAAGAGTCCAACATCTTATTATCTTGCTCTAATTTGGGAGATGTGTATGATTTTATACAGCAATATATCTATATATGATTAATTATAGAATATGAAAGAAAATTTACTTTCTATATTCTACAAACTTCTCTGCCATTCTATACATCTCGAAGTTTCCATATGAATAATCCATGAATACATTTTTGTGCTGATTGCTTCATTTTTATATGTGTATATATATTTTTTTCTGATGGAGAAGAAGCTACGAATAATTGCATAGACTCAGAAGATATCCCCATTTTTGACAACTAGGATTTGGAGATTCAGATCCAACTCTTCCTTTTCTAACCCATCATTACAAAGGCCCAAATATGTGTGTTTTTTAAATTGAGAAATAATATTTGAATACAATTAGGTATATACTATTAGCCCAAACGCTTGAAACTTAACATGCAAAATTAGGCTTCTTTTGAATGAAATAAATAAAAAGGTTACCTGAATTCATATGTAATTTTATAAAGTATAAGTTTGGGCCAATGGTTATATCTATAGCAAATTATACTATGTTTAACAATCCAGAACTCTAATGAAGATTTTAAGAGCTAAATTCTTAATTTAGGCCAAATAATAAAAGATGAAATATCTTACTTTTTCTCCACAACTCTGTCCTCACCGAAGCCAATCTTTAAACTTTTTAAACTTTTTTCTCTTTTTGTAGAAACTTCTCACTTCAATTGAGTTCTGTATTCTTATCACCTCCCTTCAAAAATTCCTTAAAAAAGACATATATGAAACTTTATCACAGTGACACAAATTATTGATGAAAACTTTCTTAGGGAGATTCGCACATTAAAAGGGATCAAAAACTTAAACTTGTTGCCCTGGATCAGTGGTTAGCATTTGTACAGTCTGATTACAATTTAATCACTACATGGGGTGAGATAAATTGGTGTAGAGGCAAAAACTAATGCTTCTTGAGATCTATGGCTGTTTTGTCTTTTGAGATTTAATTCTTACTAAATTTTTTCTGTATTTGCAGATTGCGATAGTTCAGTAAGTTCCCACAAAAATGATGATAGGACAAAATGCAGCGTATCAACTTGAAATGTCAGAATACCATGTTTAGTGATGAGGTCATAAAAGCTTCCAGACAGGGGCAAAAACATTTTATTTGATTTATATTTAAAATATGTAGAATGGTACCGAATTGCTCAATAGTATCGAAAATTTGCAACATATGTTACCTTAAAATTCAGAAAGAAAATTATTTCAGATTTCCAGTTCCATTTCCAGAAAGCTAAGCCATTAAGTAAAATGGTAGTATTTTCAAACATATAAAGCAAGAAGAAAATTTTCCATAACCTTTCTCACAAAAATAGAATTTTGCACCCTGTCAGGTAGAGGCCCCTGTAGGACATATTCTTACCAAGATGATGAGTGAAAAATCCAGGTTGGGGTAATTACCTAGGGCCTAGATTCTTTTTTCAAACATTTTGCCTTGACTTTTATTCTCCCACCTATAAGACTAGTCTATTGTGTTTATACTTGCATCTGTCTCTGCCCGTATGAAGGAGGAGGGAAAAAAAAGCTTCCTGCCTGCCTCTGTTCCATTGCTATTTAAAAGAAGGTGGGAAAAAATCCTTAGAACTAAACTGGAAATAAAATGTCCATGATCCCCAGAGTCTCCCTTTTTGCTTTTGAGATGATTTTCCTGTTTCAATCCGAGGACTTCATATTTTCCTTATTCATACTTTAGTGGAAAGAGTGAATTTGCAGGGATAGAGGACAGTAGGCAAGATCATACTAAATTTGGATACTTATGAAAAGCAAATTTGCAAGGACATGATCTAGATGCCCAGAGTGGGGAAAAAAGCAGTGCTTTAGATCAGAGCTAACTGGGTTCTTAATAAGTCAGTGAAATCTACCCAACCCAACCAAACTAAACAAAACAAATAAAATCATGTCAAAACCAGAAGCCAGGCTTTAGGCACAGAAAACAGGACAGTTGCCCTATTTACTATACCAAAGGAAATTGTTCAATTTGCCCCAGCTTGTTCAATTTCTGAAGGTAAGGAAATACGGAATTTTTTTCCCTTTTCTTTCTGCTTTTCAGATGACAACTTTCGTATTTCCTAGGAACAATAGTGCTTTCTTATTGTTGTGTAATCCATTGATATCTGTACATATTTTACACTAATTTGTTTAAATACTTTCATATCCTGACCTAATGCAATTAACAGTTTTATTTTGGCCACTTACTGATACCACGATTACCATTGCTTCATACCTCTTCTGTACAAATACAGGCACTTTCATGATTTTTAAAGTGTAAAATCAACATTCAAATAGGATTCTCTTTATTTAAATAGACTTATTAGAAATTTAAAACAGATGAAGATGGTTTCAATGAAATGAATAAATAATTAAGGCAAATCTGTATACTTGTCAGGAATTCCATATTAAGAATCAGGTGAGGGGAGACAGTCTTCTGACAGACCTGTCATTTTTTTTTAGTTAAAGGTAATGTTAATTTTTTTTTTTAAATCTTGATGTTCTTTTCAAGTTTACTTGATCAAACCAGAAGCCAAAAAAAAAGCTGCCAGATAACTTACACAGGTAATAATCAGAACCTTTAATCACAGATAAAAAGAGCCATTCAATTCTATGTATTGCAAAAATCATCAGCTGGTTGGGAAGGCAGGTTTTTGTACCTCCAGCAGTTTTAATCATTGATCAGATTGTGATATAAAATAACAGATTGCATTTTACAAACTGGTCACTAGCAATGCCTCGTCAGCAGACCTAGACAATAATCCCTGAGTGTTGGAAGACCGCAGCCGTTAATAACCTGGCTTGTTAGTTGAAAGCTGGCAAAGTCTCAAGCATTTAAGAGGATTACTGCTATAAACCATATTAATTTTTTTTCTTCACATTCAAGTCCATGGTGATGAAGAGCTTCTGTAATAGAAATAGTGAAGTCAAAACACACAACCAAACCCCGTGCAATTCCTTTTTTTGTTTAGTGACTGATTTTACAAGAGGAATAAAAATGTCAGGCTTCATGGTACTAAGTTGGAATATTAAATTTTGGATGAAATAGTTTTTAATTGCAAATCCTGCAAAATAAAATAAGACATTATTGTAGAGAAGCTTGCCAAAAGGCTTTATTTCTAATACGGCTTGTTCAAACAGACTTTTTGAAAATTAGCTTCTCTCCCACTTACTATAGAAAGAATTAGGCAAAAAGCCCAATAAAATCAAGGCGTCCAACTTTTGACCTCAAAGAAATGTATCAATCTTGTATTAGAGGCAGCAGAGTTTAAAAGTATAAATTCGGTTTAAGATCTGACTTTATCACCTCGGGCTATCTGCAAGGTCTTGAGTAAATTATACAGCCTCTCTGTGACTCAGTTTCCTCACCTGTAAAGGAGATAGTAATATCACCTCATTCTAAGGACTCTAATAAAGACTATACGATTTAATATTTTGACAGTTCCTAAAACAATACGTGGTATATAAAAATGCAATGTACAGTTTGTAAAATTAAAAAATAATACTATAACTTAGTGAATATCTGAGATATAATACGATCAATAATTTTTACTACATTTGGCCTTTGGCAATAGAATACGAAGTCTAAATTAGAAAATAGTGGTTCAATCAAAAATATTCAAGCAGCTGATGTTTAGAGATATAGCTGATATACAGAGGTATATAAATCTGAATATCTCTACCTCTGAAATTTTTGTACTAGAAATAATTTCCATCTAGGTAGTTATATTAATTTCATTAGTCAGAATTTTTGAGGATGTGTGTTCAACAAATAGGAAACCTTTCACGGAGAATATTAGATATTGTACTCAATATTAAGGCTTTGTTGAATAGAACATCATTTTGTGAAGACTCAAGCTCTTGAAGGGCCAGAATACTAGAGCTTCTTTTAAGAAGCTTCAGAAATGCCACAGGAACTTGCTAAAAATGCAGCCTTGGGGCTTCTAACTCTGGTGCTATGTCATTGAGTCCTTTAATCTGCATTTTAACAAAAGACAGTGTGTTTTGGAAGTTCTCTTGAGAACACATTTTTGAGAAACAATTTACAGTTGAGCATTGCTGCTATAGAAAGTGTTAGTAATTTTGCTAAATTTATATCAAACCTACAAAATACCATGTGATTTAAACAAATCCGTAGTATCATAGTACCCTTTGTCTCCTTTTTAAAGAGAAGATTTAGTAATGTTAGTAGTTAAAGGGGGGAAAAAAAGACAAGAAACACTGATTGTTAATGTTTTCTGGTAATTTATATTTTAACCTCATTATTATTAAACTTTTTGCTGAAAGAAGAGCTAAGATATGATGGGATTAAATGTTTTACTAAATACATGACAAGGGAAGACTCAATATAGTATTTTACTCAACCTAATGAAAATCTTGATTCACAAAAACCATTCTACCTTATCATTAGTCATTAGTACTGTTGCATTTGAATAAGATGATTATGATTGTGCCCCCACATAGCTATTTTTTAGTTACTAAATAAAATTCGATCATGCTTCTTTATTTATTGGGAGCTGGTATACTTTTATACACAGTATTAAAAAGAACCAGTGCCTGGTTGCCCCGCCATTCAGGGGAATGAAATTGACAAGGGGCCAGAAGGTGGACAATGAAAGAGGTAACATGGAACATGTGGTGTTATACTAGGTTTTGTTCCTGTTAAAAATGGTTCAAATGCATATGTATCTGTATTCTTAAGTTATTTTATACTTGTGGCTCTTTTTAACAAAATGTTTATTTGTTTGGAAGATAATCTAAACATTAAGCAATCAATACAGCAACCATCAATACCTGAAAGGCTGACTAGTGTATCTGACAAAGAGACACCCGAGAGACGAGACCTGGGCTCGCCATGTTTTTCACCAACTTATTCAGTGAACTTACTAAAGTCATGTTAGCTCTTTGAAGATATTTCCTCAATAATACAAAAGGAAAGTTAATTTTTAAGATTTTTTTCACCTTTGTGAGACTTAGTGTCCCAATTCTTTGTGGCAGCTGCCATCAATCAAAGGCATTCAATCACTATAGAGACAGTCAGCTTCTGGGGACATGACCAGCCAGCTCTCCATAGTTCAAATTCATATCATACTCAATTTAATTAGCTTGACAAAATTTAAATAATACCTGTTGACACTTTTGAGTGCTTACTGTGCCTCAGTGTGCCTTGTAGTATTGTAATTCATCTTCATAACAACCTTAAGAAAAGTTATTGTTATCTTTCCTGGTTTTTTTAAGATCAGTTGGTTGAGTCTCTGAGAGAGAAAATAATCTGTTCAAGGTTTCACAGGTCATAATTGACAGGGCCTAGATCTCAAGCCCATTCTCTTTGACAAATGAGGAGCTCCTTGCCCTGCACATCTTTTCCATCAAGCTGTTCCTGAGCTCAGTTCTTTTACAATAAACCACTGACCTAGTAAGTAAAATGTTTTTTTTCTGAGTTCTTTGAGCTGCTCCAGCAAATCAGTCAAACCTGAGGAGGGGCTCACTGGAATCCCTGCTCTATAGCAGGTCAGTCAGAAAGCACAGGCCACAACCTGGACTTGCAACTGGTGTCTGAAGTAAGGCTGGGGTTGGGGGTGGACCTGTGGCCCTGAGCCCTTGACCTGTGGAGTCTGAGGCTGTCTCCAGAGAGATGGAGTCAGAGTTTAGTTGAATTGTAGGACACCCCTGGTGTCAGAGACTTGTTTGGTGTGGGGAAACCCCTTCCACATTCTATAATTGGTGACTGAATCTTCAATGATAATATAATTGATAAGTCAATTTATAATTAAGAGTTTATAATTTTTAAGTAAAGTTGACACCCTGAAACTCTTTTGATGTTGGTAGCCTCTTTAGCACCCACTAATTTTACTTTTTATTTATGTATTTGTTTTATTTATTGATATCAACCAGTTGACAGACACAAAAAGACTGGTAGGGTCTATCATTGTGATCCAGCCAATTTTTTGGCAAATCTGATGACAAGTGGTTCACTAAATTTTGAGGCAGCCAGTGCAATTATGTATACATCTCTAATTGTTAGAAGTATCTGTTTTATACTGACCAAGTTTAGTTACCTATACCAATCCTGCTTTTATAATATAGATGCATGCACTTAGTATTTATAAAAGGCAGTATAGACTGGCTACAAACTTCAGAAAGTGCTTGTCTACAATATGTTACATGTTTTTTATTCCAAAATTGGAATAATTATGAATATATTATTATATTTGAAAATTATGCTGCTTATGTACATAATAGTTTATTTTTTCATGTAATATTGTTTTCCTTGTTTCTTTGTCCTTTTTTCCCCAGCATGCTAGTATTCTAATAAAGTACATTTTTGTAAAATTATTTCAACTCTACCCTGCCGATGGATTCTTATTTCTGGCAATATAAGGTAGTACTGGAAAGAATCTGAATGTTGAAGTCAGAAATGTGGGATGAAATCCTTGATTCTGTCACTTACTAACTGTGACTAGGGCAGGTTAGTTAATTCACTACACCTTTGTTTCTTCATTTGTAAATTATGAGTAATACTCAACTCAAAGTAACACTGACTTGTATATTTGTTCATAATATACGCATAGAATCTCAATCAGTGTTCTTACATAGGGGTCATTCATTTCTTGCATGGGGAAATTTGAAATCCAAATTCTGTTTTTATTTATTTATTTACACTTAAGTAAATGTGTCTGAGGTTTACAATTTCTTACATCAATTGCATCATTTACCGTTTCTTACATTAATTTGTTAAGTATCAGAAATTGTGACATTTTCCAACATTCTGACAGACTGTTATAGTCAATCCTGTAAAACTTCCCAGAAGTCCCAGTCACTTTATTTTGATCACTTTGATGGCTACTCCTTCAATGATAAGACCCTTAAGTATAATTATTGAGACTGTGTGTGTGTGTGTCCATGTATGCAAATTTGTACATATTTATTTGAAATGGAAGAACCCAATCTAGAATATATTTTCAAATTTCACAACAGCTTAGCGTCCTACCCTTTGAGAGTCGTTCATGAACATTTGTTGAGCAATGACCAGATATTTTTCAAATGTCCTCATTTTTAAGAACTATTTGAGCTTGCATTATGTTTAGAAATGTGTAAGACTTTTTAAATGTTCTCATAACTTTCTTACATTTTCCTTCATTGTTACACAAAAAAATAACCAGTCTCACTGCTGTTTCTTTAACTCATTCCTGAGGCTAAAAAATGTTTATATCATGTATATTAATCAATCTTTATTAACATCAGTGTAATGGAAAGATTCATGACTGTAGTTTTTTCTTTCATCATCCAAAATCAAATCTATCACAGTATATTGATAAATATTCTATAAATGCTCATTACAAATACAGTTGAAATTCTTTCTCTCCAGAATCTAATTTGAGAATTTATTGATAACTCTATTTAAAACAATATTAAACACAACTGAAATTACAAAGAATAACGGTGAGTATTGGTAGATATAGATTTATAATGTAAGCTTTCACTTCTCAGTTGGAGGTCAAATTTGGTTCTATCAACTGAATATGATTATTTTACAGATAAATTTTATCTAAAATTATAATTCTTTACTGATTTAGTGCAGTTATATGTGTTTTCCTTTTGCCCAGAGAATCAGACACATAAAAAAGATTTAACTCTGTGTCAATAAAAATGCTTCTTTGTAAATCAATCCATGAAAAAAATCCCATAAGCTGTATGTCACGACAGATTAATATTCAGTAGTTAAGAGTCAGATTACCTTGAACCTGCAAGTCTGGAAAATAATTAAGCAATATATAGAAACATTCTGTTGAGGAATTCAAAGATTCACGTGGGTCTGTGTATTAGTAATGACATCTTTACTACTAGTTTAAATACAGGGAACTTAAATTCTCAGCCATCTGCTGTTTTGGATCTGTTTTCTAAGAATTGCTGACATGATAGCTAACAGAATTAGAAAATACATTCAGCTTGCAGTAACCCAGTGTGTGACAGCATTGATATGTCACACTACGAAGTGGCTTTAGGAAAAATCAGGACCTTGTAATATATAACAAAGTATACCTGTGAGAAAAATTACTGAAATAATAGCACTTCAGGTAAGTTTTTTGTTATTTTTTAAATATATTTTCCCAAAACACAGATAAAGTAAATTCAAAGGTAGATTTCATTCTGTTTATCTCTTCCAGAGTAAATTTCCAGTTAAAAGACTTGGGACAATGTCTGGAGGGATCATCCATGAAAAATATGAAGAGGATGGTTTTGGTCTAAGTTTCACATGATGGATGTTATGAAATAAAATCAGTCCTCTTCATTAAGTTAAATTAAACATCCACCATTAGTTATCTGAAGAAGACAACAGAATATGCTAATTCATAAGGGTCAGTATTTTTGTTCAGTTAAACTGAATTAAGGAAGGAGATTAATAAACTCTTTGAATTAAAATGACATCAAAGTAACTGACATATAACTGGGATACATATAGATATATATCTATATCTGTAGATAGATAGATACCTACAGATATATAGAGTTGTAAATATGTATATATATCTATAGGTAGATAGACATAGATTTAGATGGAATGAATTAACAACATAATAAATATTTAAATCCATAAATTTTAACTCAAAACCAGTTCTTTTTTCCCCATTCTAGATCAATTAAACTCTTATCGCTGTATAACATGATAGAATTTATTTGCTTGTTCAAATGTATCTTCCTTTGCTGAAGTCCTTGAGGTCACCTTTTTGGTCAAGGGAGACAGAAGTATAAACCATTGTTCTTACTACTCCTATTTGAAAAGAGTATTAAGTAGAAATTAGAGGACATAGTCTTGGCTCTGCTGCTAAAAGCTGTTACTTGTTCTTCCTGGAACTAAGATTGTTCCTTTGTGCCTCTGTTTCTACACATGTGAAACAGAAATAATCATAACAGCTATCTTATAAATATCAGATAACCTACACAATGGGCCTTTCACAAAGTAAGCGTTCACCAAATATTATCTATTAACAGTATCATCTGCATTTGGAGATAAGAAAACTGAGACCTACAGTCGCTGAGTACTGTTTTATAGTAATTCACTTACTGTGAAGTTTTTATAAGCCTCTGTCATAGTCATCATCTCATTCCCTCATTACGACACTCTCCTCAGTGTCCTCTACATCCACCAGCTGCTGCTCGCAGATCGGTGGTCCCAGATTTTGAAACTCATGAGAAAAGAATGGGAGTCTTTACTCACAACTTCTGCCTCTGTATTGTCTGTTCCTCCCACCACATAAACAGTAACCTGCTTTACAGCTCTATTCTAATATATAGTAATAAGTATATTATATATATTTATTATTAATGAAACAGTTCATTGGCTTTAAACATACATCATTGAATTTTTAAATGTTAGTTTTTGTTTTGCAATAAAAGAATACTGAACCAAAACATCAGAGAAAATGGAGGCTCAGCAGCATGATTTCAATATACTTTTCTGGATAAACAGATTATTTTTAAGTATGCGACTTTTAATCTAAGAATGAAAGGGTCTTAAATGCAATCTTTAGAATTGAATTGTTTGTGACTAAATTAAAAAAAAAACTGGAGCTCATAAAATAAAGGCACAGTGTGGGTAGCAAGAGAAAAGAGAAAGAAATGGGGAAAAATAGATTTTAATATCAAGTGTAACAACGGTTGGCTGGCTTTGTTTGTTTTTGTTTCAGTCTATTTAAGGCAGGATTATCCCTCTGCAACCCTGCAGATAAATCCTAGTGTTTTAGCTATAAGAAAATTTTAAGAGTTCAGATATACAGACAAGCCTATTAAAAAAAAAACAAACTTTTCTTACAGTATTCTAAAGGGTTTTGAAGCACTATATAAATCTATAAGCTACAGCTTAAAAAGAAGATATATATTTTGCTTACCTGTTATTTTGTAATAGTTGGCAAGTATATAAGTTTTGACCTAAAAGAAACAAATGTATATGTTTCATAAAGCAGCCAAATTTGCCTTTCCTGTGTGTAAATTTGTAGGCTCATCTCTTAGTATGTATATAAAATTCAAATACCACTGGAGAATAAAAACATCTGTTAAAATTCTGTGTTAGAGACTTATCTATAATCAAATTAATTATTTGGGAAACTTAACAATTAATCTGAATTTATGTCTAAGAAATATTCTTTCTAAAATATATTGTGTTCATCTTCAGAAAAATGTATGAAAATTTATGGATGCAATCCAATTTCCCTAAGAAAGTGTATGTTTCTTGTTCAATTTGGAATATCACGATCTTAAAATCAAATAAAAAGAGGTTTCTGATCAAGATTGAGTAACAGGGACTGAATTTGCCCTACTGCTTACACAACTGGAAAAATCTGCCAAAATAGATGGCACTATGCTCTCCAGACACGGGAAAACTGGCCGTGCAGAACAGTGATCTCTGAGAGGAGAGGCAAGCCGTGTGAGCCTGCACTGCCCCAGTTTATTTCCTGGAGAAATTTCCAAACCGCAAGGAAAGCAAGTGGAGCATGATGATCTCTCTGAGTTCAGAAATTAGAACTGGGAGACCTTGAGGACAGGGAGGTTATAGCTCACAAGAAAAAATAACAGAGGAGAGAGCTGCGCAAAGTGAAAGCTCCAGAGGGTCCCTCTTGAGTCTTCAGCTACATACTTTTAGGACATTGGAGTAAGGAAACAGTGGAGTGGGGGAGGGGGAAAGAGCCACGTGAATGGAACTGGGAAGCAGTCACTGAATTTCACACGCATAATCTGTTATGCATCAGCCATATTTTAAAAACCTGATTATTTTGAAATACCAGGTAGAATACTCCTAAGGGCATTGCCTCATTTGGAAGGGCAAAATTAGACCTAGAATTATGGTTACTCTGGTCCAGTGTAAGAAAACTTTAAAAACAAAAACAAAAACAAAACAAAAAACCAAGCTTCTCAAAGCACTGCTACTCATCAGTGGCTCTATTAACATTTGGGCTGGATAATTCTTCTCTGTGGGGCTGCCTTGTGCTTTGTAGTGTAATAGAGAAGAACAAATCTGACTCTATATTGGATCTGTTCCTTTAGCTTTGACCACTGTGCCCTGTTTTCTAAGCTCAGTCTTGCTAGCTCTACACCTTTTGTAAAACAGTGTTGATGTTCCCTTTAGTCTGAAATATACAGGAAAGCATATTCTCGGGGCTCTGACCTTTAAGGATGTTAGCACTTCTGTAGAGATGGCAAGTTGCAAAATAGAGAATAACGTTTGTTTTGTTGGAAGTTTACAAGGACATCATGGCCTGACCCACTTGAACGGCTGCAAGAACAAAGAATTCCTGCAGCAAGAAGTTTGCAACAACCAACCACACCCCCTCCCCTGATTTTTGGATTGTATATTCTGACTGAAGTAGGATGGTTCTCCAAGACTTTAGTCTGCCATCCTCTTAGTCTGCCAGCTTTCCAAATAAAGCCGCTATTCCTTGCCCCAGCACCTTGTCTCCCGATTTACTGGCCTGTTGTGCGGTGAGCAGAATGAGTTTCGACTCGGTAACAGTAGGATGTTTAGCAGCATCTCTGGCCTTTACCCACTAGATTCCTGTAGTGAGCAGCCTCTCTCAGTTATGACAACCAAAAATGTTTCTAGAAATTCACTGATGTACATAATTACCTCTAGGTGAGGATCATTCATCTAAACATTAAACTCTCTCCAAAAAGCTAAACTGCATCCAAGAACAAAGCTCAGGAATATTTATAGCAGTACAAAAATAACTAGCATGCCATCAAGGTAAAGTTCATTATGCCTGGGATCTACATAAAAGTTATCAGTTATGCAAAGGAGCAGGACAATATAAGTCATAATAGGGATAAAAAACAACTGAAAGACACACAAAAAATGAAACATATACAAGTAATAGTTTTAGGCATAAAAACAATTGTTATAAATATGTTCCACATACTCAAGAAGACAAATCAAAGATTGAGCATGTAAAGAAGAGGACATGGAAGATGTAAAAAAAAATTAAATTAGATTTGTACCATGGCTGAGATAAAAAATACATTGTGTGATATTAACAGATTATGTACAGAAAGATTACAGAATTTGAATAGCAATAGAAACATCCCAAAATAAAACACTGAGGGGAAGATACTGAAAAAAAAAAAAAGCACAAGAACATCAGTAAACTGGGGGCCATGTTCAAAGTTTGTAATATATGCAAATAGAATTCAGGGAAATTGAAGGAGCAGCAAAAGAATTTGAAAGATAAAGGCTGGAATTTTTCCATATTTGTTAAAAACCATAAACTCATAGATCAAACAAGCTCAATGGATTCCAAACATAACATATGTGAAGTGAACCACACCAAAGATTAAAATCAAAGATCTAGAGAAGAAGATGGAGGAGCAGAAGGATGCGGTGCTCACCCAATCCCAGGAACACAACAAAAACAATTTGCACAAAATACCTACTGAACTTTGGCAGAATATTTCTTACATCAGAAATACAAGGAGAATCCTCACAAAACAGGATAAACAACAAGAACTATATTCAGTATCTTGTAGTAACTATAATGAAAATGAATATGAAAATGGATATATAGGTATATGTATGACTGAACTATTATGCCATTCATCAGAAATCGACACAAAGTTATAAACTGACTTTACTTCAATTAAAAAAAAGATAGAGAGTAAATGTTAAAAGTATGAGACAAAAGAAATTATGTAGAGATGAATGAAGATAAAATGATAAGAGACTTCTTATACTAAAAGTGCAAGCTAGAAGATAGTGCAGCAACATCTTTAAAGTGCTCAGTGGAAAAAAATGACAATAAGAAACCCCATGCAATATAAAATTCTATGCCCAAGAAAAATATGTTTCAAAAACAAAAGTGATCTGAAGACTTTCTTCAAACATAAAAAAAGGAATGAATTCACTCCAACCAATGTGGATTATAGTAAATATTAACCATTTATTTCTTGTAAAAGGAAATCATTTGATAGAAATCTGAATTACACAAAGGAATGAAGAACACTGGAATATAAATGTAAACGATTCTTTGTTTTGAAATTAACTGTTTAAAGAAAAAATAATAACACTACAGATTGAGATTTATAACATTTGAAATAAAATATATGACAAACACAGCATAAATGCATAGAAGTGGAAATGCAAGTATTATTGTAAGGCTGTTATTCTATATGTAAAGTGATACAAAATTACTTGTGATAAGTTGAAGATGTGTGCTATAAATCCTAAAGTAATAATTAAAAATAGAGTTACAGATAAAAAGCCAACAAAGCAGATAAAATAGAAATTATAAAATTATTAAATTAATCTAATCTTTTAAAATTATTGAATTAATTAGTTATTAAATTAATCTAGTGAGCCATAAAAGTTGGAAAGAGAACTAAATTTTGGGTCAAATAGGAAACATGTAATATAATAGATTTAAGGCCAATCATATAAATAATAACATTAAATTTAAGTGATATAAGTACTATAATTAAAAGACACAGATCAGATCAGATTACACAGTAAGAACAACTGACAAAGGATTTGTATCTAGAATATATTTTTAAAATCAAATAAATCAATATTAAAATAAAGTAACCAATGTAAGAAATGGTCAAAATATTTGTATGGAAACTGCTTTATATACATATAGTCCATTGGCATATATAAATATGCTAAATACTGTTGCTCATTAGAGAAACAGAAATGAGCACCAAAATTCAAAAGTAAGAATCTCAACTGCTGGTGCAAATATAAAATTGCACATACACTTTGTAAAATGTTTTGGCACTTCTTACAAAGTTGATCATATAGTTACCACACAGACCAGTCAATGCAATCTCAAGTATTCACTCAAGTTAAACAAAAGCGTATATCTATACGAAAAATAAATACAAATATTCATATTACTCTTATTTTTATTAACCAAAACAACATAAATGTCCATCAACAAGTGAAAGAATACACAAATTGTAATATATCCCACAAAGGAATTGTACTCAACAATAAAAGGAAATGTACTGTTGATACATAACACCTCATTAATCACAAATAATTTGAATTAATCCCTACATAATTATGCTGAGTAAAATAATCCAATTAAAAAGATTGTATACATATTGTATGATTCCAAATAAACACAACTCTAAAAAATGCTAGAAAATGAAAACTATCTTTAGTAACAAATAGTGGTCGTGTTTATGTGATGACTAAGAAAGATCTGAGGATGGGTGGAATCCTATGCTGTCTGATAAACATTTTGCTGTGATCTCTGATTTCATAACCTTGATTGTGGTGGTGGTTTCATGAGTATATACAGATGTGTATACATAAGTGTTTCATAAGTGTACATATATGAAAATTTATCAAACTGCTCATTATAAATATGTATAGTTTATTGCATGCCAATCTTCTGTAAAAATCAGAGTATGAGTTTCAAAGGTCTAGATATGTTATTAATACTTCTAATATAACTATTTTAATATAATACTACTATGTATTATGATGTAAATATAAATATGACTTTTTTGATACAACTAATTTCCATACTACTTAGGTTATGTTTGAAAATATAAACAAACCCTCTATAAAATTCAAAAATTATAGTGATATTTCTATACACTAACAGTGAAATATCAGAAGGAGAAAATAAGGAAACAAACTTATTTACCATTCCCTCAAAAAGAATAAAATACTTAGGAATAAATATATCTAAGGAGGTGAAAGATCTGTACTCAAAAAACCTTAAGACACTGATGAAAAAAACTGAAGACAACACAAACTGATAAAAAGATACACTGTGTTCTTGAATTGAAGAAAATAATATTGTTAAAATGACCATACTACTCAAGGCAATCTACAGATTCAATGAATCTCTATCAAAATACCAATGGTATTTTTCACAGAACTAGAACAAATAATTTTAAAATTTGTATGGAAACACAAAAGACCCCATATAGCCAAAACAATCTTGAGAAAGAAGAACAGAGCTGGAGGAACAACATTCCCTGACATCAGACTATACTACAAAGCTACAGGAATCAAAACAGCATGGTACTGGCACAAAAGCAGACACATAGATCAATGGAGCAGGATAGAGAGGCCAGAAATAATCCCACACACTTATGGTCAATTAATTGATGACAAAAAAAAGGCAAGAATATACAAAGAGAAGAGGCAGTCTCTTCATTAACTGGTGCTGGGAAAAACTGGACAGTTACAGGTAAAAGAATGAATTAGAACATTCTCTAACACCACTTACAAAAATAAACTCCAAGTGGATTAAAAGCCTAAATATAAGACCAGATAATATTAAACTCCTAGAGGAAAACATAGTCAGAACACTCTTTGACAGAAATCATAGCAATATTTTTTGATCCATCTCTTACAACAAGGGAATTAAAAGTAAAAATAAACAAATGGGACCTAATTAAACTTAAAACATTTTGGCTAGCAAAGGAAATTATTGATAAAACAAAACGACAACCTACTGAATGGGAGAAGATATTTGCAAATGATATGATTGATAAGGAGTTAACATCCAACATATAACTCAACATCATAAAACAAAGAACACTATTAAAAAATGAGCAGAATTCAATAGACATTTTTTCCAGAGTAATTACAGATGACCAACAGGCACATGAAAAGATGCTCAGCACTGCTTATCATCAGGGAAATGCAAATCAAAACCACAATGAGATATCACCTCATACTTGTCAGAATGGCTATTATCAAAAATAACAAAATTAAAATGCTGGGAGAGGATGTGGAGAAAAAGGAATCCTTGTACACTCTTGGTGGGAGTGTAAATTGTTGCAGCTTTTTGGAAAATAGTATGGAGATTTCTCAAAAAACTGAAAATAGAACTGCCATACAACCCAGCAATTCTACTCCTGGGTATAAATCCCCATAAAACAAAAACACTTATTTGAAAAGATACATGTACCCCAATGTTTATAGCAGTACTATTTACAAAAGCCAAGACATGGAAACAAACTAAGCATCCATCAGCAGATGAATAGATAAAAAGTGGTGTGTATGTGTGTATGTGTATGTATATGTGGAATGTAAAAAATACAACTTAGTGAACATAGCAAAAAAAGAATATATTTTTTGTTCATTATTTTTGAGACTTTTGGTGACTTGAAAAGGAAGGAAAAGATGAGATTTTCTCCAAAATTCTTAGCTTGATCTTAGTGAAAATACTGAAAAGTGGTATCAAGAATCCTACAGTATTTTTGTGGTTTGTTATTTTTCTTTGGTACTTATGTTTCTTAGACTTCAAATAGTTTCCACTTTAAAGAAAAAGGTTCATCATTTTCAATTTCATCAGTTGCATAATATGTTTTGAGGAGAGAATATATACCAGTCTTCTATAATATTTAAGAAAAATATCACTGTTACCTGAAATTTTGCCAGCAAATGAGAATAAGTGTGTATTATTCTATGAAGAACACTGATCAGTAACCAACTGTAATTAATAGTCACAATTAACCAAAGATACATTGACTTTATGGACTATTAAATCTGTTTCCCTTTGTTTTGAAGTCAGTTCAATGTTTCTCAGCTGCGTTATGAGTGGTTTTTCTGCAGTAATGGTGATTTATTTGTCCTATTCCATATTTAGAGCTCAATGCATTTATTTGAAAAGGGGGCAGGTAAGAGAGCATTTACAAGCTTAGATTCTACAAATTAAGCAAAGGTAAGACTAGAGTCTGGCTTCAAACAGATATGTGAACTTGAATACAATCATTTAACTTCCTTAAGCCTTATTTCTACTTCCTTAAAATTGAAATAATATCTACTCCTCAGAGTCATAAGAATTGAGTAACATGATGTCTTGGTATGGGTTCCACCTGAAGTACAGTCTGAAACAAGGATTCTAACACAAGAAATTAATTTGGGTGTACTTGCAGAAAACTCTAGTATAAGAAACAAGGGGATAAATGAAGTGAGACAGAGAGGGAAAGGTAGTCAATTAGATTTACATTAAATAGAAAATATCACTGATGGTAGCTGGAGCTCAATCCTGCTGTACTGAGCGGGATCTTCAGAGTTATTCCATCTGGAGAGTGAGGAGTCAAGGTGTCACCTGAGGAACGCCAGAGGATGTGGGTAGGCATGCGGAGGAAGGAAGGATGTTAATTCTCAGGCAATTCATTTCCGTCTGAGTGAGCTCTGATCCCAGAAAAGGTCCAAGGCAAAGAGATGCTGATGGAAGTCTGATCTGAATATCTCAGACAGGGCAGGGTATCACTGAGAGCACCAGCCTTCATTGTACTACACAGTGTTTAACAGGATACAGAGAAGGAATAAATAAAAGGTAGCTTTTAGTGTGGTTTCACAGATTCCTTTGTATCCTCCTCTGATAAATGGAAAGAACAACAGGCCTTATTTCAGAGATCCTCTTGGTTTCAGTGACAGAATACATGTAGTATCTGAACCCAGTTACACTATCTGACCCCCAGTTATAGGCTATTAAATTTTGCCATTCATATTTCATAAACATTATCATTTTTTGGTTCAATCCTCTAAAAATAAATAAAATATTACCTTCCCTGACCAAAAAAATTTTTTTAATAGATTATCACTTGTTTATTATTATCAAGCTATGAATTCAGAAATTTAGCCTTAACTATAGCATGCCCTAAACAATTTAACCTAAACAGGAAATAACTTACTATGTCAATATATTAACACCGGAATTAATTAACGAATACTAGAATTTTTAATAGCAAGTGGCAATGATTTTTTCATATGACTCTTGGTCAGTATCAATATGTGGACCACTGCTTTTGAATTTGACACCAAAAGTACAGCAAAGGGAAAAAGTCACAAAGCTTCTCCTACAGGAATTATCCTACTTAACGTTCGACTGTAAGTGCTACCATTTCCAACAATTTCCAACAGCATTCAAATGCAAAGTTCCTAAACAAAACCCCTGAACATACTTTTCTTAGATGGTAAATACTGTACATGTTAATTCATTTATGTTAATTAAAAAAGTAAAATTATCTTTCATACTAGGGAATCTTTTATACTAACTTGAACTAAGTTTCTTTTACACTGTTTGTGGCTTTTAGAAATGTCATAATTGAATACACAGTTGATAATTTTGATCTTTTGGAATTTCATATTAAATATTTTATAGATTGTTTTTCCCTGTAACAAAATCACACTGAAATCTTTTTTCTCAGTGTTTAATGGTATCAAATTAAATTCTTAGAAGCCATAAAACCATAGACCTAGGAGGAACCCTGGGAACTGTCCAGTACAGACATACGATTGCACAGAGGAGGAAAGGAAGGTCTAGCCGGGGAAGCGAGCCTTGGCAGAAGGTGTATGACTCATTGGCTTTCTGTACCTACGAAGCTACATTTGCTGATTTTCTCTTTTCTAAAACCATAATTAACATATCCATTTCCTTCAGTGTAGAAGAATTACTGAATATTTCTTAAGCTTAGTTTTCTTATCTATTATGAGATAGTTTTATTAACAGACATTGTTACACACAGACAGTTACTCTGTGCCAGGCATTTTTTGAAGTGTAACAGTTTTTTACAGGTAACAGTTTTACAAGAGTAAGTGCTTTGCAAGTATTTATAACAATCTGATGCTTGCATCAACATTATGAGGTAGTTATTAACAGCATCATCATGTGAAGGCTGTGATTACTGAGGCCCAGAGAGATTTTTGACTTAGCCTAAAGTCACACAGTTAGTAAATTACAGAGGTAGGCTTCAAAACCAGGCAGCCTGGCTCCAGAGGCCAGGCGATTAATTTTACATAGGGCTGCCTCTCATGACTCGCACTGGAATCACAGTAATCTACATAAAACCAATGGAAGCCACTATGGTCCTTACCATTATTTTAAAGACATGGAAAAAAAATCAAGGTATGTAGGATCTGGCTTCTTATGCTTGAATATTGGCTCCATTATCATTAGCTGGGAAGTCCTAGAAGAGTCACACCTTTTCAGATTTTCAGATTTTAATATAAATATGGGAAGCAATAATTACCCGTTTATTAAAATTATTCAAGGAAATCTAAATATATTACTTTATCATGTTATATGAATATGTTACATTTATATGAGTATAGTACCTATGGAAATTCTTTGTAAACTTTGAAGGCTCAGACAGTTGTTCGTTTTTAGTACAGTGTATAATGTCTGGTCAGTACTAAATGAATAGTAAATAAGTGAATGGTGGAATCCAGACATAAGTTGATTATTTATCAATTAATTTTTTCCTCCATTGTAAAATCAATAGTTTGTAGATAAAGGGAGCAAAAACAATGGAAAGACAATAGGAAAAAGTAGACATCTGTTGTGGAGGCTGTGGATGTAAGCTTCTCAGCTTGCTCACAAGAGAAACTGTGTGGGAGAAGAGTTGACTGACAGCCCCACTTACAGTCCCTTTGGGACTTTCCACCACATTCATCCCAGGAGAGCCGCACTTAGCCTAGATGCTCCCAGCCAAGGCCTGAGCACAGCCAGATTGCTAGTACTAGGGTTCCCAGGTGACACAGAACTCCTCTCAAGGGCAGCTTTCACTTCAGCCCCCCTCCCCCCACCCGGTCTTGGAAGAATGTTTTCCAGACCTATGCTAAGTTCTGAGGTCTGATGCTCTTCCTACCCAATCCATTCATCCCTCTCTCTTTTCACAGGTAGACCTACCTCAAGGTCTCAAGATTTTCTCCTTACCTTCTCCAGGCCCCTCCACCTTTATCCTTCACAGACTTCCCCCTCACTGAGTCTTTCCTATTTTAAACTCATCTAGGCAACTTAGTCTTAGAGGACCTAAGTGCACACACTTATTATCCCACCATCCAGAAACTTCCCCTGCTTCACATTCCGTGTGTGCTAACACCAGCTCATGCCGGCTTGCAAGACCTAAGTGTGTGTTCTCTTCCCAGACTGACACCTTCGCAGATTTTCACACAGGTAACTTGAAATCAGCCAGGGTGTATTTACAACGTCAAAACCTGTTTCCTCCCAGGGAGCCAATTTTGAATCACTTAGTAGCACACAGCCGGGGTATAGCTTTTATACATATGAAACAATGTATTTTTGGTAAGTTATTTGTTCCACTTTGCAATAGATAGTGAGTAGTTTTCCCGTGTCCATGTTCTTCTGCTATGGTATTTTTAACGGTTTCATAGTATTTCATCTTAGAAAAAGCATGCTATGTATAGTTAATCCCCTGCTACTGAACATTTATTTCCAACATTATATTAATGAAGCTATTGCCTGTATAAGCAATATTATACTTACTTTAAGTTTTTGATTCTCAATACATGTTAATCTTCAACATTTTAATGTCAAATAATGAAAACCACAATAAAGTACTTTTGTTATAAATCCCCATGGCTATGACAGAAAGTGTGTAACAATATTTTTAATATATTTTTTAAATTGAAGTATAACCACTTACAGTGTGTCAGTTTCTAGTGTACAGCATAATGTCCTAGTCATGTATATATATATATATATATATATTTATATACATACATATATGTATGTTCATTTTCATATTATTTTTCATTATAAGATACAAAATATTGAATATATTTCCCTGTGCTATGTAGAAGAAACTTGTCTGTTATCTATTTTTATATATAGTGGCAAAGGAAACCGTAAGTAAAACAAAACGACAACCTACAGAATGGGAGACAATATTAGTGAATATAGTTTCATGGTGAGAAGTCTGGGTTCTGCTGTGAGGATGGTCTTTTCACACCTGACCCTGACATTTATCAAATATGTGACTTGAGGGAATTTCTAGTTCAACTACTCCTTCAGTAAAATTGATTTAATAGTAGTATTTACCTCATAAGTTTTCTGTTAGTATATGATTAATTTATATAAAGGTCTCAGAAAAGAGCTAACACATGTGGCTAGCACTATATATTTGTGAATTATCATTATTACCACAATTATTATTTTTCCATAGTCAAAAGTAGTGATAAATGCAGTTTTCAGGTATTCTGTTATGCTTTGGCCAACCAATTTCATATATGTTTCTTTTTGTGCTGAAACGAGTAAAGAGATAATACTTGCGTGTTGCTTACATAGTGTTTGGCATATAATACAAAACGCAGGTCAGGAATTATTATTATTTCCATTGACAGTATATACATTTTTTGGCCAGAGCTTGGCAAATGGTTATAGCTAATTTCAGATGGATGGGGAATTTTAACCTCTCTGATAGCCAGAAATAGAGAAAAATAGATATTGGGGTGTATTTGTAATGTATGACACACTCTCAAAGATCCAGTTTTCTAAATAAAAACAGAATTCATTAAACTTGGAAAGCATTTACTTGAATATAAAGAAGAACAGTATTCTTCTTTTAGATTATATTCATAGTTAATTTAACATCCATAATAATATTTGGCTTTCATTCAAGTTATTTCACGTAGAATAAGATCACTCATATAAACACACATATCATTAACTTTATTTCTACCAATAAAGTACAAGGTCCATGTACTCTATTAAGTGATAGAGTTTAAAAAAAAAAAAGTTGTAAAAACCTCCCCTGAAGTTCACAAAAGCTAAAGCGATTTTCAGAAAACTGAGATTTGTAGGTCAAAAGCAGCCTGCTGCCTATTTTTATAAATAAAGTTTTATTAGACACATACACACTCATTCTTTTGTGGATTGTCTGTGACTCCTTTTTGCCATATGACAGCAGAGTTGAACAAAGTATGACATATTTACTGTTGGGCCCTTTTTTACTAAGAGTTTATGAACTCCTGCTGTCAAAACACAGAGACCGAAGTTATGGAAACGGAACAATCAAGCAAGCAAGCATACAGAAAACAGAACACAACTAAATCATCTGAAATTTCCAAGGACAAGAGTAAACTGATAGGGTCAGCATATGAAAGGAGATGGACTCTCGTTGAGTTTTGACAGGAAGTGTTCAGATTTTCTGCAACAGCAAACAGCATAACCTAATGGCAGTACTGCTTCTTGGTAACTCTAATTCATAATAACCATGCATTTAAATTACTGGTAAACTTCACTGATTTAACAAAATCTGAGACACTGTTTATATTAATTTCCAAAGCTTCAAGGCTTTTTTTTTTTTTCCCCACAGAAACATACCCTAAAATACTGCTTGTTATGTTGGTGTTTTAGGGAAAAGCCAAGTGAAGAATTTGAGTAAATATGTGGAAAATTTGGGCAAAAGCCACTCATTTTCCTCAATTACAAGCAATTTTCCAAATCACTTTGCATGGTATCATATGGTAATTTCTGAGATTAAAAGAGGAAAGAAAATTTCTGGAAAAAATACCATGCTTTAAACTTGAAGGGATCTGTGGTGTAATGTCCAAGTTAAGTAAATCTTGGTCTTTAATAAATATTAGTATTTTTTAATGTGCCAGAATTAAGGAAGAGAAGCCAGAGGTGGTGGTATCTGTAAATTATTTTACCCCTTTTCATTTTTATCTTATTGTTTTATTTTTCCTTGACCTCTGATTGTTAGTTAACTAGATTTTGTCTATCTCCAGCCAGAAACAAAGCAGCAAGTGCTTTCTGGGTGAGAACATTTAGATCTATCTTTTTTTTTTTTTTAATTTTAATTAATTAATTTTTAGAGGAAGTACCCAGGCCCCCCTGCATGCTAGGTCTTCGCTGTATCACTTGAGCTATACCCTCCACTTAGACCTTGTTTCTGCTTCTGATTTTTACCTTTACAGTACAGATACAGAAAAAAAAGAGTCCTGGCTGGAAGTTGCCTTGGAAGTGATCTTAGAAACCATGTATCTCTGTCCAGTACAGGGTTTCACCATAATTTTAAATAAATAAGTTAGACTAACTGGAAAGCTTCAATCTAGACTGTGATATTGAGGAACGCACATTAGACTTTTCTGTTTTAATTTCTACAGAGCTTTATATAAAAAAGGTTCTTTTTTTTTTTTCTTTTACATTTGTTGAAGAGTATTGAGGACCTTAATGCACCATATTGACAGAGTAATAAAAATAGCAAATTGCATTTCAGGCCGTGTGCCAACATCATTAAACTTCCAGTCATACCCAAAATAATAAGGAGGGCAAAACAAAAGCTGTGGCTGTTCCCCAGCTCAGCTGGGATCCCTGGGGAACTGTTGTCAGTAGCCCACCTTGGGTTCCTTATACACTGAACCTCTGAACTACTGTTGTAGCCGATTTTGGCTTCGATTTTATAAACAGTCTGCCCTTCTTTCTTCTCTGGTTTGTGTTTTAAAGAAAAAGTTTAATTGATACCTGTTCTGTGAGTTGGCCACTTGGATGCTTCCTGTTACCAGTGATTGAGTGTCCCTCTCCCCTATCCAGCTACCCTACTTTCAGATTTACATGTGAAGAATTTAAATGTGCCAGAATAAATACTCCTTTTAGTTAAATCAGTGACCCCCAAAGAAAGCCATTCTACAATTTTAATCCTGCACTTGTCCATGGCAAATTGAGCAATAGAAAGGCTTGTATGACCCCCCTCTACCAAAATACAACCCTGTAAGTTACCAGAGTAGATTAAAAAGTAAATCTTCAAACTAGTCCACTCCATTCGAAATCAATCAGAAAAAGGTAACATTTTATGGCTACATTTACAGATTACAAAAACCCTTATTCCAAGTGGCTCAAAATAATATTTAAAAAAACAAAATTAAAATTTGAATTTTCCAAGGAGTAAGACGCTTTCAAAATGATTGGGTATTTAAAAATATGTAGATATACGTTATAATGTTACACCCCTTAATTTAAACTCATGTTATGTATCGTCTACTATGTCAGCATTCATTTAGAAATTAAAAAAAAAAAGTTTTCTTTTTTTCCCCTTTATTTTCATTCCTATCAGAAAGGAAACATTCTACTTCTTAACTCCAGACTCATTTTTAAGGAAAATAAGTATCCGTGGAGATCTTGGTACAAGAGCAAATCAGGAGGATAGTACCATATATACTCAGGACAAAATTTTCATCTGTTAGTTTTCTGAAAATTCTTTACAATAGAGAGTGCTTGAGTATAACTGTTCAACATTACACCACGCCATCTTCAATTGCTTTATACAATGTCTCAGGAAATGGTCCAGCAGGTTTGCTGTAGCTAAAATGAGATTCATCTCCAGTATCGATTTACTTATCCCGCGACAGCACTCACATCTTGAAAGTCCTCAGATGCTTTGAAATCCTCATTTTTGTTCAGTTGACTGTGAACTTAGCTGCTTGTTCTTTCAAAATTGCAATATGCAGGCAAGCTTTCACTAAATTTCTTCATGAACCATTTAAACCAACCTACATTTAAGGACTTCTGAAACTACAAACTCAGAATTTTCAGATGCTTTTCTCCCCTCTGATTAAATTTAACTAATTGTGAAGTAGTTCAAACACCAAGGAAAAATAACATCAAAATGAGCAAATAGTCTTGCATCTTCACTTCAGTACAGCCTGATGTACCTAATACAAAGCTCAATTTCATTTCAATGTGGCAGGACCATTGCATGCACCATGGTATTACCATCTGATAAGTATGGAATGATAAATCAATCTATGCAATCTACACTAAAAGACTTGCTTTCATAGACTAGATTGCCGTAGCCTAAGCAAGGAGTCAAAATGGGCCCAAGTTATCTTATTAAAATCAGAAGATAATTGCAAACAAAAATACGAGTTAAGGACAAATGAAAACCCAGAATGACTGGACCTCACAATGGAAAACAGAACAAAGAGTAGAGGGAAAAGTCTGAAGACCAAGGGTTAAATGGTAAGTTGGAGAATCAGATGGTGTTATCTGCAAATTTACGTTGAACAGAGAATGGGAATTGGAGGTTCAATAAGAACTTTGTCTTTCACTGAATTAGAATGGTTCATCTTGAACCACAGTTAAAAGCTTAATGAACTTGGGTACAAGAATCACCTTTTCAGAGACCTCAGGAAAGGAGAATAAAATAATTCAGAAGAAAGGAGTAGCAGATCAGAAGGAAAGCCATTGATTAAGAAGTTTAATTGAATGTCAGTAGGGAGACACTCTTCTAAAATGTTTGGAACCACCTTGAAAGTACTCTGCTAAAATTAAATTTGTCTGAATGAGATGGTAGGAAAAATCTATAGATGTTGTTTGTGTGAGATGATAGTTTTAAGATACTGAATAAACCTTCTCCCTCACCTGTGGGTAGGAGTAAAATAACCCAGAGACAGAGTGCATAGACAGGAATGTATGAGCCTTGTGTAGTGGAATTGTGTTGATGTTTGCCTGTTAGCTATTCCTCTTTTTTTTTTTTAATTGAGCTATAGTCAGTTTTTATAATGTTGTATCAATTTCTGGTGTACAGCACAATTTTTCAGTCATACATGAATATACATATATTCGTTTTCATGTTCTGTTTCATAGTGAGCTACTACAAGATCTTGAATATATTTCCCTGTGCTATACAGCATAGACTTGTTTATCTATTCTATGTATACCTGTCAGTATCTGTCAATCTCGAATTCCTAGTTTGTCCCTTCTCACCCCCCTCACCCCCATTCCTCTTGTTCTAGTAAGAGTTCTACTATTTTTTGTGTATAAGTATTACATAATAATAAAATATTACATAGTTATTGAATAAAATATAATAAAATATAATTACAACAAATAATAATTATTTTACTAAGACCAACACTTACATAGCTCTTATTATATGCCGGGAACTGTGTTAAGGGTCTGTCTAATCCTCGGTGCATTGATGCTAATACTATCTGCTTTTCACTAACGAGACAAGTAAGCACAGAAGTCCTAGCATCCTGCACAAGATCCCTCAGACAGTTAAATGATAGAACGAGAATAAACTCAGAAAGTCTGGCTTCAAATCAACGTATACATTCTTTCCATATTTACTAGTTAGAATATCACAATTTATTTTGCTAATTGCTTGACACTTTTCTGTTTTTAGAAAACTTTCCATAAGAATACATAGTTTCCTCATTATCACAATTGGCATAGTATTTGCATAGATGTAGCATAATTTAATTAATTCATTCCACATTGGGGGATATTTATAAATGTTTCCAATCTTGTGCTGGTACAAGTAATAATGTAATAGAAATCTTTACGTAGAACATTTTACACATTTAAGAGTGCATCTTTGAAATAAAATGATTGCAGAAACAAAGAGAATATTTAAATGTAATCTTGACTGATATCATCAGGTCACTTCCTAAAAGCAATACATAGAAATACTTTTTCCCACACAGCTGGCCAGAAGAATGTTTTATTAAATGTGACTTTTAACTTTTCAGATTTACAGATGGAAAATGGAAGCTAACTATCATTTTACTTATAAATTCTCTCATTATTGAGTAAGGTTGAGCAAGTTTTTATAACTTGAAGAGTCATTGTATTGACATTATTTTTGCATTTTTCTATTATGCTGATCAGCTGTTTTTTTCTCTAAGAGCTATTTACAAATGAATAAAATGAGTCTCTTGTGGTATATTTGTCAACCCTCCTAACAAATTTGCAATCTTTTTCATTTGTCTTTTGATTTTTCCTACCACTCAGAAGGTTTTTGTTTCTTTTTTTCTATTTGTTTTGATATCATCAACTATAGCAATCTTTCAGTCCATGCCTCTGAATTTTGTCTGTGTTTTGAAAGACATTTTTCAATCTGAGCATATAAAACTATTTCCCCACGTTTTCATCTAGTACTTTTATGATTTCATTTTACTTCAAAACATTTAGTCCATTTGGAATTTAACATTTAGCCTATATGGGAGTTAGCAAACAGTAGATATTTTACATGTGATATTTTTGGCTAGAGTCAGTAGGGTATTGAATTCTTTCTTTCATCTCTACAGTCTTTCGCTCATTCACAGACACGAAGGAAACTCTTGTTGTATGTGTGGGTTATGGCCATACAAATATGTTTAAGGCTTGGACCTTAAGTGTGTCAAAGGCAGTGAAACAGTAGTTTCTGCTTCTTGATTTCTGTATTCCTATGAATCTAATCTCATACTCATATTCAAAATTAAGTTTTGATGACAGAATGCTAGATAAAGTCACCAAAATATCTAATAAAAAGAAGTCTTTCAAAAATATTTGAACATTATTTAACTATAAAGTTATCAGGCAGTAAAGTGGTATTTTTTTAGACTAGTATCCAAGCAAAATTGATGACAAGATCAAGAGAAAACCTTTTTAATGTCATAATAGAAGTTCTATTACTTGGTGTAGTTTCTCTTCAGTGAGCTGTGGTTTTAATGAACTGTTTTAACTCTCTTAATCATAGTGAAATTAATAATTTGACAATATTTTTACCTTATGTAGGGATGGACAGTTGTGCAAGATTTAAGTATCACCTGAAGACCTGGTGAGATTTTGCACTGTACATGTGATGCTATCTCCAGTGATCTTTGAAATTTCAGGAATGAGAGTCTTTATTTGTATAAAGGAGTTAGAATAAGTGCTCTACAATTTCACTCTCAGTTCTAGAATACTGTGATAGTTGGCTGTTTCAAACTTTCATCTGATGTCACTGATTATTGAATAGCCGAGTTGAAACAACAGAATTTGACCTCAGCACAAAAATTTTTGAAGGCTGATTTTCAAAAAAATGGTAATGAAGTCTTATTTCTTTTTTTTTTTATCTTAACCAAAACTAAAACAAGAGTCATCTGAAATTCTGCTTCTTGAATTCTACTTCTTAATTGAGTTATTAACCTATTTAAAAAAAAAAAACAAATTCAGTGGAACATTGTATAAATAACAATAGAGAATCATAGCATTAAAATATTACTGAGTAATTCCTTAGCCGCAAAAACCTAAAACCAAATAGCAACTCATGAAGGTGCCTGTCTCAGTTTTGAATCATTCAAAAGATTACAAATAACATATTCTACCACGTCAATTTACTCTGTTCGTAGGTGAGTAACCTTAGTGAACTTTGACCCGTCTATAGTTATTAACCATCTGCTTCCAAAGGAAAATGATGCTTTCTTCAATGAAAGACATAAAAACACCGAGTGTATGCCTAATTGCCCAGCTGGCTGAGTTTAGAATAAAACACTGCAAAGCTGATTGGTAAATTGATTTTGCCATTTGCTGTGGTTTTCTGCAGGCATCTAATCAATTGGATAGTTTGTGCTGACCCATTTTTGGGTTATTTTGTTCTCTCTGTAATATTTATCTTCAATACCATTTTAGCTGTATGTATTTTTATACATTTGTAAAATGAAAGCACTCTCCTAATGCTGATTCTAGGGCTTTTGCATGACAGGTACATATAATGTACAAGAATACATAATTTAAAAAATTAAGCCAGTGTCCAGCATAATAAAAAGTTTCTACAGCGAATATATTCAGTATGGAGTTTTTTAATTTAATTAAGCTGAGGAACAAAAATTTTGAGATACAAGAATTTGAATACTACATTAATGATAAATTTGTGACTTTTCTTCCCTAAATATTTGACCCATTAGTCTATAGATTCCAGAATTTGGAAGTAACCTTAAATGTCCTCTACTCCCACAAGCCATCTCATGCTGGAATTCCCTCTGCAACATCTCCACCATGTGGTTATTTGGCCTAAATCACCACCAGTGACGGGAAACACAGTATGTCCAGAGGAAATTCATTTTACTCCTGTTCAGCTCTGATTGCTGCATAGCCCCTCTATATGTTAAGCTCGAACTGATCTATCTGAAACTCCTAACAATTGATTTCAATTCTGCCCATTAGTGCCTAATACACTGAGCTTCAGTAACCCTCACTAATTCTCCCTTCCCATTGAAAGACCTTTCAATACACAAAGAGATATTAGTATCACCTACATCCCGGTACATTTCTGATTGATCTCTTTCAAATATTTTATAGTGTGTTCATATTCCTATTAAAAGATGGAGCTTAGAAGTGTACATTACTCATTAGGTGGTAGCCAGTTCTCAGAGTAAAGATAAATTATTCTACCTGCCAACATTCATGACATGAAGACATTTCTATTCATGCAACCTGAGGGACTGTGATACAAGCCACACACTGCAGAACAGTGGTCTATAATCCCTAATTGCTAACAGACATATCCCTCTTGTCAAATGACACAGTTTGCTTTTTGCTTTCTACACAGTGGAAAGCAGTTAAGTTTGCTCAAGTTAACCATGAGTTTTCAACTTCCAGGCTTTCATTCAAATTAAAAGCTTAATGAATTCGATTTAAAATCTTTAATTCAATATTTAATACTTATAATTCTATCAGCTGGTTCAGCTACACATAACAAGGAGAAATAATTGTTGTGGCTTAAAAAAAATAAAAGTGTATTTCTGTCTCGTGAAAAAGCGACAGGAGGGATGTGACCCAAGATAGCTCAGTGGCTCCACAGCACCTCCAGTGGCCAGGTTGCCACCTTCCTTTTTCCAGGCATGTGGTTTCCTTCTCTGAGATCACCTCAAGTTCTTCAAGGGCCACTGAAGCCCCGCTATCACCTCCAAATAGTCTGTCGGAAGAAGAAAAAAGGCAGAAAAGGAAAAGAAAACCCTTCCAGCTGACTCAGTTGTGGGTCTAAAAAATTATTATTATTATTATTTTTATCTAGTCTATGGTTATATAGCAATGCAAGGAAGACCCACCCCTAAATTACTTTTTATTCTGGCCAGCAAGTCTCAACTGAAAATGTAGTTCTTCTAACATAAGAGGAAAGAGAGAATCGCATTCTTTTCCACGTGTATGTAGAGTATGAACATGAATTGTTCATCTGTTAAGTGATAAATCGAGTCACAACACATTTCAAAAGACTGAGAATCAGAAAAAGATGCTGTTTCACACTCACGAAAATTAAAATGTTTACAATATCTGGCAATGGTGTATAGCAAGGAAAACCCTGACACTCCTAGTGAAAGTGTGCATTTGTTCAACAGCTCTGAAAACCATTTTGTTGTTATCTAGTAACACTGAGTATCTATACTGTATAACTCAACTGTTCCATTCCTAATAGAATCTCTTGAATATATTCATCAGAAGACAAGTGATAAAATGTTTGTGATAGCGTAACATTAGGGGGAGAAAAAAAGATTGTAACAGTAGTATAAAATATGATGACATTGCTTTACATGGAAGTCATATCTATAGGGATAAACCTTATAAACATTAGGTGTCATAGAAAGTCACTAAAGAAATCAACATAATGAGATCTTTTATATGAAGAAAACTGACAAGAATTAATAATTTATTATTCAATGGTAAAAACACACACTGCTTTTAAAAAATAATGAACTTATCTGCAAAACAGAAACAGGTCTACAGACATAGTAAACAAACTTATGGTTGCTGGGGGGAAAGAGGATGGGAAGACATAAATTGGGAGTTTGAGATTTGCAAATATTAACTACCATATATAAAATAGATTAAAAAATAAATTTCTTCTGTATAGCACAGGGAGCTATATTCAACATCTTGTAGTAATGTATACTGAAAAAGAATATGAAAACAAATATATGTATGTATTTGTATGACTGAAACATTATGCTGTGCACCAGAAATTGACACATTGTAATTGACTATACTTCAATTAAAAAACATGAAGAGAAAAAAATAATGAAAGTAAATCATGACAAAATTAGTGAAAAAAAAGATGCTCTTAGGAGGAAAGGAGGGAAATAAAGATCATGAGGAGAGGAAATGAGGTACATAGGAAAATTACTAATTGAGATACCATGTGTCAGGTAGAGGGCCCTAAAGAATGTTCACACTGTATGTATACATTATATACACTACTGTATGTATAACATGCTTCATTAAAAATATGTAAAAGCTAGGAAAGACGGAGACATGTCCTGATTAAAAGAAACTTGTATGAAACAGTGTGATAAAAAGAGGCTCAAAATAAAAAGGGAAAGACATAAAGAAAGTGCAAACTAAAACTAAGTAGGACTTACTTATGAAACAGCCTGACATTGAATATTTAGAAGAGTAAAGTCATTAAAAGGACACATTATATAATAATACAAGGCAAAATTTATGAATATGTGATAGTCCTAATTCTGCATGGAACAAATAACACAGGGAATGGAGCAAAAACTATTAGAAAGGCGTAGAGAGTTCTGTTTCAATATTTTGTGTATTTATTGATGTCTTCACAATACCTAAAACAGGACTTGTGATACGAGGCATTCAAATTTGCTTTTGTAATAAACAGAATAAATAATTATAATGGAGCATTTATTGATGCTGTTAATTGCAGAGGAGTTTATTAGAAACAAATATTAACAACATAAAGGAATTGAATAATTCCAGAATACACATATAAACACCTATACATTCACATACATATACATAAATACATTTGTACATACATTTCTACATCTAATTATCTACAAGTAGTGCTAAATTTTCAGAACCTTAAAGATTTTAAAGCCAAATATTTTGACAAAATTAAAAACAAATAACAAAAGGGTGATCATAAACATATTAAGTGCTTAAAAGTAAGAAAATATCAGTATGTAACCCCTGGAATTAAAAAAGAAAAACATCAAAACTGATATTACAAATTATCTAAGCATCAATGAGCCAAATTTCATGCCAAACCACCTATGATTAGCAACATGGTATTCAGAAGAAAATGTGAAGATTTAATTGCTTTCTTTATTAAATCAAAGAAAAAAGTGAAGAAACCAATACATTATTTTAATTTTTTTAGGGAAAGTAGAAAGAGGAGATTTTATAAAGATGAGTTAAAGTTTAATAAATAAGAAAACATCAAAAATAAATACAAGTACTGGTTTTCTAACGATGAGAATGTCATTGTGAGACTTTGAAGCAAAAAATAAAAGAAGGAAAAATATAAATGTTAAGGGAAATTAAAATAGGTATAACCACAGATAAAGATTATAATTAAAAACAAAACTCTATACTGAAAATATTTGAACATTTATGATAATCTAATTTATTAATGAACTAAGAACAGCAACATTTACACAAGGATAATTAGAAAACGTAAAAATTGGAAAAGTTGATTTAAAATCTATCCGTTAGAATACACTAGAATAATATGATTTCACAGCTGAAAATCTATGTGAAATTTTTGAAATATAGTATTTCAAATATGGAAAATGCTACAAAGCAACCTGATTTGTTTAATGGACCTGAATAAATTACACCAAAAATAATAAAGACAAAAAAATCAGTCTACTGACCTGAAAGCATCATTCAAAACTAAAAAATTCTAAATTTATTTGCATTAATATCAGGGACTAGATCAGAACTTTTTCTAGAGCCACTATTATTTTTATAGTAGTAAAAACATAATAAACCTTTGCATAATGAAATATAAATGTATATTAACATATCAGATTCAAAATATATAATATTAATAAGGACATTATATTTTATTAAATTAAAATGAGGAAAAAATAAAGACAGTCTATTCCTGGTGAATACTATTCTACTTTAAGATCGCCTAAAATACTCCAGGGGAATAGGAAACCTACTAAAATTCACTAAGGTGAATATAAAACAATACTAAAATAATTAGCTGCTATCATAAGTAATAAACAGTGAACACTGAAATGTGGAAAGTATTCTATGCATAATAGCAACAACCACAAGATATATATATATTCATGTATAACTGAAAAATTGTGCTCTGCACTGGAATTTGACACAACATTGTAAAATGATTATAAATCAATAAAAAATGTTAAAAAAAAAAAAAAACCACAGGGACAAAATCTCCTTGGCAAAAGTTAACAAGAAAGACACAGGACCTAGGTAACATAAAACTGTAGTGACTGAAAGACAAAAATCAATATAAGAACAAATAGAAACCTGTAACACATTCTTGTACAAAATCATAATATCATAAAATTATAAATTTTCCAAACACCAAGCATACTACACTAAAACTACAGTATATAAATTCATTTCATTTAGTATCCTGCCAGGATACTAAAAAATATATACTTTGGTGTATTTCAAGACAAGTTAAAGGGAAATACAACAACCCGCAGTGAGACTAGTCCGACACAAAGAATCTTGTGTGCCATGACCTTGACCTATGACATAGTAGCTACTCATTAAAAAAGTATTTGAATGAACGGTTTTGAAAAATAATGTATTAGGAGCATTAGGCTGTTTTGAATATTTGAGCAGGACTAGAAATTATGAAACAGTTATTTTCAAAATAATATAATTGTTTCACATGTAATAATTGTCAGGTACTCTGTTCCTTATTATTATCATTCTCTCGTCACTAAGCCAGTTAATGGCAGGTATGCAAGTTATGAGAACCTCCCTGGAGTACTGTCCTATGGCCTCACTTTTGTTCTCATGTAGAGATGATCATCGGAATACAGTATAATTTGATTTCATGCATTTTGCTCTGAGACAGCTAATAACATGCCAACTGCTTTGGTTCTTTCTTTAGAGAATTATGCAGGGCTTATAAAGATGATCTGCCACTGTTTGAGTTCCGTAGGCGAAGGCACATCTTCATCACCGACTAATGTGGCGCTTGCTCTCGGAAGGCAGGAGCAGGCAGGACAGAGGCTGCCTCCACATCTGTCTCCTCCAGGGGGCAGTGGTGCTTCCTCCCCACTGTTTTCTTTATTAACGCTAATTTAGCCTTTTAAGAATTGGCAACTCTTTTGCAAAATTTGAGCATGTTTTTCCCATAGAGGAATAGATTTGAGAATTTGCAGGACTGATTAGATTTTTAAACAGTTATGCAGTAAGCCTCATGGCCTCACAAATATTGCTTTCTGTTTCTCAACCTGAAAGTACAGTTTACTGGCATGATTATCATTGCTGTAAACAAATCTTCATTCCAAGAAACCTCATTCCATGAGGAGTTTGGATAAGAAGCCTGAAAAATTAAATATTTATGTTCTTTCACACAATCGGTAAAATCCAAATCTTCTCCAAAGATGACATTCTCTTCCCTGCAAATCTTCGGAACATGTGAGTGTCTGGCATACATATATATGTGTGTGTGTGTGTGATGATAAATGTTTCTTGTCTTAAGATACTACGTTTTGGGGTAATTTGTAAGCAGCAAATGATAACTAATACAAAGCACCAGCAGCAGAAGCGTTTGCCAATTCAAGTAATAGGCTTTTGAGACTCCTGTGTGTTAGGTACTCTGTACACAATAATGGACAAAATAGAAAAGGCCTGTGCTCATCCACCATATGGTATGCTAATAAAATACCCAACAAAACCATCCAGATAAATTTTTAATTAAAGTTGTGTTAAGTTCAATGGAGGAAATGTGTGGTGTGCAGGGTGTGTCAAACAGGGGTGATCCATCTAGGCTGGGGGGTCAGTAGTGACTTCTCTCAAGAAAGTCTGTTTCATGCTATGAAAAAAGCAGGTATGAGGGTGAGCATAGCATTTTGGGTAAGAAGTAGAAAACTATCATTACAGAGTCGAGGGGAAGCATATGCCAGGGCCCTGGGGCTAGAACTCAGTAAGGCAAAGACTCTGATGTGTTGAGCCTTATAGAACATTAAGTACTGGAATTGTTTCCTAAAAGCAATAAAATTTTGAAGTTTAAGCCAGAACACTCATAATCATATTTGGCACTTTACTTTTTCTTATTCAGTTACAATGTGTCAGTTTCTGTTGTACAGCATAACATCCCAGTCATACTTATATACATATACATGTATTCATTTTTGTATTCTTTTTCATTAAGGATTATTACAAGATACTGAATATAGTTCCCTGTGCTACACAGGAGAAATTTGATTTTCATCTGTTTTTATATATGGTGTTTAACATTTGAAAATCTTTAATTCCCAAACTTATCCCTTCCCACTCACTTTCCCCCAGTAACCATAAGATTGTCTACTATGTCTGCGAGTCTGTTTCTGTTACATTTGGCATTCTAGAAGGACCATTGTTGTTCCCTTGTGGAGAAAACATGGATACTGGGAGGCCAGTTAGGAAACTGAGAGATGATGGTGGTTTTATGTCAGATGGCTATGCTGGGTTAGAGAGTGGAGACAAAGATACTCTAGAATGTAATCAGGTGTGCTGCTACAACATAAAATTAAAAAACATCTAGATTTCACATAGACACAAAATATTTACTGAATGGGAATATACTCTGTTTCATCAATCAGAACTATTTAATGACAACTTATAATGTATAAAACTATTCTTCATATACTATGGGGAAATAATGGATAAGGGCAAAAAGATTAATCCTACTTTGCTACAGGTTTCACTAGTATAATACTCTTCCTATTCCTTTACAAAAAATATCATAATAATATATTTAAAGGACTTAATTTCTGCCCAGAATTTGCTAATGACTTTTATATTTCTAATGTTAATCCTTTTCCACTGTTTTATTATCTAGCATAGCTACAAAGGTTGCCACCAATTGAAAAAAATAAAATTTTCTAATCCATGTGAGGAAGAGAAAAATACATACAGTACACCATAGCAGAAGAATTTCTCTTTTCTTTTCTAACATTTCCCCCCAGAATGATCAAAGTTCAGGTAATCAGTGATATAAAATGATGTAATCCCAGAAATCAATCAGTGGATACTTGAAGGAAAATCACCTTCTACTTTCATACAAGAGATTCCAGAAGGTAATCCAGACTAATTACTTGAAAGAAAGCTTTCTTTCCAATATAACTTTGCACAACGAAAGAATATTTCATGTTATTGAATAGTTCATATTATTCCATTATACAAAATATTGTAGTCAGATCAAATGATTTCTCTACCACACCTCTGATGATGAGTGCCTGTAGCAGCAGAATTCTATTTTTTAATCCCATTTTACAGTCATAAGGGTCACTTAGAGGGAAATTAAAAATAGCATATTTTGCTCTGATATAGCACTTTGCTTTTCATTTTATATCCTACTTTAAATAGATAAATAGCAATTATGGATTTTCTCTAGTGAGACGCTGTGTTGCAAAGATCAACTTATGAAAAAGAACATACTATGAAATGCAGAGTCAGTACTGTGCTTATGATAAAGTGTGTTCCAAAATAATGTGCATTCCTTCCTCTCCAGAGGACTATGGGGTTATTAGCTTTCCTAATGTACTTACATTTTCTGTAGCAAGTTTTACAAAAGTATCACACTTAGCCATTTCCTCTAGAATCCTACAGGGCAGCACTGAGAAATTGGACTTCATTTTGAATTCCACACTATGTTCAGCTCCAAATTCTGTGATTCTCTTAATAAAAGCACATCTTGTTTTGCCAAAGGCTGGTGATCTCCCAGGAGTCTAGTTCCCTGCCTTCATTTAATGATTATTGGGCATAATTGTTCAGGTTTCACTGATTAGCGTCTATCACCTTGACAGCCGTTTTAACCTTATGCGGATAAAGGGCAAATACCGTCTCATCATCTTTGGGTTATTACACTTGGTTCATACTCAGTGATTATTGACTCTGTACCTCCGACTCAGATTTAAATAAAAGGCCACTTATACCATATTAGACAACCCATGCTTTAATTTTATGAAGGTCATGCTTATGTCAGGAGCTGTTAAGCCATCAACCTAGACTCCAAACATCTGCTCAGGGTTAGCATTAAATAGATCCCCAGAAATCCACAATAGAAATACAATGAAGTTTGTGCGTGTGTGGTGGGGGAAGGTTAGCATACACTTACTATTGTATGAAACAATATTGAAGAAAAGCTACTCAACAATTATATGTGGGGGATTGTTATAGTCACTACAACTTAGGGGACATAGAAATTTGGTAAATATACCTTAACTGATCATCCATTGAACAATTAACTACAGATTTCTGAAAACAAGAACAAGAAATCATGCATAATTTTATTCTTTCTTCAGCACCCAAGGAGTTTTCTTAAAACAAAAACCAAAATAAAACACTGTAATAGGAATATTTGCAAACATACTTTTTACAAATTTGTGATGCAGAACACCGTATTTATTTTACGTTGTACCTTAGAGAAAAGCACTGAGGCAATGTTTTTTCATATGATAATATGGTTCTGTAATACTGCCAAAAACAGTAAGGAAGTCAGTCAAATAATATCTTCTTCCTCAGAGCTTGGCAGGAGATTGTGGTCTGTTCTTAAAGAGAAAAGCTACTATTGAGACATCAGCTTTGTCGTTTACAGACGGGTCTACTGCGAATTGTGTCACAGTGGAGCTCCCATGTGGAGGATAACTAACAGAGAAAAGATAAAACAGACCGCTTGTCCTAGGACTGAGTCACCACTGAATCACCATTTCTTATTTTGACAACTTAATCAATCATAGCTTCTCCTCATTGTTGTCTTAGCCCTCATATCAAAAAGAAGTTGTGGGCATTTTTATTTCCTTTGTACAGGGAAGACAATCGAAGATCATAAGACCTCAGAAATTTCCCCATTACACAGGTTTACATGTTGGCTAATCATGTAAGATTGGTAAAATTACTGATTTTTAAAGTCTCTAATAAGTTCTCCTTCTTAAGAAGAAAAAAGCATATTATTAACCTGACTTGTAAAAACTGAATGGTGTGGACTCTTTTATATATGTGTTCCAAGACACAGGCTTCTGACTTAGATTATTTTTCAGAGGATTTAAAAGACGTGGGATAACTCAAACATTCTGGCCTGTGTAGAAAACATTGGTTAGGATTTCTTGGTCCTAGTGGTACCAGATGTTTAAATCAATTGTATAGTATTTACACTTTTTTGTACAAAAGTTAAGAACTTTTGGTCAATAGATAACTAATTCCAATTGAGATATTATTCAACACAGAGGCTAATTATAGCTTACTAAGGTGCATGTATTTGTGGGGATGTGAAATAAGATCTGGGCGATACCACAAATCAACAGGGAAAATAAGGGCTGTTTTTGGAAAAACTGATTTACTATCTGGAGATAAAATACAAAGCTGGATTATTAGTTCATATTGTACAAAGATGAATGATTAAACAATTAAAACCCAAAATATAAAATGTCAAACTCTAAAGCTAATACAAAGAAATATAAGATATTGGTGCTGGAAAGATCTTAAATTGACAAAAACAGCAGAGACTCTAATGTGAAAATTAGATAGATTTAATTACATTGAAATTAAGGACTTCTGTTGAGTAAAGGATATTATGAATAAACTCTGGAGTCAGATGACAGATTGGTAGGTGTTATATACAGCATCAAAAACCCACAAAGAATTAATATCCATTGATGCTACCTTCAAAATATGTCCAGAATCGCACTGCTTCTTACCATCTCTTTTGTTAATATCAAATTCAAGCCATCATCCTCTCTCGCCTGGATGCTACCGTAGCTTCTTGACTGGTCTGCCTGCTTCTACACCTGCCCATGGACTGTGTCTTTTCAACACAGCCACCAGAATGCTTTTTTATAAATCATACACCAGAGCATGTCATTCCTCTGCTCAACAATGGCCACTGCCAGCCCACCTCACTCAGAGCGAAATAAAAGTTCTGTCTCTTCTCTGATTAGACTTCCTACTACCATGTGTCTTCCCTCTAGCTTTCATGCTGTTCCTCAAACACTTGCATTATATGTGCATCTTAAATCTTTGGTTAGCTTCTCTCTTGAAGGTTTCCTCCAGATACCTTCACAGATAATACTCATGACTTCTCCAAGTCCTTATTTAAATGTCACCTGCTGAAAGACTTCTGTGCTAATCACCCTTCTCCCAATTCCTTTATCCTGTTCTACTTTTCCTCCTTTTCCTAACACTTCTACTTATCACCTTCTAACATACATACTATTTCATTCTCATTCATTTAACTTCCTTGTTTTCTACGTACCACCATCCCCCACCACTGCTAACTAGAATGCAAGCTTCAGGTTAAGATTTTTTTTTTTTTTGGTCATCAATCTATCATTCACCAATATATCCTCAGTGCTTAAAGAAATACCTACCACAGGGTAAGTGTCAATAGAAATCTAATTAATGAATGAACTAATGAATGGATATATGAAAATAACAAAATTGTAAAATTCATTCTCGTTCTGAAAAGGAACCAGGTAAAGATGAGCAATCCAACAGAAAAATGAACAGGTTCTTCACAGAGAGTAAATTCAAGTGGTTAACAAATATAAGAAGAGATGTTCAAATTCACTAGAATATCACAGATTAAAACTACTATGAAATTAAACTTTCCATGCAAGAGATTGGCAGAATTCGAAAGCTGGGTGTCACCATGGTTTGACGATGTGGAGAGGGGAACCTTCCTCATGCACTATTAAGGAGTGTAAACTGGTATAGCCTTTTGGGGATGTATTCTGGCAGTTCCCTGTTAGGTTAGTATGTTTACCATCCATGGCTCAGTGATCCCTTGCTTTCATAGTCTTCCCAAGAGGGGGTGCATATGCACATATTTGTCACAGTATTGTTTGAGCTAGCAAGAGAATGGAAGAGACTTAGTTAATGACTAAAGGGGGACGGATGAATAAAATATACAGATCTGCACCACAGAATCTTATGAATTAGTTACAAATCACAAATTAGCTATATATCAGGCAAACTAGAGAGATTATAGAAATGAATGCTGAAAACAATGAAGTATGAACATAACTGAAATACAATTTTAGTGCATGCACATTAAAAATGCACACTACTTGTTTTACAAAGACACCCTTGTATTTAAGAGTATAGTGGGGGAGGGTATAGCTCAGTGGTAGACCGCATGCTTAACATGCATAAGGTCCTGGGTTCAAACCCCAGTACCTCCATTAAAATAAACAATATATGAATAAATAACCTAATAACCTCACCCCCCAAAAAAAAAATTAAAGAAAAAAAAGTAGATCAGACACATTGTAGCAGTTGGAAGGGAGGAAAGGATATGATGACCAAAACCGACAGTAACACTATTGCCATCAGCACAAGGGCAGGATCCGGCTCCAGGCTTCCCTCCAGCGGCGTTGGCAGCTTCTGTTGTTTCTACCAGCCCTTTCTACCTTAAGCTTTTGAAGTCCTCCCATCTGCTTTGCAACCAAATCCTTGTATTAAATGTGTAAAATATCTAGAAAGGGCTTTCTCTTCTTGAGGATATGCTAACTGCTGCTATACTTGATGACATTAGTCTGTAATGACTGAAAAGCATAATTCACTCAATCTCTAAAGTTGAGAGAAAAGAAAGAAAATCAGAAAATATACATAGAGCAGGTATAGCTCTTAAATAGGAAAAAAAAGTTGAATTAAATGCACTCATAAGCTACAATTCATTTAAATATTTCTTCACTTTAAATTTAGGTTTTCCAATAATTTATTGCAAGATGGTTACATTTTCTGTGTGTGTGTGTGTGTGTGTGTGTATGTATTTTTCAAGAGAAACAGAGAAAGAGAGAAAGCAGGAGACTGAGAGAGAAAGATAAGCTAAGCCAATAATCATTGGATATTGTACCAGGAGGCCAATAGGGCAGCTTGCCCCAGGAACAGGGCATACTTTGGGATGAAGCAGTTCTTTATTATAAAGGAAATTTCTGGAATGAAGACCAGCTGTCAAGCCTCACCGGCCAAAACCTCTGCAGCTGAAGAATAAGTGCCTTGATCCTGAGGGAGGATCCGAACAGCACACCACGGTGGACACGGAGGTGCCAATTTTCTGTCACACTGTCCATTACACCTACCTGAATCCTTCCTTTACCATCCATGTCCCACTGAGAATGGGCATGCTGTCCAGTATCAGTTGGAAGAGAGATCCTTTATCTTCCTCCTTCCCCCTCTTCCCTCCTTTTTATTTTTCTTCTTAAAATATTCTTTTAAAAAAATTAAGGAGGAAGTTGTGTTTCTTATTGACAGCAGATGAAGTATTTCCCTTCTCACTTAAAAAGATTAGAACAATACTTTAATTATTGAATTCTTTTGTTCCTCTGTTCATCCAGTGCCATTTTATCGATTAATTGCTATGTGTTTCCTTGTTAAAAAATAAACCTTGATGCCACTTTTAATTTTGAAGGCATTCTTATTCAGCTGAATAGTTCCCTGGCTTTCTTTATAGACACGTGGATCTTGGTATCAGGATAAAACAAGCACAATATGATGACAGCCTAATGACAGAATTCCAAGAGCTGCCGAGAGGAAATGAAATGTTAGATAGAAAGCATCCACACATCCTTTTTCCTTCACACTGAGTTTGTCTTGTAAGGGAAGAGGAGTTATCTCTCAGAAAGCAATTTGTAGGCAGAGAAGTTAAAACATCTCTTTTTCCAATAAACACAAATTATGACCTTATTGCATGGAAATCTTTAACTTAATAAACTCTTATTTTCTGAGGACATAAAACAAACACTCAAACGTCAACCACACTAATACTGACAGCCAATTCCAAATACTATAGTATCTCTTGACTTTTTTTTATGCATACAATCATATAAGGAATTAATATTTTGGTGTGAGATAGTCTGATGCTCCATCCCAACTAAGTGATGTTGAGTAAATTATTCAATCTTTTCAATTCTCAGTTTTCTCCTCTGTAAAATGGAGATAAGCATTCCCATCAGTTTGTGTCAAGAATTAAATTATATTTATCAAGGCACAGATTTGTTTGATGTTTTAATCCAAAGAGACAGAATTTAAATGTCTGAAATATTTATGTAAACTTCTTAGATAAACATAGGGTAAATAAACAGTCATTGTTCTAGAATTAGACAATCATCAGATCTTTTGCATTTAATTCAGGCTGCCTTCCTTGATACCCCTAAGTTGCAAAGCTGGAGGAAATGTGGATCACGGGGGTCAATGCCCTCGATTTTGTCACCCTCGGACAATGATGTGCCAGAGCGCTCTGTATCGATGAACAGTTGTAAAAGTGAGCCTGTGAAATTGATTTCTTTTAAAGTAAATTTGCTCACTTAAGTTCAAACCATGGCCTAAAGACCCAGGGACATGGGCACAGCCATACAAATTCAGTCCAATACTAGGCTATGGTCTTTGGAACAATGGACAACCACAAGAACATCAGTTTTTAAAAAATCCCAAGTATAGACTTGCATACATTGAGCTTGGATTTGAGGGGCACGTTGTGCTTCCTCAAAGATCAGTGGCTCATTCGGGAGTTAGTCTTATGCTGTCATCACAGATCAGACATCATTGGCTGGTCAGTTAAGGAACAGATTTCATTATGTATTTTTTCTTTTCTTCCCTCTTTCTTTACTTTGTTCCTTATTTCCTTCCTTCTTTTTATTTCATAATAATAACAAATGGCAACAAGAAGCAGGGAAAGTGGTGCATTTATTGGCTATCATTAGAAAAATAGACAGCTGTAACTGTATTTACTCTCCAAAATTATGGGATATGCCATGCTGACTACATTTAGGAAGTGATTGTGTACAATCAGCACTGCTTCTAATGTATGGTTCAGTAATTGCCCAAATGCTCAGTATCTTCATGTTATATCTACACATAATATGAAGACATCATCAACCAAATACTCCAAAATTAATCATTCTCCATATTTTACTTTGGTTATCATCTTTATTTTAAAACTACCTATATTCAGTAAGACATAAATTCTTTGTTTTTAAGAAAATCTATCTAAAATATAGTTTATCTTTCAATTGTACCACAATATGCAGGTGGAGTGGAGGGGCAGAGGTGAGAGAGGAAAGAAAATGAGAAGCATGGTTCCTGGTATCACGGCAAGCAAGACCACACTAAGGTGATGACACTTGACATTGGCTCATTTGATGTTTATAAAGCACTTCAAACTTATGATGTCATTGTTCAATAAACCAGAGGTCCTAACTCGACACACAATAATAATTTAAAGGACGAAGATTAGCATGAACTAAAAAGATTGAAGGAAGTAAGAAAGAGATATAACTGGAAGTGGCTGACGAAGGATAAGTAGAGTTAAATGTGAGAGGAATGAAGGGGAAAGAATGTCTGTAGAGGGGAAAGCACACTCAAGGTCATGGAATAAAAACTTTGTACAGGTGACCTTGAACAATGCAGGGCTAGGAGCACTGATCCCCACCCCAGTTGAAAATCTGCTTATAAATTTTGACTCCCCAAAAACTTAACTACTAGTAGCCTACTTTGGTCCAGAAGCCTTACCAATAACATAAACAGTCATTAACACGTATTTTGTATGTTATATGTATGATATACTGTATTCTTACAATAAAGTAAGCTAGAGAAGAGAAAATGTTGCTGGGAAAATTATAAAGAAGAGAAAATACATTTACAGTACCATACTGTATTTACTGGTAAGTAATTTATGTTGTCTGTTGACAGGATGAATCATCTGTCATTACCTACATCAATACTGTCTTACTGATATGAAATATTGTAGATATATTACTAACACTTAAAAATGAAAAGATGATGTGAAAAAGAAATTCATATTTGTTTACAGGTTTAACAATTCATGCATGGATAACAAAGACGCAGCAGCAATGTGATGGCTTATGTTAGCCCAGTATAATTCATACAATTGTTTCATGGTAGCCTAGCCTATACACTGATGAATGAAACTTTGTAAAATTTTAATGGCATGTAGTATTACAGTCATATTTATAATACAGTGCTGGAAACATTGTTACATTAAAAAAAGCACCTGTAATGAGAGGCTCACATAGTTTCCCCAAATACAAGAGAGAAAGGCATACTATAAGGTCATGTAATTCTTTGAAAGTAAAGTTATAAAACAATAAGAAAACTAACCCATTATTAATTTTATCTTAAATATCGCTCACCTTATGCCTATGGAAAGATAGGTTATCCACTGCAATGCAAGTCTTGCACACAATGTTCTACACATATATTTTTGTGTATTTATTGAGAAATCCATGTGTAAATGGACCTATATGGTTCAAACCTTTGTTGTTCAACGTCAACTGTACATACTGATTAATAGCTCTGTTGTACTTGGTCTCCCATATAAGCCGTCTCTAAGCTAGAGATTAGAATGCAGGGCATTTTTAGGAAATGCCTTTGGAATCAACACCTGGGGACAGGCAAGGAAGGAAGTTGGATTTGGCAGAAAAATAAGTTGAGCTTGAGGCATTCCCAGTGATGGCTCAGCCAACTGTACAGGTTGGCTTCCAGCAGACAGGCAGCTTGAACTTGGGATGGCCCTTCAGGGTTGTCCTAAGTTGGAGAGAGCACCTATGTTGATCATCAGTGGATACCACTGGCCCATGAAAAGAGGTATGACTTTGGATAAGGAAGATTTTTAGCTGAGGGACTTCTCGAAGTGAGCCGAATCTGAGAGCCATTTGCTGTCACAGTCATAGCAGGTGGGGACTTCATTCCTAAAAGTGGGTCTGGGTAGCACGTCAGAATCTACCCTATTCCCTAAAACCTTTCTTTTTTTCTTTTGTTAATGATAACAGACATATTTCAATGAAAGAATAGAAGCCCAATAGAATGAATATATTGTAGTTGGGAATTGAATGAGACAGTTTCTGTTGGAGATGAAAGGGAGATATACTTATCATGTACTATTGGAACTTGGCTTTAGGTTTATAAGATCTGGAAGAGGAATTTGGATTTGATGCAAGTTAGCAATACAGGGGTTATGCTTTCATGATTGGGTTACTACAACAGTGGAATGTTGGATGAGTTGAAGAATAGAAGACTGGAAGCAGAGAAATCAACTAAACAACTAACAATAACAGATATTAGTGAATGCAGGCATGGACTTGTTAATATGGACAAGAAAACAAGAAAAATACATATGTGAGAAATATTTTAGCTACACAAAAGGACAGCAGTTAGGCATCGCAAGAAGAGAGAAAAAATGAATTACATTTTGTTGTCATGTTAATAAGAAGACTTCAAAGATACTGGCACCATTAGAGGGGCATTTGTATTTTTATAGGTATTTAGATTAAAAATTAAATTCTAATGTTGAAAATTGCCTTATCAGGAAGATATGGGAATTTGTGGATACTCTAAAACAAGGAATGTTTATATAACATAATACAGATAGACTTCTATAATAATGATGTATGGGTGCTATTTCAATAAATCGATTCTACAGCCATTTAGGACACGTAATACCTGGATTGATGATTTTTTAAGTCAGTCTTTATTTCGGGAGGGAAGAGGGTGGTAATTAGGTTTGTTTGTTTGTTTATTTTTAGAGGAGGTACTGAGAGTTGAACCCAGGACTTCATGCATGCTAAGCATCTGCTCTACCACTTGAGCTATACCCTCCCCCTGGATTGATGGATTTTAGAGGAAAAGACATCAGTAGGTATTAGTAACCTGTGACTTAACTGTGTTGCATCAGAAGAAATTGATGGTGCAAGGCTCAGTAGCCGGCCAGGAAAAAAAATATATCCACAGACCCACTGCTTCTTTTCCTGTATTACAAGACAGATCCACTAGGATCAGAATGAGTAAATGATCACAGGTTTTGTAAGGAGGTGATGCATTTGGGATTTGTCTAGAATCTTCAGGAAGGAGGAATAGGAGATACCACCTTATAGTAAAGGATCCAAACAGCACTGTGCTACACAGTCAGAAGGAAAGGGACTGTCCCCATGGCAATATATTTATTTCACAGAGTGAACTTAAATTGAATTTTCTATCAAGATTCAATCTGTTTTTTTGAAGTTATTAAAAAAAACACCTTTATCGAGCTATAATTCACATGTAATTTACTCTTTTAATCATTCAATTTAATGTTTTTGTTTTATTCATAGGGCTGTGCAATAATCACCACTATTTAACTTTAGAATATCTCATCACCCCTCCAGCAATGCTCCCTAATCCTTAGTGGTCATGCCCCATTCTCCCCTCTCCCAGCCCTGCAACCACTGATCTCTTTTCTATTTATATGAATTCCCTCATCTGGACTTCCCTGACTTTTCATACCTTACACAGATAGTATGAAGTATAAGGAAAATATTTGAACTCAAATCCACTTCATGCTAAAGTGACTCTTTTCTTCCCCATTATATCATCCTGACACAATTAGAGCAATTGACTTAATGCAAACAGAGAGACAGGCTTTCAGGCAACTCTCCCCTAATATTCACCTAGACTAGGGTATAAATGGAGGCCAGTGGACTAAGTGTCTAAATATTTTCAGGTTGTAGGTCAAGTTATAAAGTTACCCATCAAGCGGGCTCTTGATACCCCCTGTCCCTCTTCCATATCACTAGTTTCTGGCCACGGACACTCCCCTTTGCTTCTCCCTTGTGGCTAATCCTGAACCATGAGCAGCTTCATGAAGATGTGTAGAGACTCCCTGCCTTCAGTTCAATCCCTGTCCTTCCTTTCTCACAGTGATGCCTTGGTCCCTCTTATGGTCTAGGGGTGTTGGTACAGTCTGCCTTTGGTAGTATAGGCCCATAGAAAAAGTCTGTACCCACCCTGGATGTTGGCTTGAAGACATTTGGTAGAAATTCTGGAGTTCTAGGTGCTCAGAGTGGTGGAGATGGGGCTGGGTTGCCACTGAGTAGGTATAGCCTTTTGTTCCTGTAAATTCTTCTTTCCAGGGTGAATGGTGCAGTCAGAGAAGGGCCAGAGCAAGGTCCTCTAACACATGGATCCCAGACACTGTAACCTCTTGCTCAGCTCAGAGTACACTAAGCAGTAGCTCAAGTCGGGGACAGGTGTTAGGAAAAATACCACTTTTCTAAAGACGCCTAAAGTCCATAACTCAATCCATGTATAAACCAGCCTTAATTCAAGCAATGCATTCAATCAGAATTCCCTCCATCATTAAAATAAGAAAGTGCATTTAGCTTGTAATATATGTATTTTTCTCATGTTTTATTTCTTGGAAGAATGATGAAACACAAATGATGGAAGGAAATTTTCTTAAGTTTCCCCTAGTTAAGGAAATTTAAGAGAGCTAAATAATACATTGAATTCAGGTAACTGTAAGTGACGAACTGGAATTTTAAGAAGAACCTGTAAACCTTGGTTTATTTTCTAGTTCTTTGTGGCTGAAACAAAAAAAAAACAAACAAAAATAATATTAAAAAAGAAAGAAAGAAAAGAAAACCAAAACTAAATCAACCGAAATAAACTCCTCCCAATTCCTTCCTTGATTTCTAGAGTAAGTAGAAATCAACGCAAAGATATGAGTGATAAGTTCTTAAAATGAGACACTAACATTACATTCTCCTCCAGGAGAAGGTGAACGCCAGATACATTTAACAGTGAAGCAGTCCAGATTTTTCTATTCCTACAGCAGCCCTGAGACAGTGATATATGAAAATGTATTGACTTGAAAGAAGAAATTAATTAAAAATAGAAATTCATAAACTTAGAGGTTGACGAATTCTCCAGGGTCATTGCCTTCCTGCAAAATAAAGTTTCCTCAAGTTCACTCCCTCTCTGCCAACTTAGAGTGATGGAGATGATTGTCCCAGCCAGCGTTGTGGCTTGCCTTTCCTTCACTACCTGTTCAGGTAATCAGTCAGAGAACAATGTGAATGCCGTTGCCCATGTCAATTAAATTAGGTCAAAAGTGTAACAGCAGTGGGAAAGAAAAAAAAAAAAAAAAAAGATCAGACAGTAAAGCAAAAGCCCAAGACACTGGAGTACCTTATGGTATGAGCAAACAATTCACTACACAATTTCTAGAGAGAGGAAGCTCACAAACTGTTAAATACTGTTTTCCTTTGGGTAAAATTTTAATTAAAAAAGCAGCATGGATGCAGCTTTCAGGTCGTCACTATTCAAATAGCTGAGAAAACTGTTTGAATTTTAAAAGCCCGTAGTATGTCATTTAAAAAATATTTTTTGCATGTATTTAAATATGATTTGATCAATGCATGTGAGATCACAGTAGAGCAGGAAAAACCCAGGGTAAGGCTGGTCTTTGTACGTTACACTGGAGAGAGATGTTAGGGGTTGGTTTGCTTAGGTTTTGGTGAGATTGGTTGTTTTCTGAGAAAATTACGATTAGCAAGTCTTCTTAAAATTGCTTTCAATAACCTAATAAAATGTCTTGGTTTCTTTGTAAATCAGTTATTGAATGAAAAGAAATTGGTAAGAAATCACACAGTCTCCAGGAGGTCTTAGGAGTGAACTATGTACGTAACTGATACTGAGGAAGAAGACACAGAAATAACAAACACAGCAAAATAAACAGAAATTGATTGAAAGCATTGTTTTCTTTATTGTGAGATTGTACACTGTGGCATTATTTATAAAGCTGGGAGTTTGCAAGTGGCTCTTGTTGAATGATAGATAAGTTTCCAAGGAATTTTGTTTTTAAAAAAACACCTTAAAAAGCTATCATTGCATAGTTCTTTTGAAAATACTGTATCTCGAAATAAACCATGCAACTGGCCAACACACAGAGGCTTTATTCTTCACTTTCAAGGCGTTTCACTATTACACCCAGAGCAATATTTATCGTTTCAAAAAATGCAGTATGTAAGCATTTAATTTAGTGAATATATTATAGAGCTTTCCTTGTTATTCCTTTGATATCGGCGCTAACAAAAGCATTTTCCACAATGGAACGTGTAGGTAGCCAAAAATTTATTTATATGAATTATACACACACATAAACTAGGCATACAGATTTATGTTTTGTGTGACCCTTTTAAGTCTCTGTACTTGCTGTTAAGTTGTATATTTTTCCGTGGGAGCACGTAACTCATGAGAAAATGACTAACATTGAAAACTCAGTTAAGTCTCAAAAATAGGCATTAGTTCTCAGACATGACTCTCCTTTTGGGAAATCAAAGGTTTTATTGCTGGATAAATTAATGTTTCAAATGTATGAATACAGATGCTGTTTGCAAATTTGTCACAATCTGTCTTCCAGCAGAAGAATTTATACTGTATACAGTAATAGAAAACAGAAAACTGCATATTTCACTAAATTGCAGCTGTGTGTGGAAGATTTATGCGATTATTTTTTGTCAGTGAAACATGTAGTGAAACACCCTTGTATTTCACTGGAGTGTTGTAAATGGACCGTGTATATTTATTTTTAAACTTATTCTACATTGATTTCACAAAATATATAATACCCTTCCTTATCACATTAAAATGAACAAGCATATTAAATCTGTTCAGAGTAATTTCATTACTTCAAAAGCCAGCTTATATTTAAAACATTGAACAGGATTTTAACTTTCGGTCTTAGGAAAGTCACCCATATGCTTCTCCTACCAAATATTTTCTTAGATCCTGAAAATGTGTCAACACTCAACAAAATGAATTGTCAGTGTATTAAATATTTAGATTATGAATTTGAGTATTGTTGATAACTAAACCTGAGCATTGCAGGCCCGAAGCATTATATAGAGCATTACCTAATTGTGCATGTCAATGCGAGTGTACGTGTAAAACCCACAGTCATTGTTATATAAAGTGGTTACATACTGTGTTATTATTATTATTATTGGTGCTGGGATAATGAAAAACTCTGCTTTGTTGGTTTATATTCCAAACTAGAGGAGAAAGTAGTCTTTTTCCAAAGAAGTTTGGAAATTAGTCTTTCTCCAGTCCCTCATAATATTAATCCATAGATGAAATGGATTCCACCAGAAAGTCAACTGGACAACGATGTAATATCCAGGAGTCATGGAGCATTTTAACTGGAGAGCCAATGACAAAGTCATTTCCACAGTTAAAAAAGAAAAGATGGTCAGACATTATACTTCACATCAAACTGAAGTTAAGTTTTCAAAGATTAAGTATTAATTCGCAGTTTGAGAGGAAATTTTCTAGAAAAGCAGAAGAATACATTGGCCATAAATATTTCTGGCTCCAATATCTAACAGAATGAATTTTTTTTTTGGCTGGGGGAGGTAATTAGGTTTACTTATTTTTAGAGGAGGTACTGAGGATTGAACCCAGGACCCCACGCATGCTAAGCATGTGCTCTACTGCATGAGCTATACCCACCCCCAAGAATAAATTTAAAACAAGACTGAAGAGAAAAAGAAAGACCAGCAACACTACCCAAACGAAGACTGGTACAGCCTCCTGACACAGCGCTTCCAAGGCAGCAGTAAAAAACAAAAACAAAAACAAACAGATGATTCTAGTTTCAAGAGACAAAGCTCAGCTCCCAACCCAAACTCCACGCTCCAGAGCAGAAATTAGAGTCAACAAAATCCTGAGAGCCTTCATTAAAGTCCCTAATTTAGAAAATGGTGAGCCATCAAGATTGCTTATCTTTTCCACTCGATAACCTTGGTGCAGGAGGGAAGGAGCCAATGGGAGAAGAGACTGATAAAACCCAAGATGTGACCAACCCAAATTTATATTCGCTGGTGGAAGCACAGGATATGGAGCATCACGAAGAAGTGAAAAAAAAAATGTAATTCTGTACAACTGTATCTTGTATCTTATAAATATTAATACTGATCATACCAGAAGAATATGCCATAGTAGACATTTACCATAGTATCAGAAAGGAAGAAGAACCTTGGGCTTTCCTGGAAAGGTTGAATTGAGGCTGTAGGGACTGGCGTCTGCTCGCTTACTGGAAGGCTGTCAGAACCACCCGTGTATCGCTTAGCATTTGGTACAGGGGGAACCTGCATGTGTTTCTCCTTACAGAGCATGTGCGTGGTCATTTTAAATAAATGTTTTTGTTCTCTTCATAAGAATTCTGGCAAAAAAAAAAAATCATTGGAAATATCAAATCTCAGTGCCCAGTCAGCACAATCAGGGTAGGCTTTTTTTTCCTCCACTTTTGGTACAATATCTCCTTTCTTTCTCTCCTCCACAGCAACACATGTACTGACATACACAAACCACACAGAATTATGTTTACATCAGGCTGTGTGTTACGGTGTGAACCTTAGAACATAAAGGTCAGTATTAGGTTCCTTATTTGGGATCTAAAAACATCTTGTTACTTTAGTGACAGAAAATTAACTAGAAAGGGGGCAGTGTTCACTTTATTTTTTTTAACATTTTTATTGATTTTTAATCATTTTACAATGTTGTATCAAATTCCAGTGTAGAACACAATTTTCCAGTTATACATGAACCTACATATATTCATTGTCACATTTTTTTTCTCCGTGAGCTACCAGTGTTCATTTTATTTACACCAAACCAAAAACATATGATTGGACATGAATTTGAGTCATTCCTAACCCATAGCCACATACACTTTACAAACTGAATGGACTATTTTTACATTTTATTTTGATAGTTGGATCTTATACATTACTTACAACACTCTTGTTTTCTAGTGTCATCCTTTTAGTAACAAAGATTAAAATTGGAAGCCAACATTTTTCAACTGTGAAGTACTGGCTCCCATTACTCAAAGCAACTAAAAGCAGAATTTATTTTAATAGGATTTGCAGTAAAACAAGGCATATAAAAATCAGATGCATAGGCAAAGACTTTTTTCATCTTTAATCATTAAGCTACCAGTACAAATTGAGCCCTGAAGTTATTTCATTCCCCAAAGAGATCAGAGATTTAAAGAATTCAGGGGGATTAAACATTTGTGTTTGAGTGAACATGCTAAGTGTTTTTGTGCTTGCTATCATTAAAATAGTATTTTCAATACTTTATTTTAGATGCATATACCATATTTTTTCTTCTTTCCTAAAGATGGCTTGTAACTCCTTCTAGGATGTGGCATTAAGAGCTGGTAGAGTGATTGTTTTATTATTAACTGTCCCAAATATTGCCTTTGGTATATTTAAAGTTTTATTGGTTTATTTATTTATTTAGTTTTTCAGGACATTCTTCTTCCTTAGACCTTTCTGAGTCTCTAATTATCCTGTTTACCTATGATCTTAAATTAGGGAAGAAAAGTTAACAATGGGAAAATAACCTTTCATTAAACTATGGTTTCTGAGGATAAGTTTTAGTGTGTGACCATATCAGAATCAAAGAAACAACTTGTACAAAGTTTCGAAGTTTGTTTGATTAGCACATGAAAGCTTTCATATCTGTAAATACATAATTAATTATCCATTTCTTTTATTTCCTATATAAGGTACTATGTATAAAGGACACGTTTCCATGGAGGGGACTTAGCCAGAAAAAGAAATATCATGAATATCACTGTCATGTGTTCTCGGGGTCAGGAGAGTAAGTCCATTCATTTGAAAATATATATTGAATGCCTTCCTTGTGTGCAATAATTTTTCAACCACTGAATTATAAAATATACACTAACTGCATATTAATAACATTGTTGTTTGTAAAACAGAATACTTACGAAAGTTAAAACTGAGAAAAGAGGCAAGGATTATAGGAAGAAGAAATTAACTAATAGAAGTTACTTACCAAAAATGCAGAAGTAAAGTGCTGACAAAGGAGACATGAGGGCCAACCTGTTCAGCTAAAAATAGCCCTTCACTGAGTACATGCTAGGTGCATTATAAATTTCTTCTCATTTACTTTTTCAGTTCAATATATGAGATAGTGTATCAGTTATTGTGTTCTTCTGCAAGTAGCAGAAAACACTAAGTCAAATTGGTTTAAATATTAAAGAAATTTAATATCTCACCATAATTGGAATTTCAGAGATAAGGCAGGCTTTGGGTGCAGTTCTGTCTGGGGCTTACTTATATCATCCACAACTCACAATCTTTCTGCCCCTGTGCTCTGCTTTGTTAACCCTTCCTCTTGCTTCAGTCTAGTTCCTTTCACGGTACAAGGAAATCACTGATGGAAATGGTTGGTGAATGACTCTATGCAGGAAGCAAGGGAGGAAGTCAAGCATGTATGGCTGACCTTTGAAAAACACAGGTTTGAACTGCACGGATTCACTTATGGTGGATTTTTTCAATAGTTAGTATTACGGTGCTACACGATCCCTGGTTGGTTGAGTCCGCAGATGTAGACCATGGATGTGGAGGAACTGCAGTATATGGAGGGCGATTATAAATTACATGTGGATTTTCCACTGCTCGGAAAATCTGCGCCCCTATCTTCCTCCTTGTTCAAGGGTCAGCTGTACTATAAGGCATCCTTCAGTGTGACCTGGTCTGCTTAGGCCACAGGCTCACTTGTGGATGAGTAACAGGACCTACAGGAATACCATAGATTGACTTAGAATGACCAGTATCCATACCAAGAGCTGGGAATGGGCTCACCTTTCTCTGAGTAATTTTGGGAGGGAGTGGATTCTTGAACAAAACTGGAAACAAAGAAGGTGGTCAAAGTCATGGATGGAGGTTGACCAGACGCTTATCCAATTCCAGATCCTTTGATTACTGTTACCATCTTACAACCATGTGAGCTGAGCCATATGACCCTTAAAGAACTGAGGGAAGGAAGATTTGGGATTCCAGTCCAGGTGGTCTGCTTTCAGAGTCTATGATCTGGAGCAGCAAGATGATCACTGGAGGACAGCCACTGAGTCAAGATCTTGTCCCCAGATGGCTCTGGATACCAAGCCTTTGGCAGCCAGAGTCAAGAGATCTTAACTTCTCAAGAGCAGAACAGAATTATCTTTGCACACAGAACATGTCCGGACTGCTCTATTACCACATCACGTCACACTGAAAAGATTCAATCTGTTTTATGTCTTATGCTGTCAAGTGATGATTTCACATCTTCACCTACAAACTGATACCTAGCTTTCCTTTTACAATGAAACATTTTAGTGCACAGACAAAATATATAGGATGTCCAGCTTTTATTTGTATTTGTAAAAATATAACTTTTTTGGTTTGTTTCTAATTTTTTTAACATTAGGAATTTAAAAATAACTTTTAATTATCCCAAATCACTTCTATTCATCTTTCTTCAGCTTTCAATATAACCACTTCCCTTATTTATCACTTTTTTGGATATTATATACTTTTATCATGCACACAAGCATTTACAAATAATATTTGCCCTTATTTTGTATGTTTTATAATCTTATATTTTCAGTGACTACTTGCTTAGTTTCTGCTGCATTCTACACATAGATCTGTTGGACAAGGCACTCTCCATGGTTTCTGAACATCACTGCACGTTCTTAATGTGTATTCTTGTGTACCAGAAATACAAGACCTTTGTTACTCTTTATGTAAGCCTTCCTCAGGTTGTGCTTGTAGTAAGCAACTCTGAGGGATGTGGTAATGTTTTCCTCTAGAAAGAGTGCAGGCTCACTTACACTCATTATAAACGAGGCACATTTCCTTAGCTCTTTCTTCATTTCAGTGCAGACCCACTGTGTGTTGCAGGATCTACCTGGGCCCGTATCACATCACCCTCATGGGACTTGAGAGTAAGAGGAAACTGACAAAAACAAATACATTGATGCTTGTGGTGTTCATAATGCTAGGAGAATACAGTCTTTTGTCTCTAGAATTAGTCTTGTGTCTTTCACTACGAGTTAGTTTGTAAACCTGTAATAGATACAAATATTCCAGACCCTTACAATTTTAGGCACTGAGAATTCATCATAGCATAAAATAGACAGTCCTTTCAACCTGGACCTTGAATTCTAACATAAGGAAAGGGACAGCAAACAACAAAGATAATGAAAAAGTACATTTGGTAGTAAACAATTTGCCAAACGCCATGGGCAATACATATTATAAAGGATACTAGTGATTGGGAGTGCTGAGACAAGGGATGGTGCTTCTGAGATTTTGTTTATGAAATCCTTATCTTAAGGCCAAAACCAATACTAACCTATAGTTTCTTCTGGAAGTTTTAAATTTTGCTTATTGTATTTTGGCTTATATTCACTTAGAGTATTTTTTTTGTGCATGACAATGATCTCTTTTATTTTATTTTTTCTTGAGGATAACCAGTGAAAATAAGTTTTATTTTTCAGATTCTCTTAGGTTACTTTAATCAATGAGGACAATCTTTGATTCCACAATGAGAAATATGTTCAATGATTTAAAATATTAATACTAGGTGAAGTAATAGTTTGGTGTAATTAGGTCTCAGGTTAAAAAATAATCATCTAAAATACTTATAGTTGTCTAAAGACAAAGAAGGATTATTTTCTTTAAACAAAATGAAAAGAAATATGATGGTGTTAAATTATTCAACTAATATTTGTTGGCCATGATCTGAGTTATTTTACTTTGAATATATTATGTGACAATGTACTGGCCTTCTCTTTATGGCCAACTCCTAGACAAATGGCATTAAATCCGAGGTACCATCTTGAATATCAAATGAAAAGGAGGAACCTGGTAGTGTCCCTTAAGTGCATATACCAGTATATATTGGATCAGTTTCAATGCTTCTTTTCTAGGCATAGAGTTCTCAGCATATTTAATAATATTGTTAAATTTAGGAGGTTCAGTTTCTTTTAAATAGTGAAAGAGAAAGACTTTATGTTATTTACTCTTGTCTATTAAAATACTTTCATAGAAATTGACTCTCAAAATCTCTCTCTTGCTTCAAATATATTTGAGTACACTCTAAATGGGGAAATGTTACCAATTATTCATTGTTAGGCTTTTTGATACCAGAGAAAATATTATTGAGCATTGTGATTGAAAGTGTCTATCCCATTAGAAGATTGCCCAGGTCTTTATTCTAAGAGCCAGTCAACGTATACTAATACTGGAGGTCTGAAGTTTTTAGTTGACTATAAATTAGTCACTTGGCTGGCAATAAAATGTGGGCACTAGGTAAAAGTAGGTATTTTATTTTTTCTGAAATATCTAGATTCCATACTCTTCCCAGAGTCCTTGGCCATAATGAGTCAGTACTTCTAAGACAGGATTGAATTCCTCAAAGTTCTGATGAGCAATGAATATCACAGGTTTTTTTTTTTTTCTTAAGTCCTTCTGATATCTTATTGCCCTCCATCCAGATTTCCAAATTGGCACCAATTATTAATTTAAATGGTTTGATGGAGACTGCAAAAGCCAATATATTAGGATCAATCTGCCAAATCTGACTGATCCCTCAGCCAGAGCTCCACTTCAACCATATTTGGTCAAGTACCTTGGAGTCAAAGCACTATGGACTTGAGGAACCATCTCTAATATCCTTGAAATTCAAAGATATTTGTCATTCTATTAAGATCATGGGACATATACCAGGGGAAGAGGTTGAGAAAAGACGTGCCCACATACATCATCAAGTGACCATTTTAACCCTTTTTTCTCAAGTTCATTTAAAATCCTCAGAAAAAGAATCAAGTCATCTACATACATTACTATTTACAAATTTTACATCCACACTCACCTTCTACTGCCACTCTGATAAGTCTTGAAAGAGTGATCATCTGGTGATGCCCAAGCTACTCTATTCAACTGGAAATACAAATGAATAAGCAATCAACCTGTCAATAAACACATAAAACAAAAGAATAATGAACACTTTAGAGGAAAAATGAAGGCTGTTTCTACCTTATAGTCATCTAGCACTCACTTCTTAAATCTAATACTAAAAATCACAAGCTGAGGAGTGCTCACTTTGAAGAAGGGGGTAGCAATCCATTTGTTCAGGGTCCTCAAGTCTGCGCATTCTTAATTTCCCCCAACTTCCTACTTAGCAACACAATCAGACTTGCATAAATAATTCAGAAGTAACACCATTAAATGCAAATGACAACAATTGCTTACATCTTGGCCTCCACACTAAGCAGTGGTCTCCTCTCAGCTCAGATTATTATTAAGAAACAACATTTCAATCCAGACTGTCCTACTAATCAATTATGTGGCCAGGGACAAATGACATAACTTCTCTTACTGACAGTTTCCTTATCTTTGCTGAAGATATAATATTTAGCCTATGTACTGGTAATGTCATTTTAGGTTCAAATAATGTATGTACATTCAAAAATCTCTGAAAAATGAAAAGCACATACAAATGGCAAACATCACCACCATTATTATTATTATTATTATTAATTATTATTATTATTACAATTATCCCTCTCTATATTATTATCCCACTTCATCACAATCACCTAAAACAGTTAAAATGTAGAATCTCAGTCATGAGGACATAACCCAAGATGAGCTCAACAAAGTCATACCCAAGACTTTTCCTCAAACTATCAAAAAAAAAAAAAAAAAAAAAGACAGTTTTTTTTTTTTAATCTGAGGCTACTAGTTGGAAGAAAAAGATAAATTTAGATCTGCAGCTAATCAGATTAGGTATTGAAACAAGAGAGCTTGCTTAAGAATAAAGATATCAGAGAAGAAAGCAGAGTAAATGGAGAGAGGGGGAAAGAGAGAGAACATCACAGATCCTTGAAGACATAGTTTGAGGGCTTTTTACAGCCAGATCCTTCTTTTGAAAATCCCAGTTACATTAATAAATCAATAAATTTACTTTAGTTGCTGCTACATAACCAGAGTTGAACTTTTTTTAAATTACTTTCCCATGAATGTGGAGTTAAAAAATCAGCTTCCTTTATAAAGTCTTCTTAAGAATAAATATCCTCATGCCTAGAAGGAGACGTCAAAGCCTCCTGGAAGTTATGATGATTTTAGTCAGGTGTTCTCACACAGAATTAGAAGCCACCTCCCAGGATCTCATCCCTAAAGTGGACCCAAAATTCTGGCATGACTTTGGGAGTTTTATTCTGCATATCACTGAAAAAGAATGTCACTAAAAGACTATAAATTTTTGAGAAACACGTACTCTAAGTAGAGGAAGAAGCAGTGTGAACTCTCGAGGAAACACGCCGGCAGTGTCTGGGGACAGAGAAATGAATGTGTGGCAGATAGAGGGCCTAAGAGAGCCCCTCTTTGTGTCCTTGATGTGTTTAGTGCATCAGTGATTGTGTTTGATTATGCTGACTATCTGAGAAGTAAGTAGAACAGCTCTTTGGGTATTTAGCATAAAGCTAAAATATTATGTCTACATCTGGTTTAATGTTTCAGAATTTTGGGAGAAGACATTCTCCTGTTCAAGGATCCTTGGATCCAAGAGGTGTGGATAGGACCTCCTTAGAACATACGGGAACTGGGTTTACTTTGGGTGAACTTTTACAATGACTTTATTTCAGCATCTGAGTGTATCTTTGGAAGGAGAAAGGGAAGTACAGCAGATAAGAAACACAGTGATGCCATTGGTCAAGACATGGGTGAGTAGTGTAGACATTGGTCAAGACATAGGTGAGTAGTGTAGACATTGGTCAAGACATGGGTGAGTAGTGTAGACACTGCTCAAGACATCAGTGAGTAGTGTAGACAAGACATTGGTAAAGACATGGATGAGTAATGTAGATGACCAACCAGAAGTTCAAAGCTTTCCAAGTAATTTTAAAGGGCTTTGGGAACCTGGCTAGGGACATTTTCTTGTAGACCCTTGAAGAGTAAAATGCTGAAGATTGTGGATCCCACTCTCACATCTCTTTTCACATTTATTTACTTTTGAAATATAAAGTATCTTTGCATGTTATCTTGTAGTAAGGGTCTATTAATATCTACATCCTCTCAGGTTTTAGTTTATGTCCTAAGGAACTGATACCTCTAATCCTATTTTCCTAGGTAAGGAAAGTGAAATCTGATAAATTAACAAATTTCACACAGCTAGTAAGGATACATACCCCAAAAGAGTCACCTTGCAAAACTGTAAAACCCTGGATCAGCTGCCAAAACTGTCCTCAGGAAAAGCATGGAAAATAGTCCCCAGCCACTTGAACTCTTAGTTCAAGTTTTCATTCTAGAGTATCTTTTATATTGGTTCCACATTACTCAAGTATGGTGCAAGTCAGAGTTAACACGGGCCCCTGATCTATTACCCTAAAATAGCAAGATTTTTGAGGAGGAAGGTTAAGAAAACTCAACATTTCTCCACAGTAATCAGAGTGGATCTAGATCTCACATGCAGCAAAATGGAGTAATTTGAAACCATCAGTGTTATTTTAAAAACTGGTCCAGATCAATCTTCTGCACCTGAAAGTAAAAGGTCCTACCTCCTTTGAATTAAACATGTGAGCAACTCAACTGAGATGGTAAGAACCAAAATAACACCGCACAATTAGCATCCTTCTGGCATTTTGCCCTAATGCACAATAATGTGTCCTTGCCTATCATACTTAAAAAAATAATAATAAATCTGGTCAGGCTAAAGGGAAAGATGAATTAAATAAAAAATCAGTTGCAATTGTTACTTGGAATTAAGATTAAAAACAGTAATTTTAGGGATATCATCAATGTTCCGCAAGAAAGATCCAAGATCAGTGAGTAGAAGGCACATGAAAGATTATTTTAAACACAGGTGTTTCCTCTAACAGTTAAAATTGTCCAGTAATTTAATAAATTGCTTTGCAATCTCTGAGTCTAAGAATGTTGGAAACAGGATTTTTACGTGAAATGGGAGATTGCACAAAATGTCTGCAGCATCCTTAACAATTCAAGATTATTTTGGCATGTTCATTTATCTTTTTCTTATCAGAAGGAGTACCACCTAAGACTGCACAAACTTTTGTAATTTTGTACACAGGTGTAGGTACAACTGAAACCACCTGTCTATGCTATAAGCTACTTCCAGAAAATAGCAATTTCCAGAAGAAAATTGTACTAAATATTCTGGTTGACTGAAAGAGCTGGTGGCCATTCAATCAACATAATGTAATCAGTGTAAAGTTATTAAATTCAATCTCTGCTTCTCAGTAAAATGAGAAGTACACAAGGAAAACTCTTTCATTGAGAATACTGAGCATAGCAGGGAGGGTATGTAGAGTGCATGCCTAGCATGCATGAGATCCTGGGTTCAATCCCCAGTACCTCCATTAAAAAGTAAATAAATAAACCTAATTACCTACACTCTAAATAAAATAAAGAATACTGAGTTTTCCAAATTTTTTAAAACATTTTTTTTGTTTGCTTTTGACTGCGAGTGATCAATCTTCAAAACAATGACAGAGCTAAGCGCACGCTTTGATAGTTTCTATAATATTATCCTTAGGGATAGTTCAAGATTAATTACTAACATTTGCTTGAATGAATTTTAAAACCTGAATAGTTTGGTTCATCCTAAGTTATGTACGTATTTATTCTTCACAATGTTTCGTACCTAATTTAACATTTAAACCACTTGCCATCTTTGAGAATTCGGCTTGACATCTCATTCAGCAACAATCTGGGCCATTGTTTCTAATTACATTTTTCAAAATTCTTGCTTGTTTTGTTTTCCACTTCTAAAATTATTTCTGAAATTTAATTGACATCTTAATGAATGCATTTTTATACCCTTTGAACATAAGCCAATTATAGAAGCTTTCCTTAAAACGTTGAGGCACAAAACATGATTATAATTTTTAAAGTTTGAGGGAATAATAGTAACTTTCTTATAAAATAATACTGTTTAGAAACACAATTTAGTCATTTGACTTTCTGTGTGAGAGAGAAAAGCTTTGTAAATTATTGCTAAAATGACATTGCTTTTTGAAAATAAAAGAAAAATACTGGAAAATTAATTGAAAGATAATGCTGTAGAGATATGTGTTCAAAATATATAAAAATCATTTAAAATGATGATCTATTTTATAGGAAATATATAAGATTAAAGCCAAGAGTCCTAATAGTTATAAGTAATTTATAAGTAAAGTAGATTCCACATTATTTTGAGCAGAAAATTGTTTGAAATTAGTTTTCATCGGTTGATAGTTCGTATTTGTCTTTTATGCCTGATGGAAATATAGTACCAAAGAAGTATTATTTCCTTTAACAGGTGTATCACAGAAACACAGGTCACTGTGGCTCATGTAAATAGTAGTTAAGCTGGAAAATACATGCTCAGATACATGCTCATAGTCTAATCAATTCAAACTTCTGAGCTAAATAGCAACAAGCCCTTTAAACGTTTACAGTGGCCATTTCTATTGCTTGTACACACACAGGTGCACACACACATTTAAGACCATTTGAGTGTTTCCACAAATGATGATAATACTTTAGGTAGCCTAGAGATCGGAAACCTTTTCTTCCGACAAAACACAATTAAAAGTTGGTTGAATATTTTTGGTTCCATAACAAACAGTCCAGGAAGGGACATTGGTAGGTGCATTGTACTAATTGCTTTCTTTTGTAGAGAACTTTACAGTTTTCAAAGCCTTATCTCATTTGTTGTCTAAAAATAGTATATCCAGGCACTCACGGACTTAGATAAACATTGTTTACAGCATTGTTTATTCCTATCAATCTACATCTTTAAATCCCATTCATTCTTTTTTACTGGTCTCATTCATGAATTTGAGCAATGAACATTTACTAGCTAACAGGCTTGGGGATGCTAAACTAAAAAAGAAAATATGCGTTATCTTGAGAAACTTGTAATCTAGCTTAGGGTACAGTTTAAATATATAAGTGAAGTAAGGGAAAGCAAAAATTTTTACATTGGAAGCCCAAAGCCTGGAATCTTCATCTGTAATTGGAAGACCAGAAAGTGCTTCAAAGAATTTGTACTTACGGCGCATCTTAAAGAATGAGTAGTTGCCCAGGCAGCCCGGGATGGATTAAAACAGTGATTCTCAACCAGCTGCGAATCTGGCATTTCAGAAGATACTTGGCATTGTCTGGCGACATTTTTAATTGTCAAATTACTACTCTCATCCACTGGGTAGAGGCCAGGGATGCTGCTAAACAGCTCCATTTACCTCCACTCCCAATAGAACGAATTATCTGTCCTGAACTATCCATGGTACCAAGACCGAGAAACCAAGGGTTAGAGGCGTTTTAGGTAAAGGGAATAAATAACATGGAGGAAAAAAATTCTACTGGCTTATGAAAATATAAATTGCTAGATGTGCTTAGAAGGATTAGGGACAGATGGAGCAAGAGTTTCCACTGAATTACGGAGAGGAAGGAAGAGCCTGTGTTCTCTGGCAGCATAGATGTTAATATAGACACATCTATGTTTCTGTAAAGGACAGCAGTTTTGGTACAGTAGTAGAATATTAAAATAAGATTGAGTCTTTAATTCATCTACTTTAAAGAAATAAAAATTAGCTGATGCATTAGCAGTTCAGTAAAATGGGAGCACGAATTAAAACATAAAGAAACTAATGGAGGAGTAATAATATGTAGCACATTATTTTGGGTCAAAAATTCAGTAGAGGGATGTGTGTGGGTGTGTGTGTATGTGTGCACTTATTCAAATTTTATTTAATTTTATCAGAAATATATTCCATGATAACGTCTACTCCTGCTTCACAACATGCAGTTTTAGATGAAGCTGGTCAGATGAATTTCGATTTGGCCCCAGATAAAGAGGTGGCAGGTGTGAAAGAGAGATTACATTTTAACCTATAAAATGAAAAGGAAGTAGATCCTATCTGTGACATCTGTACTTAAAAGACTGCTAGTTACCTTCACTGGTACTATTTCTTAACTTAGTGTCTTTCACAGTGCCTGGCAAGTACTTATTGAGTGGCTGTTTGTATAAATACGTAAGTGAATAAATAAAACAAGAGAGGAGAGGAGTGAAAAGGAAGAAGAGAAGAAGGAAGGAAGGAAGGGGGAAATGGAGAGATTTTATCTGTTCAAAGCTCAGAATTAAGCTCTATGAGGGCAAGTTTTTAGTCTTTAGACCACTGTTGAATTCTCAGTATCTAGAAGTATGTCTGATACATGTCAGGGCTCAATAAATATTCACCCATTGACTGAATAACCTACTCTCACCCAGCTTCCTGCCCTTCTGTATCATACAGGAGTTTTGTTGGGGTTAAGAAAAGGGAACCTAACAACCAGTGCTAATACCCCTGATGACTGCCTATTTGGATCACACATGTATTCATTATAAATTAAGTTACATTATTTAGCAGTGGTTCAAAAATAATATGAAAATAAACAACAATTTAGTCATGCCTAGATCTTTGGGATAAATTACTTCAGTCAATCTATGCCTATGGGATTTTCAGAAGCATGTGTGTGTGTGTGTGTGTGTGTGTGTTGGAGGGAGGGAAGGAGGGAGAAAGAGAGAGGGGGAGAGAAAGAAGACATAAAGATATGCTCTGATAAGAGAAATGGAGAGAAAATGATAAGACATAAGAAGCAGTAGGAAATATCACCTTCTTTCTTTCTGTTACTAAGTACACTCCATGGGAATGCTGTTGTATATTGGATTAGGAATTTTAAAAATACACATTTTGGATATACACATTGGAGAGATCTTATCACAGCAATTAACTTATTCTCTAATTCCTCAGCTTTATCTTAAAGTACAAGTTTCTAGGAAATATTTCTTCTTATAGGACTATTTGTAAACTTAGCCTACTTATTTCTTGAAAAGTAGGGTATACTTTGAGGTTTCACATAACTAAATAAATTAAGTGTTTGATATTTTTGTGTATTAATTATAGGCTTCTTGCCAAAAAAATATCTAATCAGAAAGGGAAGAGTAGATCTAAAATCCATAATATTGTTCCATGAGCCAGAACAATTAGCGTGCTACGTGTTGTTTATTTGTTTTTGGCCTAAATATATAAACAATGATGTTCTTTGCATATCAAGTATTTAACAATTCTTATGGAGTCTCCATTTAGAGAGTATTATTACTATTATTATTATTATTAATTATTATTTTTATTTTTATTTTTATTGGCAGAAGGGAGGTAATTACGTTTACTTATTTAATTTTTTTTCTTTAATGTAGGTACTGGGGATTGAACCCAGGACCTCATGCATACTAGGCATGTGCTCTACCACTGAGCTATCCCCTCCCTCTAGAGCACCTAATTCTTAAGGTTTAGGCTGAAGCTCCTGGCACTGTGTCCTCTGAAAGAAGGAAGATCAGGAGTCTGTCAGCACAGAACCTCAGCAGGACTCTATGACCTTTATTTCTTTAACCCTCAGTGTTTTCATCTGATGAATGTGTATGATAATTCTGTCATTAACTCAAAGACTGAATGGATAACTAGTTTCAAAAATAATTTTTCAAAATATAGACATTTACGTTTGGAATGCTTTATAGTAAAGTTCGTGAGCATACAGTTATACTGAGCTATACAATTTTGTGATCTGTGGAATGTTGCGCACTTTAAATAATTTTTTCATTGGGAAGTTGTTTGTCTTTGACTACAATTATCCTTTCAAGAGGAGTCTTTAATATTCTTCTTATTATTCAATGTTATTAACATTATTATTAAAGGAAAAATTCTGAGAGGTAGAAACTCCTTAAGTAAAAAAGGAATATAAACTATTAATCTAATTTTTCTTCTAAGCTCTTAAAATTTATCTGAGAGGTCACTCCTGGTGGCATTTAGTGTTTTTCTCATAGTTTGCTATATCTAAATAATTCCAAGAATAAATTATTAACATGAGATCTAATTTGAAATTCCATACTATTTCAGATGACTGGTCTGGGATGATAGTTTTACCTCAGTGTTCCATTTTTTTTCAGCATGTAATTTACTAATGGAGAAGTAATAATCTGCTTGCTGTTCCCTTTTGTTTTAGTTGTCACTACACTATCTATTGTGAACAAGTGTTTAGGAGTAATTTTGCCTTTAAAGTATCATAAACATTAACAAATGCTGTTTGATTCACTTACAAATTATAGGAGAAGAGGCATGAAATTTTCCTAACCTTTTCTGTAGCTCAATAAATCACAAACAGACAAGAAAGTTAAGCACGACTTCAGTGGAAAATCAGCAGACGGTTGTAGCACACATTTCCCTCAAAATAATTCAGAACCTGTTTCAATTTATCAAATGCCTCCTTTATCTGTCAAAACAATGTCCTTTCTCAAATAAAGGGCATTGTTTCTGTTGCAAGAAAAAGGTTCTGATGTATTGTTATCTACAAATGGAGGGGAGAAATAATGGAACAACAGGCAGTGTTTCAAATGAGGAGATCAAAGGCCAGAATGCATTACAAATCTTGTTAAAATAAATGAGAGTAAGAGCATAATTCCAATAAAGACATTTATAGTCTTCAACAATCTCTCTCTCTCTTTTTAAAGGAGATCTTTAAAAATGAACGTAAATCCCCTCACAAACTTCTCTCAGAGAAGCTCAGTATTCAAAGAAATACACATTTGTAGAACTCTCATGCAAGCTGGATATCAGAACCTTTTCTATGTGCTGACACTGTAGAATTTTACTGACACTGCTAATCTTTCTATTTGTTGCCTCTATCTGGGCCCACAATATTCAAGGAGGAAAACACTTCTTCATAAAATACCCAAATCTTTAAAACATATTTCATTATGAAAATGCTTAACTAAACAAATGTTTATCTTGTAAAATTAAGCTGAAAAAAGTAACCCCCTTTGTTGTAAGCATGTTTTCTTCTTCATCTCATTACTTCAATGTATACTATCTAAATAAATCTTTGAACTCCAATTTAAGATGTAATATTTCCTTCTTTAAGAATATCACGGTAATTCTAATATAATTATGACAATGCTGTGAATAAAAGTTGGGCTGTACATGTACACAGTGAGCTGTTACTTCCCAGCCATTGTCATGTGCAAACATTTGCTTTAACCGAAACATGTCAGCCATTTATGGTGATTTCCTGCAGCCTAGTTGATCTGGAGCTGAAATATGACAGTGCAGTCTGATGTATCTGTCTTCTGCATGATTGCAGGTTGCTCTCCTTTTCCTTATTCTAGTTCTTCGGTTTCTTGTTTGTTTGTTTGTTTTATTGAAGTATAGTCAGTATTTGGGGAGGGTATAGCTCAATTGGTACAGCATGTGCTTAGCATGCACAAGGTCCTAGGTTCAACCCCCAGTACCTCCTCTAAAAATAAGTAAGTAAACCTAACTACTTCCCCCCTTAAAAAATAAAAAAAATAAGATAAGTTTAAAAAAATTAAAACAAAGTATAGTCAGTTTATAATGTTCTGGTGTACAACGTAATGTTTCAGTCATACATATACATACATATATTCGTTTTCATATTGTTTCTCATTATAGGTTACTACAAAATATTGAATATAGTTCCCTGTGCTATACAGAAGAAACTTGTTGTTCATCTATTTTATATATAGTAGTTAATATTTGCAAATCTCAAACTCCTAATTTATCCCTTCCCACCCCTTCTCCCCTGTAACCATAAGATTGTTTACTATGTTTGTGAGTCTGTTTCTGTTTTGTAGATAAGTTCATTAGTGTCTTCTTTCTTCTTGTTTAGAGTCCATATATGAGTGATATCATATTGCATTTTGCTTTCTCTTTTTGACTTACTTCACTTAGAATGACATTCTCCAGGGCCATCCATGTTGCTGCAAATGTCATTATTTTCTTCTTATTTTATGGCTTATTTCCATTGTATAAATATACCACAGCTTCTTTATCCAGTCATCTGTCTATGGACATTTAGTTTGTTTCCATGTCTTAGCTATTGTGTATAGTGCTGCTGTGAACACTGGGGTGCATGGATCTTTTCAAATTGGAATTTTCTCCAGATGTATGCCCGGGAGTAGGATTACTGGATCATATGGTAAGTCTATTTTTAGTTTTTGAGACATCTTCATACTGTTTTCAATATTGGATGCACCAAACTACATTCCCACCAACAGTGTAGGAGGGTTCCCTTTTCACCACACCGTCTCCAGCATTTATCATTTGTGGACTTTTTAATGATGGCCATTCTGACTGGTAGGAGGTGATACCTCATTGTTTTGATTTGCATTTCTCTGATAATTAGCAATATTGTCTATCTCTTTTTTTGTTTGTTTAGTTTTGTTTTTAAATGCAACTATGACCTTTGTCAGTTGCTAGAATATCTTTTTAAAATAAGTCTATAACAATCTTGCCTTGAAAAGATTTCTATAGTCAGTATGTTCAGTAATAACCTTTGGAATGGATGACTATAAAATGCATTAATTCATGATCACCAAATGATAAAATAGGCATTTGAGACCATATATATTCACACAATCCTATAGTTGAATAGTCTTTAAAAACTATTGGAGAATTACCAAAGTCATATTGACCATTTCAGTTATTCGAGAACAATCCCTGGAAATGAGAAATCTTTTGTTTCACATAATTTAATATGAACTGTGATGTTAACTGCCTGACACCAAGATTGTAAAAATAGTGTCATTAAATGTAGTTTCATCATCTAAAACTTAGTTTCTCACTTATACCAATAAATATTTGAATTAAACAATAAATATTTAAAGGAAATGTGAATTAAGCAGTCAGGAAAAGACTGGCATTACATTAAATTTATTGGCTTTTCTCATAGAAATACTTCCGTACTCACCAAAATCCTTGGCAAGTGGAGGATTGTATGAACTCACTTTCTGCTCACATTTTTATATAGCCTATAAAAGTAAACTATTAATTGGTATTCCCTTTAGAATATTCAGTTCAAAATTACTAGTTGGCTTGTAGAATTTGTTCCAACATGTTTCAATAGACAATACAATCACCATTATATGCGAGTCCAAATATCCTCTAATTTCCTGTTATATGCCGTTGACTGTGCTGTGCATTAGAGTCAGAAAGAATGCTAAAACTTCATCCTGCCTTTAGGGAGGTCACAAGCCCCTATAATGAGAAGAGCTTAAACATTTCAATTAAACAATTATTTGCTCACATTCTCTCTACCATCTCATCTACTCATGGTATTAGACTTCAGTAATATGAATGGAAATTAAAACACCAGACTTCAAATATCTTAAATCTAATTTATGGCTTCAAAAATTATTCATTATGGTATTACCTTATGCCCCAAATATATAAATACATAAACATGCTGTATATCTATAAGCCCATTTATACACCCAAATGTTCAAAGAGCGTGTATACTTAGATGTGTACATAGTCTATACACTAACATATAGTCATCTGATTATCCTTCAGCGCATCCATTTGACCATTCATCCAAAGACAGTAATTAAACCCTTAAAGCTTGAGTCAGGCAGATTTGAATTTAATGTCTGTCTTACCAGCTGTATGGCCACACAAGTCAGTAACCCTCTGTATAGACTTTTGTTCAGGATGGTATTCTGTGACAGGAGGCACTGAGAGGCTAGAACAGCAGACCCTGCTTCCTTCTTCAGTAGATCAAATTTCTGGGCAGGGGGACTGTTCATAGGAACATTGAAAAATATATTAGTTTATTGCAATATGTGAAATTTGTCAATTGGGAGATCTGTGTACACAGATTTTCACATGCTGTGCTTGGGTTAATCTCATCTGTTTCTGGTTGTACAGTGAGTGTTAGAATACTTTACATCTCTAAGGAGGAATTTGACCAGGGGTGCCCAAGAATATGCCTCTAGTTTACAGAATATGTTTCAAAGAAACATTGGGCTTTCTTACTCATTATTATAAACCCTGAAGATCAAAATCTTTTTTTAATGCTCTGCACGGGCTCTGTCTGTACCTAACATGTTATTTAAAGCAGAAAGTGTGTGAGAGGAGAGAGCATATGATAAGACATGACGTGGGAGGGTCTTCATTACGGTCAAGTTTCTGTTTTGAGGGCCTCCCATAGTACATTCTGATTTCTGTCCTACAACTCTCCTGGAAACTAGAGATGCCCAACGGCAGTACGAATGCCTCTAAGTACCTGAGGGTGGGGTATGGGGGACAGCGATGAAGGAGTCTCCAGTCTCCAAGTACTCCTCCTTACAGTTTACCTTGATTTACGCAAGGAGTAGGAAAGGGTTCAATGCAAATACAGATTAGGGCAAATATGTCATGGTTTCAAATGATATAATAATCTATTACAAACACTAACATTTAGAAACACAAAGAAAAATTTATCAGGTTAAAAACAATAAATTCCAAATAAAATAAATTCCAATAGAATTTTCCACCAAATCAAGGCTAGAAAGAATGGGAGGAAAAAAATTAAATTCCCCCTAAAGAAGATGAGTACTGGAGGAGACAGAGGAAGATGAGGAGAAATGTCATTCAGGGAACCACTTTTGTCTAGGGAAACACTGCTTATTCGTAATCTGTGTCTACAAACCAAACAGGCAACTTTTGGGTTGAATCTCAAGCTTGTATAATTCAGATAAACAGTGGTTTCCTTTGTTGGTGGGATCATTTAGCTAGTACAGAGAACCCAGTGGGTGGGAAAAAAATAACCATAAAAGTTTGAAGTATTTTGCAGTGCAAATTACTCATTGCTTCTTCAAATTCTTCATTTTGAAAAATAGCTACAGTATCAGCTTAAAATGTCCTTTTATTTAAAAGAACAAGGTAAGTATTCACCCCAAAAATGAGTTATTTAAAACAATTAATGTGGGATATCATTTAAATTGATACATTTTGCTATATAGACTGAAAAAGGATAATAGTATAGAGACCATTATAGATATTGCTTATTTTTCTCAGTATTGTACATCTTTTAAAAATCCCAGACATCTTTTTTATCACTTTATCACTTATTTTTAAATTTCTGTGAACAAAATTAACAAATCTTAAAAGAGAAATTATAGCATTAAGAAATATTTCCTAATTTACTGTAGAAAAAGATTACTTTATTAACTCTGAGGACATTTGATAGTAAACATATATACTATGCAAGCTTCTGATTAATATAAAGAAAACATGAACATGCCATAGCAACAATTTAAAACAACAAAAATGCCTCTATGAATATTGTCAATAATAGTCTTCTGAGCTATAAAATATACATGGCACTGAAAATTAATATGACTTCTTGCATGTAAATTACCATATTTTGAACAAAAGATATCTTCCAGAGCTATTTTAATCTTTGCTATATTTTCCATATAGTACTTTTAAATTCATATTTCAGGGTTGACATATTTCAAATAAAGAAAATGGGCTGTTGTAATCCTTTGTATGGTGTTTTCATTCAATTAGCTCTATCTTTCTTTTTCTAAGCAAACAAGATGGCAATTTACTCAAAGTCAACCCATAATAACGTATAACAGCCAGAGTCGAGCAAACAGTGCTGCTCATGCTACACCTTTTAAAATCAAACAATTTTAAATAAAAGCAAACATGAACATAAATAGTGTTTCCCTTTGGAATTTGACTGTTGACAGAAAAATGATAAAAACATAAAAATGGTTTGAATTTGTAAGGAAGTTAAATAATTCAGGAAATGTTTTATTAACTGATAGCAGAGAGAACAGGATTTTGGTCTTTGCATTATGCAGTAATGAAAGAATAAAATATATGATATGTGGCTTATTTAAAAAAACAAAACAAAATTCTTCCTAACCATATTAAAATTTCACAAGGCAGTTGAAAACCACATTCTTATCAAGCACTCGCAAAAATATAATTCTGTTAAAATATCTGTTTTTTTCTTAAATGTTAGTTGCAACACTTTCAAAGGTGAAGGAAAAAGTGATGTGTAAGTACAGAGTTTCTAAAAAGGCTTGTGGTTAATATTTTCAACTTATTATAACATAAATTCAAAGGAAACAGAGTCTGAAACCACAAATAGATACTTTTATCCCTTTTGATATTTCTTGTTAGGGATCTTGGACCATTTGCTGCATAGAAATATCACTCTTATTCTTATATAATAAAAATAGAAAGTTATCATCTCTAAAATATGATTGCCAAGCATTTGTTTCCCTGTAATTTAGATAAAATATAACAACATATAAAGAAAGTTGTTTTAAATGCAATTTTTATAAATATTTATAATTGTATATTTATGCTAAATTTATTAATTATAAGAACCAAATACTCTTAATACTTTATGTGATCGTTTGATATAATCATGTTCTAAATCATGTAGACTTAGTAAATGCATTAAAAATTAAAAATTATGTTAGTTTTTCACCTACTTCATATAGTTTAAATTACATATTAATATAGAGGTGTGAAATTATATATTCCCTGCCTTGGATTCTAGATCCTGTATTTATTAGCTATGTGATATTTAGCATGTTACTTATTTTTTATTCCAAGTTTCTTTATTAGAGAAGATCCACATAACAAAATGGCTATGGTGAGAATGAAACAGTGAAGTGCATTAGGAGATTTAGCACAAGAGAGACATGATTACCTGGTGAGCCTTTGTTACTTGTTTTAGTGTTACCTGCATACTGCACAGTGCTTGTTCATGATGGTACTCAATGTGCAATCTCTGAAAAAAGTTAGTAATCACAAAAAGGATTTAATTTTACAACAGTTTCAGTAAATTGTATCTTTCCTTCAGTGACTTAGGTAATTTAATTGAAAATATGATCTGAATTGTTCACAGAGTTATAGAACTTTACTTTTGAACTTGCTAAACATATGGGTTAAAAAGTAGAGATGCTGAAAGAAGTCTTTTCATATAAAGCAGTATTATAACTCAGCAGGACTTGCTTGGTGTGTGGGACTTGCTATAACTGTTTTGTACAATAAGTATACACTATATACTCAGAGAAAAGACACGTTTAGAACTTTTATCATGGTAATTCTGCTTCTGGGAATTCAACCTCAAAATATAATACAGAAAATGTAAAATAGTACAAGCATATTGTTGTCACTGTAACCTTATTTAATATGAGGGATCATTGGAAATAATTCTCACTTAAGTTAAAACACAGAAATTCTTAATGTCACATCAGGCACTATGATTAGTAATTAATTAATGTTAGGACAAAGAGAAAATACTAGGTCTGAAACAATAACAATTCTTTTGATTATTCCCTTGATGGGATATTTTGTAACCATCATGATAAATGCAGTTACATAAACAAAGAAACCCTGACGTAACATTAAATGTGTATAGGAAGGTGAAAAACACATTAATATTACATCTACCATAAAAAGTAATATAGGAAAAAAATTTTAAATAGGGTAGTTAGATTTGCACAGTGTTTTCTTCTCTTCAATTTGTGTTTACATTGATTTTTATATTAAAAAAACAGAAAACATTTCCAAAATACATCTAGATTTATATTTTCATTGTACTACTCATCTTAATTAATTAGAAGAAGTGGAACATGTGAAAAATCTATGTTTGTCATTGTAATTGTCCATCCATCTCCCCAAACCAGTGCCAATCTTATCACTAACCCCATCTTCCTATCACTTTTCTTTTTTTTTTTTTCCCCATTTGGAGGCATTAGTTTACAGTAACTATACAGGAAAAAAACAACATTGGTATGAAGAAATGAAGTAAAACAATTCTCATTATTCAGAGTCAATATTTAGAGTAAAAGAATATATCTCTAGGAGAGACCACAAAACTGTCATGCTGCTACTGAAACGGTTTGTCTGAGATTTTGTCTTTGTGTGAACATATAGGATATGGACCCTGGACATAATGATTACTTATTACCTGGATAAACCATTTGTGTCAGCATGGCCTCTACAAATTTTGCTAGCTGACACTGTACTCTGTACATTGTACATTCTGAGAAACACATCTTGGAAAACACATCTTGGACTTATTAGAGCAAACACACTGTTCTATCACAAGCATGCAAAAGTTTCATATTAGACAGGTATTTTAAGACACTTGAACCAAAATCCTGCTGAGTTTTCAGGGAAGCTCTAATTTGAATTATCTCCTTTTCTAGTAGATTTTAAATTTTTTCAAATGGACCTTTGAAAATGATATTCCCAAATTATTTTGTAAGCACCTTTATATTTCCACACAAAAACTAAAAATATAAAATGATTCCAATTATGTAACCTGTCTATGTACTATGGAAACTATTTCATTCATACATATATAGTATATACATATTCATATATGTATTCTTAAATTCAAAGCAAAGTAAAAATTATTCACACATGGATTCATGTAAGGATAATTAGATGTAAATTAATATACTTTATTCTTTCAAGAATGTTGACCATCCACTTTATCTCTCACCCAAATTATCTTCTCTGTAACTGCCTTGGCCATGCACAAAGCAAAGCTAAAAATGTTAGTAATGTCTGAGTAATGAGTTTTAGTATAAAGTTTATTATTTGTGTTATTATTTTATTATAGTGTTGGGCAGATTTTCTCACTGAATGTTGTCTTTTTGCCAACTTGTTGATATGTATCCAGAGTCTACTTCCAAGTAACATAGATTAAAATCCTAGAAAAAAAATCTCCACCAGTAACATAAAATTTTTGATTAGTTTCTCATCATAAAATTCTTGATCAAAGATATATCCCCAAAGATGTATGTAGAAATACTAGAAGTATGTATAGAAATGTGAAGAAGAAACTTCAAATAAAGCTCAAAGAGGAAAGGATGGTAATATTTGTTAAGGCTCAACAATCTCCAGGCACAGGGAGAAATTCATTTATAAAAAGCATTTCATTTTAAATTTATTTATAAAGTATAAGAAGATAAAATGTTTCTGGTAGTTTTTCAAATTAGAATAAAAGACTCAGAAAATGAAATAACTTGCTTTAGGTTTCTCCAAATTGAAAACTTTGAATGATACCTGTTGTAAAACACAAATGACACTTTTTATGTCAAAAAATGTGGGCAATCATGGAATATCACACTGATGTCCGTAAGTGGTGCACATTGTCTGCAGGTGGAATGGAATGCTAAAACTAAATACAAATGAAAAAAGAAGCAGAATAAACATAAACATATATTTTACCTTTTGATAAATATTTTATTTTTGATTCTTCCTCAGAAGTGAGAGAATTGGAAATTGGTTAAATATCCGTTAGTTTCAAACATTTCAGATAATTTTTACCTGCAAAATTTGCAAAGACATAACTGATACTATGTAAGCACAAAACATAGCAATTAAGTAAAACAAGAATTAAAAAACCATAAATTTAGAGATCCATGTTTTATTGAGTGGGCCCAGATTTTTACCCTGAAGTTCAGAAAACAGTCTGTGACTCTTAGAAAACTTTGTACTGGCAGCTACACATCTTTCAAGGCAATTCTAACCATGACACTAAGTACTGTGGTATTTGGAAAGATATACAGTTAAAAGTGACTGCTTAATGACAACTTTAAAATGAAAAATTTCTTGCCTAATTAAAGGCATGATAATTAATGATATCCATATTGAACTCTTCTGGAGTGCTTATCCACTTTGAGTTACAAATCAAAATCTAAGAATGTGCTAATCTTGTGTGTGTGTCTTTAAGACTAAAGCCAGTTAGTGATATATGGTTCATTCAACTATGTCTTACCTAAAATGTATTACCTAAAATGGAATTATTTTGGGATTATGTGACACATAGAGTTCTGTGTGTGATACCTAAAGCCACCTTCAGATATAGCCCATGGCCCAGGTCCAAGAACTGAATGATTCTATTGCTACCTTGATGATTAAATATTGACTAGTGACTTGGTAAGGCAATCCGTCTTGTTAAGAGAGGTAATTCTGATAAATAATGCTAAAGTGAAATTAACAAACAAATAAAAATTCTTGACCTCACACACATGAATACATGTAGTCTACCAACCCATGTACCATCACAAGATAAGGCATTCCAATTCTGCGCAGACTTCTGAATGCTTCTTACCTTATTATGGTTGATATTCTTCTTCAAGATTTCCTCTAGTTTTACTCTGACCTAATTTTATTTGTATAAAGTCATGATGAAGTATCAGTTCAAGTTACTGGAAGTGAAAGAGTAGATAATGTCACTAGTGACCGGAATATGTCATATTTCAATACAGATGTCAATCTACAGATATGGAGAACTGTGCAAGGACACGGGGTGAGTCCCAGGAAATTTGTTGCAGCAGAGAGAGGAAAAAAAAATGGCCTCCAGAGATTTAAAGTTTAGAATCTTGGGAATCTAGGTATTCACAACGGAACTTGGATATTCCAGCTGCTCAGGGAGGAGGCTTTCAGTCCTCCAACTTGCTTTAATATTGCCTGCTAGTTGTGGCAATTGTGAGCATGGAGGTGTTGACCATAAGTGGATGAAAAAGGTGAGTTATCTAAGGAAAGGTGACAAGATTACAGCCTAGGGTCAGGGTAGGGCGGGGCCTTACCTCTGTAGTTCTCACCTATGCCCAGTGACAAGCTTCCCCAAATTGACAATCTAACATGCATTTTAAATTGAAGGCTTATTCCATCACCGGATTCCGCATCAAAGGAAGAAATTGTGAATGAAAATGTATCTAAATATTAACAATAATTATAGATATTAAAGCTGAGTCTTCTGGAATATGTAACAGTGAATAACAGTGCAAAGGATGTACTTAGCAGCACACATGTACTTAGTAAAAGCAAGTAGTTTGATATTGGTAAAAGCACACGTACTTTTTTTTATAAAATGTATCTAAGATTGTGGAAAGAAAACTTTGTCTCTGTGCTGTTAAGAAAACCATACTTAGGGTGGAATGGGGAAAGGAGAGGGGTGGGCAGATTCCTTGTTACCAGTCCCAAAGAGTTTCTGTTTTCTAGAAACCTTAGAGACCATCATGATTCATAATAGCTCAAATATGTTTTAAAATACTTTTATTCATTTTTTATGAGTATCCATTAATATATGACACGTCTGCTTTGTGTTTACTCTAGAAGCTTATATAGATGATGCGTTTGGGTCCTAAAGGCCAGAGACACAAGAACGTGAAGCAGGTTTTACTTTGTTTTAAACCCTTGGTAATAGTTATATATAGCAGGCATGTAAGAAGTTTTGCAAGATTAATGGAGAAAGTTTCTGTGATTTTTTTTTTACTGTCATCAATTAATTATTGTTGCCTTTAAAACTAAGCTAAACCTCCCAGCTTTAAGAATTGATACCAATGTCATTCCAATTTGCCATCCCAACCTTACTTTATAGCCTACTCAAATTAAGCTACCTTCTTTTCTCTTAAAACACTGTTGCATTTTTCTTGTTACTGTGATTTTATTTCACCTACATCTCAAAAAACGCATATGAAACACATGCTTGTAATTATTATATACTATGTCTTTTCTTTTATCAAAACTGGGAACCGTTTTTTTCACCTTTGTGTTCCTGGCCTGGCAAGCGAAATTCTCTTAAAAAATGTAAACTCTCAATTATTGTACTCTTACCTAAATTATAAAATAAATTCCTAAAATTTAATTAGAAAATGGTATATTTGATTTAAAATTACTTAACTAAATCTAAACTGTTTTGTCTAAATATTGAAAAGTGTGCCATATAATATATGAAGATCACCTTTTTCTATAAGTATTAGACAAAAAAGAAAGAAAGAAAGAAAGAAAGAAAGGAAGGAAGGAATGAAGGAGGAAAGAAAAACTGTTGAAATTGTATCAGACCAATAAAATAGCAATGGGAGCTCATGGATTTGAATATGAGTTTTAATTTAAAGAATAGAGTGAAAAAGTGGTTCCAGAATTAATTCCTCACAAAAAAATTTTTTAAAAAGATTTATATATTTTAAAGTGAATATTGAAATTAAAAGTCTTGACAGTCATCTAAAGAATAAGAATAATAATAAATAATTAATTAAATAGCTTACTATACTGCATAAACTGCAAATAACTGATAGTTACTTGCCCATTTAGTACCTAAAATTTTATAAGTCCTCTTATATAAGAAGAGAGTACCATTATTTTTTCTCATGCTCCCACCCTGAGGCTTCAGCCATATTTCAGAAAACAAGAAAAGTTGGAAATAACAATTTTTGAGCCAGTCATTGCTCAAGAATACTATTCAAACACTTACATTCAAAATTCTGAAATTAAGCTTTTGTCCCACCAGCAAATGGAGAGAAATAATTATTTAATTCTTTGCAACAGGAGGATTAATGTTTGAATTCCTACTTTCCTTCATCTTGTACTGATAGCGAATGTGAGCTTACATATATGAGGTTGTTGAAGATCATGGAATTTAAGGGTGAAACTGACAACAGTCCATACACAGAATTATATTATCACCCTATTGTGGATGAGTTTCCGTGTATTCTACCCATTATATATAAAGACCTATTTCCATCTTTCTTACATGCTTTTAATTGGCTTAAAATTGACACTCCAATGGTATATTCTAGCAGTTAAATCACAGACTTCAATCAAACTGATCTTTATTAAGATATTAGTACTTCCACTTACTAAATAGCCCCTGGACAGACTCTGTAACCATTGTAAGCTCTGGTTTCCTCAACTGTAAGATGAGGACAATAATTTCACTTACTTAAGAAGAATTTTGTGAGAATATAAGCAGAACTTGGTTGCAAATCAATTAGAAAATTTCAGATCTTAACTCATGGGTACCTGCATTTAATTGCAGAAAAGCGGAATTAGCTCAGAAGCATAATGCATTTTTTTAAAAAAGCCTGAAAGCTCTAAAAGTGGGGAAGCACTTTTTAATAAAGAGGCATATCTGATAAAACATAACAAAAAACTGAATATATGGACCAATGAGCAGATTAGTGTTATGCCTAATGGATGAAAAAACCTTTTAATATTAGATTCTAAGGATAGCAATTACTGACACTGGCGTCTTTTCCCAAGATTTGTAGAAACCATGATTAATAGTTGAAACTGAATAGGAACCCATATTCTTCCTTGTTTTCCTTATTTTTAGGGAGAGATATTTTTTCTGGGCAGATATAGACTGGTGGCTGCTGTTTCTAAAGCAGCCGTAACCAGCTGGGTGCAGATGTGTGATGTGAATATTGATACTGTTATCTTACCAGTTGTCAGGTGCTTGGCAGATAGGGGAGATTAAGGTCATTATTTCATTTTGTTTTTAAGTTTGAAAAGAGAAAATATACATTTCATAGACATTTTAAGATAAACATCCTAAGATAAATCAGATAACCAAATATGAAAATATGTAAAGAAAATAAAACACTAAAGCAACAGAATATGCCATAAGTTTCAGAACTGAAAAGATTAAGATGTTTTCAAATGCTCAAACGTTTCTCTATGTTCAGCTCATGGAGAGACTTCAAAGTTTTTTAAGAGAATAAAATTCAAACTTGATTATTTTCAGCATGTACTTTGGTAATTACCATATGGAAATTTATTGGAAAAGACTAGACTTTAAAACCTTAATTGGACATGGTCTTATTGGAAATTATGGCAATTAATACATGGTCTATTTACTACTGTTGTATTCAAATTGCCTAAATGTCTAAGCTGGAACTTTTAATTTTAGTAACATTCCTTCTAATATGGATTTTCCTTGATTTCCATCAGCTAATATACAGACATACAATCATAGGAGTTTGGAGCTGAAATGAATTTTATTGGTGGATCTTCTAGTCCAATTTACTTACTACAGAAATGAGTTAAACTGAGAGCAAGGATATTTTAGTGATTTGGTCAGAATTACACTGTAGATAAGGACAAAACAAAGTTACAGTCCTAATCTTTCCACTAGTAAAGAAGAATCAAAAAATCTAAAGGTGTCTACATAATTTCTATGTCTGAGTTGTTTCCTCTGTTAATTGTGTTTACTCAGTGCATAGATACGGCCTTAATGCACAAGGCATAACAACTGGATGAAAGAAGAAAGACTGATTATTTGCATTCAGATTCATGACTGGAGAAAGGAGAGAACCTTGAGATAAATTACTTATAAACAGTATGCAGATAGACTTTGTGCCTTCTCTATTTTAACACCATTGTCTACTGCCTTTTAGACAGTACGTTTTCACACCCCTGAATATATCTGATGAATATTTGTTCTCACTGAAGTTCTCCTTTTACCTAATGTATACAAAGTGTAAAATTAAATAGATCAATTCCAGACCCGGAGAATCAGGAAGTTCAGTGCATTAACAAATACTAAGTTCAGCTGCTTTTAAAAGAGGCTTCAAACAATAGTGAATTAAACAAGGCAGAACTCCATTTCTCTCATATTTCAGTGAAACAGGAAAGGAGATAAATGTAGGACCAAAAATTCTGTGTAGATGAGAGAAGAGATTCTTCAAACAAATGGAAAGATTGGTCTTTGTAAGAAATAAAAACTCTTAAACTGTCTTAAAAGAAGAAAAGGTAGAACATGTAGGTAAAGAAGCAGAGAGAAGGGTCATTCTGGGGGTGGGGCCATAAAGCAAGCAGTTCACAGATATTCTTTTATTAATTTGACTGTAAGTTTGAGATAGAATCATTATCAGAGCAGGGACTTGGTTGTGTATACATGTGGGAGTGTAGGGTTTAGACCGGGGTCTTCATGGCATCATAGAAAATGTATGTGCTACAGAGGCCAATAGATAGCAGACACAGTCTAAGATTCTTTTTTAATTTTTTTTTTAATTGAAGTACAGTCAGTTACAATGTGTCAATTTCTGGTGTACAGCATCATGTCTCAGTCATGAATATAAATGCATATATTCATTTTCATATTCCTTTTCATTAAAGGTTATTACAAGACATTGAATATAGTTCTCTGTGCTATATGTGGGTACATCTTGGAAGATGGTCAATACTGCAGAGGCTAAAGTTGTGGGAATAAAATGATAGTTGTGGTTAGGTGTTCATTACATCATAACTTGACTGTTAATTTCTTTCCCTTATCAGACTGTGAACTCATCAGAAGTAAGCTTAACTCAATTCTGTATTCCTAGCATTTCATGTAGATCACATTGATAAAAAATTTTTGAGTGGATGAATGACATACCTTATTAAAAATGTTGGATAATCATGTGTTGTCATGTCTATATGTTGTGTCCAAGAATAACATGCTGTTACATACAGCTTTCTGTGGCTTATCTACTAATATACTTTCAGCCTATGGTCCTTGAAACTCATAGAAAAAAAAAAAACTTTTATATAGGGCCTCTATTTCGGTTTAGATTTGGCTGTAAGTTATGGCACAAAAAGAAGAATCAGATTTCTGACTGCCTTAGGCCACTACGATTTCTACATAACAGTGACTTTCTGAGATTTTTTAAAACATTGCTTATAATAGGCCACTTTGTTTCATTCCAACCTGAACCCTAGATATACCAGTTATTATTGTTTTTTTTTTCTTCACAAGCTGTATCACTCAGGTACATGGAATACCTTTGAAAGAAAAAAAAAATCTAAAAACAATGCTTAGGTGCTCTACTGTATGGCCATAAAATCCTTCACAAAATGGAAAATGAAATAGTTACATTGATTACTTTAGTGCTAGAGATGTTCCATGGCTGCAGGTTTGGCACCTTTTGAAGTTGCATTTAATTCTTTAGGCTGGTAAAGCACTATTTAATGAATCAGTTCAGTCACTTAGTCAATAAGAATATCCTTGTCTCCTAAAAGAGTTAATATACCTTTTCAGTGGTGCTTCGCTTATGAAAAACGAATAGTTAAAACTCAACAAATCAGACTTAGTATTAGTTAAAACGCACATTTTTCAAAAGGATGGATTTTCTCCTACCCCAATGATACACATATTATTTGTGAACAAACTCATAGACCCACCTGGAAAGAAGCATTCTCTGTTTAGAAATGTCAGCAGGATGAAACACTGTCATAGAATAATGATCTCTTGTTCCCACATAAATGTCTAGGGAAAACTAACATGTTCATTTCCAAAGCAAGAAACATTGATCCACTGGGTATGTCCTATTAAAATGACTTTATTTTATTCCATCAAATAGCTGATGTAAATTCAGTCATTTAATCTGATAGATATGGGTTCCAGAGAATGACGTTTGTGTGCTACGGTACTACTAAACAGATGAAAATCATTGCATTTTGCTTGGCTTTATTTGTCAGCAAAGCAGAATTAAGTTTGTTCATGAACAGTCTAAGATTTCATACTGGTAATTTAGAAATGGTATATGCTGATTTTATTTTTCTTTGATTTCTTTTAAGTAACTCTTTTACAAATCTAATGCTCATTTCAGTTATGTAATTCTGAATTATATGCATTCTGTTGAGAATTCTATATATTGTTATATATCAGAAAGGAGGCACTATCACACGTCTGAAGATTTGTGGCCCATGACTGTTCAGATGAAGGTAAATGTTACCATAATAAAAAAATGATGGAAGATCATGCCTGTTTGATAGTATTTTAATCTGAACAGCAAAAAGAAAAGATGGTTCAGAGCTCCGTGGAGAAAGACAGAAAAGCACAGAGATTTACATGTTAGACAATATGCATGGCTATACGTATAAGTCTGGGCACAGATGATCTGTAGGTGGACGCAATTTGCATAATGATTAGTGGCATAACCCCTTAGAGCAGTTTTCGTACCTGCCTGTATGTTGAACACTGTGTATATACTGTGTCTTGCGGGCAGTTCACCGTACAGATTGTGATACAAATTAATGTGCTGAGAATAAGCCTGTATATCATGATTTCCTTTTATTGGGATTTAAATTTCATGTTACCACAATTTGTATGGGTGAGTAAAAACAGTGATTTTTTTTTAAACATCAGTGCATATGAAATTCTAGAAATAAAAGTTAAAACCAAAGAAAAAGTACTTTTTTAAAACAGGTGTGCTTGCTTTCAAAATAGGGTTATTGCATAGCACTTCTGAAATAAAAGAGACTTTTTAAAATTTTTATTTGGGGGGGACAGGGAGGTAATTTATTTTTATTTGTGTATTTAGAAGAGGTACTGGAAATTGAACCCTGTACCTCATGCATGCCAAGCACACGCTCTACCACTGAGCTATTTCCCTCCCCCTAAAAGACTATTTATTGAAGTATAGTCAGTTTACAATGTTGTGTTAATTCCTGGTGTACAGCATAGTGATTCAGATCTCTCTCTCTCTCTCTCTCTCTCTCTATCTATCTATCCCTCTATAGATAGATAGATATTTATTCCTTGATTCACTTATATTTATATATATTTCTTTTCATATTATTTTTCATTACAGGCCATTACAAGATATTGAGTCTAGTTCCCTGTGCTATACAGTAGGACCTTGCTGTTTATCTATTTTACATATAGTAGTATCTGCAAATCCCCAACCCCCAATTTTTCCCTCTACTCCTGCTTTCTCCCCTGGTGACGTAAGTTTGTTTCCTACATTTGTGAGTCTTTCTCTGTTCTGTAAAGAAGTTCATTTGTGTCATTTTTTAGATTCCACATGTAAGTGATATCGTATGGCATTTTTCTGAAATAAAAGACTTTATAGTATAGTGACTATCATTTAAGATGAAAGCTATACAAAATATCACAAAAGACGTAGATCTGTCTCAGCATTTAATATATTATTTAAAGGAAACAAGTTTCCAGTTTCTTGACAGTGTCTTTTTAAGAAAAGATGGAGTCTTACCACACGTACCATGTAGACTTCCTCACTGTAGACATTTATTCTAAACTTCTCTTATCTTCTCCAGTTTGAAACTATAACAATAGGCTCCACTCATGTTCTAATTTTAAGTGTTGTTTTTACATTATCTTTGGACAGTGTGGTAGATGTGATTCCACTGTCAGTGGAGGCATAATGCTGTTTAACCTGAAAACATGCATCCAGGCCCCATCAGGTGAGGAAGAATTTGTGAGGTGGAACCTGGAGCATTACACAGACATTTAGACATTGGACGGACACAAGACTCTGCAAGCATAAGTAGAAAGGGCAGAAATGAAGACTTGCCATGGGAAAAGTTTATCAAAAATTGGTTATTGTAGTTGGGGTAGAATTTTTTTTTTTTTAAATCTTACTGTGTATTGAGCTAAGGTTCAGGTGGTCTCAGACTAAACGCTCTTACTACCTAAGGAAAAAGTTTCAATGGGAACAGAATTTCAGCAGTTACATTGGGAGGATATGGGAAAAATAAACGGCCCTTGCTTCCCAAAGGAGATCATTACTGGGGCATGTAGCCATACGCATTTGAACTTGTTGCTTTCGCATGTTCCCATACTAGTCAGGCAGTGTTAGTGATGTAACGTCACCATCTCCCAAACCCCTCCTTTACAGTACACACTACTGAGCACTGGAAGAAAGAGTCACTCTGAGACATGTTTGCCGTTCACAAGCACATGCTGAAAAAAAGCTTTGTTCCACCCCGCCTTGACACAGTAACTGCTTATTCTCTCGTTTTTCACCTCTTTTGATCTTTTAGATTTTGACATGCTACATCTTTCCCTGAGTGAATAATGACTTTTAAAATAAATTAACCAAACAACAGAAACTCCTTCTGGCTCTTCCCATCAGGTCCCATGTCCCACCTCCACCTCTGTCTTCTGCATTTCTACCACATTCTGGATGACTCCAAAAATTTGAAATCCAGAAAGTTCTTTATCACGAAATATATTATTTTACAGCATTTTCCCAATTATGATATAGTTGATTGGCTGGAGAATTACTGAGAATTTCTTTTAAAGCCATACATGAGAATAAAAGATGCATTTCAATGCACAACTCAAGAATTATTCATGAAAGATTTTTCATTTCTCCATCCATCTATGGTTTTACATATTTCACCAAGTACTGTTTTTTTCCAAATTATTTTTCTATATTGGAGATATAAGGGCAGACACATTTCCTTTCAGATCAATTATTAGTGACTCTTTTGCTTCATGGACAAAAATCAATTAGGATACACTTAAATACTCTAATTTAGTATCAAAAATTACAATCAGTAGAACTAACATTTTCTTGGTTATATTTCTAAATGAAAAGTGAAAAGGGGATTATATATATATTGGCACATTTAACTGAAGAAATCAATACAATTCCAAATCATTCTGCTTTATTTTAAAGTGCCTTTGTTAAAAAAAAAAATCTATACTGACTAATTTATGAACTCCTAGAACCATTTAATAACCTTCTTTAACCTTTGAAATGTTTCATAATTTTAAAAAGCCTGATAAATGCTATAATCTCAGAATTACTAACTTCCTTTCAAGTAGTGGAACATACATGAATGGATCTAGACCCTTCTTAATTTCACTGAATACACTTCCTCATGTGACCCTTTCCACAGCTCCATTATTTCTGCTATCATAAGTCAAATAGCCTATTATGTTTATAAATGCTGAGAATGGGAGTGAATTTTAACAAATTCACTTGTGGCTTATGTCCTTAGAGTAAATAAAAAATTTATTGCTAAGAGGGAAAAAAATTAAGATAACTTATACAGGTAGGGCTTTGCTTATGTGCTATTCACCAAATGTGAACTTGCTTCCTACTGCACACCAGAAACTATATGATCATAAGATATTCAAAGTACTTAGAGACAAGTACATTGCCACATCCAAGCTAGATGATTTTTTTTTTATAGTTCTTTTACCAAGATACTCGTTTAGTTCTCTGTTCCCTTCATGTACCGTGTGTGTGTGTCTGTGTGTCCCTGTGTCCATGTGTCTATGTGTCTCTGTGTGTTTAACTCCTGGACGTCCCAAACACTTATATGAGCTTTGAAAATTTTGTTTAAATGTTTAAACAAAATATGACACAGAAAACAAAATATATAAAGACATCGTTCCTGGTCACAAGGAAACAAAATACATAACAGAAACAAAATATACACAGAAAACAAAATATATGAAGACATAATCCCTCGTCACTAGTATACAGTCTCAGTGGGGGGGAAAAGTCAACAAATATAAATCAACAGAAAATGCTATAAAGTGATAGATAACTTAATGCCTTCTTTATGGCCTAATAGTTTCCATAGACACTAAAAAGAAAATGAGATAATTGGACAAAAGTCAGAAACTAGGTAAATAGCAGTAGTAGTACTTTACTTTGTACTGGCAGACAAAGAGAAAATTACAGCTAGAGATATAGGAAGAAATGCCCAGATTATGAACAATAAAATGAGCATGAATTAAGTTTCTTGAATCTTTCTTCTGTCAGCTCAAAACTATTGCTGAGCACTTCTAGTGAATTTTTTCAGCGTAGTTACCGTACATTTCAACTCCAGAGTTTCCATGTGGTTCTTTAATAGAATTTTTCCATTTTAATGATAGTCTTTATTTTATAAGATACTGTAATTACATCTTCCTTAATTCTTTGGGCATAGTCTCTTTTTTTGAGCACATTTATGAAAATATAATAACATAATAATTGCTTTGGAGGCTTTCTTCTTTGCTAAATCCAATATTTGGACTCCTTTGAAAGAAATTTCTATTGACTTTTCTTTTTTTTTCTACTTTTCTCTGCTTTTTTCTTTTTAAATATATCTTATAATTTTTGTTCAAAACTTGGCATTTTAGGTAATATATTGTAGCAACTCTGGATATTGATCTGTTTACTTAGTAATTTATTATAATTAGTGACATGCCTAAAATAATTCTATGCATTCTGTATCCCCTGAAGTGAGCAGCCTCTGCAGTCTCCACACAGATACATTTTTGTGTGTTTATCTATTTTAGACTGACTACTTAGGTATCTCCCCTGGGTCAGTGTAAGCCACTCATTGGACAAAAGCTGTGCTTAAACCTTGATGGCCGCTTAGAATATTACCCTTCACCAGTGGATGTGTATGTGTGTGTGTTGGCAGAGGGTGGGTTTGCAATCACAGTTTGAATTTTCGTTTTTGCCACTTGTTCAACCTAGGACTAGTAGCTTGAATTTTCTCTCTCTCATCACTCTCAAAAGGGTGCAGCTTTAGGTTTTCACATAAGCTTCTAGACATTCAAGAATTCATGTGATTTTTTTTTTTTTTAAGTCTGGCTCTTGGGTCAGTGTTGGTTATTTTTAGTCAATGTTTGATCAGAGGTTGTGCTTGAGCCCCTGGTTCCAGTGAGGAATCCACTTTCTGTTGATTGATCTGCATGCAGTTTATGGACTATTTTCAGATGTTGCCCATGCCCTGCACTGGATGCTCCTGAAAACATGTTGCCTAGTATTACATACAGCCTTCCCATCCCTAGAGAGCGACTGTGATTTCAGGATGGTTCTTCTCAGCTCTCTTTTTTTTCTTTTTTAATTCTCTTTGATAAACTTCTTTTTGTTCTGCATTTTCACTTTTAGCTATGTATATATATCAAGGAGCTAAAACTGCCTTCATTATTTCTATCATTTTGAACAATTCCTTAAGGCATGGAACTTTCCATGCTCTGCTCCAAATGAAATCCATCCCCTCAAGCAGAGCTGTGAAGCTCTTAGGCTTATGGCTTCTCTTTTGGGCAGAACCTTTGCACTGCTTTCCAAGAGCTGAGGGTGAGGATAGCACCTGCCTTCCCCCAGAGTGACAGACCTGCTTTATGAACCAGAATTGGCTGAGCATCTCCTAGAATTCTTGCCTTGTGCCTCCTGCTTGGCACCTCCATGATAAGGACTAGCTGGTTTGTGAGTGTTCAGGGCCCAGTGTTCCTGCCAGAACACCTTGAGCACAGCAGTTCAGGGCTGGGTGGAGGAAGGCTATCCTAGGCATTTCAGCTGTGCCTGCCCAGAATAGAGCTACTGCAACAGGGGGCTGGAAGAGATGAAAAACACTAGAAGTGAAAATGTAGCCAGACTGTGATCTGGAGGGACAGAGAGCCCCGTCTTCCTGATTACACCTGTCTGGAGAAGAGGACCAGGGCTAGTTTCTATAAGATGGAGGAATTTGTACAGAAGAGCTAGTCATGGCTCCAACACCATAGACTCTTGTTCCTCTTACTTCGACGTAGTGCATTTTCTTGAATGAACGTTTCCCACTTGCTGTATATACCCCTTGGAAATTTTTAGAGACTTCAAAGGCTTAATATAATTTTATCCAGATAAAGGGTGTTTGTTGGGGTATCTTCTGTGTTCCTCACTCTGCTCTTCCAAAGATAGTCATGTACCATGTTTACTTGTGTGTGTGTGTGTGTGTGTGTGTGAGAGTGTGTGTGTGTGTGTGTGTGTGTGACTGCTGGCTGCATTACAAACCCTAGTGATAGCAAAATTCTCTGGGCACAAGGACAACAGACCCTAGAGAAAGTGAACAGGTTCTGCAAAAAAAAAAAAAAAAAAAAAAAAAAAGCATTACCACTTGCTCCACAAAACTGAAAAATTGCGTGTGTGGTGGCAGGGGGAGGTGAGTTGAGAAGTGGGTGAGGAATATACTGAGGAAGGCCAAGGAATATCACAGAATCTGCTCCTGTAAGAGACCAAGAAAAGGAAAGTGAAAGAAAGAATACTTCTAATTACTATTAAACTGACTATACATGAACTAAAAAAAAAACCCAAACAGTAATAATTTTAAAATTTAAATTAAAATAAAATAAAATAAAACACCTACTTCATTTACAGTACTAAAATTATACATAAAGTTATGTATAAATATTTAATATAAATATGCCTGTTAAACAATTATCCATATCTCTTGTGCGCTATTAAACTATTTATACAATTCAGGGGAATCATGCTTTAAGTCTCGAAATATCTTGAGATTTTAAAATTTATTTCTCATAGCTTTCGAGAAATGTAAACGTCCTCTGGCCTTTCCCTGTGTGCATATTAAGCACCGGTTTAGAATATTCCTCAGCTGATAGTTTGTTCTTCCTAAAATCTTTCCTCTAGAGAAGTTCCTAATGACAGCCACTCCTCTAAGCACTTTATTACAACTGCTTATCAATTAATTAATGAACAGAGGGATATCTTTAATGAAACTTCTCACCTTTTTGGGAAGGCTAAATTAAAATCAGAAATCCCCTCTTGTGTGAAATAACAATTTTCCACGCTAAGCTAAATGATGTTATCAAAACCAAACTACCAACTGGTATATTTCCATTTACTGGTCACTTTTTCCAGGGTCCGCTATTTCCTAAAATAACAGCACCATATTTATACTATTAGTATAAATGCTCTTCACCTGACTCGCTAGAGATAAATCACAAGCCATGGACGGCATGGTTCTATACCTGCCATTGTTGGGCAGAAATAGAATAAAAGATCACGCGATATAAAGAAATTCAACCCATAGCTGCAAAACTGCTTAAAATCTTTGACAGGTAAGGAAATATCAGGATGACGTAAAGAGTGGAAAATGATAGAGAAGTTTCAGTTCTCCTGTGGAATAATCTTTCTAATAGAATGTATCTTATTCTGGCTTTCCGTGAAAAACAATGACTTGCCTAATTATTGTATCTTTATCTACCTGGGATATGAATCAGTCAGTCAATAAATGTAATCAATATAGATTTTGGATAATTTCAGGTTCAAAAGCAATCTTTAGTCCTGCACCAGGGGCAAAATATAGAACAAACTTCCCAGTATCCTACATGAGTAGATACAGTAAAATCCTCTTCACTAGTGTGGTTTTTAATATTCATTCAAATGTAATTTATTTTTAGTTAAAGATAAATTCATGTTTAAGGGATTTCTCTGATTTCCTAAATTAGGTATCACATTCTTCAAAAATACATTTGAAAGCCACTTATATAGTGCTAACTATGTGTCGGGAACTGTTCTAAGTGGTTCTCTAATAATTCATTTAACATTTAGTGCTATGAAATAGGTATAACCACGATTCCTCTTTCATAAAGAAATTCACATGAATTAACTGTGGCCACAGTGGATGCTTTCCCACCAGGAGTCAAAACACAGATAAATGGCAAAGCTGGGTTTGTAACACTAAATCCGGAGTACACACTCCTACCTACCATCCTACACTGCCTATTTTTGAAAATAAACCAAAGCTTTTCATCTGATTTATTTTTTAGCAACATATTTCATTATCATTATCATCAAAGCATTAAAGTACTGGGTGAGGCTGTACAATCTGTTCTGTGCAAAATTAGTCACAAAAGGAGGTTCCAGCTAAGTATGGCCACATAATGTAACATGTATTGTAACAACCCTAGCAACATTATTTTTGAGGCATTTTGTTAGTTTGTTGATAATTTCCTTTTCCCACTTTAGTGTAAAATTGTGTCATTAAGCATACTCTTATACAAATGAACAAACATAATGAAACAGAAGCAGTCATAGATACAGAGAACAAACAGGTGGTGGCAGGAGATGCGTGGAAGGGGAGAAAAATAAGTGAGAAAGATTAAGAGGTATGAAATTTCAGTTACAAAATAAATGAGTCACAGGTATGAAATGTACAGTGTGGGAAATACAGTTAATTATTATGTAACATTTTTGTATAGAGACAGATAACAACTACATTTATCATGGTGATTATTTTGAAATGTATAGAAATGTCAAATACTATCTTATGTAACAGGAATTAACATAGTGTTGTAGGTCAATTTTACTTCAGAAATAAACAAACTCACAGAAAAAGGGAGCAGATTTGTGGTTACCAGAGGTAGGAGGTTGGGGGAAGGGGAATTAGATGAAGATAGTTAAAAGGTACAAACTTCCAGCTTTAAGATAAATAAGTACTAGAATGCAATGCACATGATAAAGGTAATTAACACTGCTGATCTTTATAAATGAACTTATTAAGAAAGTTAATCCTAATCTCATCACAAGGGAAATTTTTTTCAATTCTTTAATGTCATATCTATATGAGATGATAAATGTTCACTAAAGTTCTTCTAGTATGTAAGTCAAAGCATTATGTTGTACACCCTAAACTTATACAGTGCTTTGCCAAGTATATCTCGATTAAACTGGAAAAAACACATTTGAACCTCAAAAATAATGAAAGTAAAAGTAATAGTAGATAGAGAATGAGAAATTGGGGCCTGAGTTACAAAACACTAAAATAAATTAAGGATACAATTAAGCAAAAAAAGTTTCTGATAGGAATATGTCTTATTCCAGAAAGCGCTAAGTAATTAATTATAATACCATGACATTTTTCTGGAAACAAATTTCTTATATTAGGCCAGTTTTGATTTTATTTAAAGAAAAAACTTTATAAATCATTTGAAGGCTGTGTTTGTGGATGTCATATGTATCAGATAAATTGTTTTTATGGGCCACACCTTAGACAAGGATCTTGTTATGTCCAGTTTCTATTAAAAAAAAATGCTTTCTTATACATATCTTTCCTGTACCTGTAAAGGAATTTTCATCTTTATTTTCTTTACTGTTTCTTATTTCTAAATGTTCAGTCTGACTTTTCTGCAGCTAACGAAAACTGAAGTTCTCCAAATGTCATGTTTGAGAGCACATTTGGAAATTTGGAGTCATCAAATAATGTTTTTTTTATCCCAAGTACATAAAACAATCTGTGTGTGTGTGTGTGTGTGTGTGTGTGTGTGTATTTGTAAATCTTAAATGTAAGAAGATATAATTAAAAATCACTTACCCTAAAATCAAATCTTACATTTGATTTTATGTTTACATATTCTTTTGGATTTTGTTTTTTAAACAGTGAAAAGCAAAGAATATTTATAATCTCTGACTTATTTTAATACACTTGAAATTTTATTTCTGGTAAGAGTTATTGCTTTCTTGTGTGACTTCCTGATTAAGTTTTAGTAAAATGTGCATATAATAACAATAAACTGTACTCTGTGTGAAATATCTCCTATTCATGGCATCCTTTTTTACTGGCAAATATTTACCTGTGCATTAATAACAATAGAAGTATTATTGAAGTCACATTTATTTGAAATAATTTAAATTCTATCAGGAAATCATTAAGAATTAGAAATTGGATATACACAGGGATTGGATTTCTTAAGATTTCAGGAATCTATCTAAAGAATCACTTCCAAACTCTATCTTTTCTTTCAAGATTGTAAGATTGTGACAAGATAATTTTGTTGAAACATCTCAAAATTTCCCTGTGTATGTTTGCATGTGTGTGGGGGTAAGGGATTAGTGTCTTTAGCTAAACTGAATATTACTACTGTATTTTTAATCTTATCATTTAAAGAATAAATTTTACTCTTTTAAGTTAGCCACACTGTTTTTTCTGTCTTTTTATCCTATAAAATTGAAATAATGAAAAAACAGTGCCTAAGACAGGCTTTTTTTTTTTTAAGTTTTTTAAACTCTATTTAGATATTCATTTTTAATACTGTATATTCTTCCCAAGTTATAGCTTTTTGTATCCTCAAATTTATTTAAGGCATTTCTACAGCAGACCTTTGCATGTTAAGGTGAGGACGGCATAGTGTAAAGATTAATTCAATGTCTTTCTTATCTAGCATACCCAGGCTTTGACTATACTTTGTTGGCTGTCAGATCTTTTATTCATTTTCTTCTGGACTCAGTTTACTCATTTAAAAAGTCTCAACAGTTATTCAGGGAGTAAGAAATTGTGAAAGGTAAATAAAGATTATACACATACATATATAATGCATGTATATAATATTCATCCCAGTGAGTAAATTACTGTTAATGTTCAATACATTTTTACTTCCCTGACATCTTGTAATCATTCATTTATTAATTTGTTTATCTATTTATCTATACATTTACCTATTCCACAAACTTATCAAGGCTTTACTATGTTCCTGTGCTGTATAATTTTGGAATATACAGATGTATAAGACAGTCTTGGCGGTGCCAAAACATATAGGCAAATGGAAAGAAATGAAGATAAATAAATACAGTTAAGTAAATGTGATTAATGCTCCAAAAGAGGTTTGTTTTGTGATGGACTGTTATTATTTTTGTTAATTATGTGCCTCATCTTCAAAACTCTAAGTTTCACCTTTTATTTCCACAAGTCCATATGTAAGATATGCATTTATTAACAAATTATATTCCTGTTTTATTTTTAAATAGTTATTTGATTTTGGAAACATATAGCAAAACGCATACATTACAAATTTGATTTTACATGTGCAATTATGCTTTTGACTTTTTCCTGAAAAGTGGCAGCTAAATACATTATTTGGATGGTTCTATTTGCAGTAGCTAAAAATTCCCCATTGAAATTAATGGAGTCTTATTGACAAAAAGTGCTCCATTTAAATGAGTGGGTTTTAGTAGTGAGTCATCCCTACTGGAATAAATGGTATGAGTAATTTATAGATCATATAGTTAGAGAAAGAAGGGACCTATTAGATCAGTAAGTCTGAGGTGTCTGCTTGGTTAGAATATAGTCCCCAAATAGAGGACAGAACGTTTGATCTTAACCAAAAGGCCATGAACAAAAGCTATTTTAATTTATTGCAATTAAAATGAATGGGATTCAATCTAACACATTTATGAGGATGCGATAACTATCGAATCACATTCATTTCAGTGGGGTGTGTTAGTCATCCAATTCTATTCATTTCCATGGGGATCCATTATTTATCGAATCACATTTATTTAAATGGGGATTCATTAGCTAAAAAATCTAATTAGTTTCCATGTGCATGCATTAGCTATCATGTCATCCTTCCTTTCAAAGACAATTCTCTAGTTATCAAATCCCATGCATTTATGTTTGGATTGGATTCTAGAGTTTGAAAAAGCTGTTACTCTTAATTAAATGGTTGCAATAAACTGTTATCGTTATTATACTGTTGCATATTTAAGAGTATTTTCTAAATATCTGAAGACTTAGTCACCCCAATTTTCAATAGCTAAATGAAATGATCTCTCAAACACTAAAACATTTAATTTAGCAAATGTCCAAAAGTCCAATATGTTTTTTAAAATATGAGGACTGCATTACCTTTCTAGGTCAGGCTGTGTCATTTTTTTTCCCTGAAACTTAGCCATTTGGTGATGTTTTCATGTTCAGGGAGATTTTGAAAATGAAGGGAAAAAAATGTCAACCTGCTGAAAGGCCATACGGTTAGGTGGTTAGATTTATGAGTTATGTTACACTCAACTAATGTAATAGCATATGTGCCATTAGAATCATAATTGGGTGGATTTTATTTTCATTTCTTGGCCACAATTCTAACTTTGCGATTATTACAAATAATATATGTTTTGGAGAAATCAGAACTTTCTTATGCCACATATTGCTTTTCAGATTCCATCTTTTAAGAATTAAGAACAATGTAATCTTATGTTAGAATTTCTGTAATACTTGAATATTGTATCAACATTATATTTTAAAGACCCACAAAGAAAATAAGCATAAAATATAAATTTATATTGATGTGTTTTCAAAGTTGAAATGCCTAAGATTGAACCCTACTAATATTATTTTTGTTATCATTTTTATTTTTCTTATCACTGAGACTTTGGTAAACTTATTTAAATTTCTACTGCCTCTATTTCTTCATCTATAGTCTGAAGGATAAAAATCAAAGCTACCAAATTGATTGTTGGGAAAATTATATCATATAATCCTTGTAAACTACTTACTCTGGTACCAGGATGCATGCTCACTGTAATACCTGTATAAATCTTTAGTACCCCTAGTAATCTAGTTGCTGCTTAATATAAATTAGTTATTTTAACACTTCTAATTTTTTTTAATAAGAAAAACAACCAGTAATAAATTGTCACCCAAGGATATTTTCCCTTCACTTTATTTCTATGAAAATAACTTAGATCAATTATATTTAAAACTTTCATGCCATTCTAACTCAGAAGAAGAATTCATTTTTTCCATACTATTTTTACTTTACTTATATAAAAATGGTTATTTATAAGTAAAGGTAAATAAAGATAGTCCTAGATTTTGTAAGTTGCATTCTATAATTATTTGGGTACTTAACATTTGTTTTTCCATAGATATAAAAGTCAACTTGGTAGTTGTAGCCTTCTGCTTAGTCAAACACGGCAGTGACATAGGAGTGCTGAGGGTCTGTAGGTAGCAGGCAAACACATGCAGGTCTGAATGGTGTCCAGGGGGTCCAGGGTTTTCTCCTGCCTTGTGAGGGAGCGTGGACGTGCATTAAAAGGGTCAATAAACTAACAAAAACATTGAGTTGAATGAAATGGCCACTTATTCAGGAATTTCAACATTAGAGTGAATGATCAGTGCCTTGGTCTAAGGCAGTGGATATAAGCATGTTTTCCGATGAGCTAGTTACTGCACATTCACGGTCAGCTAGTGGTTCTAAGGAACAGCCCAGGCCAAGTCTCTTTTGCCACACTTAATCATCACCACTCATCTATCTAATTAATACCCAGATATTGTGTCAGATAGAAACAGAAAAGGGATAGGACTCTGAAAGATTAAGTCTTTTAAGTGACTGAATAGTCAAGGGAATGTTTAAATTTTTAGAACCAATGATTATTAGCTTCAACTCTCTGATCTCCCCTGCCCCCATGCTTCTGAAGTGTGAGATAAGACTGATTCGTTATAGAAAAATACAGAGGCTTCATTTTCTTTGCACACTTAGACTTATATAATTAATTCTGTAATCCTATCACACTTATTTGACTAATTATATCCCCTACAAATTATTTTGGTAAACATGCATCCCAGATTTAAAAAGCTTTTAATGTAATATACCCTTTAAACCCAGCATCCACTTAAGTGGTGGGAGTTGAATATTTTATTTGATTTCCTTCCCCAGATATTTCTGGAAGTCTTCAATTTGGAGACTTTGGAATTCACAGATTCACCTCAGTGTAGCTTGTCTCCTCACTGCTCTCCTTTCAAATACTCATCTGTTTTCATATTGCAGTCACCTCTCTCAGACCTTCTGTCTTTTTCATACTGCTTTTCCATATTGACATTATTTCAAATTGATATATTGATATTAGTCTCTTCTGTCAGTTCCCCAGATGTTAACGATGCTGGGGAATGAGCATCAGCTTCAACTCTCTGTTAACCAAGTATAAGCAAATGCTTTAGGAAAACAGACAGTAATTTAAATGGGGGTACTGGAAACAGAGATCTTATATAGCTGTTTCCAGATTTCACAGAACTTGGCCACGCTTAGGGATCTCCTACTAACTGGTATTCTTAACTTTCTACTTTCCTTCTGGTAGTGACAGAATGCATTCTCTCTGCATTAGGAGGACCCTTGGACGTTCCTCCCTTACCTGGAGCCTAGGTGTCAGCTTTTCAGATCCCAAGTTAAAAACAACAATGGGTTTACCTCCTGTCTCCCTATCTCAGTCAGTGGACCTCCAAAGTCCTCATTTTCAGCTCTAATATGGGCCATGAGTCAGGCCATTTCCTAAGGATGATTGACAATGGAAACATCATTCCATTTCATCTCCAGGAATTGGCTTTGCTGTAGAACTCCTACCACTCATCCATGGGGGTTTGAGAGTAAACAACAAGATGAAAAAAGAACGTATTTGAAATTTGCCTTTGGGCAAATTGAAATTTTATAATTCTAGCACAGAACTTAGCTATTTTAGTCTATATCTGTGGGTGTAATATGTCAAAGATCATGTTCATATTTATATGGTAATACTTATATTTCAGGATATGTCAAAAAAGCAGCAAGAATTCATAGCATGGTGGGGAAGTCATAGAGTCATAAAATCTGGATTTTAAACCATGTTCCTTTAAAAGTAACTTTAATAGGTTAGGAAAATCCATTACCCTTATGAATCTCTCAGTATTCTCAGTTATGAATTGAGAGTATTGACGAACTAAAGTATTTGACTGTGCTACTCCAAGAGAAAGAAAACTGATGGGTGGAAAATAGATAATCATATAGCTGGTTACTGTGTTGTTGTTTATATTTTAGTAAGTTTCTTTAATGTTAGTTATTTGACTTTCCTTTCCTTGGTCAATAAGGCTCTTTAAATTCTAGCCCCAACCAATCTCTTTAACTTCATCACTGTCAATAGCCTTCTGCTGTTCCCTGAGATCCATTCATGCTGAATTTCTCATGAGTGTCTCATGTCCCAGGGCCTTTCCTATTCCTTATCATGGAATTCTCTGACTTTCTTCTTGTGCCTGGCTAAGCTTCTTTTCGTCCTGACACAACTCAACTACTCTCCCCTCCAATCATCCCTGACCCCAGTGCCCCAGACCAATGACACTGGCTGCCTCCTTTGTCTATATGCTTATAAATTTGGTTCATCTCTCTATAAAAACACTATATAAAACAAGGTGAGAGTGTGACACCATGAAAATGTTGCCAGAGAATAGTTTCTTGTCTCCCACAGGAAAAGAATTGAAGAGTGAGGCAGAGTAAAGTGAAAGCAAGCTTATTTAGAGAGAGATACACGTTCCACAGACAGAGCGCAGGCCCTCTCGCTCAGAAGGGAGAGCGGCTTAGGAGATACACATTCCAAAGGCAGAATGCCGGCCTTCTCAGGGAGGGAGCGGGAGAGACACCATAAAGTGTGGGGGTGTTTAGTTTAAAGTAAAAGTAGACACACACTCCATGGAAAGAGTGCAGGACATCTCCGAAGGCGAGAGAGAGAATGACTGATGTATGGGTTATTAGTTTTTATATCAGTAATTTCATATGCTAATGAGTAACAGAATTATTCCAACCATTTTGGGAAAAGGTCAGGGATTTCCAGGAATTGGGCCCCCACCCACTTTGTGACCTTTTATGGTCAGCCTAAGGTCAATCAGACCTTTTATGGTCAAGGTCTACTGGAATCCCGATCTTCCGCCATCTTGGTTCTAACCAGTTTGTCCTGATCTCAATTAGTGTGTCATTCCTTCAGTGGTTGTGCCCTGCCCACTTCCCAAATCTCAGCATTGTCCCTTTGAGTTATATCTACTGAGGGCAGTTTATTAATCTCTCTAAATCTTAGTTTTTAAACATTGGAAAAGGGATATAAACTCCTGCTTTACATTGCTATGATTATTAAATAACTGTATGTAAGTGGCTCTAACCCATAGTAAATGCCACCTAAATGATTTTTCCTTTCTCTCATCCCTCATATTACCATATTCAAAATGTCTGTCAATAGATGAGAAAATATGACTCTTATCACCTTATGGCCTGTGACCTAGATAAATAAAAGTCTCTCGTGTATCTTCTAAGCCACAAAAACTACTTTTGTGTTTTCATCCTTGAAGACTAACTGTAGTTCTTAATGTCACACCCCATGCCATCAGAAATATTACAGTTATAATCTCTCAAGGAATTTACTATTTAGTTTATATAGGTCTCTATTGTGAGCTCAGGTAAAATCTCCTTTTAGCTCATGCTCACTGTTTCAACTCTTGGGCTGTGAGGCATCATTTATACCATTTGTTTTTCCAAAAGTGACAGCCTTCACTCTGCCCTGGGGTTTCCTTTATCACTAGCATTGGCTCATTAGGCAGAATTAGAACGCATAGTTGTAATAACAAGGAATCTCCAGCAATTGCCATGAAAAACCTCCAGCTGGTAAAGAATCCACTGTAGTAATGTCTTTTAACTGAAAGAACCACTAGATAGACAGGTTATGTAAACGTTTGACTATGTAATAAAAAAATTAGGAATGATGATAACAAAAAAGTGAAAAACTGAGATCCCAAATTCAAACTATTTGTAGGAAAAAGTCTTGAGACACCAGCTGGTTGCAGAAGTAATTTGCCATTGGCAAGATGAGTATGCCCAACTTATTTCATAAGAGATTGTGAGAAAAATTGAACTACGAATATCTTGATGAACTTTTGTTATGGATGCAGTAGATTTAATTGGCTTGTTTTTATAGAAGGTTAATATGGGTGTTAGAAGTAGCAAGGAAAGTTCTCTCTTACAAACTTGCCGACCATATAGTGCTGGAAGGGGAGGTTTTCATTTTTAGGAAAAAAATGTGCAATTCACTTATTGATAAATATTAATTACTCATTAAATTGAATAATTATGGCATGGTCAAGGAGCAATGAAGGTATCTGTAATACAGGATTATTACTTGTAGACAATGTTAAAATATATACATTGCTAAAAAATCAACAGATATTATTATAATTTGGCTATATAGTCACTTTATTTAAGAATATTTTTCACAATAGAATTGTAACACGAATGCATACAGCAACAAATGAGAATGCAAGAAGAGATCTTAATTTTAGGGTTAGAATATTCCTGGCTTCTACTGGTAACTCTTCAGAATTTTCAGTAGAACCAGAATCCACATCTAAATTCTCAAAGACAGAACCATATGAACTGTAAATTCATATGTTTTTAATTAGCAGTTTTTAATACCTCCTACTGTCGTGATGACTTCTTTATGCTAGAATATCCCTTCCTTTTTTCCCTCCTGTGAAGGTGGACCACATATCACATGGCTGATTCTTGGCACTTTAATTTCAACCACCCTGGCTTCTAAAAAGCACCCCGTACACTTCACAGTTTCTGTTTTGTTATCACGTAACTGCTTTCCGAGATACGCAGCAGTATAAACTACGCATTTGAGATTAGAATCTGCCCTCCCCCTCAACTTTTAATCATTTAACTTTCCGGGGCTTCATCATTTCTGTTAATGGAAAGAAGACATTTAAACATTTGTGCAATCATTTTATTTGCATTCTGATCCATATGCTAGCTCTCGTACAAGGACATTTGGTCATATATACTGTGACACCTTCTCTTCAGTACCCCTTCCCATTCATTAAATGAGAGACATTATTTTTTCATCTAATAGAGTGATAAAATAAAACACATATTTCGGGATTGAATTACCTGGACACAGTCATTTCAAAAATAATTTCCATTAGATAGTTGTGCTGTAGAGTGTCTAGTGACTAACAGTGCACTCAGAAAGTACATTTTGTCATTTTAATTGGTGATTTTATTTTTACCAGAAGTCAACACGAGGAGATTAGGGAACCAGGTGTAAGAATTGTTTTAAGAGAGTTTTATATTTTCCTAAAAACAGTAGATTTTCACCTTTCTACTGTTTTTTAAAGTGACAAAGAATAATCAAGAAATTTGGCTAATATTTTTATATCGATGATTTAAGTAAGAATTTTGATCATTTTTCTAGCTCAAAATAACAGCTGGATTCAAAATAGCAATAAATGCCCTTAATAAAATACTTTTCCTAAAATATTTTTATGTAGCCACACACTCCCCAAGAAATGTCTCAATACAAATAAGGTATTTATTTTTCCCCTTAAGTAGTTTGGGGAGACAGTGTTAAAAATACTATACATGTTATACAGTATTCAATTTGAATCTTATCTTTTTATTCAACTGTGTAATCAATGAGAATCCGTGAGAAAGAACAAATAACATTTTTGAAGCTTTTGCTTTTCAGAACATAATTTTTCAGAAATAAAAAAGTTTCCAAAAAGAATTACCACCATCCTCACCTTTTCATGCAGTAGCAATGAAGATGCTTCTGGTACTTTTTAACCTGCAGATTTATTTGAAGAAAATATAACTTTAAAAAACTCAGATTTATGTCTAATGGACAATTTGAAACTTGTGGCAAATCTTAGCAGTGTTCAAATGCTCTGTATATTTCCCCAAATCTGTTAGTTTTATTTCTTCTTGTAGGATAAGACTAAAACCTGAGGCTTTGTTGATTCAGTTTCCTATGAGTTAATATAATTATAAACAGGTGGGGCTGATACCATGCAAATCATATTTTGTTGTACTAGTAAAGAATTTCACCAAATGAGGGGAAAAAACAAGAAAAAAGTTAGGAGCAGTTCCTGTCTGTACTACTGGCTTGGTGAAAATACATTCATTTAGGAAAATGCATGATTTTTGTAGGTTGGGAAATGATGAGATGGAAAATAAAGGTCCAAATTAGGAACTATGGCAAAAAGAAAGCAACGTTTTTAATTTATTTCCAGCAGAGCAGAACCTAGTCTTCAAAGACTCCAAAGTCCAGCCATTAAATAATAAGGTCGTTTTTATTGAGGAGACATGCAGGATATCCAATATAATTAGATAGTAGGCCCTAGAGGATTTACAGGACTTAGGATTTTTTAGAGTCAAAGAGCTAAGTAATTCAGTATTAAAAGACCTACCCCTGATATGAGTAAATCCCACATCTGTAAGTTGTTTTGAATTTTGCTTTGAACCTCGTAAGGTTCTGTAACTCAACAGTCCTTTCTCTTCCATGGGCTACACCCGTGTTTTGCCTTATATCGGGCAGCCTTGGGGTGTCTCCCTTCTCTCTCTTTCTGCCTGTCTCAAAAGTTCTTTCTCCCATTTTTTTTTTCTTCCTTTTTCTTTAGATGCCTGCTTCTCTCCAAATCATTCCAATTAAATGCTAAAATACTTTCAGTACCAAAAGATTATTTTCAGACGTTAAATGTTGCAGAATAGAGGCAATTCACCCTGCTCTTCTTTCTCATGATTTAACATGAGAATATATTTCTTCCACGAAATTGGGCTCTCAATATTGGTGTGATTTTTCCAAAGTATTCATAATGAACTCTTAATTTAAACAGGGAAGAAAAATGAACCAATGTGATTCAACATGTGATAGGGAATTTTATAGACAGAAAATTCAATAGCTGACCAAAATATGCTTTGTGCTTTGATAGGCAGTCTGAGGCTTTGTTTAGATTTATTATATTTTTCTCCAGTTCAATCTCGTCTTGTAGCTTTTCTTGTCTCCCATGGGCCCATTGCTCTTGGTTTGCTTTGTCTTCAGTGTCTAAATCTGGAAATCTCCTTTCTTTACTTTCCCCCATTCTTTCCTTATAAAAGGTTTCTGGATGTAAGCGCTTTCCAGTCATTTTAATTTTTTAAACAAATAAAAGAGAGCGGCATGCATGTATTAATCCATTTTTAATAGCCGCTGCTGAAAGACAGGGCATTTTCCTGGTATTGTTTTGAATTGCTATTATCTTAAAAGAGTTTTATTTTTGTCAATATCTATTGTGACAGTCAGTTAAAATGACAAAGACGCTCATGCTGAGCGAACTGAAGAAACCCTTTAGCTCACTGAATAAAGGACTGAGGCTGGCTGTGGAAGGTTTTAAAAATATTTTTTGTTCATATTCTATTGATGCTATGGTTCCTCTTAAATAATTTTCATGTACTATTACGAGAACATGGTATTTAGTATACAGATAACTTTTTCACTGGGTTGACCATCATTATGTAAGCTTTAGTACATTGCTGCCACCTATGGACAGAAAATGAATACTGACTTTAACACTAAACGTGTGACTGATATTTTTACATATGTGTACATTTCCTCTTATAAAACTCCAGTCACTAATTATATACTCATTTATACATATAAAGTCTACTTATTGGTATCTATTAAAACTGAAAAGAATGAATGTAAGTGACATGGATGTAGTGACTACAAGTTCCAGATCAGAGCGCTGTACAGCATTGTCTCTTATATAAGTTGAAAATATTTTCACACACTTATCATTCAAGAATACAAGTAGAACAAATACAATTATATTATCAGCCCCATTCTACAAATGAGGAAACAGAGGCTAAGAGAGAGCCTCACTAGTGATTTGCCCAAGTCATGGAGCTGATCAGGGGAAGAGCTGACTTGAGTGGAATTCTACAGATTCTGTTCTCTGACATCTCTTTCCCATACTTTGCAGAGCCTGGACTGTCAGCCACCTGTTCCTTAACCCTTGCTCAAATTAACCATTAAGTGTACACACCTACTACTTAATCAGAACTCTGCCCCTTCATTCTTTCAACAAATATGTAAGGTCCTACTCTTGGCTGAGAACTCTTCCAGGAATTGGGAAACTGCATGATCAAGAAAGACAAGGTGCCCTCACTGTTTGAACTCACATTCTGGTGTGGAGCGAGGCCACAGAAGCACTTTGTGCATAGATGGACAAGATCAGTTCAGAGAGTGGAAAGACCAATGGGAAAATACAATTTAGTGATATGATTGGGAGAATCAGGGCACTGCTAATCCTTAGGGCAGTATAAAAGAGGTAAAAATTACAATCTCAGCTTTTAGGAAAGCAAAGCCCAGTTGAGAAGACAGAACAAATGATCTAAAGTTCGATACTGATGAATAATAAAGGATGACCTCACAAAGGATGGAATCTTAGCCAAGTCTCAAAGAGAGCACTTGATCTTTATAGAGACGAGACTGAAGCAGAGGGAACATTTTGCAAAGGCATGAATTTAAGGATAGTGGAAGGCTGCACTATACATCATCAAAGTACAGGAGAAACATTTTTTTTCCTAACACAGGCATTTAGCTCATTCTCAGGTTTTGTTACATATTACATTTCCAAACCCTTGTTGGTTTCTTTCTTCCTCCCTTCCTCCCTTCCTCCATTCCTCCATTCCTGCCTTTCTCTCGCTTTCTCTCTTTCTCCCTTTCTTTCTTCCTTCTCCCTTTCTTCCTTCCTTCTTTTCTTCCTTCCTTCTTTCCTTCCTTTCTTTCTTTCTTTCTTTCTTTCCTTCCTGCCTTCCTGCCTTCTTTCCTTCTTTCCTTCCTTCCTTCCTTTCTTTCCCTTGGCTGTGTCCAGAACCACATTCCTAAAATAAATATTTTTTTTATCACATAGGGCTTCCTTCCCCCCCAAAATCACCATAATCTTTATTATTCTTAAGCTTTTACTCTGATTTACATTCTGAAATATTTAAGATGTATTAAAAACTTATTTAATAAAATAACAGGCAAACTTAGAAAAATATAGCAAGTAAATACTTGCTAATAAGTGGTATTTTCTGTATAAAGTGAGAATTTCTTACTGGAATGTTTTTATTCTCAAAAAGTCTTCTAATTAAATCTAACTTTCTGTATTATGAAATATCATTTTTCATCTAATTAAATTTTAATAAATTGGAATAATTAAATTATATTAAGAATAGAATATTCTTTAGTATTGAATATTAAATTCTGATAAGAATAACTGCTTACTGAGAAAAAATATACAGTGGCTTTATGTCCTAGGAAGCAATATATTAGTATAAGAAAACAGATTTTTTTTCACAAATAAAAGCTACAATTCCCATTTCTTGTTGTTAAGAGCTCCTCATTCCCAGTTCTAAAGGGCTTCATCAAGGAATCTAGCACCTACCTAAATTTCAGTATCTTAGATCAAGTACCCATAAGCAAAAATTTATGGAAACTGTCTTTCTTTCTGTTTTGTTAGCTGTGAAGTTTGGAACATACATGTTTGAGGCATCGAGGATTTGTGAATGATTTGTAGGTATATATTTATCTCCAAGTTATGTCCACAGAGTTGGAGATTTATCTCTGAACTGGTTACTCGATCAGTGTAAATAATCCACGCTGACTCTGAAATCCAAAGTGGTTCTTTGGGTGTGTAATTGAGCCAGTGAATTGACAAATTGTCAGTTCACCGCTCTATGCAATTTGGCCGCACTTGACTCTCTATATAAAGTCAATGATACTAATTGAAAGCACAAGTACATTTTAGCCCTTATTCAGACACGACACATGGTAATAAACCAATTTTTTAAAGTTTTATTCGCCTATCATGAATAATGTTATTACTGTGAAATGCATTATGCAAGCTATATTTTATTTTCTTCACAGTTTACAAGAAATGAAATCTGAGCTGCACATTTTAACAGTGCACACTGTAATAAACATTTTGGGCTCAAGTCCTTTCAGTGTTTTTTGCTCTGCTCTTGAAACTTGACTTCTTCTTCTTCTTCTTTTTTTACATCATTACCAACTTAAAATGATTGACATTGTTAAGAAAAGAACTGTAATATACTGCACCTGAACTTTCTCATGTAAGTGTTCTGGTAAATAATCGCGGACATGCCAGTGGAGCATGGATAACACCTCCTTCAGTCCTGTTTCTCATTTTAAGAGCAAGGAACAGGAGATGCTCTGCATTAGTCCTACCATGTTAACTTTGTATTTATGATTTCCAATATTTGGAGGCTTTGAATCCTCTTGCTTTTCTGAGTGTGTTTAATTTCCTGTAACATTTGTTTGGCTTTATTTTTAAAAGATATAGATAGATAGATAGATAGATAGATAGATAGAAACCTATAGTGTTCACATAAATCAATTTCAGATTAAGTCGTAGTCAGAGAAATTTTTCCCAAATAAGATGGAATTTGAGGACTATGATGTGTAATATACGGAGGATGAGGGTGTAGGGGGAGGGAAAGGAGAGGAAGATGCTTCCTGGAAAAGAAATTAAAAAGAGAAATGTGAAAAACTACCAACACACTGGCAGGCTTACAGTACTATAGGAGTATTGTCATTTCTGGAGCATAAGATGCATGAAGGAACATGAAGAGTCTAGAGAGGGAGGGAGGAGCTGGGCCATGAAGGTGATTATACACCACACTAAGGACTTTAGAATCTATATTTGTAATGCAGAAGAGAGAAGAGAGGGTAGAAAGTGCTTTGAAATTATGACCTGATTTGATTCCATTTAAAGAATCATTTGATTGGACTGCAGACAAAGGATTGGGCAGAGTCAGAGAAATTACTTTAATAGTCCAGGTTATCAATGGCCTAAAGGAGTGACTTTGGTTATGAAAAAGAGGAGATGGAAATGCCACTTCAGAGGCATAATAATCAAGGTCTGCTCACAGGATAAATATGGGGGCTTTTCCACCTAAAGAAATATGCACATGAGACTTGTGAGTATAAGTTTTATTTGGACTATATCCTGGGAGACAGCCTCTCAGTGGCCCTGAGGGAACTGCTCCCAAGATGTAGAAGAGAAGCCAGTTCCTATAGGAACTTTTTGGCTAGGAAATATATGCAGTCAAGCATATACTTTGGTTAAAGATCACTGCTAATCACAAAGAGCAGCTGTCTCAAGTTCACGATTTTAGTGCTTTTTTATGTGTGGGAAGATGCAAGAAATGGGGCCATTGAAATTTTCCTGAGATTCGCATGTAACTATTTATCTTTGAGCCTGTTTTTCCAAAACACGGAGTGATGGTGGGTTTTTCACCCTGAATTCCTCTCAGGGTGCAAATCGGTGAGCAATTGCAGTGAGTTATGACAACCCTTGTAGAACGAGGTGGTGAACAACGCTCTCTGCTTTTCTTTGTTCACAGGCAGGAAAGGAAAAAAATTAAGGTTTAGGATGACCATTTTTTTTCTGTCTTGAGTAATTAGATAAATAATGATATCCTTAACTACAATGAATAAGGAAAAGAAACAGGTTTTGAGAAAAAACATTAATTAAATTTTAAGAATGTTAAATATGCTAAATGGAGTAGACATAGACCATTTATTTTTTCACCTATAAAAAATAACAACTATGTACATGCACAAATTTTGTTCTGAGATGTAAAATATGTAAGTATTAGGAGAAAGATCCTAAGGGGGAAAAATGGTGTGAAGAAGAGGGTTTATATAGTTTCTGATCCATTTTAATCACCTCACAGAGATTTGCTGAATGAACAAACAAATTCTGTGCCAGGTTCTGGCCTATATGCTAAGAGCGCATGGTGGCAGACACTGTACTTGTTTTTAAAGAGTTTGCAGTCCACTGGGAGGCACAGAACAATGGCAATGCCGTTAGTAGAGGATGTTCTCCAAGTTTTCCGTGAAGAGGATATGATGGATTCAGGAAAGCTTCTAACAAGTGTTTCACCAGAAAATTAAAGGGGAACTTGCTGCATGTGAGGACCGAATTGGAAGTCATCAGGACAGCCCGAACACTTTCCTCAGCTTGACTCAACTTTAGATGTATTTTTTTTCTGACTGTGGGTTCCCAACCTCCCTGTTCCTAAAAACATTTACTTTAGAAAACTTGTAAATTGTAAATTCTTGTTCTGCCTCTTTGACATGTAAATCTTCCACAACCCAGGAATGTCTTTCTCAAGGACCTAGGAGCCATCACTTTGAAATGTAATCATTAAAGTAGGGACCTGTATCCCAGTCTCCTGAGGAGAGTGGAAGCCTAACTTCAATAAGTACCAATTAGCAAACACAGTTGGCCTCATTATGCTGACCAGCCTCTCCATTAACTTTCCCACTAGCAAGTTCCAGAGCTCAGAAACTCCCCTGCCTTTTGTTTTAGCAGAGTTGACTTCAGTCTCTCTCCTCTATTGTAATAGTCTCTCTCCCCTCATAGCAAAATTGCTCAGATTTGCCCTAGATTTACCTATACTTGTATGTGTGTGTATACTTAGCTCTGTGCAATTTTTTGTCTACCTTTTGTCTACCTTTGCTGTTTATTGTTTTGATTCATCTATAGAGCTGAGGTCTTAATGTATCAGAAAAATGGGTAAAAGAATTGTTCATAAATATAGGATTATACATATGGAAACATAATAAAGTACATATTATTTGTTTATATTTTACTTTGTGGCAATTTATTTAGAGGCTAATATTGAAATCATGGGTATATAATAAAGAATGACTGTGACAAAAATTGAGAATCAGAAATTCCAAGAGCTAAACATTTCACAAATATTCTTTAACAGTGTTTTGAATATTTATTAATTCTAAATTTAAGTTCAGATAGTTAAGCCTGAGCATTTCAATTCCTGTTTACTAATTTTTTTATTAAAGATTTTTAAAGACAAATCAGATGCCTAATCACTTTCAATTTTGTCACGTGTAGATTCATTCACCCATTACACAGTGAAGATACAGAACAGTTCCAAGACCAGAAGGATCTCTTGTATTACCTTTTTCTAATCCTGTTTTTTCCCATCTTCCCATCAGGTCCTTAACCTTTGGCAACCACTGACCTGTTCTCTAGTTCTATAATTTCAATGCTATTATTAAAATGGATGCATACCATATGTAACCTTTGGGATTGGCAAAATCAGCATGCTTCTCTGGAGACCCATCCAGGTTGTTAGTTACATGTATCAACAGTTCATTCCCCCCCCCCTTTTTTTTTTTTTTGAGTAGTATTCCATGGTATGGTTGTACCGCAGTCTGTTTCAACATCCACCCATTGAAAGACATCTGGGTTGTTTCTAGGTTTTGGCTATTATTATGAAAGCTACTGTAGACACTCATGTATAGGTTTTTGAGTGAAAATAAATCTTCATTTCTCTGGGATATGTGCAGGGAAGGGCAACTGTTGGGTTCCAGGGTGATTGCAAGTTTAGCTTTATACTAAACTGCCAAACTGTTTTCAAAGTGGTTGGAAACACTTTACATACCTATCAGTAAAGCTTGAGAGATCCTTTGTCTCTGAGTCTTTGTTAGCATTTGATGTTTTCATAGGCTTTAATTTTAGTCATTTGGATAGATTATTTAGTGATATCCCATGGTGCTTTTTACATTTCCCTGATGATGAATGATGTTAAACAACTTTACATGTGCTTATTTGCCATCTGGTTATCCTCTTCAGTAAAATGTTCACGTCTGGAAGTTTTCAAGATTATAGACATTTTAGGCTACTACAGTAAACCATAAGGAAGAATATGGGAGCTCATCCTAGAAAGGTGTTAGGGAGATGAAGAAAAGGAATCCATTTAAGTGGTCTCTAAGGGATGGTTATTTTAAGGTTAGTATGTGGAAATGGGTAAATTCATGGGTGACACTCAGGTTTCTGATCAACTCCTTGTAAATTGACCAGCCAATTCAACAGATTGAAGAGAAACAAGGAAAAGAATAAACTAATTATGAAATAATTTTTGAAGTTTGAGGTAGTTGTATATATGAGTTCCTTTCATTTTATTCAAGAGACCTAAATGGCATTTGAGTATGTGATTAAATTTGTTCATTAAGTTTGGTCATGTCAGCTTGTCAGTAACCTGTTACACCTCAAGAATTGGTTGAGATTCTCTGGAAAGTTGATTTAAAATAGAAAATTTAACAATTGTCAATAAAGCACAAAAACAATTCATATAGGAACATTTGGGAATATACTGCACAATACACTCTTCCATCGCTTATGGTCAAGAAATAGTGCTTGCTAACTATTCTGCTGATCAATACAGACTTTTCTTCTTTATTACAGACTGTTACATGATTCTATAACTCTTTCTCAAAAACACACACACACACGTATACAAAACACGGATTTTTCCCACATGTAAAATAATACAGAAAATGAAGAGTATTTTCTTTTAGAATCTTATCTGCATATTTCAAATAAGCATAGACTTTGGGACTACATTGCTTAGGATTTTGAAACAATTCTATACAACTACTGAAGAAATTAGTGTCTTCTATACAAAAAGTGGAACATAAAAATTTTTTCGTCCAACTTCACTGTATAAGAAGATGTACTTTTGAATTCTTGAACCATGGGAAAATAAGCTGCAGGTGAAGAGGTCATAGACTGTAAATGCCAAATAAATACTTTCATAGGTTTGCAAGATGATAACGGCTCTATTGATGTTATCTTGATATCACTGAGTAAATGACTGTAATAAGGAGGAGCTGGATACGGTTTAGAGGTTAATAGCTGCTTGCGTAACTGTGCGCACTGTATTCATTTAAGTATCAATTCCTTTTATAAAACACCGTTCCAATGAGACCAGCTGTGTTTGGTTCCCAAGCTCCGAGCCTTGTCCTTGAATAAAAAGAAGAGCAGGGTATCATAAAGAATCTCCACACTGCATTGTCCACATCGATAATGGTGACTCTTTGTGTCTTAAAGATACTTCAAAGTGAAAACAAAATTGATGGAGCTTTCAAAGATTTAGAAGTTTTAAATTATTGGCTCTCATCTAGGGTGGGGAAAGGTGTGGAGAGTTGAAAAAATATGGTATAATGAAAAATAGCTCAGCTTTAAGGATGAATGAGTTCCCTTTAGTTGAAGATAACTTATGTTAATTACTTTGAGAATAGTGGTAAATATTTTTTGGGAAAATGATGAACATAATTATTGAAATATGCTAAGGAAAACAAAATGACCAAAATTAGGAAAAAAAGAGAAAAAGAATGAAATCCAAGTGCTATAATCTATTAAAAATAATTTTTATTTATATTTGCTGCACATTTAATTTTTAAAAGTCTTCATGTAAAAATCATTCTTACTATGATACCCTACTCTTGTGCATATGTTATAAAATAAAAAAGGTAAAAGATTTTATGTTTGATAAAACAATTCACAAGAGTGGAATAATTCAGCAATTTTCATTGGCAGTTGTTTTAAGCTAATTTTGTATTGTTTTTAACATGTAGTTTCCCTGATCTGTGGATTTTTGTGGAAATGCTAAGCACTTTGGCACTCTTGATTTTAGTAACACAGGCCCACTCCCAACCAAAAGTCCAGCTAATGACTTTAGAATGGCTGTCCTTATTTGCATGAAGATAATGATATGCCAGGTATTACTCAGATACTGATCTGTCAGTCAAACCCTTTATCTTGAATATAATATCTAACTTCCACAGTATAGAAAGCTGTCCATTTATCTAAGACAGTCCCAGGCAGGCAGGAATATGCTGTCTTGGGCTACATTCTTTCCTTAATATATAACCCATGTCTCTTGAATTGTCAGGTAATTTGAAAGGAAAAGTATCACTGTACGTCTTTCTCATTCAAATTACATTGTCCATCTTCCTTCTCCTCGCCCCCACCCTGCCTGGATCTCTGGGAACTCTCTCAGCATATAAAATTAACTAGGCAAAAAATAGGAAAGTTACAGGTACCAGTTACTGAAATATGAACCGAAATTCTAAGTCCAATTTCTTTTCATAGCCTGAAGTTTTACAAAAGTACATAAACAATTTAACTAGCCATTATTGTACGTCCTGGGAACTGGAGCGTTGTAAGAGAAATGCTCAGATTTCTGCCTTACTGAAGCAGAGGGCGGGGCAGAAGGAAAGAAGCTGCTTTGGTCACTAAAGAAGAAGAGTCTCAATTAGACGGAGGTGGGAATAGGTGGGCTTGAAACAGAAGCTTGTGTCTGAAGTGAGGTGGGGTAAACCCTGGAAAAGCCGATTACAGTAGTCTGTTCTTTTATGAAGTGTGCTTTCATAGATGGATGAGGGCAAAGCTTGAGAGGGCTGTGTGTGTATGTGTGTGTGTGTGTGTGTGTGTGTGTGTGTGTGTGTGTGTGTGCGTGCGTTTGTGCATGCACACACATTTTAAAATTATGTTTTTAATTGAAAGGTTTATTGAGAAGCAATGAAGGAGGGCGTGAGTTGGAAATCCATCTTGCAGCTAGTTAGGGAAGTTTTAGATTGGAATTTTAACTTGCTTTGGGCTATTGGTTTTCTTGAAAAATTCTAAGTGGGAGTTTTCCTCAAGAAAGATCATCTACAGTTTAATAGGTTTGTGTGACCATAATAACCTCATAATCATTAACCTAGTGTAAATGGAGATAAATTATTTTGGACATTTCTTTGGACCTTTTGTTATCTAACAGAATCTAGGAAAGCCATACACACATCCAATACGCATTTTGGTCAATGATAAAGAGGACTGTTTTCATTTGGACTGAATTTGGAGTTAGACTGTAGACAGTTTCAAAAATGTTAGGAGAGCAGCAGGAGCATGTGCTGATTTGACATTTGTGAGAAAGCAAGGAGAAAGAAGAAAGTGGAAGAAATTATGATTATCTCTTTGTATATCTTTTTGTTCTGTGGTCCTAAATATTTTTGTTTTCAAAGACTTGAAAGTGACAAATTCTTAATTTGAACTGGAGGGGAAACCCAGGTTTCTTTTTATGTAAAATGGGGAATTAAAAACTCTTTAAGAGCTGTTGGTCTAATGCCATATGATATCACTCATATGTAGAATCTAAAAAAGGAAAAAAGAAGACACTAATGAACCTATCTACAAAACAGAAGCAGACTCAGAGACATAGTAAATTATCTTATAATTACTTGGGGGAAAAGGGGTTGGGAAGGGATAAATTGGGAGTTTGAGACTTGCAAATATTAACTACTATATATAAAATAGATAAACAAGTTTATTCTGTATAGCCCAGGGAACTATATTCAATATCTTGTAGTAACTTATGGTGAAAAAGGAATATGAAAACGAATATATGTATGTATATGTATAACCGAAACATTATGCTGTACACCAGAAATTGATACATGGTAACTGAATATACTTCAATAAAAAAAGAGAGAGAGAGAGATTGGTCTAGGTAATGGCTTTTAGAAATAAGACACTGAAATTTTATTTGAGTACTACTGAAAAGGATTTGTTTTTAAGAAATTATAATAGAAACAATTTTTAAGTCCAAATTTTATATGACAGAATTCTCATGAGTTTTTAAATAAGTTGATCAAGCTTGGGGAATACATACAAAGGACCCATTTAACATGTTTTATAAAACTGGTGTAAGATGTTTATCAGGTTGATATTTGTACAAAGTATTCTGTAAGGTACTGCATTCTCAGAAATCATTGTAGTATGGATATCTTATACTTTAAGGAGGAAATTCTACATCTTGGGATATTTTTATTCTTAAATATCAATATATATTTTAGAATGCAATATTTTTTCAGAAAGGACTATCCCAGCTAGCAGAACAATTTAAGGAGAAAGAAAAGAATAAAAGAAGGAAGGAAGGAAAGAAGAAGGAAGGAAGAAAAAAAAAGAAAGAAGGAAAGAAAGAAAAAAGAAAGAAAGCAAATAGAAAGATGAAAGGAAAAGAATCGTAAGGAAATTGAATCTCAAAATCCATGGAAAGAGCAACAATGAGCTCTAGTGGCAACATGTTATAATGTCAAGCGCGGGTGAAATTCAGCAATGATACAATCTTCCTTTTATACATTCAGTAAAGATTTTTCAGTCCTCAAAATGAAGATTAATTTGTGGGAATAGAATTCCTCTAAATCATAATCTCATTAACTTCTACATAGTATTAACTACCTGGGTAGTACCTCTATAATTTATATATTGCATTTAAATTACTTACCATAGTTAAAAAAAAAAAAAAACACCAACAAGATTATTCTCGTAACGACATATTTTATGTTGGAGATGACATAACTTACACTGCATCTGATCAAGTCATTCTTAAGCTAAACTTGGGTTTTGAAAGACTATTGATTTATGTGCCGTGTACTTGATAATATATGTGAGCCATCTCGTCCCTCTGCTCCACCATCTGCTGTCTTCACACACACGGGCACAATTTAAAACAGGAAGAATGCTGCTTTTCTCTAAAAATGACAAAGCTACATTTTAATTCTTCAGTTCAGGGCAGTAGCAATGGACAAATATAATGTAATACACAGATAGCAGACAACGGTTCCAAGAAAGCTTTAGTTTTTAGCTGGTCTCAGAACTTTGGACAGAAACAGTTTTGACTTTTTAAATTTTTTATTGCTGTACATTTATTTTGAGATTATTTTAGTTCCAGATACTTAATCACAATACAACTAACATTTGTCACCTCATGCAAACTTTTCAAAACTTCTTCTGTTGCATATTTCTTAAGTAACAGAAATGTGCCACAAACAGTGCTAGATTTTTAGATGATTTTATTGAATTTTTTTCCAAACAGCAGTGATCACTGAATTAACATTGTTATGCATACTTTTCTGAAGAGAACGCTGAAGTTTAGAAAGGTTCAGTGAAACACAAAGCTAAGACATTCCAGATCCAGGATTTCAACTCAGATAAACTGCCTAGAAATCTTAAACTTTTTTTAATTCTTATTTTTTTATTGACAGGTAGTCAATTTACAAGGTTAGTTTCATGTGTACAGCAAAGCAAATCATTTATATATATATATATATATATATATATATATATATATATATATATATATACATACATACATTTTTTCAGATGCTTTTCATTACAGTTCATTGCAAGAAGTTAAATATATTTCCCTGTGCTATACAACAAATCCTAACTTTGTCTACCACACCTCACCGCTGCTGCCTTGGTGCCTTTATAGGACAATTCATCAAAATGGACATGAAAATACAACTACTATAACTATCAAGTACATTTTATATTGTCTCAAACTTTACTGTCTATAAACTATTCTCTCAGATTAATATATTTAATCCTCTTGGAATACACCTGGATGTTAAGTAGGACTTTTTATTCCACTCACAAAGTTTTTATTGTGAAATGCCCACTACTCTTTCAGGAATTTTTAAAAATAATGTTTTATCTGATCTCAACTGATACATGGAGGAAAATTATCATGGCCTTAATCCTGAAACAGAACATGGCTACACTTGCTTATCTCTAAGCTAGAGAAAGGTAGAAGGGAAAGCCTTAATTTTGCAATGATACTTGTCCATATTTCTTTATGATACTTCCAATTGCAAGTCTAAATTAGTCAGGGATTTTGATCAGATGCAAATAGAAGGAATTTTGAATGTGGGCAGTCCTGCCATATGGAATAACAGCATGGGGAACGTGACAGCCACTCCCCACTGGACAAGAGTGTAGAGAGCTGTTTAATACCTGCTAAATACATCAATTACAAATCCTTCCTAAGTGTAAAAAAATGCCATTTAAGAATCACGTTATTCAGCAGCTGTTACATTGCTTTCCCTGTAGAATTATAGAACTACAAACCCCACTTCAATCAATTCTAGAGAGAGTACCTGTCATGTTTTAACTAACAGGCATATTGTATCTCAAAAACCTTCTGGGCCAAATTTGTACCTTAGCCTCAAGTTAGCTTCTAAATCAACATACTTATGCAATGTTGAATAATCAAATTTTGAATATAGTAAAAAAAAAATACAAAAAATAATAGTTCAATCTAGAGTTCAGCTTGATGGGTTTTGATAATTTTAATTCTCACACAATCCTCAATTATTTTTTCTTTGATGTATGTAAATATATATATATTATGAAACGGTTACCACAGTAATGTTAGTTAACACATCCATCAACTCACATTGTTACCTTTGTGTGAGTGTTTGTGTGTTTGAACTAGCGTTTAAGATCTACCCTAAGCAATTTTCAGGTATACAGTACAATATTGTAAACTATAGCCACTAGGGTGAATATTAGATTTCTAGAACTTACTCATTTTAAAGCTGAAATCTTGTGCCCCTTGACCAACATCTCATTTTTCTCAATCCCCAGAGCTTGGAAACACTATTTTACTCTGTTTGTAGGATTTTGACTCTTTTAGATTCCACATATAAGAGAGCTTATATAGTATTTGGTTTTCTCTGTCTGATTTAATTCACTTAGCACAATGCCCTCAAGATTTATCTACGCTGCCACAATTGACAGTTTTCTTCTTTTTTACAGATGAATAGTATTCCATTAGATATATGTATGTGTTCACATTTTGATGGAGACAGGTTTTTTTTCCTTGGTCATAGCTATTGTGGATAATGCTTCAGTACTATGGAGGTACAGCTGGCTCTTCAATCTTGCTTTCATTTCTTCTGAATGTATTTCTGAAGCAAGATGGCTGGATCATGTGAAAATCAATTACTATAATACACCACACTATCAGCGTGAAGGATAAAAAACACATGATGACATCATTAGATGCAGAAAACTTATTTGACAAAACTCAACACTCTCTTATGATAAAGACTCTGAACCAACTGGGTATAGAAGGAGCGTACCTTAACATAATAAGGCATATATAGCAAGCCAACAGCTAGCATCCTGCTTAATGGTGGAAAACTGAAAGTGTTTCCTCTAAGAACTGGGGCAACACAAGGGTGCCCACTCTCAACATTTCTATTCGACATAATACTGGAAGACCTAGACAGAGAATCAGGCAAGAAAATGAAATAAAAGGCATCCAAATGAAAAAAGGAAGTAAAATTCTCTCTTTTTAGATAACATATATAGAAAGCCTGAGAGACTCCACCAAAAATGTAAGAACTAGTGAAAAATTTAGTAATGTTATAGGATATAAAATCAACATTAAAATCACACATTTCTATATATGAAAATGAACCATTTGAAAAAGAAATAAACAATCTCATTCAAAATACCATCAAAAAGAATAAAACACTTAAGAATAAATTTAAACAAGCTGATCAAACTGAAAAATACACTGTACACTGAAAACTACAAGACTTTAATGAGAGAAATTGAAGAAGACACACACAAGTGGAAAGAAAATATATCCCCTGTTTATCGATCAGAAGGATTAATATTGTTAAAACATTCATACTATGCAAGGCAATCTATAGAATCAATGCACTCCCTATCAAAATCTCAATGGCATTTTTCACATAAATAAAAAAACCTCCTAAAATTTATATGGAACTGCAAAAGATCCCAAACAGCCAAAGCAATCTTGAGGAAGAGCACTGAATTCTTACTTAAAGCTCTTATTTAAAAGTAAGTGTGACACCACATTGATGAAATACAGCAATGACATCTTGAGCTCAGTAAGGAAATAGTCTTTGTGTAGAATTTATTCCTAATTACCAGCTTTCTTTTTCTTGATCACCATTAAACACTTTTGAACAACTACTGTGTGCAAAGCACTGTGCCAAGTAAAGAAGACATCCCAATCCCCTTCCCCTACACATTATCAGTAGCTTACTGGGAAAGACAGGATCCAGTTGGAAGGATGGCCAAGCTGAAATACTGAAGGCTTGCCTTTATGGCAAAGTTTTCACTTTTTCCCATTAGATATTCTAAATAAACTTAGATGAATTATTCATCCCTTTGCAGTTCTGTAAATCTGAGATTTGCTGAGAGGTAATTTACTTTAATTTATTTATGTATCTTCAGTCTGAAAATACCCTAGTCATCATTGCTGTTTACTATCAACATTACTTCTTAAGCTATGAAGGATCATTTAATTGTCAATATAATTAAATTTCAGGACAAAAAAAAATAGGGTTGTGGCTGGACCACAAGTGACTGTTGTTTCATTATGTAAATTTCTCTCTCTCACTTCTCTTGCTCTCACTCTTTTATTCATTCCTATCATATTCTAACTCTTTCAAATTAGAACATTGGACAGTGTCAGTAACTACATACACTTGTTACAATGACTTATTTTTATTTATCAGATCCAAATTTAAATGTTTTTTTTCATTTTAGTTATTGCAGAGATAATTAATATTAAAGATGATTAATTTGACTTCTAACATGTTACTTCATTGGCTTCCTCATTAGGTTCAACAGTGATATTTCATCATTTAAAATATCTACTCCTATTGAGAGAGATGAGTTACAAGCTTCTAAGGCTTGTCAAGAATCTTTTTTTCCTAAATTTTTAACCACCAGATTGCTGTGCTTATCTTGAGTTTCTTACAAAAATACCTTTACCTGTCAAACATACTGACATTTCAAAGACCAAAATTTTACACAGCGAAAATGAATTATTGTTTATAATATATTGAAAATATATTAAAATTAATTATTTTTTATAATACATTGAAAATATATTATTAACAATCTTATAAAAATGGGCATTAAAGTCCTACTGTTTTACCACAGAATTGTTAAAATTGTATGAAACACATAGCAATAAATCATCACAAGGAGATAATACACACAGTTCTATTTAGACTGTATGCAGGTAAGGTGATTAGATAGTCAACAAGTTATCCTTTACTTGCACTCACCCTACCATATATCAATTTATTCTCACAAAATAAAATCAATGTTAACAAACCTGCCACTACGCACTGACCACAATGCTCTTCTCTCCTTGGCTAGCATAGTGTTTTAACCAGAAAAGTGGTGAATCTTATCACTCTGGTATATTCATTGATTTTGGAATACTAGGATGCATCTTTTTAGCTCTTTCCATAGCAAGGAATAAACTGCTGTCTCTTTTTTTCTTTTTTTTTTGAATTTTTTTTATTGAAGTATAGTCAGTTTCCAATGTGTCACTTTCTGGTGTACAGCATAATGTTTCAGTCATACATATACATCATATTTTCTTTTTCATACTCTTTCTCATTATAGGTTACTACAAGATATTCAATATAGTTCCCTGTGCTATACAGAAGAAACTTGTTTATCTATTTTCTAGATAGTAGTTAATATTTGCAAATCTTGAACTCCCAATTTATCCCTTCCGAACTCCTCCCCCTGTAACCATAAGTTTATTTACTTAACCATAAGTTTATTTACTAAGTCTCTGAGTCTGTTTCTGTTTTGTAGATAAGTTCATCAGTGCCTTCTTTTTTCTTTTTTTAGATTCCACATATGAGTGATATCATATGTTATTTTTCTTTCTCTTTCTGGCTTACTTCACTTAGAATGACAATCTCCAGGTCCATCCATGTTGCTGCAGATGGCAGCATTTTATTCTTTTATTCTTTTTTATGGCTCAGTAGCACTTGGAGCTCCAAGAAGTCCTTCAAGTAGGTATACCCATAGGCCAGTTGATGTTAGAGGAGCTGTTGCTGAAGTTCTTATTCTGAATTATCTACTCTGAGAGAGGTTATTTCAGTTGAGCACAAAATCCAATTACAGCAGCTTATTGATCCGTGATCTTTAATATCAAATGAAGAACTTAGGTATCACCTCATCATTTCTAGCTAAAAACGGGACCTTGAAACAGACACAACAAAAAGTCTAGCTGCACCCAGGAAATGTTCTCACATAAAACTTTTCTTTAAGTCTGGATGGAAATTCATTGAAGTAAGTCCCAGAACACTGTACCATTAATAATTCAATAGTACTGATTACGGAAGGAGTGACAGATCGAGCGATGAAAACTGGCCATTTGTACTAATTCATATCCTCTAACAAGCCGCTCCGGGGCATCTTGAATAGTTTGTACCACCTTTCAGCCAGACCACTTGCTTGAGGGCATTGGGATTTAATAGTGAAAGTCTGAATATGTTTTACCTTTTGATCTGAAACAAGTTCAATGAAGATTCATTCTCAGGAAGAATAGATACTATTAATCCATTTAATACTAATCACAGGTACAGAGCTCTAATTAGAGAACATTGAATTTTAGATTAAACTGGGAACACATTTTTAAAAAAAGAGGTTGTTTCCTAAGATCAAAAAGGCCTTTCTTCAAAAGTGTTCCACAAACGTCATGAATTTCAATGATAAACAGGGTGCCTTACTGTCAGGTTACCCTGAGTGTCTCTACCATTGAAATTTATACAATCAATTTAAGAGACAAAGCTTCTCCCCAAAGAGCTAAGGTGAAGAATTCCTGGACTTGATTCACTGAGTGCATCAAGATAACATGAGATTGTGATCTGAAGGAAAAATGTGTTTTCACTAAAATGCATAAACTCTATGGAGAGTTTTCTTTTCATACGAAAATTGTAAAATTGTTTTGCTTCCTCAAGTCCCTTATGCACCAGTCATCAGTTTCACTCAATTTAACTTCTATTTTGAGAACTGATCCACTCTGAAATCACATACAGTTACCAATGTGATCTGATAGGTTTGAAGGAGTGGGTCACAGCAGACTTCTTATATAATTTCTAGAAAATACGACCCAGCATAGCATGAGAACATCAGTGTCAGTGGCAGATGGCTCATGGAGTCTGCCTGAGCTATCGCTCCCAGAAGCTTTAAGACAGGTGTCTGGTCATCAGTACTGAACAACAGAAATATCTACACTGCATATGTAGTACCACAATTATGGGTTTGAGCTTGGAAGAGAATCCTCAGACAGAATCATGATCAGTTTATGTTAAAAGTCAATATAACTATTTGCTGCCTTTTAAAGAAAAATACAATAACAAGTAGTTCTAGATTTTGACTCTTGATTACATCAATATTTTCATCCTTAAAAAGTAAACACCTCCTTGCATATATAAGACAAAAACATTATGCAGTACACCAGAAATTGATATAACAGTGTAAACCGACTATAATTCAATAAATAAACGAATAGGAAAAGAAAAAAGGTAAATATATCTCCTGTAGCTGTCACTGGTTTTTTTTTTTTAACATTTTTTATTGATTTATAATCATTTTACAATGTTGTGTCAAATTCCAGTGTTCAGCACAATTTTTCAGTTATTCATGGACATATACACACTCATTGTCACATTTTTTTCTCTGTGAGTTATCATAACATTTTGTGTAAATTTCCCTGTGCAATACAGTGTAGTCTATTCTACAATTTTGAAATCCCAGTCTATCCCTTCCCACCCTCCACCCCCCTGGTAACCACAAGTCTGTATTCTCTGTCTGTGAGTCTATTTCTGTCCTGTATTTACGCTTTGATTTTTTTGTTTGTTTGTTTTTGTTTTTGTTTTTGTTTTTTAGATTCCACATATGAGCGATCTCATATGGTATTTTTCTTTCTCTTTCTGGCTTACATCACTTAGAATGACATTCTCCAGGAGCATCCACGTTGCTGCAAATGGCATTATGTTGTCGGTTTTTATGGCTGAGTAGTATTCCATTGTATAAATATACCACCTCTTCTTTATCCAGTCACCTGTTGATGGACATTTAGGCTGTTTCCATGTTTTGGCTATTGTAAATAGTGCTGCTATGAACATTGGGGTGCAGGTGTCATCCTGAAGTAGATTTCCTTCTGGATACAAGCCCAGGAGTGGGATTCCTGGGTCATATGGTAAGTCTATTCCTAGTCTTTTGAGGAATCTCCACACTGTTTTCCATAGTGGCTGCACCAAACTGCATTCCCACCAGCAGTGAGGGAGGGTTCCCTTTTCTCCACAGCCTCTCCAGCATTTGTCATTTGTGGATTTTTGAATGACGGCCATTCTGACTGGTGTGAGGTGATACCTCATTGTAGTTTTGATTTGCATTTCTCTGATAATTAGTGATATTGAGCATTTTTTCATGTGCTTTTTGATCATTTGTATGTCTTCCTTGGAGAATTGCTTGTTTAGGTCTTCTGCCCAGTTTTGGATTGGGTTGTTTATTTTTTTCTTATTGAGTCGTATGAGCTGCTTACATATTCTGGAGATCAAGCCTTTGTTGGTTTCACTTGCAAAAATTTTCTCCCATTCCGTAGGTTTTCTTCTTGTTTTATTTCTGGTTTCCTTTGCTGTGCAGAAGCTTGTAAGTTTCATTAGGTCCCATTTGTTTATTCTTGCTTTTATTTCTTCTAGGAGAAAATTTTTGAAATGTATGTGAGATAATGTTTTGCCTATGTTTTCCTCTAGGAGGTTTATTGTATCTTGTCTTATGTTTAAGTCTTTGATCCATTTTGTGTTGATTTTTGTATATGGTGTAAGGGAGTGTTCTAGCTTCATTGCTTTACATGCTGCTGTCCAGTTTTCCCAACACCATTTGCTGAAGAGACTGTCTTTATTCCAATGTATATTCTTGCCTCCTTTGTCAAAGATGAGTTGACCAAAAGTTTGTGGGTTCATTTCTGGGCTCTCTATTTTGTTCCATTGGTCTATATGTCTGTTTTGGTACCAATACCATGCTGTCTTGATGACTGTAGCTCTATAGTATTGTCTGAAGTCTGGGAGAGTTATTCCTCCAGCCTCTTTCTTTCTCTTCAGTAATGCTTTGGCAATTCTAGGTCTTTGATGGTTCCATATGAATTTTATTATGATTTGGTCTAGTTCTGTGAAATATGTCCTGGGTAATTGGATAGGGATTGCATTAAATCTGTAGATTGCCTTGGGCAGTGTGACCATTTTGACAATATTGATTCTTCCAATCCAAGAGCATGGAAATATCTTTCCATTTTTAAAAGTCTTCTTTAATTTCCTTCATCAATGGTTTATAGTTTACTGTGTATAATTCTTTCACCTCCTTGGTTAGATTTATTCCCAGATATTTTATTACTTTGGGTGCTATTTTAAAGGGGATTGTTTCTTTACTTTCTTCTTCTGTTGATTTATCGTTAGTATATAAAAATGCAACTGATTTTTGAACGTTAATTTTGTAACCTGCTACCTTGCTGAATTCTTCAATCAGCTCTAGTAGCTTTTGTGTGGACCTTTTAGGGTTTTCTATATATAGTAACATGTCATCAGCATATAATGACACTTTTACCTCTTCTTTTCCAATTTGGATCCCTTTTAATTCTTTCTCTTGCCTGACTGCTGTGGCTAGGACTTCCAGGACTATGTTGAATAGGAGTGGTGATAGTGGGCATCCTTGTCTTGTCCCAGATTTTAGTGGGAAGCTTTTGAGTTTTTCACTGTTGAGTACTATGCTGGCTGTAGGTTTGTCATATATAGCTTTTATTATGTTGAGATATGTTCCCTCTATACCTACTTTGGTGAGAGTTTTTATCATAAATGGGTGTTGAATTTTATCAAATGCTTTTTCTGCATTGATTGAGATGATCATGTGGTGTTTTTCCTTTCTCTTGTTGATGTGATGTATTACACTGATTGATTTGCATATGTTGAACCAGCCTTGTGTCCCTGGGATGAACCCCACTTGGTCATGATGTATAATCTTTTTTTATGTGTTGTTGGATTCTATTTGCTAAAATTTTGGTGAGGATTTTGGTGTCTATGTTCATCAGTGATATTGGCCTATAATTCTCTTTTTTTGTAGTGTCTTTGCCTGGTTTTGGTATCAGGGTGATGGTGGCTTCATAGAATGAGTTTGGGAGTATTCCCTCCTTTTCAATCGTCTGGAAGAGTTTGAGAAGGACTGGTATGAGTTCTTCTTTGTATGTTTGGTAGAATTCCCCGGTGAAGCCGTCCGGTCCTGGACTTTTATTTGTAGGGAGGTTTTTAATTGCTATTTCTATTTCCTTTCTAGTGATCGGATTGTTCAAGTGTTCAGATTCTTCTTGATTCAGTCTTGGTGGACAGTATGTTTCCAGAAACTTGTCCATCTCCTCTAGGTTATCCAGTTTGGTTCCATATAGTTTTTCATAATATTCTCGTATGATATTCTGTATTTCTATTTTGTTTGTTGTAATTTCTCCATTTTCCTTTCTTATTTTGCTAATTTGTGCTCTCTCTTTTTTCTTCTTTGTGAGTTTGGCCAGAGGTTTGTCCATTTTATTTACTTTTTCAAAAAACCAGCTTTTGGTTTGGTTGATTTTTTCTATGGTCTTGTTAATCTCTATTGTATTTAATTCCTCTCTGATCTTTATTATTTCCTTCCTTCTGTTGCTTTTTGGGGCTTTTTGTTCTTCTTTTTCTAATTCATTCAGGTGGTGGGTTAAATTGTTTATTTGAGATTGTTCTTCTTTTTTGAGGAAGGCCTGTATCGCTATAAACTTCCCTCTTAGCACTGCCTTTGCTGTGTCCCATAGGTTTTGAATGTTTGTGCTTTCATTATCATTTGTCTCAAGGTATTTTTTAATTTCAGCTTTGATTTCCTCATTGATCCATTGTTTTTTCATTAACATATTGTTTAATCTCCATGCTTTCCTTTTTTTCTCCTTTGTTTCTCTGTTGTTGATTTCCAGTTTCATGGCATTGTGGTCAGTAAAGATGCTTGAGATAATTTCTATCTTCTTAAAATTGTTGAGGTTTCTTTTGTGCCCAAGTACATGATCAATCCTGAAAACTGTTCCATGTGCACTTGAAAAGAATGTATATCCTATTTTTTGGGGGTGTAATGCTCTGAAAATATCCACCAAATCTAGTTTTTCTATTGTAGTATTTAATTCCTCTGTTGCCTTGTTTATTTTCTGTCTGGAAGATCTGTCTAGTGATGTTAATGCAGTGTTAAAATCTCCAACTATGATTGTATTCCCATCAATATCCCCCTTTATCTCTGTTAGTAATTCTTGTATGTACTTAGGTGCTCCTATATTGGGTGCATATATATTAACGAGTGTAATATCCTCATCTTGTATCACTCCTTTAATCATTATAAAATGGCCTTCTTTATCTTTCTTTATGGCCTTTGTTTTAAAGTCTATTTTGTCTGAAATCAGTACTGCAACACCTGCTTTTTTGGCTTTTCCATTTGCATGGAATATCCTTTTCCATCCTTTCACTCTCAATCTATATGTGTCCTTCTCCCTAAAGTGGGTCTCTTGTATGCAGCATATTGAAGGTTCTTGCTTTATTATCCAGTCTGCCACTCTGTGTCTTTTGACTGGAGCATTTAGTCCATTAACATTTACAGTAATTAATGATAGATGTGTGTTTATTGCCATTTTGAACTTATCTTTGCAGTTGAATTGGTACATCCTCTTTGTTCCTTTCTTCTTACTTTTGTGTTTTGGTAATTTTCCTTTGTATTATCGAGGATTTTATTTAATTTTTGTGACTCCTTTGTAAATTTTTGGCTTGTGGTTACCCTTTTTTGTAAATCTATCAACCCATTACTATAACTGTTTTTATTAAACTGATAGTAACATGATCTCAAACCCATCCTACTGTTAAAAAAAATTTAAAAAAGAAAGAAAAAAATATTCTATATTTCCCTGCCTCCCTCTCCCACTCTCAGTGATTTGTATGTCTTCTTTTATAATTTCATGTTTACTTTATTTGTAATTCATGAGTTATCACCTTTCCAGTTGTGTGTTTCTCATTTCTGTAGCATCCTGCTGCTTTTCTATTTAGAATAGCCCTTTCAATATTTCTTTTAGCATGGGTTTAGTGTTGCTAAACTCCTGCAGCTTTTTTTTTGTCTGTGAAACTCTTTATTTCTCCTTCTATCCTCAAGGATAGCCTTGCTGGATAAAGGATCCTAGGCTGCATCTTTTTTTCATTCAGGGCTTTGAATATATCTTGCCACTCCCTTCTGGCCTGTAGTGTTTGTGTAGAGAAATCAGCTGAGAGCCTTATGGGGGTTCCCTTGTAACTTACTCTTTGCTTTTCTCTTGCTGCCTTTAGAATCATTTCTTTATCCTTGACTCTGGCCATCTTGATTATGATATGTTTTGGTGTGGGTCTATTTGGGTTCTTCCTGTTTGGGGCCCTCTGAGGTTCCTGTACTTGGATATCTGATTCCTTCTTTAAGTTTGGGAAGTTTTCAGTCATGATTTCTTCAAAAACCTTTTCAATCCCCTTTGATCTTTCTTCTCCTTCTGGGACCCCTATTATGCGAAGATTGGGACGCTTTATATTATCCCATAGGTCCCTTATGCTATTTTCATTATTTTTTATTTGCTTCTCTTGTAGTTCTTCTGAATGGGTGCTTTCTATTGCCCTGTCTTCTAGATCACTAATTCCTTCCTCTGCATTATCTAGTCAGCTTTGCACAGCTATTAGATCATTCCTCATCTCTGTCAATGAGTTTACCCATTCTACTTGGCTCTTCTTTATAGCTTCAATTTCATTTTTGACATATTTTATATCTCTAAACACTATCTCTTTTAATTCCTTCAGCAATTCGATCACTCCTTTTTTGAAATCTTGATCTAGTAGGCTATCGATGTCTATTTCGTTGATCTTTCTTTCAGGGGATTTCTCTTGTTCTTTTAATTGGGAAAGGTTTTTCTGCTTCTTCATCTTGCTCATACCTCTTTGGCACTGTGGTTTATGGAGTATCAGTTGTTTATTTTGGTCCTTAAGGATTTTATCTATCTGATGCCTATTTAGGAATAGAACTTAGGAAAAAAAGAAAAATAAATAAGAGGGAGAGCGAAAGAATTTTAGAAGAAGGGAGAAAGAGGGTTTGAAAACAGTGTATAATGAATAATAGAAGAGTGAGTTGAAGCAGGATAGCAATCAGGTTGAGACTTCCTTTTAAAACCTTTACAAAAAAAGGGGGGGGGAGATGAATAGATGTATTTGAAACCTGTGTCTAATCAATAGCAGGACATCAAAACCCGAGAGAGATAGAAATGAATTAAGAAGTAAAAATTAAGAGAGTAATAGAAAATAGAACAGGTAAAAACAGATTTAAAAAAAAAGGGGGGGGGTTGTCGGTGTTCTCCTGGAGTCTGTGTGCTTTTAATGTGAAGTCTTTCTGTCTTCGTCCTGTTTTGGAAGCTCAGCTTGCTGTTTTCAGAGGCCCTCCGTTGGCGCCCTCTTCTGTGCTGCTCCCAGCACCTGTCGGCAAGCAGATCGCGCCTCCTCCTAACACTGGGTCAGGTGCAGCTCTCCTCTGCAGTGGGCGGGCGGGTCGCTGCCCCTCCGGATGCCGCAGTCAGATGTTGTCGACTGGCCAGGTAGGAGGGCGGGTCGTGCCCCCTCCCAGCACCTCGGTCAAGGGCTGTGTTCCTGCCCGAAATGGGGGGGGGGGCGCTCTCCCTCCACCTGCACCGCTGGTAGTTCCGCTCTCTGTGCGGCTGCGCGCTCCGCCGTGGTCGCCACTCCGCGGGTGGGCTCGGGGAAGACCGTGGAACAGCCTTGTCCCTGCTCTGATCAGAGCCAAAACCCAGCTCCTTGTTTGTCTTTGTGGAGCAAGTTCTCTGAGGGACCAGGATGGAAGGATCCTATCTGCCCCGGGCTGCAGGCCAGTCTCAGTCTGGCCTTTGAGGCTGCTAAGCCCTTCGGTGCGGATGCAGGTTTCGCCCCCGCCCCCCCGCCTGAGTGCTCAGCGTGGAGGATATGGCGGCTGTGCCTGAGCCCCGGCTCTCTTCCCCCGAAAACTTTCCGCGGGTTTTCAGAGATGGGGGTGTGCACCCTTCCCCCGAGAGCACATCAACCTCGCTGTTTTATGGAGGGCCCAGGTTGTTCTGCCCTGTGCACCCACAGCCACGGCGTGCAGCCCCTTGCGTTCCCCCGGGGCTGCCTCCGTGCAGCCACTTCCGTCCTCCGCCCGGCTTGTGCAGCCTGGCCCTGCCCGCCGCTGCCAGCCCGCGTCTCAGGCTGCATGTCGGGGGGACGCTCTGTGCCCGTTTAACGTTCTGTCAGTCAAGGGCTGCTCTGTACAGATCCGAGCCTCGGAGGCTCCCCCTCCGTCCCGCCAGCCTCTCAGTTGGAGAGGGGAGACCCAGCGAGCGAGCGAGCGCCAGTCCTCCTTTGCCGCTCCCTCCCCGCGGGACCCGTCCCGCGCTGCTTTGCCTTTTGTTCTTTCTTTTTTCCTTTTCTCCTACCAGATTTTTGGCGTCTTTATCTTTTGAAGAGGGCGATGTGCTGTCGGAGTTCAGCAGGTGCTCTGGTTGGCTGAGTGGGTCTGTAGATGTGGGTCTCAGTGTATTTGTGGGAGAGGGTGACCTGCGAGCGTCCTTCTACTCCGCCATCTTCTCCGTCTCTCCTGTCACTGGTTTTTAGCAGAATGCATCAATGGACATCTCAGTGATGACTCTAGGGAATAGCTGAAAAATCTGAATTCAAAGGCATAAGTGAAGGACTTGATGATTAATTTGTATCACTCACAAATTGCTTGTCTTATGGCCACTTATTAATATTTTTCCTGGCTTTCTTATATGTAAATTAGGCAAACAATATGTCTCTCTAAGAGATGACATTATAATTTTTTTTTAAAGTTAGTGGAAACACTAAGATTTAAACAAATATCAGTGGGTTAGTTTCAAAAATATTACTGTTGTTTTACATTTTCAAAAATTTTGAAGTGGTCATTCAGGGTTAGGATAGAAATTTTTACTTATTTTTTTATTCCATTAATTAATAACATTATCATATTACATGATACATATTTATAAAATTAGTGTGAAAGTTGGATAAGTGGAATTCAGAAGAGGAAAAGTTAAGACAGATAAGAATGGCATATAGATATTTACACCCTGTGACCCTGCACATCACTGGAGTCATGTCAGAAGTTTGATTTGAAATCCTTAGTAACTAAAGAAGAGAAAATACTTTCACAAGAATGATAAAGTTCATAATAATACAAACATGTTTAAAACAAGCACTAGTTTTCTTAATGCCGAGAGGCTTTTTGTTAAGATCACAAAGTAACTAGAGAAAAATCTTTGAAAACATTTCTACAATAAATACAGTAAATGAATGTGTGGGACTCTTCTTGTAGCATCTCTAATGTAAGCGAATATTACAGTACAGGCGACTCTTTCAAGGATCTAAAAATTGCAATAGTGTACAGTCCATGTCTTCCAAATCACTGTTCATTGACAGTATACCATATGCCAGGCATTCTTGTGATCTCTCATGACAACAGTGATAAAAAGACAAAGTATTATTTCTATCCATATAGTATTTAAAATTTAGTGACGTGAAATGGAAGTTAAAATACTAAGTAAATGATGTAATTCTAAATTGAATTATATATTAAACTGGGAGTGCATCAGTAACATGAATGAAATTTGAAAAGAGGCATGAACTAGGGTGGCACTAGAATGATCTGTGTGGAAAGTCTTGGGTGGTCCCTCTCACTAGGGTGCTTAAAAAGTCCTAATGATTAGTTGAAATTTAATGTGAGAAGCATATAATTAGTATAAGCAGTAATTGTAAGCCCAGAGAGAGTAGCTTTCAGGGAGAAAGAATGCAGTGTTTACAGGTCCAGAGATTGAAATAAGATTGTTGTGTCCAAGGGAGACAGGAGGCCAGTAGGTAGACAGAATGGCAGTGTGAGATGAGTTTGGACAAGTGAATAGAAATCAGGCAATGCACAGACTGCTAGACCAGTGAACATATTTAAATTCTATCCTAATCTTCAATAAGGGCTTACTGGAGGGCTTTAAGAATAGTGATAGGATAGGAATATAGTTTGATAAAAAGTTTAAAATTAATAATATGAAATTTAAAAGAACAATATGGACTATTTAACTGAATTCTTCTGTACATGTTACTTCTCTCAGCTCCTTTCTAGGTGAGGATTAGACTGTACATTTTTAATTTATAATATGGTAAATATTTGGCAAGTAGGAATATTTCTTCTTGCTATCTAAAATGTCTTCTCAATTCACAAATTGCAATGTGTTGCAAGGTCCAAGTTGCAAGCCATGGAGACTCTTGCACGATGAATAATACTCTGTTGTAGGTGAACTATAGGGATATCATAATCTTCAAAGCAAGAGAGTGTTTGGGGAATAAATACTCACTTTGCATTGTAGTAGCAGGAGAATGATGTCAGTAAGCCCAAAATATTCTTGGAAGTATCCTGGGGTAAGTAAGCCTAATGTGATATTATGCCTACTTCCAGTAAGCAATAAAGAAGCTAAGAAATCACTGCTTTTATTCAGATGTGACAGATATTAGCTCTGACAGTAAGTCTTACAGAGTGTACCAAATTGTTTTCTTTTTTTTAAACTTTAGTTTCGAGGGTAAGGTAATTTATTTTATTTATTTATTTTTAGAGGAGGTACTGGGGCTTGAACCCAGGGCCTTGTGCATGCTAAGCATGTGCTCTACTGCTTGAGCTATATACTCCCATTTTTGTAACTAGCTGTTCTTAGCTTACTGTTTCCTGCTCAGAAAGTCTTTTACTGACTGCAAACCCTCCTCCAGCCCTACACTACAGCTTCCACCTTATTTTTATTATAGTTATTATTTTTATTATTAGTTTATTCTCATGCTTCTTTTCTATTTATTGTCCATCTCCCTCATTCACCATCTGCAAAGATAAGCATGTGAGACCACAGACAAAAGTATACTGCAGGCTCTGGAACAGTGCCTGGAGCTTGGTAGTATTCAGTAAATATTGCAAAGTAAAAGGTATTATAGATGGAAAAAGAGTTTCAATAATCCAAGTTCATAATTCTTTAAATTTTCTTCTCTTCGGTAAAGAAGAGGCCCAGAATGACCTTCCTAGGATATATTTAGTTCCTATAAACTAATGAGTCCTTATTACCATAATACAGAATGAAAATTGCTTAGCCTATTAACCCAGGAAGTAAATTGACTAATGTCCTAATCTGTAACAGATCCCAATGTAGCCATTTTAAGCACTGGGTCTGTTTAAATACTACATTAGCGCTCATAAGCCTTCACCATTGGATAGATATCATTATAATGCTTCATTCTTTTTTATCAATGCTTCATCCTCATTGACAGCAGATTAAGTTTTGGAAACTAGTGAAAGGATACAGGATGAACAGACCCTTCATCAAACAGCTCTTGCTGACCTAGGATATAATCCAAATGATAATTAAAGTAAGCATAGCATGAGGACACTTAGCTATAGGTTACAGGTTCATAGTGGTTGCTATAATCAGCTTCATTCATACGTCAAATTCCACCTAAATAAAGAGGAGATGATTCACACTAGAGGAGGCTCTATTTGATGATTATGCACTTGGGCTTTGGAGTCAGGACCTGGGCTTGAATCCCAGTCTTGTCACTTACTAGTCTGTAACCTTAGAAAAGTTATTTGAATTCCCTGAGACACATTTTTCTCATCTGGGATTTAAGTGCATTGTGGTTTTTGTCCAGAGGTCATTGTGAAGACTAAGAATAGTTACACATGTACAAAAGTGTGATGTGTTGTTTGACACATAATAAATGTTTAAAGCAGTACCTTTTTTTTGTCATCATCATCATCATTATCATGAGTCAGAGAAATTCTAACCATTTCAAATTTTCAGTGGAATCATTACAACAGAAGAGTTAAAAAAGAGACGGAGACATTTATTGTAATAAGTAAAAATATTTAAACTCAGAGTTATTCTCTAAAAAGAATGGTGCCATCAGAATAGAGTTTTCAGAATCTAAATTACAGAATTGTACTAGATAACAGTACTCAAAATAATTCCATATAATATATACATTGTCAATATCAAAGATATTGTCATTTAGAGAAAATCTTAGACCCCAAAAAATTATTCTCTAAATCCCATGACAACAAAAAAATTAAAATAAAAAAAAGCAAATAAATCTCATGCCACCAAATAATGCCTTCTCATATTCCTTACAGGAAATACAATTGGAATGCTTGAATATCAATATTGATTTATTTAATAATACATCATAAGACAAACACTTAACAACTTCTTGGGATACAAGCAATATTAAAAATGAAGGTGGAGTATAAGACTTTAAGAAAATGTATTTTAAAGTTAATATTCAGTAGAATATCTAAAAACTTATTCATTATTTTGTTGTCAAAAGAAAATTTAGAATAGCCTTCAATCCTTACTCTTCGAATTTTACCTCCTAATCTGCTCTATTTTCATCGTTTTTAAAGCCTCCCTTTAACTTGAGAAAAATACAGCACAAAAATAAGTATAAAGACTAAGAATCCAAAATTTAGCAAATAAAATTTTATCAATGTCTCTCCTTCAGTCTGTATTTAATAATATAGCCAATGGAGGTAAACCACATTCAATCAGTTATAGTTCAATGAAGTCAGTATTTCTCTTGGATTGTGGCTTTTTGTTTATTGCATAATTGATTCCATCTTTTCTAGAGAGATGTGAAAAGGTTATAAGAAATACCTTCAACTATTGGTGTCCAGGAGAATCTGTAATTTAATCTCTAGCTTGAACTCCTTTTACTGGAATGAGCAGGTGGCCACCTAAAAATATTGTTCAGTTGAAATGTTTCTTGAATGGTAAGAAGATTGACAGTGTATTTTCAATAACCTTCCTTATGATATGAAGACATTTTATGGTGATTTTTACAGTTGCCTTAATTGACAATATCCTTGAAAGCAAACAAGGCCACAGTGCTTTATTTTGCTGTGTAAATATAATTGTGGATTGGCCAGTAGCTCATTCGTGCGTCCTTTTGACATATAAACAGCAAATTGGCCTTTCCCGTTACTCCGTGTATTAATTTTAGACCAAGGGAGTCTTCAGGGTTTTCATCTCTGTACAACTAGAATAAGCATTTAAAAATCGGCTGCACTGTTGACTCCATTAAGGCCGAGAACAACATGATCTAGTTTCAGGAACTACTTTTAAACTCTGGCTGCAAACACTTTGTCAATTTTATACTGATCGTCTTAGCAGAAAAATAAAATATAGCTCTCTAGGCAGAAATCATCTTACAAAGTGCATAGACCTTGTGTACCCAGTGACAACAGAGATGATAAATACAGAACAGCCCAGGAGAAAAATCCCCCAGCCTCTGTGCACCCGTGTATCCATTATGCTAGCATATAAAAAAGGCCATGTGCTCTGGAAAATGAAATTTAAATGATCCATTCTTCATCTTACTCTACATCTTTCATAGGTCATATGAACATTCTTCTCCCAAGAAAATGGAGAATTCTGAAGGTACACTTAAAAATTCATTTTGACCAGCATTTATTAAGTGTTCACTACATGGAAGGAACTATGCTCGGCATGGAAGACTACGGAGATAAAGACTGTGTGGCCTTTAAAGACATGTTTAAAAAATTATCAGGCTATAAATAAGGTGAAATTATATTTTTAGTTAATCAGAAAAGATATAAACCTCAGGCTTAGTTTGGGGCCCAAAACCTTGAAATTTGAAAACGAAATTTCTCACTATCCAGATTCCTTACTGTAAAGAAATTATACCTATATATAGACACATATAATTATACATATATATATATACACACACACATACATACACACACATATATAATTATAAATATGTATATATAGAGACTTTCCTAAGTAAATGCTTCCATTCTCATAACTTTTAATATCCCTAAGCATTTGATTAATGTTATTGAAGGAAACATAAAAAAATAGGAAAAACTGTTTGGAAATAATCATATTAATATATTACTTTTTAATCAATGTGTGTTGCAATAATACTGTGCAATTCAAAATTGTAATCCTTCCATAATTAATGAATCATATTGCCAAAAACAATAAAAAAAAATTTTTTATCTTACATTTTTAGCCAGTCTACATAGAAAAAGGCATTGGAGTTTCACAGATAGTCATCAATGACTGATAATGGATAATACTAGGAAAAAAAATAAAGTTTATTCTTTCAGCATGTACCATTCTGCTATGCCAAAAACATATAGCCTAGAACTGCATTTTACATATGATGTGATTTTTATTGAGAAGTAATTATGCAATTTTCATCTTTTACTTACATCATCTTTTCTTCACAATGCTGTCTCAAGTTTGTTATTGAACTTGTGATTCCTTAAAATTTCAAGACTATAATTTCTAAATCTGAAAGATTTCTATAAAATATTTTCTTTTGTCAGAAGCCTGAAATGTTTTAGAAAGAATCAATGCCTTGACACATTTTATTTTACAAAGCTTAATTAAAAGGAAATAGTACAGGGGGAAAACTCTGGGCTTATCCAGAAGACATGAATCTTAGTTTTATTATTAGTGTTTTTTGTGACTCTTTGTGAACCATCTAATCTTTGACACACTGTTTTCTTACTTCAGCTTGAATGTTCTCTAGGATCATTTTAAGTTGTCAATAGAAATTCTGAAATAGTTACAGTTTTTCAAAGAAAATATTTTAGGGAAGATGCAATCTGCTCAAATTTTACTCTAAGAAAACAATTTGTTAAAAGTACTACATAAATATTAACTTCTATAAATAAAATAGATAAAAAAAAACCAAATTTATTCTGTATAGCACAGGGAACTATATTAAATATCTTATAAAAGCCTATAATGAAAAAAATATGAGAACAAATATATGTATGTATATGTATGACTGAAATATGCTGTACACCAGAAATAGACACATTGTAACTGACTATACTTTAATAAAAATAAATAAATATATATTTTTTAAATTAAAAAGCATGAAAGTGTTCCATAAAATCTCAGAGGTTCCCAAGACACTTTCAGAGGGTACCTGTGGTCAAAATTCGTCTCATGATTTGCCAAAACTTTATTCTTTGTCTAAACTAAATTGATATTTTTCACTTAGTGTGCAAAAAGAACCTAATATCTTAGCATGCATCAAAATGCTAGTGCCTTAGCGTGAGTTAAGGTGGTGAAATCAAGCCTAACTAGCTTTCATTGTATTCTTCACCAATGCATAATAATAACAATAATAATGTTAAGAAAGAACCAAAATTTCATTTAAGAATGCTTTGATGAATCAACAAAGAACATTCACTTTTAGAAATCTCAACTTTTTTATTGAAGTATAGTTGATTTACAGCATTGTGTTAGTTTCAAGTGTGCAGAAAAGTTATTCAGTTATACAGCTATATATTTTTTTAGATTCTTTTCCATTATAGGTTTTTTTTTAACACTTTTTATTGATTTATAATCATTTTACAATGCTGTGTCAAATTCCAGTGTTCAGCACAATTTTTCACTTATACATGGACATATACACACTCATTGTCACATTTTTTTCTCTGTGAGCTACCATAACATTTTGTGTATATTTCCCTGTGCTATACAGTATAATCTTGTTTATCCATTCGACAATTTTGAAATCCCAGTCTATCCCTTCCCACCCTCCGCCCCCCTGGCAACCACAAGTCTGTATTCTCTGTCTGTGAGTCTATTTCTGTCCTGTATTTACGCTTTGTTTTTGTTTGTTTGTTTGTTTGTTTTTTAGATTCCACATATGAGCGATCTCATATGGTATTTTTCTTTCTCTTTCTGGCTTACTTCGCTTAGAATGACATTCTCCAGGAGCATCCATGTTGCTGCAAATGGCATTATGTTGTCAGTTTTTATGGCTGAGTAGTAGTATTCCATTATATAAATATACCACACCTTCTTTATCCAGTCACCTGTTGATGGACATTTAGGCTGTTTCCATGTTTTGGCTATTGTAAATAGTGCTGCTATGAACATTGGGGTGCAGGTGTCATCCTGAAGTAGGGTTCCTTCTGGATACAAGCCCAGGAGTGGGATTCCTGGGTCATACAGTAAGTCTATTCCTAGTCTTTTGAGGAATCTCCACACTGTTTTCCATAGTGGCTGCACCAAACTGCATTCCCACCAGCAGTGTAGGCGTGTTCCCCTTTCTCCACAGCCTCTCCAGCATTTGTCCATTTTCCATTATAAGTTATTACAAAATATTGAATATAGTTCCCTAGCTATACAGCAGGTCTTTATTAATCTATTTTATACATAGTAGTTTGTTTCCACTAATCTCAAACTCCCAATTTATCCCCATTCTTTTTTCCTTTGGTAACCATAAGTTTGTTTTTTATGTCTGTGAGTCTATGTCTGCTTGTTAATAAGTTTATTTGTATCATTTTTTAGATTCCACATATAAGTGATACCATGCAGTATTTGTCTTTCTCTACCTTATTTCACTAAGCATAATATTCTCTAGATCCATCTATGTTGCTGCAAATGGCAAAATTCCATTCCTTTTTATGGCTGAGTAGTATTCCATTGTGTGTGTATACACACACACACACACACACACACACATATATACACATATATATATACACCACATCTTCTTTATCCGTTTATCTGTCTATAAACATTTAGGTTGCTTCCAGGTCTTGGCTATTGTTAATAATGCTGCTGTAAACATAGGGGTGCATGTGTCTTCAGAAATCTCAGCTTTTGAATACAAGTCTTTTTAGTATTCTGTAGGGAGAAATGAGAAGAGAAAACAAAGCACTTGTGTTACAGACCCACCTTCAAATAACTTTCTTGAGCAAAAAGTACTTGTGTGATTGGATTTAGAGTGAAATTATTTCTTTTTATGAAAAGTCATTTTTATTTTGAAAACATTGATAGACTGATTATTTAGACATAGATATTTGGCAGCTATTTCTCAAAAATCAATGTCACTTCAAGGAAAGGAAGAGACAGTGGTTTTGACAATGATAAAATTCGAACTTTCAAGTGAATATTAGAATTAAAAAAAATAGTATCCTTTCATGTAAGCTTGACAACTTCCCAGCACTAAATAAAGATTTATCTCATGAGATCTGTGATGATATATGAACAAATATGCTTTTTAAAAACTATTGTATATGGAACCAGATCAATATTGATAGGTATGTGCAACTCAAACAATGAGTTTTATGCAAAACTGCATAATATTCTGAAACAAAGTATAAGGAAAAATGCATTCAAAGGGCAAATTGGAATATTAGATTAATGTAACATATCTTCAATGTAATTTTAGGTTCCACATTGTGATTCATATTTTAAGAACTCATACCTGTCAGTTTAGTTGCATTTCAAAGTATAATATCCATAATTACCTTAAAAAGGCTTTTAAATGTTTCTTCCATTTCCAAAACATATTTTCACTTGATCGGTTTTACTTTATATGTTTTAACTAAAACATATATTTCTGCAGATAAAATGCAGAAGCAAATATGAAAATCCAGTTGCCTTCTAATAGGCCAAATGTTAAAGAAATTTGAAAAAATGATGCCACTCCTCCCAATATTTTTTGTTAGAAAATGTGATTGTTTGTCATACATAGATTATTTTTGTTAACATTTAATGAATTTATCAATGTTACTTGTAAATGAACTAAAAATAAATATTTTTTAAAAATTTCCCAGTTTTAATTTTTAATTTAGTAAATGGTAATAGGTAACACCCAAATAAGCAAAAGTTATTTGGGGTCCTCAGTAATTTTTAAGAGTGTAAAAAGATCCTGAAACCAACGTGTTTAAGATACACTGCTTCTAAGGAATAAAAAAGTTCCCTTTAAGCTTGCTTACTTTCTCATGTGACCTCTAGATAATGCCAGTAGCGGGAATATTAAAGAGAAAGAAATGAACAAGAATGGCCTGAAGCTTGTTTACTACTGTCTGCACAGGAAGCTACAGTCGAGTGGTCCCCAGGTATTAGATATTCGGCTACATTTTGCAGAAAGTGAAGATATAACATTAATATGTAATTGATGTGATCTGCAGAATAGAATAGGCCATCTATCAAAGAACAGAGAGGAATCTGAAATTTTAATAAACGTATGTTTGAATGTAAAATATTTATAGATTAACCCATGTTTTGAACACATCTTTTAACACATCTTTAAGTAAACAAAATGCTTTTAAAAAAAGAACCTGTTGTCTTGAATCTATGAATTGCCATTGTTGGCTGTATGCTACTACTACTAATACTAGTATTACTAGCATAAATTATGGATAATTACTCTCTTCTAGGTACGGCTATAAGTACTTTGAATGTATTATGTTAACCAATCTTTCTTCCAATACGTTGGGCTAGAAACCATAATTTCTCCTATTTTACAAAGAGGAAATTTGTAGACATATCTAGATTAAATAGATTTCTCTGGATCACACAACAAACAAATTGTGGAGCCAGAATTTATTTTTCACCTGTTTGATTCCAGAGACCATGCTTTTATTCACCAATCCTGCATACAAAGAGATACGTTGTGTCTCAGACAGGGAGATTTTTGTCAAACTTGAGACGGACACAGTTAAAACTTGCCTCCACAAAAAAAATTCAATAACCACCTTAAAATCAAACACTTGATTTTTTTTAAGATTTCTTATTATAATTCAGTTCATGGAACAATCATCCAGATGTCGTTGATTAGACCTGGGCTTCAATGACCTCGCCTGTGGGCTAATCTGGGGAGATCTCCTTGAATGGCAGGATGACTTTCCTGTACCCTGACACAGAACTTCGGCTCTGCCACCCAACAGCTATGTACTGCATAGCAGGGTGTTGAAAACTTCTTATATAGAGTTCTTTGGCATTTTTACAGGAATCTTATGAGGAATACACTGGTATCACATAAAATATGAAATAACATTAGTATCTCATATGAAGCTCCCAGAATGTATGTACAGAAATGGCCCCAAATTCAGAATGAAATTTGCTGAGTATCAAAGACCTTGCTTTCCTCCTTCCTGCGTGGCCACTGTTAGCTGCTTGAGCCTGTTTCCTTATCTACCTCACACAGGAGGGACACGTTGATATTACATGAGTTCATTTCAAGCTCCATCATCCCTCCATCTATAGAGTGAACTAAGAAAAATAAATTCCTTTGCGAAATATATAAGTAGATACTGGAGCAAATTCCAAGAGAAGCTTGGATTTTAAAGAATATCCAGAAAAATACATTCTCTGTAAGAATTCTAACTGGAATAGGGAGAAGAAGATTGCTTGACTTGGATTTCCTCTCATCCAAATGATTTCTCTAGCAATTATTAACTATTCTGTACAGGGTCATAAATAGATTCTCATGTGTTTTCTAAATTCTTATTATTTTAAGACTTATTCTAAAAATAATCCTTGTTGGTATTATGAATGTCACTGATATATTTCTGTTCCTGCAAAAAGTATTGTCATGTCCCTCTCACCATATTATAATGAGACATAGCATGGCTTAATGAAAGTAGAATTTCTTGGATTGGAGTACTCTATGAACCACTGGCTTGATGACATAAAAACTATATTTGAAATTGATTTTGCTGTGTCATGCTGCTGACCAAGTTATATAATTTTGGAACCATCCATCTGTAAGAATAAAAATGAAAATAAGATGAGGAACAAACTGATCAAAAGGCAATCAGCACAGTGTCTGGCAAATAACAAAATTCAATGCATGTTAACCATAATAATAATAATAACATTCATCCTAGTGAGGAACAGTTTCCTTTACTTATTCAGCCATTAGTGTTTTTATGCACTTGAAACGCGTAACTTTAGGTAGTCAAAATATATTTAAGAATCTTGCTTTTGAAGGCTGTCTCTAATCTCTAAGTGTTAGAATGCTGGATGATGTAATACTGAAATGGAAAGGAAATTAAGATTTCTTGAATTTTTTAATGGTAGTATTCTGAGAAAATTTTATACACTCCAAACTAATAGGAAGTTATCTTAGTAATATTGACATTTCAGACTTTTTCTAGTATAGCATTCCTTATAAATATACAACCATTTTTAGGAAACTTAATAAATTGGATATTATTTTATAGAATGCAGAAATAGATGGCATTACTGTTAGACTTAATTTTGAAAAGTAAACCATATTATTAATCTCGAATATATTGAAGACCTTAAATTTTAGGTTGGAAAGTTTCTCTTTAATATTTTCAAATAGAGATTTAAAAAAACATAAAATTAGGATAATCACAGTCAATGAATATGTATGTATATAGATATATAGATATAGTCTGACTGTGCTATATATATATGTGTATATATATATCTCCCAAAAGCAATACACACACACACACATACATATATATCTCCCAAAAGGAATTATCTCTGGGAAAAATATAACTCCCAATGGATAAATATACATATTTGGTTTTGAAGATGATAAATCGGGAGGAGTAAAACATATTATCACTAACATTTACTCACATACAGTGTGTAATACTGTGTAGGGCAGAATTTTAATTTACACTTTATGAGCTTAATAGAAATTATAATTTATGTTGGCATCAATATTCGCTAAGAAGAACACCATTAATTTTGATTTGTTTCTTTCCATGCTTAACCTCTGGGTTTCTGAACTTTCACTTTGAATAATATTAATTTATTGTGTTTATTTTCTCTATGCATCCGCTTTCACATTTTTAAACACCCCAGGATACTGAGAGATGGGTAGAAATAGAATTATAGGCTCAATGAATTAACTCTCTTTGACATCCTCATACCTCTTCATACAGTTTTCAATTACTTTTTACTGAATATTTAGATTTGTCCTAGCAAAAATTAAATTTTCCGCAAAGAAAAGATCTAGAAGTTACCCAGTGATTTTTCTATTGCCACATTTTATACACCCCACATTGTTATCTTAAATAGGTTGCGAGCTTTTCTCAGACACTAATCATATAGCTCTCATATATATTAATTACATTATGTATATCATAAATATGTCATGTATTATATACGTATTATAGTTCTCATGTATTCCACTTTGGCCCTGTCAGAGCCTTGTTTATTCAAACATTCATTCTCTGTGGGGTCCTCTGGTAGGCTTTTTGTTAAATACTGAGTAAACAGAAATAAAAGACAAAAATCCGTGCTCTTAGAAATCCCTGGCTAGGGTGTAGTAAAAGTTAAAATAATTAAAATGAGTGTGATCAATGCTCTGATTAAAGTACAATACAGTGATTTGAAAGAAACTGTCAATCCCCTCACCATAAATATTTTTAAAATTTAATTTTTTTTCTTTCAAATGGTTAAAAAATATTTTTCAAGTAGGGAAGATACTGAAAAAGAACTTTGCTCAAAGGTTCTGATAAAGGCCAGTGACAGAAATAAGGGAATCTGGCCCATGAAAGAGATGTATAGTTATTAGTCAGGATGGTAGACAGTACCTTTGAAACTGAGAGGCTCATATCGTCAGCAAGTTCAAAAAAGGAGCATTGGTTTATTCAGGGCTGAGATTTCTAGGAAATATCTGAGAAACTGCTAAGTCCAAATGATCAAGTAAGTTAAGAGGAAGATGTAGTATTTCTCTTAAGCATGATGAGATTCAAGTTTGTGACAGACAGCCCAGTCGCCAGTGCACTTTTACTGAACCTCTACTAGACTTTGCATGTATATATGGTATTAGAAGAGGTGAAGGAGTAGGGGTGATGCAGAAGGAGGGAGTCATCAAAATGAAGAGTAAATGATCCCTGATGTCTAGGATGGAACCAAGACGAATGAATTGCTAAGGACCATATAAGTCAAAATAAATACTGTAAAATTTGTGTATGCAAGCTATAGATAGCAAAGAAAAGCTACTTTACTATTTTGTCTAGATAATTCGAGAAGGTTTGCTGGATAAAAAAAAACAAACAGGATTTTAGAACTTGGAGATCTTTAGAGATTTTCTAGTCCAAGCTCCTTGATTATGACAGAAGAGGAAATTGAGATCTATAGGAACCAAGTAACTGATCTAAAGAAACCCAGTTAATAAATAGGAGTCATAGGATCATAACTCACATTCCCAGTTGCAAATCATGGACGTTTTCTGTGATTTTCTTTTTTTACTTCACTCTGTTGATGAATTCACCAATACACAATTTTTTTCATGAAGAACTATTCAATATTATGTATCTCTAAGGTCTTTTCATAGGTTATGAAAACTCATAACTTACAACTTATAAAATAAAATATTCATAAAATATTAAGACTGCAGACTCAATGTTTAAAAATATACTGTACTCTAGAGTCATATAACACAGTCCTAACGATTTCAAAGTACACTATGTTGTGACCGCTATTAGCTCCAATTTATAAAAAGGGTTTGATTCTTCCCAAGGCAATGAGAGTAAATCCCCACACAATTTCTTAGTCTATCTTGTTCCAAGAAATTTAAAGTTGTGGTTTAGTAAATAAAATACAGCATTCTTTTGTGGCATCCTGTGATGTAAATTGAAATCAATTGAAACAAATAGACTTAATTTGCCAAGGGACACAAGTCATTAAGTGGCTGAGAGTTTTATCTTTTACCAAAGAAGAGATAAGTAGAGAAAATAAGCTCTTAGGACAAATAATTTAAGCATCATGATGTATTTTTGTCTTCCTGAGCCCTCTTAGACATAATAGTATTCAGCTGATTTACTTGTGTTTTCAGATGGATTGCCAGTAGCATTTACAATTGTTGATTACAGTGATGAAGGCGAACTTCAAAATGTAAGTGATTGATTTTTAGTATGTTGTTTTATTTATATATTTTTTTATTTTTAAAGGAGGTACTGGGGATAATATGGTATTTTAATGTACACATGTTTTTGGTTAGACTAACATACCTATGGACAAAGATTATTGCCTGCCATTTCAGTAAACAAAAAATATTTCTGTTTTCAAGCCATCAGCTACTGTGGGTGCCCCTAATGGTTCACCCTGAGGGGAATTCAGGATACTGGCCCTGGATAGTTGACATTAATACAGAAGACACACAATTTCAAGGAGCCCACACTCTTGCATCTTGCCATATAGAGAAGAATGCTGTAATCATTAACTTGAGATGTGTTTTTTTGTGTGTGTGTGATTCGCAGTAATCCTTTGATGTTTGACTACATGTGATTTTGTTGTTTTTGTGTTGTTTTTTCAGCAAAAAACTATATTTCTTAACTCCTCCCTTAGCACTTTGGAGCAGCATATGACATTGATATGTTTTAAAGATGAAGATCCAGTAGATTTACAAGTTTTGTTTTTAATTTTAATTTTCTATTTTATTGACAATTGGTTTGGGACGGTGTATTATTTTCATTCAGAGTCATTATTTTCTTTATTAATGTATTGAATTTTACTTCCATTACTATTATCTATATTTGCTGTGTTATTTACTGAATATATAGACTGAATAAATTCCAATTTGTGAAATTTATTGGATTTTTCTTTAAGACTATCATATATTTACAAATATAAGTACATAGGTATGTAAATTTTAACCATTTTACTAGTTAAGGAAAACCAATAGAGAAAGCATATCATCTGTTTATAACACAGATCAAAGAGCTGTCACTATTAAAATATACTTCTATGATTTTATTTTGAAAATCATCTGTATTTTTGCTTTTTGTCTACTTTTTCCTCCAAAACTGAAGTTGTTAATATTCCATTATCCCTTTCATTTCCTTTTTGGTGCAACAATATTACTTATGGTGTTACTTTATCAAATGTTGATGTCTAGAATAAGTAATCTCCCTAAAATAAATTGGATAATTTGACAATTTTTTATCCATTTTTTGGAATATTTTATATAGCATAAATATTTCATGAGTGATTATATATTTATTGTGGAACTCACCTTCTAAATATATGAAATTCATTTCTGTTTCAGTTTTACTTTGGATTTAAAGATATATGATTTGTTTTAGTTTTAATTTTTTGATAAATACTCAATGCAGTGAGCATAAAAACACAAAGAACAAAGGAATGTTATTTACTAAGTTACACTTTTCTTTTCTTAGGATAGTGGCTTATAGAAATTCATAAATTGGTTGGCATACCCTTAAATGGAAAGACAAAAAAAAATAAGATGTAGATTAAAGAAGAGTAAAAATAAAACAAAATAAAAAACTGTCTGTCATTATGACCTTGCCATGATTATATGTGAGTAGTCAATTTGGCTCAATGATTACTAAAACCTAGCACAGAGAAAAAGACAAAGAACCCTTTCAGTTACCCAAAGAACTTTCTACAAGGTAACAAACAAATGAACAATCAAAACCCCTGCTTGTTCAGAAGAATCAAAGCTGTTTCTTATACTTACACCAAAGGAGAATTAATTTCAAGGTGCCCTAATTGAAATGGGGGTTGAGGAGAGAAGAAACACTGTGTGATTGAAAGAGAAATATTCTCATCATCTTTATAGTGAATTTTATAGGACTGTTTTCTTAGAGGTGCCTTCAATATAACCTGACTTTCATATCAAAGTGCAAATCGGTAAAAGCAGTTTTATGGGAAGCCAATACAATATAATCAAATGTGGGCATGAGGGTCCAGCAGAGTGTTCTGGTCAGAAAATCTGCCTGAGATTTACAAAAAAAAAAAAAAAAAAATTTTTCCCTGTCTATTAAACTGAGAGAACTTGATTTCCCAGATGGCTTGGAGAGGGCTACAGGTTGCTCTTTGTCTGACTAGGATGAAGAGTTAGATATAGTATTGTGATTGCTGCAATGTTTTGCTTCCCGTCTAATTCTGATATAATCTTAAAACTTCTTTGCCAAACTGGTTTTCGATTGGAGAAGGCTTTACCTTAATAAATTCCTCTCAAGGAATCTCACACCTTGGTTGCAAAAGGGAGAAGACCTGTCAAAATCATGAGCACTGTTTCCCTGATCTTGTGAGGATTCACGGCAGTCAGTTGTTTGGGGTTCAGATCCACATGGACGTGGTTGTTGGACAGGAGTGTCCCAAACCCAAATATCAGGCAGGAACTTTTTGCAAAGCCCACAGTAGGGTTAGAATCTGGCACAGAGGTTTTGTGGTTTATTGGATTCACTTTATATTCCATCTTTTACAGCTATTTGACAATCCTCCAAATAATTTAAAAATGCTGAGTTTTGTCTTTATCAGAGATCTTACAATTTTCCTTATAAGCTTGTTTTATATTTCACCGTATGTTCACTTGTTTTTTTTCTATAATTTTTCTATTTTTTTCCTAAATCTTCGAAATTCATAGATGGAATGGTTGGACGCTAGAAATCATAGACTTTGATTCTTGATGTGACTGTTTATTATGTACATAATTTTGCATGTTTCTGTTAGAGTACATTTATACCCTTTTCTGTGTGGCTCTTTCTAAGAGTGGAATTTTGGGCTTATATAGTATATAAATCTTTCCCTTTAATGGCTGGTACCGAACTAATTTAAAAGTGATGTACTGATCACATTCCCGCCAGCAGGATATGAAACTTCCTGCTGCTTTAGATCTTCACCAAGGTTTTAGTTATGGCAATTCTGGTGGATGTGGAGTAGTGTCTCAACATGTCTGTGTCATAGCCAAAGTCCCTGGTATGTGGGAGTAGTACAGTTATTCAGGCTGTCACTGAACTGAGCCGGCACAGTGGTGGAGGAAGAGGTGCTGGTTGAGGCAACATACCTGATACTTGAGTTGCTTAGGGGCATCAGAAATCTTAGTTAAAAGGAGAATGGAATTAGACAGCTGTTTCAGTAAAATATTGCCATGAAAGCTTTGGAGAAAGACAACGGGAGGGTTAAAGCCAGAAGGCCTCCTTGAAGGCTATAAAGAGACTCATTTCCTGCATCCCAAGGGCAGAAACAAGTGAGGATGGGACCTAGAACTCAGTCAGAGTAGGAGGCAAGGATCCACAGAAGCTTGGCTTCTCAGTCCTGGCAGGTCAGGGGCTTGACTGACGAGTGAAAGAGTAAGACATGGGATAGGAACATTTTGATTAATTCACTTGAAAAATCTTGAATTCCCAGATTTTCTTGAGAATCAAATTTCTTTGCAGATATGACCTAAATCTCCCTGTTAAAGGCTCCCCCCTTTTGGAAGCCAAGCCCAAGTTGTCTTCCATGTAAAATAAGAATGGCTCCCTATTCTCAGGAGCTACTCTCAATATTTAAACCAATAAATAGGGGTAAGTCAAAAACAATATGGCCAGCACAGTGATGCACCTCCTAAGGAAGGAATGAAAGTATATCCCTGCAAAGCTGCAAGAACTAACCAAGATGCACTCATGGGAGCCAGAAAAAAATGTATGTGAGATTGGACCGTGAAGGTGCTACATCAAGAAAAGTCCTGCAGAAAATGAAATTGGCTAAAGGAAAGTTTATCAGGATGGAATTGAACATCCTCTCAAAAACACTAGAGGTGATGCTCTTAGGATGGCTACCAGAAGCATGAAGAAGTAGATGGACACATTACATGAAATAAAAATACCAGAACTGCTATGACAGGTGGTGGAAGAAGGAATTAAAAGATTCAAAAAACTGGGATTGTTAGAGCAGATCTACTGTAGAAGGTTAGAAAACTTACCTTACAACCACGTTCTGTGAAAGGGCCTGGAAAGCATTGCATGGTAAAAGTAATAAGAGATTCTTGGTTAAGAGGGATGCCAACATCACTAAGAAAATCAGAGCTGGCTGTTCTCTGTAGCTCAGGGCTGGGGGCAGGAGGAGCAGTAACTGGGCATCCCTGAGGATGACAGGAATTGGAGGTGACAGAGGCCTTTTTAAATCAGCTCTGTCATTTAGGCAAGTTTCCCTCTTTCTTTGAGCACTTCTTTATTTTCTGGTGCATATTTTCTAGGCCCATCTTATCCTACTTTGCCCTAACCTAGGAATCAGTCATTTCTCTCAGAAGCCCTGTTTCCTTTTGGTGTGCCAAGTCAAATTTAGAAATCAATATTTGGATGCCAGGTGTGGGATTGTCACTGCTCCCCTGTCCTCTTGGTGAAAAGAGCAATGGAATATGTATATTTCTATGTTCACACACGAGTATATGCATAAGCACACACATTAACATCTGTGTTTATTTCTATGTTGGTTGATGTATTCTGTACTACACGAGCTCTAAGTGATCTCTCTAATTCTAATGCAGCACGCCAGAGCTTGTTCTTGCTTTTTCCTTTTCTGTATATGTAACTCTGAGAGTAAAATGCCTGGCTCCCATTATCCTTAAAGTATTTACTTATTCAATCAATCCAGCTCTATTTATTCAGTCTCCCCTTGTTGCAGTTGACCCTTCTTCTTATCCCCGCCCCCACTCAAAGATGCTTTTTTCAGCCCCCTTGGGCTCTGACAACCCACAGCAGACCACCCCCCCTACCTTTCCACATGGCCCATGAGTGCTCAGGTGGAAAGCATCTTACTCTGCACTGTGATGTGATCATTACCTATTACAGTCTCGAAGAGGTGAGCTTATGTTGGTGCACACTGTAAACTTTACGTAACAGAATTTTTTGTCTACTTGATAAATAATTTTTATTGACTAAAACAAAAGTGGACTTATTTTCTCATTTACACCTTGACTTGTGACTTTTTTTTTTTTGATTCTGAGCTGTGTTCAGAGTTTGTTTTCTAAAATTGTTTTTAGAATTTACATTTGTAGAGTTATTTGTAGATTCCATTTAATCTGCAGTAAATAGTTGCCTAACTATAACTATAAAACTACCTAAGGTTTCCTAACATTTAAAAAAATTTATTGAAGTGTGGTTGATTTACAATATTATTTTCAGGTGTACAGCAAAGTGATTCAGTTATACATATACATACATATATATTTTTTCTTTTCGGATTATTTTTCATTATATGTTATTACAAGAAATTGAATAGAGTTCCTTGTGCTATACAGTAAGAACTTGCCTTCCCTAACCCTTTCCCCTTTGGTAACCATAGTTTGTTTTCTATGTACCTGAGTCTGTTTTTGGTTTGTAAACAGAATTTGTATCATTTTTTTTAAGATTCCACATATAAGTGATGTCATATGATGTCCGTCATTCTTTGTCTGACTTACTTTACTCAATATGATAATCTCTAGGTCCAAACATGTTGTTACAAGTGGTATTATTTAATTCTTTTTTACGGCTGGTAACATTCCACTGAATATGTATATTCACACACCTTCTTTGTCCAGTCATCTGTTGATGGATATTTAGGTTGTTTCCAAGGTTTCTTAACTTTTATCTCACTATTTTTTCATGTCCTATCACCATTATTTTCCAGCTACAATGGTATATTGTTTAAAAATCCTTGAGACTCTTGGCATTTTCTGCTACACCCGTACATAGCAAATCTCTTCTCTGATGTTTCCGTAGTCATTGTTTTCTTATGCAGATACTCAGTCCTGGTTTTGTCATTCTTAGCTTTCTTGCTTATTACCAATTCATGCAAGTATTAAAAACTTAAAAACTGCCTTTCCCTTAACCTAGGGTTTGTGAAATTTACCTGATACTAAGGAGAACGTTTACTCTTTTATTGGGCCACTGACTGAAATGTTAAATATGATCTAGGATCATCCCTGCCGGATTTATTTTTCCCCATGTGACTCTGATGAACAGCTACATAAAAAGGAAATGCCATATTTTGTGGTGTGAAGGAAAGAGTGAAAAATTATTGCATTGATTTTATTTTAATCACACATATTTTTTATGGAATGAGAGGTTTACTTAATATAACCGCCAAAAGTAGTATATTGAAATAAAGTGATTCATTTATATTAGCGTTGCTTTGTCATAAAGTAATTATTCAAAGTGTAATCCATACATAAATCAAATTAATTAATACCATAAAACAATAGCCATAACAAATCCAATTTTTCTAGCAATCTTAATCAATAATATGAAAATGAGAAAACAAATGAAAATGCAAAACCAGCCTCTGTCAAAAGGAAGTGAGCACAAGTAATCCCCCAAAATCAATTACCTTATAAACTTGATTTATTCAGTTGGTGACATTTCATTATATATTTACTTAACTACATAAAATTAATAGTAATTGTAAGCAGAGTAACTTAAAACAATAATAAAATATATAAATGAAATGTTACATTATTGTCCAAGTTCTTAACTACTTTTAGAAAAAGAAAGAAAGAGAAAAAGAAAGAAAGAAAGAGAAAGAGAAAGAAAGAAAGAGAAAGAGAAAGAAAGAAGAGTTAGAGACACTGGGAGAAACAGAGAGACGGAGGAAGGGAGGGAGAAGAGAAGGAAGTTTTTTGAAGTTTTTTCTAGAATTCTCAAAAAATTGCATTATAAAGTAATACTACCTGTTTATTAATGTGGTCCATTTTATTTAAGTCTGTGCATTACTTAAAGAAATATCAATAATTCCTCAAACTAAGATCCTATATGAAATCTCATTAAGTTGTCCTGTCCAGCTTTCAATCATATCTGTATTTGCTAGGTATGCAAATACCTAATATACACAAATACCTAAAAAATTCATCTTTACTGAGTTACGTTAATTTTAAACTTAGTCCGTGACAAGCTTGTTCCTGAATCATAAAAATTTCATTACTCTAAGCTGTTGTTAACTGATAATTATCAATTATCTTCTTTCTCGTAAGTGGTGACTTTCTTTGTACAGCTGAGTGTTTCCTATGCTAATCCAATTTGAGGCAATTTTAATGTCATAAGCGATGTCTTACCTTAAAGATATTGCTTAATATTGATAAGGAAACTCTCCTACTGTATCCTTTATTTTTTAATCTATGTTATTTGAGCAGTTATCTTGATTTTTATATATGGAAAGTATTCTGAGGTAAAATTGTTTTATTAAAATTGTTTTATTCTGAAGAATTGGAACAATATTACTGGTGTTAAGATGAAGTCCTATATTTGAAACTATGTTTTACATCTCTGTGAGTGATCAGAATGTGTTGGATTTGTCAAAAATGTGCTAGAGGGAACAGGAGCACATGATTGATGGTGTTTGTGGGAATCTGACCTAAGATACCTTAAAGTTCTCTCTGAGAACTATATTGTAAACATTTGATCTGATGCCTATGGAAAGTACTATGAAAGATAACTGAAATGTAAGATTTGATCTCAAGTATCAAATAATTACTAGGTTATATGGAAAGATAAGATCTATGTTTGTTTATAAATTTATGTAAATCAAATCCTGATATCAAGCAAGTTCAAGATTTAGCCAACAAAAACTACAGACAAGAGTTATGGGTTTTTTAATAAAAGAGATCCTGCTTCTATCTGGGGTTGTTTGGTACAAGGTTCTTTGAGGGGAAGAAACCTGAGTTTTTCAGAGAGTAATCGGCTCAGGCCTGGGTTAGTTTTCAGATGTTTGATATTAGAATTGAATCCCGGGAGTCAGATCTTGGTTAAGATGTACAGTTACTCCAAATGGCAGAGTGACATTGTCACAAAGCTTAAGTGTTTTGTTAGAAAGCAATGATGGCCTAAGTAAACATATTAAAATTTCCTCACACAGCAAAATGTTCACAGGAAGAAATGATGACAGAAACAACAGGACAAGAAAGTGTCCTAATTCAAGAAGTCTCACTCCTTATGTAAGAATGAACTCAAAATGAATCATGCCCATTAGGTCCTGTAAAGAGCCCTGGTCTGGAAGAAAATATTCACAATCACATATTTATATTTAACAAAGGATAGTATGTGTGTGTGTGTGTATATATATATATATATATATATATATCGCCTAGAATATATAAACAATGCTTAAAATTCGCCAGTTAAAAATCAGAAGTCCAATTAGAAAATGGGCAAAATACATTTTACTAAAAAGATTATACATATGACAAATAAGTACATGAGAAAATCTTCAACATCATTTAGCATTAGGGAAAAGCAAATTAAAACCACAATGAGAAACAACACACTATGAGAATAGATATAATTAAAATATAATTTAAAAAATAGATATAATTAAAAATATAATTAAAAATACTGAAAATGTAGAGCAAATGGATTATTCATATGTTGCTGATGGGAAAATAAAATCGTATAGTTATTCTGGAAAATGGACAGTTTCTTACAAAACTGAGTATGTAACTACCATATGATCCAGTAATTTCACTCTTGTACATTTACACCAGAAAGAGAAAGAAAAATACCATATGAGATCGCTCATATGTGGAATCTAAAAATCAAACAAACAAACAAACAAAGCATAAATACAAAATAGAAATAGACTTATAGACATAGAATACAAACTTGTAGTTGCCAAGGGGGCAGAGGGTAGGAAGGGATAGACTGGGATTTCAAAATTGTAGAATAGATAAACAAGATTATACTGTATAACACAGGGAAATATACACAAGATCTTATGGTAGCACACAGAGAAAAAAATGTGACAATGAATATATATATATGTTCATGTATAACTGAAAAATTGTGCTCTACACTGGAATTTGACACAACATTGTAAAATGATTATAAATCAATAAAAAAAGTTAAAGATGACAAAAAATAAATAAAAGCAACAATTAACAGATGGGACCTAATTAAACTTATAAGGGATAAAATGAGAGTTCGAGATTTGCAGATACTGACTAACATATATAAAATAGGTAACAAATTCATACTGTATAGCACAGGGAACTATATTCAATATCTTGTAGTAACTCATGGTGAAAAAGAATATGAAAACAAATAGATGTATGTTCATGTATGACTGAAGCCTTATGCTGTACACCAGAAATTGACACAATATTGTAAACTGACTATACTTCAATAAATATATATATTCAAAAAATTTTTTGAAAAATAAATAAATTTATATTTACATAAAACTTGTTCATGAATATGTGTAGCATTTTTATTCATAATAGTCAAAAACTGGAAGAAACAAACAGGATGTCCCTATATAGTTAAATGTTTAAACAAACTGTGGTACATCCATATTAAGGAATACTACTTAGAAATGAAAAGCAGTGAACTGCAGATACACATGAAAACCTGGATGAATCTCCAGAGAATTATGCTCAGTGAAAAAAATGCCAATCCTGGGAGTTCAAAAGTTGCAGATACTAACTACTATACATAAAATAGGTAAACAACAAATTTCTTCTGTACAGCACTATAGTCAGTATCTTGCAGTAACTTATAATGAAAAAGAATATGAAAACAAACATATGTGTGTTTATATGACTGAAACAGTATGCTATACACCAGAAACTGACACATTGTAACTGACTATACTTCAGTTAGGGAAAAAAAAAAGATTATGTTAGGAGAAACAATTATCTAAAATCAACAACCTAAAATTTCAACTTAAGAACCTGGGAAAAGTAAAATGAGATTAAATCAAACTTAAGAAAACAAATCATTAAGATACTAATTAACTAAATTGAAAACAAAAAATCAGTTTAGAAAAAATCAATGAAACCAAAAGTGGATTCTATAAAAAGGTCAATAAAATTGATACACCTCTAGCAAGACTGACAGAAGAAAAGGACACAAATTCCCAATTTCAAGAATGAGAGGGCTCTCTATACACCCCAGAGACATGAAAATAATAATAAAGGAGTATTTTGAAAAACTCTACACACAAATTCAGCAACTTGGATAAAACAGAGCAATAATTTAAAAAGTACAAATTATCAAGACTAACTCAAGATGATAGATAACCTGAGTAACCCTGTAACTATTAAAGGAATTTAATTCATAGTTAAAGATCTTCTGGAAAAAAATCTCCAACTATACAGGGTTTCACTGGTAAATTTTATCAAAGCTTTAGGGAAGAAATATTACCAATTCTACCCAATTTCCTCCAGAAGCTAGAAGAAGAAAGAGCATTTCCAAAACATTTGTGAAGCCAGCATTAGTCTGAAATCAAAATTTTAAAATACTACAAAAAATAAAATGATAGGCCAATATCCTTAAATAATATGGATACCAAAATCCTCCGCAAAATATTAACAAATAAAATCCATAAATGTATAAAAAGAACGCACTTCAGCCAACTGAAATCTTTATAGTTACATAAGACTGGTTCAGTTTGTTTTTTTGTTTTTGTGTGTGATGAATAAAGGCATTTTTATTTTCACTTTGTTTTTCAAAATTGACCAACTTGAATCTTTAAAATTTTGTTTTATTTGAAATATAGTCAGTTTACAAGGCCGTGTCAATTTCTGGTGTACAGCATAATGTTCCAGTCATACATATACATACACACATTCTTTTTCATTGCAGTTTACTACAAGATATTGAATATAGATCCCTGTACTGGTTCAGTTTTCAAAAATCAGTCATGATGATTCACAATGTTTGCAATTTAGAGAAGAAAAAGCACACATCATGTCAATAAAAGCAGAAAAACATTTGAGAAAGATTCAACATCAATTCATGATAAAAACTCTTAGCATCTAGATGTAGAAAAAAAGTTCTTCAACCCAACAAGGAGTGTTGACAACATTCTTACAGCAAATATCATACTTAATAGTGAAAAACTAAATGTTTTCTCCCTAAGATTGGGAGCAAGACAAAAATATCCAGTCTCACTGCTCCTAGTTAACATAACACTGTACGTCTTAGCCAGGCAAGCGGCCAAAAAAAAAAAAAAAAAATTACAAGCATAGAGGTTGGAAAAGTAGAAATAAAACTGCTCTTAGTCACAAACGACATGATTTCCCATGTAGAAAATTCCAGGAACTACCAAATCCCCCCTAGAAATAATAAATGAGTTCAATAAGTTTACAAAATACAACTTAAACACACAAAACATAATCATATTTCTATATTCAAGCAGTGAACAACTGGGAATCAGAGTTAATATATATATATATATATAGCATTCAGAGTAACAGAACAATACAAAATAAAATATTTCAGAAATCACAGAGGCCCATATAACTGAAGAATACCACGAGAAACTCGACATAGCGAAGATACCAGTTCTTCCCAAACTGATCTTTAGACTTAATGCAACACACATCCAAATCTCAGCAGGGTTTTTGTTTGTTTGTTTGTTTTAGGTCTATAGAAACATAATTAAAATTTATATGAAAAACAAAGGAACAAGACTAGCAGCAATCATTGTGAAACAGAACAATCTTTGAAGTAACAAGCTACCCAATATTAAGAATATTTAAGAATAAAACTACAATAATAAAAAAAAAAAAAAACTGTGTGGTATTGGCAGATGGTTAGGCACATAGGTGAATGGGACAGAATAGACTCCAGAAATAGACTAACACCATTACAGCTATTCGGTCCTCAACAAAAGTGCAAGTTTGGGGAATTCTGACGATGCTTGACATAGCACCCAACTTGTTCACATATCACCACCATACGAGGCATGTCTCCAGGGCTGTCCAAATTGTCACCGGGCAGGACATCAGCGTTGGCATGTCTCTAGATGATGTCTCTGGAGAGGGTCCTGAGTAGTAACTCTGTATTTTTAACAGTCTAAGATTATCACGCAATTGATCCAGAAGTTCCTGTGTGCCATGTACAGGGAACTCAGAAGTGCCGAGAAAATGTTCATCGGAATAGGCTGGAACTGAGGCAATAAGGATCAACTTTGGGAAACTTCATGAATGAAGTCTCCACTGGGCTTGCAGGTTTCAGTAACAGCTGCCATCGCAACACCCCCCATCATCGGCAGGACCTGCCACACTTCGTTGTATTCCAGCACAGGACACGTAGTCATACAGCGGCATGAAGTTTACCTTAGCAGAGGCCAGTGAAGACCCAGAAAACAGCAAAAGGGTAAGTGGATTATCCATGCCTCTCCCCTGTACCTCTATGAAGGTACCCCAAATTTTCTCCTGAATTCATATGTTATCTTGGGGAGCTGGGCAGTGGGAAGGAGGGAGGAGATCTTTCCAAGGGAAAACATAACACTAGTAAGTTTGAAGTTTGTATCATTTATTCTGCAACCCCTGTTTGAATCTGTTTCCTTAGAGTTTGAAAGAATCAAACAATAAGGTTCTAATGTTATCATTTGTCCTAAGTAATATTTGTTATTCAGTTATTACTGAAAATTCCCAACCAGAGGAAGTTAATAAGTTAAATTTATCTTAGGGATAAATTGTTCCTTTCAGAGCCTCTGTCATATCTAAATTTATCTTAGGGATAAATTTCATTGTGGATAATATACCTTTAACTAATGGTCTATTTTATCCATTTCCACAACTATCACAATGAAAACAAGTAAAAGCAAAACACTGTCTTTTAAGCTTAAGCTTTTGTTTTAATAGACAACCTATCAAAATATGCAGCATTTTAAAACTTAAGCATGTATTAAATGACTTAAAGGACCATTTTTTGGACAATGTGTATGACACTTCTTTCTTCAGATTTTATTTGAAATAAGCTAACACAAAAAGAAATGTTAAGTATATTTTTGTTCCATTCATTGGCACTTGAAAAAAAAGAAAAAATATTTGAGGGGGAAACTTTACCTCTTCCAAAATAATCAAATTAAATACTCCATTTAAAATGTACTTATCTTTGGAAACCTAGTAACTTGACATCAGAAGCAGCTCAGTTAGGTCATAACCACATGTTACCACCAGATGGCGGTAGAGGATTGACTAATATTAAATACCATTCGTACATTTCAGTGTGCTTGGCCACGTTTTAAGTTTTTGTTCCTTTCAGAGCCTCTGTCATATCTAAATGTCATGAATAATTTCCAAATTCTGTACAAATCCCAATTTATTCTAAATAAAGAGCAGAAGTTGTTGGGACCTTAAATTTACTGAGTTACGAAACAGTAAATAAAAGAAGGAATAATTGTCAGATATTTAAATTTTTAAAAAGCATGAACAAGTACTTAGAAAACAGGAAGGAGAAGTTAGACAACTATTTACTAAGTTTTCTCTTATCAAAAATATTGAGGAAAATATACTATGTAGTTATATGTGCCATGTATATTCTTCATACTATGTACAATGTTCATAAAGAGAATGAAAATTCTATTACTAGGAGTGACATATGCATGGATGAGTTAAGAAGTCTGATATGATTTTAATGTTATATCAAAGATTTGATATGCAGCATCACATAAATAATTGTGTGTTACTTTCCAAAGCATATAACGGCTTTGTAGCATTTTCATGGTGGGTACAATACACATACGTCTGGCCTTGTTGGGAAGAAATTTGAGTGAAAAAGGAGAACGTGTCAGGCTGCACTTCCAGGGTAGATCATTATCTCAAATGAATATGAATATATTTTCTAACTCTTCCACTCTTTTAAAATTATTCCTCACTTTGTTTGACACTCAATCTGTAATTCATGGTTAACTCACTCAATTTTAAATTTTTATTATCTTCACAAATATGTTCATACAAAATTTTAGATATTTAAACTTCTATACAAGTTAAAATCTGAGATTCTTGAAATAAATTTTTTTCATTTGCCAATAACATTCCTTTAATATGTTCATTAATATTATCTGCAAGAATAAAAGAAAAGTTATTCAAAAGGTCTTTTTTAGGAGCCCTATCTAATGCATTCTAGAACAAGGATTTTTTTAAGTTCTTTTTTTTTTTATTATATACTTCCATAAAGCAGGATATTTCAATTTTTAAAAAGTTTCATTTTTATAGTTTTCTAGTCTCAATGGGCAAGTATATTCACAAATTAATCTGCTTCAGTCAAAGGTCTAATAAAGAAGTTGTGGCAAAAAATGTAGTATATTTCAGAGTCTACATTCTGTGATGTAACAGATTAGATTCATTTACATTTTATGACAATTTCCTGATAAAAATTTTATCTGATTTCAGTAAGAATGCTTTTAATTTTATTTTAGTTCAAATGGGCATGTAATAAAACATATTTTTATTATTAATATATTGATAGAGGATATGGACATTGCCCTACATTTCTGATAAAACATTCAAGAAAACAACAGGTGTTAAGATATGATCATCGATTTCAAATATTTTTTATTTACTTATGTTTAATTTTTATTGAAGTTTAGTTGATTCACAATGTTGTGTTAGTTTCTGGTGTATAGCATAGTGATTCAGTTATACATATACATATATTTTCATATTATTTTTCATTGTAGGTTATTACAAGTTATTGAATATAATTCCCTGTACTATACAGTAGGACCTTGTTGTTTATCTATTTTGTATACAGTAGTTTGTATCTGCTAATCCCAAACTCCCAATATATCCTCCCCCTGCCCCTTCAGCTTTCCCTTTTGGTAACCATAAATTTGTTTTCTTTGTCTGTGAGTCTCTTCCTGTTTTGCAAATAAGTTCGTGTCATTTTTTTAGATGCCACATATGAGTGATATCATATGATATTTGTCTTTCTCTTCCTGACTTCACTTAGTATATATCTCACATCTTCTTTATCCAGTCACCTGTCAATGGATGTTTAGGTTGCTTCCATGTCTTGGCTGTTGTAACTAGTGCTGCTGTGAACATTGAGTTGCATGTATCGTTTCGAGTTACAATTTTCTCCAGATATATTCCCAGGAGTGGGATTGCTGGATCATATTTACAGTTTTTTAAGGAGTTTCCATAATGTTTTTGATAGTGGCTGCACCAAATTACATTTCTGTCATAAATGTAGAACAAAATGCACTGAAATTTACTTGTCTTTGGCAATATCCACTCTTATGCCTAACTCTCCTTTTACCTTTTACCTTTATTTTGTCTTTCTCGCATCACTATTTTCAGATACTTCCAAGCCAGCACAATGCTGTAGCTCCATACTTCCATTCTGCAGCAATGTCCCCCCTCCCCCTGACATTTCAAAGTTTGAATCAGTGACCCATAATGCAGACCATTGACCTCTGGGCCTATTTCAGTCCACCTTGTAAATGCTGCAGATAAAGCTAGAATAATAATTCCCACTCCTTTTTTAATATAAAAAATTATCTATACAAATGTTGAGTCTGATTTCTGCATGGCAGCTGTCAACTTAAAGCTACGTAGATTAAGTGTGACGAGTTGCTCAAACTTCTGATAACTACCTTTTGGATTCCTGAGATTGGTCCCAAATGTCAGTTATCATTTATTATCACATTAGTGCTGTGACTCTTTCCTGGAGTAGTGACTTCTTTCTCTGTCCTCATGTCTCTCTCAAAAATGAAAAAGTGAAAGATCAAGGAAAGACAAGGGGCAAGAAAAAGAAGCTGCCTATTAATTTGCATGAGAGAACAATATTTCTGTGCATTTAATATCAAGTCATCTTCTGGGCCCCTGAAGGAATTAAAATCTGTGACTCCTACTTAAAACCTATCCAACATGATCCCATGCTTCAATTTTTTCTTGTTCTAGGAAAAGTAGGGTGCCTACATCTTTATCTTAAAAGGGATAATTTGACAAATTGTTCCTAAATTATTACTTGAAAACTCAGGGGGTTACAAGAATACTTCTGTGTACCTCTAGGAATTCTTGGACTCTCAGTAAATGACTATCTTTTCTCCTTCGTATAGCAAGTAACATACATGCATTTAAACAGTTGCTTTCTGAGTAGATTTGGCCCACTTTCAAAAAACACTACTGTAATAGAATATATCAGATACAATAGCCAGGCCCATGAGATGCCTTGTTAAAAAAAAAAAAAAAACATGGCTTCTCATTGCATAGAACATGTACCAGCCAACTTGGAATAATAGGACTCTTTATCCCTTAGTCCTCGTCTATCTCTTGGAATTTTCAAGAGCTACTGCCCTTATGCATTTTGATGTCTAGCCAGAGAACACTACTGAATAATCCCCAGTCATGTCATATACAATCATATCTTCAAGAATTTTCTTCTATTATTTTTAGAATCAGAAATACTTCTGAACTTCCACTAATCCTTCAAAATCCAGTTCAAAGATTAGGTTTTCTCAAAAGTTATTCATGCCCTCCTTCCAAAAATTAGTTCTTTTTTCCTCTGTAAGTTCATAAAGTTTCTACCAAATTCTCATAATTATAGCTCATTGCTATATGATTACTTATTTAAATGTCTATCTTACATTTCACACTGTTATTTCACAGCACTAAACATAATTTTGGGTACACAAGAGCATAATAGGGTTTATTTATTTATTTATTTTGTTGGAGGTACTGGGGATTGAACCCGGGACCTCATGCATGCTAGGCATGTGCTCTACTGCTGAGCTATACCCTCCCCCTCGATAGTGTTTAATAGACTTGTGCTATATAGTAAAAGGATATAAGAGTATAATAATTTATACAGCAAAGCAGATTTAAGGCAAAGAGGAGAAGAGGTTGTATACATGTGAGATCCAAATCCTCAAGTCTTCTGCTCATATGGGAGGTACAGTTTCCAGGGCCCGACTGCCTAGGTGAAAATATTGACCACTTTCTAGGTAAGTCTCTAGGCTAATTTTCTGAACACTTCTATGTTGTTTCTTCATTGATATAAAGATCTTAACGATAGTCCTTATCTTATAGATGTGTAATCAGAATTAAAAATATGAATATATGTAAAGAGCTTAGACAATGCTTAACATTAATGCATGCTATGTATTTACTGTTATTACTATTGAAAAATTTTAATACTATTAAAGTAGTTTTCTCTTAAGTTTAAAATATTAATACAAAAATATAAAATTGTGACGTTCTCATGCCCCAAGAATGGTATTTTAAAATTAACCAAGGCATACACCATGGATTACTAATGAGTAACAAAAAGAAATAAGCTATTGCTGTGTGGAGCAACTTAGATGAATTAGCAGAGAATACTGGCAAGTGAAAAAAACCAATCCCAAAAGGTTAACTGCAGTATGACTCCGTTTATATACTATTTATGAAATTATAAATTATAGACATAGAGAACAGGACAGTGACTGCTAGTTTTAAGGGTGGGGAAGGAGTGATGACTGGTTGTCAGAGGGCAGCCAATGACTTCTCACGGTGATGGTTCAGTTCCTTATCTTAACTGTGGAGGTGGAGATACATACATGGACCTAAGCACGTGACATATATGCACACAGGGAATTAAATACACACACACACACACACACACACACACACACGCACCACATACCCGGAGTACAAATAATGCTGGGAAATCTGAACAAAACTGGTATCCATCAATTGTATCAATGCCAATATCCTGGTTATGAAATCTTACTGTTTTTCAAGATGCCATTATCAGTGAAAACAAGGTAAAGGGTACATGAAATTTCTCTCTATTAACTTTACAAGTACCTGCAAATCCATAGTTACCTCAAAATGAAAGTTGAATTAAAATTATTTAGGGTTGGACTCAGAATTGGATCCAAAACATATAAGTAGTTGCAGCCAAACATCTATTTCTATCAAGAGATTACCTGGGTCCCAAGTGGCTCTAGATATTGAAAAGTAGGGTCGAAACATTCCTCTCATCAGTCTTGCTTGGGCTGCCTTTTCATGGGCAGTAAAACACAGGAAAGAGAAAATTAATGGCAGTTATATGTTTTATTCTATTATGTTAATTTAAAAAACCTGTGTTTATTATACTTAGTTTAAATACAAAGTAATCTCCTTTCCTGCACTTGTCTAACTGATGAACTCACTTCATGTACTTTCTTATGAGACAGCCTCATCTTTGCAGTGTGATCTTTTCTCCACCTTCTACATCTGAAGTGGGAAATGATGGAATGAAAGCTGATCCCAGACAGTGGCTGGGTAGCACACAGTCAGCAATTATTTAGAACTTAGAGAAAAGGTTTTTCTAGAGGAGCATTTTATTATTGACACTGGTTAAAACTACCAGATCAAGGTGATAATACAAAGCAGGCCTGCTTTTCCCTGATTTTACTGTTGTTCAATTCCACACAGTTAATGAATGGCGCCCCCACACCCCATGTCAACCCCCCATCCCCTAGACCACTAAGACTTGCCCTCCCTCATTTCCCTGACCTCCATGTGCAAATTGTCTTAGAGTCAGTCCAATCAGATTGTGGAAGACAGAAAAGGAGCGAGACATCTAGTAGACTACTGGGCTAGGAGGGTAAAGAAGGTGACAATAAAAAAAAAAGAGAAGAATTTAAGAAGTTAAATAAAAAGATTTAAAATAATACCTGACAAAGTAATAAGATCATGGGGCATTTTAGCTCTCCTAATCAGAAGGTTATGGGCATTATACTTTTAAGTGCTACCTGGTTCTGAGTCATGGACTGGGGAGATTCAGTGATATACCCCAATTCAGAGTTAATTAATGAAAACTCAAATCTTGGACCCAGGTCCCTTGCTGTCATTGGTTCACACCCTATTATTGTGTTTAGAACAAGCGCCTCATAAATACATACCATCCTATGGTTTACACATGACACAATAGAATCAGAAAACACGATTTATTAATTAATCTATTTTACTGTTGTTTTGATTACATTTGAAAGCAAATACTACTAGTAACAAGAGAAAGAAAAGCCCACCTTCATCACTTGTTTCTTTCATGTACAGCCCCCAAGGGATGGCCCCTTGCCCTCCTTGGTGCTCAACACACTGCCTTCCTTCAGAGTCACTTACACTCGGATTTTTTTATCATTTGACCCCTGTAACTCATTGATCGAAGTTCCAAACTAAAGTCTTTCCCATAAAACAGGTTTTAAGATCCAGAAAGATATATATTACATTAGTGCAGCCACAACGGGGCAATAAAACAAGAATCATTTGACTCCATACATTTGCTGACCTTTCAATCTGCGTTTGCAAAGAAGTGCCTCAGTCGGGGTCTGGCCTTCCAGGTTACCACTGAAATGGGCCCACCGAACCCTTAAATATTTCATTAGAACGTTTTGCTGCCTATTGTATTTATACATATCTCAAGGGTTGAGAATAATTTTATGCATAATTCTTCTTTAAGTTCACATAGATGTGTTTTTTCTGCCTTTAGTTTTCTTCAGTGTTTTTATTTTGTGTGGGGGTCGATGATACATTAAATTCTACCTGTGAGACAGAAGGGGTTTGCATGCTTGGATGGAGACAGTATTTCTGAGATAAAAGTTCAAGAAAGAGCTAAGCTTCATTTATTGATATAAAATATTGAAGGTCTTATTTTTAAGCATTAAAATTGAAACAGGTTAGCAAGATTCCAGGTAAGGTCATTTGAGGTGGATTTGTTTTAGAGACAACGTGGTTAAAAAAAAAATGCATCCTAAGATAGCTTGTCTCCATTATCAATTTTTTTGATCATAAAAACCAGTGTTTTCAGAGGCTTCTCTTGACATTTTTATAAGAATGTGGCCATAGCTGACAAATAGAATAAAGGCTAAAAGTCAAATTCCTGTGGATTAAAATTTTTAGAAAAAGTATGTATTACCAATGTGTTAAAAGGATTTTTAATGTTAAATTGCCAATGCCAGGGAAACAATTTAAACTTTTATAAGGTCGTTTGGTGTCGTTCTGTATCATGATTAGCTGGTACCCTCAGTGCAGACTAACAACCTGAAAATAAAATTGGATGAAAGATGTGTGTTTCTGCAAGACAGTTCCAGGGATTTAACTGTTTTTTTTACCCTAGATATATTATTTCTCCCTTAAAAATGATACATATTATACAATGCATAGTTATGCTATTAATTTTCAGATGAACAATGCAAATTAGAGTAGATATACAGCTCCAGGTCCCCAAATAAATTATTAATGTAGTTAAATTCAGGAAAGCTTGTGTGATTCATAGATAGATTTGGGAGAAAGTATTGCAAAAGCTTTTTTTTCCTTCTAAATTGGCTTCTGTGCTCTTCTTCAAACGTTTAATATAGTCCAATATGAAAGAATGCAGATTTTTTTTTTTTAAAGTAATCTGGAAGGTTTTCTGGACTTTTCTTAATGATTATGACATGCCTTTTTTGAGTCAATAAGTTGAAATCAAATGTTTATTTTTGATGAAATTCAATGTAATGAGTGTAAGTAACATAAAAACTACTGGTCCCTGTGGTGGTATTCATTTATTGATCCATTTATCTTCATTAATTTACTCAGCGGCTATATCTTAGGTGGCCACTCTGTGTCAGGAATTGTGCCAAACACTGATGAGTCAAAATAATTAGGCAGTCTAAGGTCTCTTTTTTAAGCAGCTTATGACACAAAAGTGGGAGGAAACCCAACAAGCAAGTATTTGCAGTATAATATACAATGATGAAATCCAAGGGTGCTATCGAAGCCAACAGGCAGGACTGCTGTTGGGAGTCACAGAAGGCTGACCAAAGGAGGAGGTGACTAGGGTGGCACCTGAAAGACTGCTAGGGTTCTAGATGGTCGACGTTCAGGAAGAATATTTCAGATAGGAAAATCAAAAACCCAAAGAACGAAACAATAAGTGGGAAGAAAAGAAACACACAAAAAGATAATGATGGTTTAAATCTGGATTTTTCTGGAGGGAACATGGTGAAGGCAAAGAGCAAGGGCCAGGTCACAGCTGTTTTGTGTGGACTATCGTCCAAGGCAGGACGGGGGAGTAAAATACACAGGAACTGGAGAGAGTATGTCGTTTCATTCAGAAAAACAGGTACACACATAGGGTCACTTATGTCTATGATACACGTATTATGTGTACATAATGTTTGAATATGATACTGGGATTGAAAAACAAAAAACACATCTGTCCATCATTCTAAGCTGCCAAGTGGGAAAAAGCTCCCATCAGGAGCTTGGCTCTAGGTCATCCTTTGAAAACTGAAAGTTATATTTACAGGTGCCAAATGAGAAAGATGGAAACCACAGAAGAAAACTCAGAAATAGCTATGAGTGCTAATACCCAGATCAAGATGTTTTTCTTTCACATTTCTCAATATTAGTTTTTTGTTCTGCAAATAGAATGACAATCAGAAAAGAGACCTGTTTTATCTCCTGGATTCTATTTATGGCCTTTACAGACCCTCCACTATCCCTGTTTCTATAGATGTATGCATAATTTGTATACATAATATAAAACTATACAACATATATATATATATATATATATATATATATATATATAAATCATGCAGATATACAGAGAGAAATATATGCAAAACTTTATTAAGATATACAGACTTCAGGAAGGGAAAACAGTCATTTGAATTAGCTGATAAGAAATAAAAATTATTTCACTATGTTTTGGGAAATAAAATAATATTACAATTTAAAACTTTGATTGGTTTAGGAGTTGTAAAGTACAATTTTGGAAATTTATTTACAGTGATATGCCCATCATTAGTAACAGTCCAGTGTGGACATTCAGAAGACTGTCTTTATGGAGTTTTTAGAGTTTCTTCTCTTTGTAACTTAGAGCTATTTATTAGGACTATTGGCAGGCTTTTTTCATTTTTACCTAAGGCTGCCTGTAACCTGTTTTTAAGACTACTGGAATTAGACAATTAACAGCATTAGTATAGTTGATGGTCTTGTCTGTAGGAGAGGTAATGGGCTTCGGAAGATTAATAACATGAGTAGAGTTTTATAATGGAACATCTGCAGAATAACCATTAAGCATATTTGTCATGGTAATTTTATTTGTGACTCCTATAATGAAGTTCTCAGCAACCAGCTAATACTCTATACTGACCAACTATGTATTTGAAAACCCGGTTTTCCCATGGATATGGGTGACAGAATGAGGCATTTGTACTTGGGTGATGAATAATTCAAACAGAACATAATTGACCATTATAGTCGTAACATTACAATTTCAATTCACCTGCATTGTGCCTTGAATTGAATATTTAACAGAAACCAATCAACTTAACTAGCTACTTAATACTAATCAGCAAGAAAATTGTACAAACACATTCATTCATTACAAATATTAACCAGACCAGTATTTTAATGTTTTCTGATCATCTTAACAGGGGAAATATACTTTCAAGGTGAATTACATTTTCATTTCAAATTAGGAATGTGGATAATAGCCACATTAATTATAAAGATATATGCAGCATATGATGCTTTCAAGCTCAATGGGGTACTATAATGCACAGGACCAGACAACACAAAACAGAAGAGTCTCCATTTCTGAGTATCCCAAGTAATCTCTGATGAATCCATTCCGTATATCCATCTGCAGATGAAAGGTCTGCCTTCACTTGGATCCATTTAAATTCCACACTAGAAGCTTATTTTAACCCAGCAGAGAAAATGACTCTGGGAGTACAGAAAGCCTCACAGATGGATGCAAATTCTAATCCTTACTCTGATCTTGTCTTGGGGTCATATCTGTGGCTTCTCAAGAAGGAATATGTACCATTTTCTAACTCCTTCTCAATGTTCCTGGTGGAGCCACAAAATGCACTGTCTGGGAGAAGATATTTGAGCAGGGTCAGGCTCTGCAATGGCAGGTCCAGATTTGTGAGGCAGTGGGTAAGTTTGTGGGGGTGGTGAGAAGTTCAGTATGGTGGGGTGATTCTGAGAAGGGCAAGTCAAAGAGCAAATGATGGCCTGAGAGAGTTTATGACAAAGAGGTGGGCTGAGAGTAGAATATGAATACTGCTGTTTGCTATATTAATGGGATTTGATATTAACTTAGAGGTAATGAACATGATTATAAGGCAGGGTACTAACCATTGTGTTGGTTATATGAAAAATGACTTGACTGAGGAAAGATTAGTAACCAAGAAAAAATCTAGGAGGCTGCCGACCACAAGACTGTAAGTAGGAGAGGATGAGGGCCTAGGAAGGCAATAATAGGGACTAAGAGATTCTGACATCTTAGTGAGATAGATTAGCTAGGAGTTGATGATGGACAGCAGAAAATAGCAGTGAGGAATGGGGAATCCAAGAAGCTGCCAGTTTTTCTAGTGTAGGAGAGCGTGAAATGGTCACTTTACTGGTATACCTGAAATTTCAAACTGAAGAAAATGTTTATGTGAGAGAAAAAGTAGTTTGGCTTTGGATTTCAGTTTGAGGTCCCTATATGGAACATTTAAGCAACTAGGAGCAATTAATCCTATATAGCAGTGATATTTGGGATAAAGTTGAGATATCGAGATATAATCACAACCATGAGAGTGGATGACATCTTCCAAAGAGAACCAAGAGTGAAAACAGAAAAGTGTGAAATTTCACCTTAAAAGGATGAGCAAGATATTGAATAATTCCCTGTGATATACATTAGGACCTTGTTGTTTATCTTATAATAACCTATAGTGAAAAATAATATGAAAAAGAATATATGTATGTATAACTGAATCACTATGCTATACACCAGAAACTATCACAACATTATAAATCAACTGAACTTCAATTAAAAAAAAAAAAGTAAAGGATGGGCAGAGATAGAGGAACAGCAGGAGAGACCATGGTAGAATGGTCAGAGATACTGAATTAAGGGAGAAAAAAACTACACTGAAGATGTCAAAGAGTAGGAAAAAAATGCTTTAAAGAAGAGGATGAGTCAATACTGTTAGAGGCTCCTAAGTCTTTTAGGATAATTAAATAAAATATAATTTTAGCTTTTAGCTGTAGTGATTAGCAAACAATTAATAATATTCATAGAAACATTTTCAGTAAAGTGGTGATCGTAGTCGTTCAGTTTTTATCTGACATACCTTTCTACTACTATTCTGTCAAAAAATTGAGCAATTTCTTTTTCAAAGACACTTCTTTTTTTCAAAGCAGATACATGGTTCAAATAAACTGAATTATTTTATTTGGGATAGTTTAGATAGACACGTGAATAATTTTTACCCTACCAAGGACTTTTTTTGTTTAAATTTAACTGTTGACCATCTAGGGCAATACAAATTATTTAAATAATAATTCAACCTTTTGTGTATTAGAGCTGACCTGATATTTATAGAACGAGAATGCCAGAAAGTATAAATAGGTCATTCCCCACGTCCCTATAAGATGGCAGAACCAAGTGATTTGTATGCACATTACGTTGACTTCTAACCTTGCAAAATTATTTAGCACTTTATCAAACTAACAGGTGACTATACTATCTAAATTGCAAGCAAGACTTTAGAATGAAAAACACAGAATGTTAAGGAATAAAAAGAAAAAAGAAACTGAAAAATCACCTCCCCCAATACTGTAAATATTAGACATAGAAGGTTTAATTTACTTGATGAAGAGAACATATTTAATTATGGGAGAGTCAGACTTACAACCCACATTACTATCCTTCATATGTTCTTATTCTTTTTAAAGAAAAGATATAAAGCTTGGTGTCCCAATCAAATATTTAATTTAATGCAGATGATTTTCTTCCACTCATTTGCACAAATGTGTATTATTTGTCTTAAAATGCATAAAAGTTTATAGTCATTTTCTCAGTGTACTTCCATTTTTAAAGTGCTCTAATAGCAAAGCACTATAATTTTAAAGTAAATTTGGATCAAAGTACTGATCAATAATGAAAGATTATCTGCATAAAATTTACTAAAATTAGATTTAGAGGCATAGGGTTAACTTGTGCTAAGCCTTCAAACATATGGAGCTGGAGAATATATCCAAATAGTTCAAGGTGCAAAACTTACAACATGAGATTTCCCTAGAGTATAATGCTTGAGTCACCTGGTTCTTAAAATAGCAAGAAGACCATAAAATGTATCCACCTTCTCTGTGAACTCCTTTCCTGTTATGAACTCAAGTTTCCCATAGCAGTTACAAACATCTTGAATGGGAGATTAATCCAGCTCAATTCTATCTTAATACATGTTATAGTGAAGTAGAACCGGCCACTAAAGAAAGAGGCTGGCTATGGTCAATCATGTCCCAGACTACAGATTTCCTCATTCCATGTCTGTTCCAGTGTAGCCAAGGACTGTCTCCTTTGTGGTCCTGACTCTTGGTGGATTCTTACTCACCAGTGTCAGACGTGCTGGGTGAGTCCTGAGTGTGGCCAGCCATAAAACCTAAATGGAAGTGAAAAGGAGGTCAGATCATTTGAATTCTAGTCTCTCAGTTCCCTTTATTACAGCCATAGAGAGCAGGAATTGGGTTTTGCCAAGCCTATTGCACTAAGCATCAACATAGATAAAACCCACAGTGGCTCGGGGATGTGAGTTTGACTCCTACTAGCAGACATCAGATACTTGAACAGCGAATATGTCAATGAACATAGAGCAAATGACTGAGATCCAATCCTTCAAGGGTTACCAGGAGGCGTTAGTAACATTCTTCAGAGCCGTGTTCATGTTGAGGCTCCTATGTCCTTGTGAACAAAAGCTTAAACCATTTCTAACAGTTTTAGTAATTATCTCCTTCAGTTTACATACAAAGACATCAGTGTAGGATGGTCTTTGCCTTGGGTCAGAACAGAGTCTTTGCCTTCTAGTCCATACATTTTTCCCCATTTATTGAAGTACAGTCAGTTTACAATGTTGTGTTAATATCTGATACACAACATAATGATTCATATATATACACACACACATACACACATATACATATTTACATATATTCCACAGATTCTGAAGGATGATTTTATCTTCCTCTCAAAAGACTATACAACACACTCAAATGATAGAATGCCCTTTTTCTCCTTTTCAGTTGGTTCTTTTTGTTTTTTATTGAAGTACAGTCAGTTATAATGTGTCAATTTCTAGTGTACAGCATATCCCAGTCATGTATATATATATATATAATATATTTGTCTTCATATTCTTTTTCATTGAAGGTTATTATAAGATATTGAATATAGTTCCCTGTGCTATAGAAAAGAAATTTATTTTTTATCTATTTTTATATATAGTGAACATTTGCAAATCTCAAACTTCCAAATTTATCCCATCCCACCCACTTTCCCCCAGAAACCATAAGATTGTTTACTATGTCTGCAAGTCTGTTTCTGTTCTGTAAGCCAGAAAGAAAGAAAAATACTGTATGATATCACTCATATGTGTGTGGAATCTTAAAAAAAAAAAAAGAAATGAAAGTAATGCCTTTTGAAACAGCTTGAATCACAAAATGACTTGTTACTCACCTGTATCCCAAAGGCAAGTTCCACACATATGTAAGCATAGATCGGAAAAAAAAAAAAAAAAAAAGAAAAGGCAAAAGCACTTCTGCTTCACAGTGATTCTCCAATCCTAAAAATAAAGAAAAACATAACAAAATAAAAAAAAATTATCAGCAGCGATCAGACCCAGGTAAGACCCAGAGCTTTTCTCACCCCAGGTCTGGAAAGCATACAAGCCCACAAACAAGGACGTAATGGTGGATACCTACCATTAGCAGCGGTTCTGAACAGACCCTACTCAGTATCTGTGTTGGTATAAGCATCTCCCTCATAGGGTCTGAACTGCATTATGTCCTACTGTCTACGTTTTCGAATCATTTTCTCTGATTCACAGCTTTGTTTCTTAATTTCCTTTTTATCCCCTGATTTGCTTAATATAACTTGCCAATATAACTGACTTTTGTCTCTCAACCCCCACCCCAATCCAATTGTTTACAGCTATGACTAAACAAAATAACTGAGACCACTTAAAGTACACTGATTGAAAGCTTGCACTCAATAACTAAGGATATATTAACAGAATGATTCAAAATTTACAATAAAATTCCTCCCTAACCCTGGTTATTTGGAACAATGAGGGTAGAATTCTGCACATGAAGGAAAAAATAGTTATTATACATGTTTTCTTAAGCCCAATATATCCCTGGTACAATCTCCTTCCTCCCTTCTATCCCCCTCCACCAACTTTCTCTTTTATCCTACCTTGTTTCTTCTTTTTCTCTCTTTTCCTTTCATTTGGCATTGGTTTCATTTCTACATTTTAGGGATTTTAATATAATGCTTAATTTTGTATTTAAGAAGAGAATGCAGTGATAAAGTGCTACCGTTAGTAGTAGTAACACTAACAGTGACAGTGACAGCAGCAGAATCAGCGTTACTATCAGCTTCATCATCACCGTGATGATTTTCACCTTAACTCATGCAAATATTGCCTGATTTTAAATGCCAGCACTATGTTTCCTTAAATATGTAGTGAAATTCTCCCCCTTAGTTTGTGAAAATGCTGTCAGAGAATAAGAAGACATAATGGCACAATTTGGAGTAGATACATATCCTTATAAATAAATTGGAAATTAAATCCATTGAGAATTGGTATATGTTGTAAAGCATGGTGACAGAACAAAAGACACTTAATATTATATGTAAGATTTTGGAATAGTAGAAGATTTAATAAAATTTACTTTTGCACATACTTCAATTTGAAATAATTCTGCTTCTTCAGCATGGTAGAAATTGATTAACTAGAAACAGAGCTTGTCTCAATTCTTTATTAAATTCTACATCATGTAAGTTTAAAGTTATACAGATTTAAAGTCATATATTAAATTGATGGGTAATTTAAAATTAGAAAAAAGGACACATTCAAAGCTTTGACCTATTTGTAACTATTTTCTTTGATTCTCATATATTTACATATATCAAAGGAAGTACTCACACAGTAATGCATATGGTTAGGCTCTAAACGAATAGGTCAAAAATTCAAAAGTAAAATAAGGGAATAAATAGCTTGACCGCCAAAAGTTCCTACTTTGAAAATATATCATGATAGATGGGGTATATTCAAAGTGTAGGTAATACTTATGGTGACATTATGGAAATTTACTCAAGGGAAATTAATAAATATAAAATAAAAAGGAAAAATATTATATAGGGTTTCTCTGCTTGAAGATTAAAATCTCTTCTCTCATAGAAAATTCAAGATATCAATCTAATAGATTAGTTGGAGATTTGAAGTGTCATGTAAAAATAAATGACAATAACAGAGATTTTATTTTAGGTTTTAAAATGATAATATTTAAAATATTATTTGAAGACATAGATACATACAAAATTAAAAAATAATTTTAAGTTTAATTTCAATAATTATGAAGCACTCTTCCCAATTTAATACTGTTTTCTGAAAATGGAGATCATAATTTTGCCTTCTTTCTAAGCGAAAAAATAGCACAGGTTTCCCCCACTATCTGAAAGTAGAGCATTCCAAAGAAGACTTTCATAAACAGAAATGATATAAAGATAAGAAACAATAAACTTTTCATAAAAAATAAAATCCTCTTTGGATTTCTTTCCATTAGTGAAAACAGATGCTAAGGTAAGTATTTCATAAAAGTTAAGTGGCATAAATTGAACTTTCGAAAACTTTCCATCATCCTTCTCTCCCCTTCCCAAGGATATTATTTTTCTGTGAAAAGAATCTCTGAGCCAGAGAATTAGGAACCAAAGACAATCTGTCCCACCCACACAAAATGTATTACACTAGAACAGAGAGAAGAATATTCTAATCAACATGTGTCTCTTTAGTTATCTCTAATAGAGATGAGTACCAAGACCAAGCCATTTTTATTTTCTTCCATGACACTGAATTTTAAAGTGTCCAAGCCTGTTGTCTTTCAGAACATGCTTCATACCAGCATGCATGATTGCTTTGTCACAATTTGATTCAAGTTAAACACTGTTGGACATAATATAACAGTTGATTATTGGCTAAAGTTTTATTACCAGCTGATAGATGGAAATTCTTAGGATGCTGACCACTATATACATTTGCTGCTTTTTGTGTCAGATGCCAATACTTGGAGCAATCATCTCTGACCAGAGCTGGAATAGTGTCATTTGAAATATTTTGTAGGCAGATCTACAATGATTCTCCTTCACCACCCCCTCTCCATCCAGGTTTCCATCCACTGTTTTTTCTATCATACACTTATCTAGGTACTTTTATGAAGGTAGTTTACAGATGGAGTTAATTATTCTGAATTATTTGAGAAGGTCTAATCTCATGAGCATTTAAAAGAATTGTAGTGAGAAAGATGTGGCAAAGAGAGAGGCAGAAAAGAGATGAAGCAGCAAGAAAAGAGACGGGAAGCTTGAGAGAAACTTGACCTGCCATGGCTAGTTTTGAGGACGGAGAAAGAGGGGCATAAGTTAAGGAGGGGAGGCAGCATGCAGAAGCTGAGAAGAACCCTGGATTACATACATACAGCCAGCAAGAAACAGGACACTCAGCCTGACAACCTCCAGGAGCCGAATTCTGCCAACCACTTGAACGAGTGGGATTCAAGTGATGGGATGGGATTCACAACCAGGGCCTCCAGAAAGGAATGAAGCCCTTCCAGAGCTGCATTCCAGCCCTGTAAAACTCAAAGCAGAAGACCCTACCCAACTGTGATGTGCTGTACCTGCACTTTTGATCTGTAGAATTCTGACACAAATGAATCCAATACATTTGAAGCCACTGAGTTTCCAGATAATTCTTTAAAGAAGTGATCAAAAACTGATACAATATAGAAATGGTTGTGGTTTCCTCAGCAGGGCACTTTAGTAACCTTTTATATTAGAAGGTAGTGAGGACAGGGTATATCTCATGTGACTCTGGGTTACTTTGGGTAAGAGTGGGCTTCTTATTAGATTGTGTAAGCACCATCTCCTTCACCATCAGCTGACTTGAAGTGAAGCACCTTAAGAGATATTCAGTGTATTTAGAACACACCAAAAAAAAACTGTAAAATAATGGATTCCAGGGTCTTAAGGTATATAGAACCCTTAGCAAAGCTGTTCTATGAATCTTATTTATCAAACACTATTATCCATTCTTTCAACCTTTGTCATATGTTCTTTTTCTAATTAAATTTTATTGTTTTTGTTTATTTGCCCACTTATGGGAAGGCAACTATAAAAGACTGTCTTAAACTTCACAGATACTCCTGTTCATGAACATTGTTACTGGGATTTCACATACTAATGGACATCTGGGACGTGATAAAAACTGATCATTGACTTATTCACTCATTCATTAAAGAAATGTGCACTGAGTTCCTGTTTTTACCATTGTTCCCATTAATAGTTTTGTGAAAATATGCAAGTTGTGGACTGATTTCATGTGATGAATATGAAAAATTAGTTCACCATAGTAAGAGTTGGCAGAAGCAACATTCTGAGCAACATTCTCAAATAAGCAAAATAAGTCAGTTTCCTTAAGGTGAATACTTGTTAAAAGGGTGCACCCCACATTGCTATGGACTTAGACACCACTCTTTGCTTTCAGATATAAGAAACCCACTTAATACCCTGTGGTTTCCCAAGACTATATAAACAGACACCAGCCTTGCTTGCCCCTGTATCTTCTGCTGCTATAGACTCACTGATTTCTCTAACGTTTCTGTGTCATTCTCTAGTGTTCCTGTGTACCCATGTGTAAACATGGGATATACCTCACTATAATATACATAATATATGCATATACTTTCTAGCCCTGTCTACTGAGAAAGCCTAGAAGCAATGGCAATGTAGTAGCAATGAACACGCCCAGCATTCAGATTTTGCTTTCTCATAAAAAGAGCCAGCACTCTTTGAAGAAGAATTGATTCTATGACTGGGATAGGAAATATACAAGAGGATCCACCTGAAAAATCATCTTATGCTTTTAGCAAAGGGAAGAGCAATTGAAGGAATTTGAACAGATAAACAAAATCTGATTTATACTTGGATAAAATTACTCTTGTTACTCTCCGGAAATCAACTCTAGGGGACTTAAGAGCAGAAGCAGGGGCATGAGGTAGGAGACTATTGTATTAATGTAGATGGCAGAAAATGGTAGAAGTAGTGAGAAGCGGTCTGATTCTAGATACATATTGAAAATAAAGGCTAGGGCATCCTGATTAATTAGAAGTAGAAATAGAATGTATGTGTAAGGGTTTGATGTGTGTGTGAGTGTGTGTGTGTGTGAGAGAGAGAGAGAATTCAATTTAACCACCCACCTATAGGGATTTTTCAGTCTGAGCTACTGAGTATAAATTTTCAGAAGGTGAGATGGGCAAAACACAAGGAGAGAAGAAACTTAGTGTAGGGGAGATTGGGAGAAATAAGGAAATCAGTTATGTACGTTTTTTAGAGCTATCTGTAGGCTTCTAAGTAGAATTAAGAATTGGCTATGAATCTATGCTTCAGGATAGATATCTGGGCTGAAGATATATACCTGAGATCACCTGCTTATTGCTCATATTTAACTATGAGCCTGGATCAAATCAAGCAAATGAGTGAATGGACACAGGAAATAAGAGATCCCAGACTTAATCTTAAGGCACTAATTCATTAACTATATTTTAGATCCACAGTTCTAAATACAACTCCATTTAAAATACTGGAAAAATATATTATATATATTAAATAAATAAATTTATTTAATTATTAAATTAACATTAATATATTAAATATTATATATATATAAATTGAATCACTATGATGTATACCAGAAATTAACACCACATTGTAAACCGACTATACTTCAATAAGAAAGTATTTTTAAATAAAATAATAAAACACTGTTTGTGCTAATTTTAATTTTAATAATGCCATCACTGCCTTAAAAAAGTGACATAGCATGGAGATTTTAGGCCCTATGGGGATACCAGTGGGGTTAGATTTTCGGAGGCAAAGATTTTTTATAATGTCTTTAATAACCAGTCCTTGCGCTTTCTACAAGCTACTAAATTATCGCAGAAATTTTATTTATTACCACAGTGAGTATAGGAGTTAAAACACACACTAATTTTAAATGCTTTGTCTTGGACTATGACATGACAAATATCGCTTTGGCTTGATATCAGTTAAAAGGTCTCCATGGATGTGCACCAGGCTTAGCCTGTCTTTAAACGTGTCTCTCAAATAGCTGTCTGACCCGAGATTTGAGTAGTTCATCTTCAAATTAAGTGACATAAATAGCCTTATGCTTAATGGTTTAATTTATAGGTACTAGAATGCTGGAATCACACTCTTTACCACTTACCTTGGGTACATTCTGCAAACTCTTTAAACGTCCATTTCCTAGTATGTAAAATGGAATTGGTAATAATACTTATTTTATAAGGATAGTGTTAGTTATTTGAGAAGATCTGTTTATAGAATTCTTACAGTGCTTAACATAATAAGTAATAGCTAGATATTGCTATCGTGTATAACTAACACCGTCACTAACATTACTGCACAAGTATCTTATATTTAAGAAATTCATGTCCTTTAAAAACATCTGGCACATAGACAGCACATAGTATGTGGTTCTCATTCTGATTTTATTGGCCCTTAATTTTGAAGTCAAAAGAGGAAGCTGCTTTCCTCTAACAGTCTCATGTAAAATTATTTTAAAACCTTATACTATAATTTTATGTCTACTTTTATTTCCAGAGATTATAAACAATTTTTAAAAACAATTTTCTTTCTTTTATGAAATATTTGGATGGTAAATATCAAACTTTTTGAAAATAGTGAATATTTTTTACAAGGCTTTTTTTTCCGATTATGTTCTCATACTTAATAATTTATGGATAATTAGAACTGTAATAAAATCTGTCACATATGTATTAATAATTTAGTATTTCTTGTGTAGTTACAATTTCTTTAGTTCACTCTATTCTTCAAAATTTGACATGGGCTCTGAAAACACTATTTGAGACTTACAGTTCATGAAATGGGACAGCTGATTTGAATTTCTGGCAGACACATACACAAATTCATGTTCAAAATGCTGCTTTGCAAAACTTACCATTCTACCTTTAGCTGAGATCATTTTTTCTCTAAGCATTTTTCATTTTTTCCTGTCCCTTATATGTGTCTCAAATTTGGAGTATAAGCCTGGTACCCAGAGACTATTTCAAATTCATAAAATTTATATAGAAAAAAACAATCTAACGTTTTAGGCATATTTTGCTGCTCTGACAGATATCCATAAATTAAGACGTGCTTACTTTTCTCCCTAGTACTGCAACCATCTGCTTAAAAAGTGTTGATTAAATATGCTATTGCAGGTCCTTCATTAAATGAGACACCCAAATTTCATTTTGGGCTCCACTGAACAATTCCGAATGCCACTCAAAGTGACAGTTCAAGTCTGCTCTTTCTGCTCAGAGAAATGTGCAATACTTCCATGTTTTTGAGATGATCTTTAGAGACAGAGTTTAAATGGGGTGAAGTCGACTGCTTGCTAGACCTTACAACACGGCAGCTGTCTACACAGCCTCCCACAGCCCTCATAACACATGGTCTGTCTGGTTTTTAAGACACTAGATTGATTAACAAATTCCATGAAGTTCTAGTAAAATAAGAAACTGCAACTCCTGTGGGTAAATCAGGGCCTGACAAGCCATAAATACAAGGCATATGGTATCTGGGTTATAGGACTGGCTTTGGAGTTGAGCAGAAAGGGGTCATATCTTGACTTCATTGCTTACCATTTGACCTTGGGAATATTTGTTCTGGACCTTATTTTCTCCAACTGAAGAAGGGAGATAATAAAAGTCACCTCACAAATTGTTGGACAGATTAAATAAGCTCATACATATGCACAATGTCCAGTATTCACAAACACCAGACAAGATAACCGTTTTATGAAACGTGCCATCACTCTCGGGACTGGGCTTGTGTTACCACAGGGACAGAGCCACTCAGCTTAGCAGCGCAACCCACACGATGCCTGAGAAAATCAAAACCAAGCCCAGACTTCTTGTATGATCCCCACTTCTGTCAGTGGGGTAAGTCTGTGATTTACAAGTTTACAAACTTGGTGACCTGTCGTCCAGCTGTGCAGCTGTAGAACTTTTTCCCCATAATGACTGTGTGCCGAGGATTTAGTTGGTACTCATTCAGGACGTGGTTCCAGCTCTCTCGAGAAGGACGCTGACAGATGGTCAGATTTAAATAGTCCTTTTTTTTCCCTAGCTGACCACTCTTGAGCCTTTCAATCCTGCTGCTGGATAAGTTCCTGTTTTAACTTGGGTCTATCATACTGCCCAATCACCAATCACCATAATCTTGCTCTAGAACAGGGGTGTTGCCACCATCCTCCTGAGCGTAAACCCCTTCAAGCCCTTCAGAACACTGGAGCTAAGTCCTTCCCCACTCTGCTAGCATGGGCTGTACTCAGTGACTTTCTTCCAAAGACCAAACTATGCAGAGGCTGGAGAGTGTGAGGGTGGGGGCTGCCAGCAAGTTCAGAGTAGAAAAACCTGCCAGATACTTCCTGGGCCAGGTGGCCAAAGTTACCAGGGAAAGGGTGGTGGGAAGAGATAAATTTTGGAATTTGAGATTTACAAATGCTAGCCGCTATATATAAAAATAGATTAAAATTTTTCTTTTGTATAGCACAAGGAACTATGTTCAATATCTTGTAATAACCTTTAATGGAAAAAATATGAAAATGAATATATGTATGTATATGCATGACTGAGACATTGTGTTGTACGTGTATGTATATGCATGACTGAGACATTGTGTTGTACGTCAGAAATTGACACATTGTAACTGACTGTACTTTAATTCAAAAAAACAAACAGCATTGCGTCATGTTGATGTATCTCTGAGATGATGTGATCTAAAGGCACTTTATCTCTGTGGTACTCCTCCCCAAAGGACAAAAGCCCAGTGTAACTATTAGAAAAACATCATACAGATCCAAATCAAAGAACGTTCTACAAACTACCTGCTTAGTACTCCTCAAAACTTTCAGGTCATAAAATGGGAAGGAAAGACTGAGGGACTTTCACAGACCAGAACACAATGACTACATGGACTAAATGCAGGTATCCTGGAAGGATTTCTGAAATAGAAAAGGGATCTTAATGGACAAACCAGTAAATAAAGCCTAGAGTTTAGTTAAGAGCAATGGGCCAATGTCTGCCCCTGGGTAATATCAGCTAATAACAATAAACTGGGAGGCATGTCGAGAAACACTCTGTAAATCTTTCTGTAAGTCTACAACTCTGTTACAATTAAAACTTATTAAAACAAAAGGAGAATTGTAGTCATCATATTTATGTCATATTTTAATTGTTAGGTTATAGACACTGAGAAAATATACATTTCCCAATATATGAAGCAACATGCTTTATTTTTTCTATTGTTTTGTGTCTGTTATTTTATCTGTTGTCACTTTAAGAGCATATTTAAAGGCCAACAGTTTTCACACATGCAAAACAGCTACTTACTCCACCAAAAAGAGAGTTGAGCTACTTATTCCCACAACTGGTCTTTGACAAGCCATCTGCTTCTGACAAATAACGGGTTTAGGGACAATTTTGCTCTTTTCAGGTAAAAATGTTGTGTGTGGGAGAGGGAGATTAAGTGTTTATGTATGTGTGTGTCTGTATTGCATTTTAATTGTCACCTTGAATTTCCTGGTCACTTGTGTCCCCTCTTAACCATCTTCTGGCTATAATGCATTAACAATTAAAATATGATGGCTGTCAGAATTTATGACATGAATTCTTATTAATGTTTCATTTTTCTCTTACCAATATAATTAGTTGAAAGAAAAAACAACCTGCCAAAAGTCATCCTCTACAAAATGAAACATTTTTGAAAGGGAGTCTAAATAACTAATGCAGAGCAAAGGGCTTAGGGAGATGCCCTTGGTCTCTACGTCTTCCTGTTGGAAGCACACATGCAGTTGTCCTGGGGAAATCTCATTTACTTTTCATCCCACGCAGGGACATCTCCTAGATTGTGTTGCAAGAGGAGGGTGCTGTGCCTTTGCTGCTTCTGTCTTTTTTTCAGTGGCCTTTCAAGTGGAGGAGGTGGTAGGCGAAGGGAGGGGCACCTGCTGCTTGGGGGATGACACGCCAGTATGCAGGATACCAGCTGCCCAGTGGTGCCCACTCACATAGAGTTCACAGGGCAGGCAGACTGTGTACCGTCATCCCACTGAAGGAAGGGCAGTAGCTTCTAAAACTGCTGCCCTCAGGCAGTGGACAAGCCTCGTGATTTCTCCTCTGTTAGCTTGGCTTTTATTTTTTATTTTTAAAATATTTTTAAGATTTTATTTGTTCATTTATTTTAATGGTGGCATTGGGGCTTGAACCCAGGACCTCGTGCATGTCAAACATGCACTCTATCACTAAGCTATACTCCTCTGCCTGTTTTCTCTTAAGGTTTTCCTATTCATTTTTTGTTTTATTTTGTTCATGTTTTTGGAGTCAGGAGGCAATTTGGCTTGTTTATTTATTTATTTTTAATGGAGATACTGGGGATTGAACTCAGGACCTTGTGCCTGCTAAGCATGTGTTGTGTCACTGAGCTATACCCTCCCCCCAAGCTTGACTTTTTAAAAAATCATTAATTATTACAAGTATCTGTGCTGCTATAGACTTAGCAACACATATGGGTTCTTTTGTTATACAGTCTGGGTTGAATTGTGCCTCTCCTAATTCCTGCATGTATAAGCCATTTAGAATCCTTGAGATTTGGTTATTGTATATTCAATAGAGGACCATTCATATGTACCTCCCATGGCAATCTTGGAAGTGAGATTATAGGCACTTGTGTACGTACACACACTCATGCACACATTTACAGTTGTAACTTAAATTTAATTTGAAGTCAAACAGAGTCAAGAGCATGTTACTGAAGTTGGAAAATCTGCCTAAATGACACCTGAGATGTTAACTGACTTCAGGAATAATGGAGATGATGTAGTTTTAAAAAAAGAAGTCATATTTTCTAGGAAACAAGTGTATAGCATAAACAAATTTCCATCCACAAACTCAAATGTGGATTTCTTCATTTTCTATGATTAAATGTAATTCCCACCTCCATTCTATCTACTTGAAAGAGAATATAAATCCTAGTTTGTTGGGGGGACTTCTTGGTCTGGATCATGTCAAGTTTTGGGAAATAGAGTGAAGTGAAATTGGGAATCAGTATATACATTTATCAAATCATGTGTTATTCTATGTGCTGACCTCATCTTGAAGCATGTTCACGTCCAAAATCTTCTGATGCTATACAATGATTTTGCAAAGATTGTTTTACAAGCCAACCTAGCTCTCTAAGTTCTGCTCTCTCTCTGGTGCGGCTGCTCAGTCTAAATCACCCAGCCATAATCCCAAAGTATTGAAAAACATTTTTACCCTTGTGTATCTAATATGAGGAATCTCTTTATAGCTTACCACCAAAAGAAAGAAAATATAGGAATACTTTTCTTGCTTCTTCAGAGTTATTCTTCTATGTCCATAAATGTTTTTGGCCCATCCTTTTTTCCTTAAAATCTTCCTAATCAATGTTAAGAACTTGATTCTTTGAAAATCAGTAGCTAGAAAGAATGCAGCCTAACTCTTTTGTCTGACATAAACCTTCAAGGTAACAGCCTGAAGCTATTACCAGCTTGACAGTTTACAAGGGAATAGAAAAGTGCTTCTAGGGAATGAAAAAGACACAAAAATGTGCGTTAATATCTTAAATGTGTATTTTACGTATTTACACATGTAAATCTTTGAAGCAATCATGGAACTAGGAACCTTAAGATGGCTTCTGGGCACAGAGAGAGTTAAAGGACACATTAAAGTAAAAGGACAACATGTTTGAAGAACATAAATGAACACTGGAATTCATCATAGATACTATGCACAGTACGGCTAACTCAACACTTTTATCCTATATAACAATGTCCTGATTTTTAGCAGCAGTTTCTAGACAAATGTGTCATTTTGGAATAGAAATGAACACCTCCACTACTTATACCTAGTGATAAATAACAAATTGAAGGGACTAAATTGGGAGAAATAACCAACTTTTCATTCTGTAATTTAAGAGACGTACAATAAAATCTACCAACACGAAAGGAGACGGTTGAAGTTCCTGAGAGGGACTATAAGTGACAGTATATGATTTTGGTGAAGGAGGAAAAGGAAGAAAATAAATACATGAAGCCTCTGTATATCAAGAAGAATACAGCAGGAAGGGTGTAGCTCAGTGGTAGAGTGTGCACTTATCATGCAGGAGGTCCTGGGTTCAATCCCCAGTACCTCCATTTAAAAATAAATAAAGATAATAAACCTAATTACCTCCATCCCAAATTAAAAATAAATAAATAAAAATAATAAGCAAATTAAAAAAAAAAAAGAATACTTATCCTGGGAGAGGGATATAGCTCAGTGGTAGAGCCCCTGCTTAGCATGCGTGAGATCTTGGGTTCAATCCCCAGTTCCTCCAGCAGAAGAAAGAAAAAAAAAGAAGAAGAAATATCTATGAGACAAAATACGTGTACATTGTAAATTACTGGCGGAGGAAGAAGCATGATATGACAATTAAATTTAGGGAATTAAAATGTATTAAAAACTGAATAAAGTGAATAGTGACTAACAATGAAAAGAAAATGCTGTTGGCAATAAATGAATGTCCTCTGTGGAAAATAGTAAGAGGTTATTTCCTTGAAATGGAAATGTGTAAATTAGAAATTAAATTGCTTGACCCAGATTGTCAAGCTTCCCCAGGTAGGATGTAGGCAGTGAAAGAGGCATTGCACTTGACATTTCAGAGTACATTAGTATCCTTAGAGGGAGTGATTATAGTGCACATTTTTTAAAAGATAAAGTATTAATTACAGTGTAGTGAGAAGGAAGAATTCTCATACACAGCTGTACAGGAAGAGGCAGGGAGGTGAGGCAGAGTGCTGTGACTTCTTTTCATGAAGGAAAGGAGAACAGGGCATTTGCTTGAGGGCAATAAAAAGTTAAAGTTACATGCATTTAGACACTTGTGAACATGGCTATCAGAGGGGAGGACCACTGTTTCCAAGGAAAAGAATGCAGATTAAAAACTGGTGTACAGCGATGTGAAGAAAATCCTAGCAGAGGTGAATTAGTAGGGGAAACAGGAGGTGACTTTGGAAGGGTCAGTATGAAGATGAAGGTAACTGAGAAGGTTAAATATGACTAGAAAAGAAGCATGGAGAATTTCAGTCTTCCAGACCTCTGCTGTCTCTCAGAATGGACTATGTGGGTGTTTGTATTCACCTGCAATAGAATCTGGCTATTTTCTTTGGGGCAAACAATATGTAAGTACTGGCAAATATTTTAGACTGATTGCTTGGAAGTTTTCTCAGGGTTTTGATACTGAACAATCTTAGTTTCTTATGGATGAATATTGAAATAACCCCAAAATATTTTTGCATAAGAAGTTAAAATAAAAGTATGATAAATAAAAATAGAATTTTCTTGCTGTGAATAATATACCTCTGAGATGATACAAACTTGTATTTTAACAAAATGGCTAATGCAGATAGGAAAAATAGGGGGAAAACGATATGAAATCTGAAAGCTGCAATAGTGAGGACTAAAATAAGCAGCATCATAAGTAATGTTATCAAAAGTCAGTGGTTTCATTGTAGAAGAAGTCATAGTCCATAAAATGCTAAAATAGCTAAATATATGGAAAGATAATAACCAATATTATGAAATTTGCTTTCTCAAGAGCCTTATGCTAAATTTCTTTATTTTTACTTTAATGTTTACTTTTAATTCAATGAAAGTAAAGAAATATACATTTTGAAATTTTATAATCAAAATGAGATGGTTATCCCCAGCATCTAGCTAAGAGTTTAGAAAGTCAGATTAAATCTGTGTTAGAATATAAAATTATATGCATGTTATGTGCTGTGTTTTCTATTGAAATTCTGTTAAAAGTAAAATAGTTATATCCAAGCAAATAACTTTTTTTTAATATTTTGAGTTTTTACATTTATTTTTGTTGTAGTATAGTCAGTTTACAATATTGTGTCAATTTCTGGTATACAGCATGATGTTTCAGCCATACATTTACACATAAGCAAGTAAGTTTTAATATAAAAATGAATAATAGGCTTCACTGTAGCTCACCACTTCCAGGAACATGTAGAGATTAAATTTACTCATATCATCAAATTTAGATGTAATCATGGGATTTACTTGACCTATGAAATGTAAGTGGAATATGCACCTGTTACTGCTTCCTGGAAACATGTTTTCCATTCATTCCTTCAGGCTGTTACCCTGGGTTGGCCACAGGGAAGACAGCTGCCTTGAGAGTCAGGAGACCTCTAGTGGGTTTTAAGTGAGGAAGAAATAAACTTTTGATATGATAAACTGAGATTTAAGGATTGTTTGTTACTACAGCATATGCTAGCATATCTTAACTTATATAGGACCATATTTAATATTTTGTTAGATGTTCTTTATGTCAAATTCATGTAACTGAAGTATAATTGAGAAGATGATATGAGTCTGGACTATAATATATTCTAAATAATTATTCATTGGTTTCGTTATATGTGTTTGATATATGTTTGATAGAAGTTTCATTTTATAGCATTTCAAGTATTTTAATAATATCTCTCTATGAACTTTACAGTATGATTGACATCAATGTTGTTCAATAGCATCGTAGACTGTGTTAGGAGAATATTAAATTATGACATTTCTTTTCAGGAAGCATAAATAATATTAATTTACAATAACAAGCATATTGGTTTTAAAATTTTGTATTGGAAATAATTGATTACTCTAGTTGAAACTTGTGTTTCCATGGCATAATCAGCAAAAGCTATTCTATATTTATCATTGTATTATGAAGTAGAGTTTTTGAAAGATTGATAGTACAGATATAATCCAAATATCATCACTGGAAAAGAAAAATTATTCCAGACAAGATAAACAGTTGAGGAAGATTTTATTCAAGACTACTGCAATAGGGAAGAGACATTGAACTCAATTCCACGGAAACAAAAGGCAGGGGGATTTTTAAATCTTGGGATAAAATAACAGAAAAAGGAGGATCGGTCAATGTAAGTAGGCTCAATCTGTGTTTGCTAAGTGATGCTTATCAAAGTTAGCCTCCTATCCTCCCACAGAGACTGGGAAAAGGGGCCTTTTCTTGATAATTACACTTCAACAGGATGACTCCAAGGTCCTGGATGGAGACATTCCTGGATTGTAAAACCAGGCAAGGGGCTGGGAGAATATTAACATCTTAGAGAGGGCAAAGATAGAATTTACAATTGCAAGTTTTTTTAAAGTAAATTCTTTAAGAAAAGGGAGATCAGAGCCTCTAGCCAGGCAGAAACCCATCCTGTGTTTAGTCAGGCTGAGGGGAATGTTAGTCATCCTGGTCATCACCTGTCTCAATTCTATTTCTCATTCATTTAGAATCTGTCTTTACAGACCCAATTCACATATCTCACAATAGGGACAATATGCTTTCACTGCCTAGAACCCAACCTCAACAATTTACTCTTCTCATATGATAAGATTTGCTTAACCTTGATTTGTAGGAAGGCAGCATGATTTACATGAAAAGTGATGAAGGCTTGTTCTATCAGATTAATATATGACTATATTTAAATTTTAAAAAAGTTTAATGGAATCATACTATGTCTGAAAATCTATAATTTATACAGTATGAATGTCCATAAAGAGAGAAATAGATTTATAGTAGCTAAAAATATTGTAGGTTTCTTGTTCCTTCTTTGAAGGTTAAGAACAAAATTCATCATTTGAATCATTTACTCACTGCATTGAATCATACTTTCTGCAAGCATTTTTAAATGCCTAAACTATGGTAGGAATTTACAAACATTCCCCTGATTCTTAGAGACAATATAGTGAACTTAATTTTACTAAGTTTATCAGACAAATGGGAAAGCAAAACTAAACTCTGATTGCAACTCTCAATTGTATTGCAACCCAATTCTTTTTGCTAATGATGGAGGTTCCTACCACTAGCCAGATAATACTAAACTCAATAGTAAAGAAGCTGGTTTAAGGACAAAAATATGACCTTATGCTTTCATGCATCACATATCCTTTCATCCCTAGTTTTCCTCAGTCATCTGTCTCCATCTAAACGTCTTTTAAATTTTATTGTAAAAAAAAAAAAAGGTTCCACATTTTCATGGTCATTGTATCTTTGCCAAAAACAGGCAACATTTTTTTAAACTGAGATGAGAGATATTCTACATATTTCTATTCTTTGTCATTAACTTTGGTGAATCTTTTGGTGCTTGGGTTGAAATGTTTCATAGAGTCTTGTAAATATCTACTTCCTACTTAAGAACTTCAAATGGAAATGAGTCCCCAAAGTACTGAATAAGAAATGGGTCACTGCTTTCAAGGATGACAGAGTCTACTTGTGGTAGGAGAGTCAGGTCAACAAGTTACAACATGACATACAAAGTCCCACTATGAAGACACAGATATGATGATGCTTGAGCACAGAGGGAAAACACCTAACTCAGTCTGGGCAGTGAATAAAAGTTTCCCGATGAGAAAGTACTCACTCAGAGTCCTGAAAATCAAATAACTATGAGTCAGATAAAAGATGGAGGAAAGGCATGCTGTTAGAGAGTAGTATTACGTAAAGATCTTTGACATGAAAGAACAGAATATTTAGGGGCTCTAAAGAGGCACACAGCAAAATAAATGGGTGGAAATAAGGTCATTAGCAGTAGAGCAAACTGAAGAGGTAGGTAAACTTGAGATCATGACTGATATTGTGTGTCATGGAAAGGTCCTTAGAATTCTACCTAGTGTAATATGTCAAATGTTTGTATATAATAAGTGTTATAAAACTATAAATTCTAATAACCATTTGCTGTAATTTAAGCTGATATGTATCTATATACATGAATTGAACTCGATTTAATAGCCATTTCCTTTGAAATATTTTCCAGTAGGTTTTTCTCCAATTTTTTCTTGAAAAAAAAAAAAAAGCCTATTTCAGTGTGTTTGAGTATTTGAGAACTTTCCAATTTCATTTTGCCCATGGAAAATCCATTATATAATGTAAGGTTGGCAGCATCTTAAACATTTACCTTACGTGGCATAGGTGAAAGAGAAAATCACTGTGCTAATAGAGCAACATGGTGGTTTTTCTGTCAACTGTGAAATATGATTATTAGGAAAGTCAGGGAGATAAATACAAAATATCAGGTCCTTAAAGGAAATAGCTGAGCACATTTTAAATTCATGAGCTCCCATGGATATTACATTGCTTGGAAATATTTATGTGAATATCATGGTGTCCAAGTTTCATGATAAGTGGTTACTGAAAAGCTGAGTTGCACCTCTAGCCAGGTTTTGACGTGTGGCTACATTAATTTTGAATGCAGGACTATATTAATCCTTCTTACCCTCTTCTCAGCAAAAATATGAAATGTGTCATCCTCAAAACAAGCTTCTAAACAGGTCGGCATGAATTTGAAAGCATATTGACATAAATGAAGAAGAGCAAGAGAAAAACGAGTCCCTGTAGAGCACAGAGATTTATTACAGCAGGACGAGGGCTTAAGGCAGTGAGAGAAATGAGTTGCTTATTGCCTGTTTGTGCAAGTAAAACATTGTTCTCCAGAATTCATTTTGTAGAGTTGACAAAGGGTTAGAAATTAGTACCCATGTCAAGACCAACTATATCAGGAACTCTGTATCTTGACAATAAATTTTATACACTCATTTCTCAGTTAAAAAGCTGGATGAACTTCAATGAAACACATAAGTCATAGGGGATGTAGTATCAATATTTAAAAAAAAAACTAATCATAGAAAATGAGGAAACATGCACTGAACAAACTTGAGAAGAGTGACCAGTTGATTAAGCTAATGTTCAGATACTGCACTAGTGGACTTGAGTGTTTTGGGACAGTCTGTATCTTGTATTATGAGATATTATTGTAGAATACTTATCTGCCTAAGCCACTGAACATGGATAACTTCTGATTTTATTTCTTTTACTTTCAAAAATGCAATATTGAGTATATTAAAGAAGATGACATTGAAATTCAAATCTGCTATTGTTGTATGATACTAAAAATACGTATAGCAAAGCTTAAGTTATAGGCTTGTTTTCTGAGTTACTGAATGATTTCCTTAAAAACACAATTATACACTGAGTATCTATTACCTGGCAAACATTCTTCTAAATTATGGATGTACAATTTTAGACAACAGAGTCACTACTCTTATGGTATGTTTATCACATTAGAGGATGACCAGTTGATTATAAATAAATTCTGATATGTCAGGGGGCATAGGTTTTATGCAGAGAAATAAAACCTTTGTAGTGTTAGGAGTGATCTGTCCAATCAGGTGATGTTTCAGCAGAGACAGGAAATGCTGTCAAAGTATCTTGACAGAAATGTTAAAACTTGACTCTCATAAAAAATACTAATTTTTAAATTATTAATCAAATGATTAATTAGAGGGGGAAACAGGAAGATGCTAAAGTTGTTTCCAAAAAATATTTTTGAGAATGACCTTTTACAGGCATTTTGAAAATGTGAAGTGTTAAGATAAAGCTCTTAGGCTAGACAGCATTGGTTAATGTCCCACAGGGCAATAAAACACCCCTCTTGGGATTACTTCTTTTCTGAAGAGAACTCTACAAGTTAACATGTAATGTAAGTGAATTTTGGCTCTAGTCCATTAGGAAGTAACAAAGTCAAACAGAAAAATTCTCCTAGAAAATCAAATAATCCTTAGGTGGGCTTGTTAAACAACAATACTCAAGCATAACATTAAAAGGTGTATAGCACTCTCTTTTGATGTCCAAGTTTTTAATTTCATTATTAATGCTTTGCAAACATCTTATTCACCACCTTACATTTTCCTTATAGGGGAGGACCTATGACTATCTTCGGCTAATAAGATGTGAGTAGAAATGATAATAACTCACTTTTATGCTGAGATAGTATAAAGCTTGCTCATAATTCTTAGCATCTGTCTTCCCCTGCTATGCCATTTGAGGAAGATACATATTCCATTCTCTGTGGCTCTAAGTTGATGGTTCTTCCATGAGTCTGCACTTTTGAGTGACTACGTGCATTAGACATACTACCTCTCCCTTCAGGCTCCAATCCCCAAATAACAATATAAAACATAAATGAGATATAGATCTTTGTGGTGTTAACTTACTGAGATTTGAGTGCTAATTTTTTGCCATTGCATAACTAGTCTATACTAACCAATACAGGAACTGTTACCAAAAATACTGTGGCATCTTAGAGGTTAAGTATAGTTATTGAGGAACCCAATATAAGAAGCAGGAAAGATGGCAATCCATATTTTAAAATGAAAAATATTTAGTAAAACTCTCCCAAAGTCCCTTGGGAGGCAGATCATGTACTCAATAAAATCATATTTTTTGACAAAGTTTGGAAAACGGAACATTAGTAGTGTGTGTTGGTTGCCACTTACGGACTGAAGTGTCCCCCTTAAAATTCCTATGTTGAAGGCCTAATCATCAATGTGACTTGCCTTTGGAGACAGGGACTTTAAAGAGGTAATTAAAATTAAATAAGGTCATAAGGGTGTTGTCCTAATTCAGTATGATTGATGTCCTTCTAAGAAGACAAAGAGACAGCAGGGATGCTAGAGCAGAGAAAAAGACATATATTAGGAAACTGGGGGAAGGCAGCCATCTCCAAACAAGAAGAGGAGCCCCAGGAGAAATCAAACCTGGTGACACCTTAATCTTGGACTTCTATCCTCCAGAGTTGTGAAAAAATAACTTCCTGTTGTTTAAAGTCACCCAATCTCTGGTATTTTGTTATAGCAGCTCTATAAGCTGAAACAGTTACTATTGACTGCTGTTGGCAAGAAATTAAAAGGAAGAGATTGTTAGCAAGGAAATAAAAACTGACTCATTTGCCCCCTTGAGACCTCAATTTTTCTAAGGCAGGAAAAGGACTGAGAAAACTGTGCAGCTCCCAAGGAAAGGCTATTCCCCAAGAACACAATGGATATGGCCAAAGACAATAAATGGAAAAGGAAGGAGATACAAAGGCCACATTAACAGTGGAAAGGATAGTTATTCTAGGAAGCAAACTTGCTGCCTAATCAAGAAACATTTCACATTCTCAGCCTAACTGCTAGAATAATTGTTGGGTGTCTTCAGTTCTCTCTCTCTCTCTCTTCCATCCCTCTCTGTTTTAAAATTTATTTTATTTTATGATTTTTTTGGAATATAGGAAGTTCATCTGGATTGAATGTAGAGATTACCACACATAGCACCTAGATCCTGAGCTTCAGTATAGATTCAATGCCTGGCTGGACTTTCGGCTTATCTCCATTGGAAATAAATTGAGTGTTCTAAATGTGGAAGAAAGGAAACCACGGCACATTTGATCAGCAAACAAGAAAATTACATAAGAAACAGTAATGCTAATCAATCAATCCATCGCTCCCCCATACTTCCATTCCTATTGTAATTACATGGGACTAAGTGATAAATACTATGAATAAAAAATGGTGAGACATATCAAGTATCATTACTATACTGAAGCAGTAAAATCTATGGGTTCATTTTGACCACTATATACCTTAATTTACCTGGATGAATGGAACTAAAAGCAAAAAATGAAGTTATGGTTTAATCATATATTTATCTGAGCAAAGAACGTTCCGCACATAGGCTACCCGACATGCAGAGGCTGTGAAGAATGAGTATGTTCAGTTGTTGAAGGAAATGTCCATCCCTGCATGCAAAGCCTTGGTATTGCATATAATATTACCAATATGGTGTCCTCAGTTTAACAGCCTACTCTAAGCGTATTGAGATATCATATCATTATTGAACAACTTACTCAAATAAATAAATATGTAGGTAGAATAACCTGAAACTTTTGGAATTATTAACTATTCTGTATCCAATCACATTGACCATTAAGCCATCAACATAGCCATCTGAAGATTTGTTCTTCACTCCAGTCTGCTTTTAATATTACAGTATTATAAGCCATTTCTTTTTAAGCATTTTGTGTTATTTCCCCCGATTTCCAGGTATAGTCTCTTAACTATGCCTAGATTCGTTCACACAAAGGGACCTTAGTTTGCTGCTCTGATCCTAACAATCCTGCCACTTAAAGAGCTAGTCTTCTTTTTCTATATGCCAAATGAAAAAAAAATTGAATTAATATATTTAAATGCTTTAGAAGAAACTTAAGTAGATTACATATTTTACTACTACTATTTCCACAAAGTGAAAAAAGCTCTAATAAAATATATTTCTGTTATTAACATTTTTAAAATGACTTCTTTCTCACCAATCAGAACAAGTTATTTTCTTACTTTGCTTTGCTTATATTTAGTCTTGTGTGTCCCACCGGCTATTTAATTCCTTAGTCAGGTAGTTGATTTGTATGAAATTCTTGTTTATGTCTCTAATGCCCTCATGTTATTAGGAATGAGTGACTTGAAATAGCAAGCAAATTAGGAGGATTTCTCAAGAGGTCTTTAACCCTGACAAAAACAAAACAATTAAAAAAATTAAGACAACTAAAAAAAGTTAAGACAATTTATAAATTACAGATATTAAGATGATTCCGAAAAATTTAACCTTTTGTAAAACCAAGTTGGATTCAACTTTTCATTCTTTAAGTGTTAAAAAATAAATAAACTCAAGAGTCATTACTTACCACACATAACTCTGCTCACTAGTCTGGAAATGCGTCAAATTCCAAAGTTAATTACAGTAGTATGCCTATGTGGATAGGTTTGTATTATAATTTCATCCATTATCATGCCCCTGAGGAAACTGGTCTTTTCAATGGGATGTTTAATATGGTAGCAACAATTTTATCACCCAGTTAGAGTTGGCATATATAATAGCTCCTTAACAACCTCCCAGATTTTTATTCCCCTCTCCCCCATGTGTGTGTATTACAAATCTTATTTCATGAATACAATAACCTTATGAAATAGATGTTGTTATCAACCTACATATTACAGTAGAGGAAACATGTGTCAAAAGATTAAATAACCATCTTGTTCTCATTTTCTATTTCTCTGTAAAATCTCTCCCCAAACCTAGTGGCTTAAGATAAAAATGTTCTTTTTCCTCTTGGGTTTGTGGAGTAGGAGTTTGGAAATGTCTTGGTTGGGCGGTTCTTCTCTAGCCAACACGGATTGGAGGCAACCCAGACGGGAGGATTCACCTCCGACCCAAAACGGCGTCTTCACGGACATGCCTGTTGCCTCGCTGCTTCTTTGCCTCTTTCTCCCACTATGGCATCTCTTCCTCCAGAGCCTCTCTGTGTAGTTTGCACTTCACAGAGCATGGTGATTCCATAAATAAAAATACAGAAAGGGAAGTCAGTGAACACTGCAATCACCATCAGTCAAGGAAGTCAAGGGCAAAACCCTAAGGAATGTTTCAAATAATATAAGAGCACACAAACTTTTATAACTTCCTAAGCTAATTTTTTTTGCCCCATCTGTTTTTCTATAGTGAATAGCAAAATAATTTCAAATAGAGTATTTTTAAATCTGTAAAAGTAGGGGTGTACTAAGAGAGACTATGCCTCTTGCTACCCAAAATTTTTAAAGGAACAATTTATAAAAAGCAGTAGATTCAAGGGAAAGAAAAAAAATGTATATATATATTTATAAGATCTGTGGCAGGTAGAAAAGTTTGACAATGACAACTGCTAGCAAGCAGTCTTTCTGGGAACTTAGCATTTGAAAGCTTTTGTAGGTTTCTCATATATAAATGGAAAATTTGAATCATTCTTAATCTTAGGAAGAATTTATAAGACCTTTCCTTAGAGCATCCTATATCTTTTACAATTTTGTAAGGAAAGAGAAAGATTATATAACACATGGAATGAGTTCTCATAACTTTCTTTGCTATTTAATTTAGTACATCACTGATTACCCTTGTGACAATAATTATTACCTTAAAAGTTTAGAAGATATATTTCAATAAGGAGACACTAGCTTTGCTGATAAAATACTTTAATAGTGGTTCTGGATCTTCTATAGAAGAATATATCCTTCATAATAAAGAAAGAGAAAGAGAAATCCTAAGATGGGGGTTGAGTAACAAAGATTTCAATGAAACTATTGTAATTGGAAGTTGTTAGGAAATGCTAAGTTCTTTGTCATAAACTTTTCTAGACACCCCTGACTTCTCTCTTATCCCACCAATTTTACAACAGAACCACAGATTTATTGTGGAAGCCCAGCTATCTTTATGTTTCTCTCGACCTTGGTTCTGAACTGAAAGACTGTCTACCTGAGAAAATTGCATCTGAGTTCCATCTGCCTGGACATGCAACACAGAGGATATGGGAGAGTTTTAATCAATAAATTACTACAACATGATGCCAAGTATTTCTCAACTTTTATTTTTAAAGGGTCTTTCTTCATTTTAAAAATATTTAAAATATGTAAGAATTTTAATATATGAGATGCATAAGAATGAATTAAATTTATGCATTATAATTTATATTTCCTTATTATCAGAGAAAGAACATTTTCTAAATTAATGTGAATGGAAAGATTTTTGAAATAAACATCAGTAAAGTATTTGCAATTTAAGATTAAGTTCTGCTGCATTTCACCAAACTCCTGCCATAGTGGCTTTTAGGATTCCTCTTTCCTGGAGAGCCGGAGTAGGAAATCCAGAGCTATAAAAGTGGCTCCCTAATCATAATATGCCAAGTGTCCTTAATTTTTCTTTTTAAACTACATACTATCCTTAATGTGTTGCCTTGGGATCTATAACCCATGCTTAGGCTCAGCCCATCTTTCTACATTTTGGAAAGAAATGAGGAGCAGGTATGAGAATGGAGTAGCCCCTCCTACTCTTCTTTAAAGAAACTTTCCAGAAATTTCATATAAACAACTGCTTACATAGTTTGGCCATATATCATATTTATTCTAGAATGCAACATTCTGTTATTTAGGAAGAAAAGGAGAAAGAATTTGGGGACAGGCCACCAGCAGCCTCTGTCACACACACCATGAGAGCATTCGGATGTGATGATCACGGAAATATGGAAACACCAGATTTCCGTAATGCTGCCACCCTCTGACTGGGACTGGAGGAAGCCTGGGCTGGGAGAAGGGGTCTTGATGAACATGGAAAACCTACGTGGCCTTTGAGCCATGTTGGCCATAAGCCTGCTGAAGGGCCTTTTGGGAGATGTTTCTGCAGAATGTACCGACATCTGGGGCAATGTCACCGACTCTGATATTTGAATGTGGTTGCAGAAATCTTCCTTTTGAGTTATTAAGTGGAGATAGATCAGGGCTGGGCACCCCAGAGGTCTCTCGGAGGGGACAAGCCAGGACCCCCTCCCTGCACGTTCTGTCAGACCAGCCTTTCCCAGTTCGCACCTAAACACAAAAAGGAAAAATAAATTTTCCCGGAGGTAAAATAAAACCGGGCAGCCGGTTTTTACTTTGCTGGAGCCCCAACACCGCACTCAACACCTTGACATTCAGGGCTGGGGAGGCGGCCCTGAAGCTGCAGTCTGTACACCCGGGGCCCTGGAAGGCCCGGGGCGCCCTCTCCCCTGACTTCTGGTCCACAGCTGCGTCCAAATGCAGGGGCAAAGGCAACCACACCAAATGCAAGTTAAGCAAGGACAGTGACCTCCTGCGCCACATCCTTCCCCTGGCGGGAGGAGGGGGGACACATCCAAGGTGATCCAGTCCCCTTTCTCCTCCTCGAAAAGGTGCTAATAGAATGTAGGTCTGTCAAGGATTCTATGTGTATCTCTAATAGTCATTTTAGAAACAAAGGTGGAGACACCTCCTAAATACTAAGTAGCTCCTCTCTCCTCTAGGGTCTGGAGGAGCTGGCAACTCTGGAAGGAGACATCTTATTAAAAAAGGCAGGAGGAGAATCCTGTTTTCTTAATCGTTTTTCCTTAGGAAACGTGATCAAAACATGCTAAGACACCCTGGCAGGTCCCTCCCAGCACTGCTCGGCCATATATTTAATGTGCTCCTTATATTTTATTAGGAATGTTCAATATTTATGTATCAGTCTCATAGTGTTTTATATAATTTTGGTCTGTTCTTATTTTAATGTTTTTTTTTTTTACCTGCATTCAATCACATTTATTCAATTTTTCTGCTGTGTCTAATATGGCTTTCATGTCTAAATTGCTGTTACTTTTAATTTTATTGCTCATGCAATTATTTTATTTGAGCATCTAATGACTTTTTCTTTGACACTTTACTTTTTAAAAATTTCCAACTCAATTTTCTTAGAAATTGTACAAACTGTTTTCCTTTGAAAATTCCTCTTATTTTTTTCTTTAATTTTTTTCTTGATATTTTTCTTCCTGTGTCTGTGAATAGATTTGTGTCTATTTTTTTTTCTATTCTTACTAATTTTTACATGGGGAGAATATTTGTTTAATATTAATATGAGGGAGGAAGTATTACTATGAGGTGGGACAAGATATTATTTATACTTGATTTTGTTTTTATAAACACCGCTTCACCAAATCCTTTGCACTTGGAGCCTTTTCCCCTGAGTTGCTGACATTTCTGGGTCTGTGGCTCACAGCAAAATCCTAATTACAGTCTACATATGATGAAATCTTGGAATTACTTTCTTACCTCACTCCTTTACTGTTTCACCTCTGAGAATGTCTGTAGGCTGCTGCCTTAGGGAAAAAAAAAAAATCAATGTATCCAAAATAACAACTCTGTGAAGTTATAACTTAGCAAAATGTTCTGACACTGTTAAATAAAACCAAGAGCAAGAAAACAAGTAATTTAGCTGCTTGCTCGTGGAAGTGCTTTTTGAGGAAGACAAGATGGTCAAATAACTAAAACCGCTTATTTATGAATACCCAGCTTGCTCATCAAACTGTTCCAATAAACGACTTGTCCATCAGGACTTTTCAAAGTTCCTTGGCTTACTATGCTCATAGAGCAAAAGTAACTATGTTACAATCCCAATGAGTTCTCTTACTTGCAGCATTCACTCTATGTGAGGTCTAAAATCAGATAAACACCCTCCCTCCTTTTGAGGCTGTCAAGGTTGTGCTATTGGGCAGAAGTTTGATAAATTCCCATCTGCTTGAGTCACAAGTTTCTCCAGTCATGTTTGAGTACGTTTAATGGGAATAAATAAATAAATAAATAAATAAATAAATAAATAAATAAATAAATAAATAAATAATTTTTCTTACTGGACAAATATTATGAATCTTTAATATGTGTGTTATCAAGATCCCTTTCTTAGAGTTTATCTTGAAGATTGGTAGTTTCTGGTACAAGATTTGCCTTCTCCTTGTCTCATGTCTAGCTTGAAGTCTCTGCTCTCTCACTGACTGTCACAAACTCCCACCTCCCTTGTCAATAAAGGTGAGTCTCAGAGCCATCTTAGGTTGCACCCTGGTGTTTAAATAAAGTCTGTGATTTTGATGTTGTGGAAACAGTGCCTGGTGGTTACCCTGCTTTGGCTGCTAATCACTCTGCTAACTCGTTCCTGCAATACATATCTCAGGAAACAAAATTTTATGTAAAATCTGAGCCTGCATTCTCATCTTCCGCAATGAAGCCCATGATTCTTCATCACATCTCCTTCAGTTGACCTCTCCTGAAATTTAATGGAGCAGACCTGTGTCTACCAGCATGATCTCCTCCTCTGTATAGCCTGCTCACACTCTTATATCCCATCACCCTGATTAAAGTAAGTTGTTTTTGTAGATCTTGGAGGAGCGTGGGACTTGATATTAGACAGAGTTTTCTGATCAAGGTCTGTGGAATTACATGTAGGCTTTTAAATCTCTCTGTGTGTATGGGCGGGGGATTTAAGTTTCACTGTACTGCAACATTTGTGTTGTTCCTCGGGATTTGGGGCTATTTCTTTGTTTTATTGAATATGAAGTTGTTTCTCTTTTCCCTTTCCTGTTGTTTTGGGAATTGAGGTTATTTCATTGCTTCTTTAAGGATGTAGCTGGTTCTCTTAATCCTTTTTTTGCTGGAGAGAAATGAAGTAAAGCATGGTTAACTTACCATCTTTAATTGGACTTCTCTGTTATGTATTATTTAAATGAACTAAGCAGTAATATGCTTCTAAAGAAAAACAGTCAAGATTTCTTACCAGTTAGATGAAAACTTCATGATATATATTTCCCCCACCTCAAGATTATTGTCTTAAACAAATATATTAACATACTCTCAAAAGAAACCTTACAATCATCTTGACCTACTCCATCATTTTACAGATGAGGAAACTGAGTTTAAAACTGCATTTCTTTTTAAAGTTACATTTCCAACAGCCCTGGAGGTACTGGGTTTTAGCCATTAGCCCTTATTTAGGGGCCAGGAGTTCCTGGAAGCTAATCAGAAGAAATCATTTCTATGGCAGAAATTTATCTCTGTGCTGATGATAACTCTCCCTTAACTGACCAAGGCTGTGACTGTCTATAACACAATTTTATCTTAATTAGCTTTTACACTCAGTAAATCTGCTTTTTTTCTTCTTTAGTGAAAAATAAATAGGGATAATCTCTTCACATAGTATTATAAAGGTTTTCTTACAATCAGAAAGTAAGCTATCTTTGCTGGGTATTTCTAATGTTCTCTCTAAATTTGCATTTTGATCCTTGGTTCCAATTATTTAATATAATTAAAATACAAGGGAAAAAGCAAATAAGAAGTGAATCATTAACCACGACATTCTTGAAAAGGAAAGCTTAAAACATCTTTACAAATTAGTTCTTTGAGAAAAACATATAACCAGTTTTTGGACACATAGTCAATGCGGATTTCTCACCAGTGACAGAAAACAAACCAGAGTTAATTACAAATCTGAATTTCTTAGCCCAGAATAAATGTTCTTCTTTTTCTTAAGTCTGAAATTAGTTCAAAATAGATGGGAGCTGGTTCCCAGGAGATTTCTTTCTCATGTTCTTTCACTGTTCAATTTTAAAACTCAGAGCAAGAAATCTAGATGACATAATGTGAAATACTCACTATCATTTTTCTGTGTTTCTTTGATAAAACATAGTTTTAAATTGGGTTAAGCTTAACCATCTAAACTGGTTATGTCTTGTTATATTCATTATAGAATAGCTTGTGACTTGAAATATTTCAGGTGGAATCAGATTACACTTACCAGTATTAGGTTTGGAAAGAGAAATTACTAGGATGAATGGAGGAAAACTGAAACTTTCTCTCCTGTGATTGATTCAGACTACCTGCATTGCTGAAGCACTGGGATGTATATCATGAAGGAAGGCAGCATCAGTCCTTTGTCAGGACTGGGTCATGGGGGATGCATGTCCTCATCACTCTGTTTCCTTGAACTGAACTTTGCCTTGACCTACATGAACGCATTCTATATATGGGCTGACTAGTAGCTCAAAGTGTGTTTGAGTTATGCAGTAGGAAATAGAACTTTCAGTGGCCACCAGGTTCTCTGGATGTCCTTGGATGCCATAAAAATGGCACAATATCTCACTAAGTTGTTGTGTTAGAATACTTTTAACAGTCAGTGATTGAAAATCCAAAGTAATGGGGTCTTATATAAGATAGAACTTTATTTCACATTCCTTTAAGTAAAACATACTAGAAAGTATGTTATCCAGGTCTTATGTGTTGAGCTATGGTATCAGATAATTGGTTTCTTCCTATCTTATTCTCCATTCTCAGGTATGGCTTTACGTAAAATTAATGATCCAACTCTAGCCCTCATGACCTCGGTCCAGGCCAGGAGGAATGAGAGGGGACAAAGGAAGGGATGAAAGGAAAATCCTCCAGAAAGAACACTCAACTTATCCTTAAACCCCATCAATTTGTAGGTACTCATATGGCTACATTCTCCCTGCTAGGTAAGCTAAGGACGTAAATGTTACTTGGTCCATAATCCGGGTAAAAAATAGTTATGTTACCAAGAAACAAGGAGGAAAGAGATTTTGACAGACAACTCATGATCAGTTCCATGATCACATCGCGTTGGGCTCTTGGAGTTGATTTTTAAATGTATTTTGACATGTCAACTAGAATATATGCTCAGCAAGAGACTGGAATTCTCTTTTGTTGATGATGTTTCATTTTGTTAATGCTGTTATGCCCAACATGTATCAAAGTGTCTGTCACATCATAGGTACATAATAAAAATTTGTTGAATACACATCCGTTGACGTGGAACAAGCTCAGAAACCAAGAGGCATGGATCTGAGTTTAGTTCTGAGACAGGTTTTCTGCCTGAATCTGTACTGATAACTTAATCTTTCAGGGCTTTATTTTTTCTCCATTTATAGTGGGATTTGGTCAAATTATCTCTAGAACACTTTATAGTACCACTCATGATCAGGACCACACAGTTGAATAAACCAAGCCTGGAATTCTATAGTTTAAAAAACTGTGAAGGGTTTGTTTTGAAATAAGCCTTTTGCTGAAATATATCACTGTTACAGAGAAGTATACGTATGATGAGTGCAGGGCTCAAAATTTCACCAATTAAACAGACCTCTTTAACCAGCAGCCATATCAACATCTAGAATCTTTCCAACCCCTTCAGAGACCTTCTGTTGTTCCATCCAGTCACTACACCACAAATTTAAATACTAGGGTAATGTTTATCAGCATAATTTTTTTAATTTAGTATGTCTGACTTTTTGAACTTAACATGTTGTTTCTGATATTCATTTCCTGTTTGAATGAAGCATACATCTTCTTTGTTTTCATTGGTATGTAGTATTCATTGAACATTATCTGTTTCCTCCTTTCTATATATCACTGAAAGAGCTACAGTGGCTGGTCATTTATGTTTGTGTGCTTGTGTTCATATGCTGGTTTATCAACCCGTCCTAGTGTTAATAAACATGTGGACTGCTTCTAAGAATATTTTCATACATCTGCTGGTGAATATACATATTCATTTCTGCTAGGAATTATTTTTGGACCATAGACTATTTAAAGCCAGATAGATAGACACTGCCAAATTGTTTTCCCCAAAAGTTATATCAGTGTATATACTCCCATCAGATCTATCAGATGCAGATCAAAATCACATGAGATGTCATCTCCAATCTGTTAGGATGGCTATTCACAAAAAGTCAAAAGATAACAAATGTTGGCAAGGATATGAAGAAAAGGTAGGAATGTAAATTAGTACAGCCATTATGGAAAACAGTGTAGAGTTTCCTCAAAAAATTTAAAAAAAAATGGCTACTATATGATTCAGCAATTCCACTTTTGAGTATATATCCAGACAAAGAAAAATCACTATCTGGAAGAGATATCTGTACCCTTATGTTCATTGTAGAATTGTTTACAATAATCAAAACATGGAAGCAACCTAAGTGTCTATCAATGGATGAATGGATAAAGAAAATGTGGTGTATGTAAATACACACACGCACACACACGCGCAATGGAATATTTTATATGTTAATGGAATATTTATAACATAGCCTTATAAAAGAAGAAACCCTGCCATTTGCCCCAACATGGGTGAACCTGGAAGACATGCTAAGTGAAGTAAGCCAGACACAGTAAAACAAATACTGCACAATCTCAATGTATGTGGGGTCTAAAGAAGCCAAAGTCTTAAAAAGTCAAAATCTAACAAAGTAATAGAGAGTAGAAAGATGATTATCAGGGCTGGGGGCAGAAGAAATGGGAAGATGTTGGTCAAAGGGCACCAACTTTCAGCTACAAGATGAGTAAGTTTGGGAGACTTCATATATAGCACGGTGACTATAGTTAATGTACTGTATACTTGAAATTTTTAAGAGAATAGATCTCAAGTGTTCTTACTACACACACATACACACTTACACACAATGGTAATGTGAGGTGATGGATATGTTACATAGCTTGATTGTGGTAATAATTTCACAATGTATACATATACAAAAACATCATGTTGGATGCCTTGAATACATGTAATCTTAATTCGTCAATCATACGTCAATAAAGTTGGAAAACAAAAGAATTCTATGATAGTTATAGTCACTTCACATGATTGTCTAAAACAATAATACTGACTTTAAAATCTGTAGCTATTCTCGTGGGTGTGGGGTAATTCTTCATTGTGGCTTTAATTTGCATTTCTCTACTGAGTGATGGTGATGAAGCAATTTTTATAAATTTCTCACAAATTTGATTTCCTTCTTTTGCAAAATGTACATTTAAGTCTTGAGCCATCTTTTTTTTCTCTCTAATTGTTGATATTTAGACATTCTTTATTGACACTGGTCATTTGTTAGATATACATATTATAAATAATTGGTCCCATTATGTGACTTGGCTTTTTATTCTCTTACTGAGGTATTTGAATGAAGAAGATTAATTAAGTTGAATGTAGTCCAATTTATAATTTATTCCTGTATGCTTAGTGGTTTTTGAAAAATCTTTGTCTACACAGATACCCCATGCGGAAATGTATCCTGTGCCCACAGCTTGGCTTTGAATTTCAGAATCCCACATGCTGGGGGTCTGGCTGCAGCTCCAGGGAAAAGTACCAGAATAAATCATCAAACCATAGCACCGACCTGTGTTCTTGATGGGACAGCCTTGGAGCAGCGGCAGCTTCTCATGGTCCTGGAAGTGCTTATTTTCCCTTACAAATCAGTGTATCTGTACCTGTAGCCAACTGGCTGGGTGGCTCACACCTTACGTGTCCTACAGAAAAATGAAAGGTTCAGAGTCTGGCTCTGTAGTCTTGGGCTTTTCCTAAGAGGACCTATGCACATAAGAAAACTCCTCTGTTAACAGGAGCACACATCTTCTTTTCCATCATTTTCAGCTGCTTCCCATTTTTCACAACTCCCTGCAGCAAGGCAGACAAAGCTCTCTGGGCATCAGAGGACAGTAATTCTGCATGTGACATGGATCACCCAGAGAGAAAAATCTCACACAGCTCATCACCAGGAGTATTGCCAGATTGCATGAGCTCTGAATCTGCAATGACTTAAAAAACACCAAATTGAAAGAAAAGCTACTACTTTGTTTTAAAATGGAAATAAGTTGACTCTCTCTGATTACTGAAATAAGGTTTCTAAAAATGTATGCAATACTACAAGTTTAAAGAAGAAAGTTAAAAATCACCCATTTATCTGTAGATAAGTGTTATGAACTTTTCAGATTACATCTTTCCAAGTTTTTTGTACACATATATGATTTTTCTTTATGTTATATATGTTCTTGTTTGTTATATATAAAATATAGTCTTTTATAATCTACATTTTTTGTTTAGTAATATGCTGTGAATATTCCCCTGAATATTAACCTGAATCCCTACTTTTAGTAAGCTGTTGTATAGAATTCATTGTATGGATATATCATATTTTATTTAACCAGTTCTCTACTGATGAAAATTTGAATGGGCTAACTTACATCTTAATATGTCAACATAAGTGAGCAAAGGCAGCTGGTCCAGCTCATCTTCCACGTCTTGGAGAGTGAGATGGTCCACTTTGCTTTAGAATTGGTTTCCCTAGAGCAAAAGACACTCATTCACTCAAGTGAGGACACAAACCCAACTGTAGCACAGATTCAACTTCTCATAAGTCTTCATGGGGCTTTAGAACATAGGTCTGGCCAGCAGAGATTATGTCTATATAGCTTTGAACCTTGACAGTCACTCCCAGTGTTTCCATCTCTCATGAAGAGTGCGCATGTGGCAGGGCTCTGTAGGAAAGCTCTGTCAGCCCACTCACTATTCTCTCTTTCCCTCTTGCTTTCTACACTCCATCATCATTATTTACTCCACAAGACCTTGCAGGTCTTGGGTTTCACAGAAACTGAAGACACATCACAAAAAGGCCTGGGTGTGGCACCTGCTCCCTGCTGCTTTCTTATCATATATTCTTATAATATTTAGGAAGCTGTCAGGTCTTTTCCTACCTTATTTTAAAAACATTTTTACCATCTGCTCTGTTTTGTTTTTTTTTGTTGTTTAACTTTAATACTATGATTTTTTCAAATTGAGTTATAGTTAGTTTACAATGTGTCAATTCCCAGTGTAGAGCACAATTTTTCATTATACATGAACATACATTTATTCATTGTCACATTCTTTTTCACTGTGAGGTAACACCAGATCTTGTATATATTTCCCTGTGCTATACAGTATTATCTTGTTTATCTGTTCTACATAATGCCTGTCAGTATCTACAAATTTCAAACCCCAATCTGACCCTTCCCATCTCCCTCCACCCTGGCAACCACAAGTTTGTATTCTATGTCTATGAGTCTGTTTCTGTTTTGTATTTATATTCTTTTTTTTTTTTTTTTTTTTTTTTAGATTCCACATATGAGTGATCTCAAATGGTATTTTTCTTTCTTTTTCTGGCTTACTTCACTTAGAATGACATTCTCCAGTAATGTCCATGTTGCTTCAAATGCTGTTATGTTTTAATTTTTATGGCTGTCTAGTATTCCATTATATAAATATACCACCTCTTCTTTATCCAGTCATCTGTTGATGGACATTTAGGCTGTTTTCATGTTTTGGCTATTGTAAATTGTGCTGCTATGAACATTGGGGTGCAGGTGTCTTTCTGAAGTAGGGTTCCTTCTGGATATATGCCCAGGAGTGGGATTCCTGGGTCATATGGTAAGTTTATTCCCAGTCTTTTGAAAAATCTCTATACTGTTTTCAACAGCAGCTGCACCAAACTGTATTCCCACCAGCAGTGTAGGAGAATTCCCTTTTCTCCACAGCCTCTCCAGCATTTGTCATTTGTGGACTTTTGAATGATGGCCGTTCTGACTGGTGTGAAGTTATACCTCATTGTAGTTTTGATTTGCATTTCTCTGATAATTAGTGCTATTGAGCATCTTTTCATGTGCCTATTGGTCATTTTTATGTCTTCCTTGGAGAATTGCTTGTTTAGGTCTTTGGCCCATTTTTGGATTGGGTTGTTTGTTTTTTTCTTATTAAGTCATATGAGCTGCTTATATATTCTGGAGATCAACCCTTTGTCGATTTCATCATTTTCAAAAGTGTTCTCCCATTCCGAGGGTTGTTATTTTGTTTGGCTTATGGTTTCCTTTGCTGTGCAGAAGCTTGTAAGTTTAATTAGATCCCATTTGTTTATTCTTGCTTTTATTTCTATTGCTTGAGTAGACTGTCCTAGGAGAACATTTTTCAGATATATGTGAGATAATGTTTTGCCTATATTTTCTTCTAGGAGGTTTATTGTATCTTGTCTTATGTTTAAGTCTTTGATCCATTTTGAGTTTATTTTTGTGCACGGTGTAAGGGAGTGTTCTAGCCTCATTGATTTCCATGCTGCTGTCTAGTTTTCCCAACACCATTTGCTGAAGAGACTGTCTTTATTCCGTTGTGTATTCTTGCCTCCTTTGTTGAAGATTAGTTGACCAAAAGTTTGTGGGTTCATTTATGGGCTTGCTATTCTGTTCCATTGGTCCATATGTCTGTTTTTGATGACTGTAGCTTTATAGTATTGTTTGAAGTCTTGGGGAGGTATTCCTCCAGCCTCTTTCTTTTTCTTCAGTAATGCTTTGGCAATTCTAGGTTTTTTATGGTTCTATATAAATATTATTATGATTTGTTCTAGTTCTGTGAAATATGTCCTGGGTAATTGGATAGGGATTGCATTAAATCTGTAGATTGCCTTGGGCAGTGTGACCATTTTAACAATATTGATTCTTCCAATCCAGGAGCATGGGATATCTTTCCCTTTTTTTAAGTCTTCTTTAATTTCCTTCATCAGTGGATTATAGTTTTCTGTGTATAATTCTTTCACCTCCTTCATTAGATTTATTCCTTGGTATTTTATTACTTTGGATGCTATTTTAAAGAGGATTGCTTCTTTACTTTCTTTTCCTGTTGATTCATCATTAGCATAAAGAAATGCAACTGATTTTTGTACATTAATCTTGTAACTTGCCATCTTGCTGAATTCTTTGATTAGTTCTAGTAGTTTTTGTGTTGACCTTTTAGGGCTTTCTATATATACTATCATGTCATCTACATATAGTGACATTTTTACCTCTTCTTTTGCAATTTGGATCCCTTTTATTTCTCTCTCTTGCCTGATTGCTATGGCTAGGACTTCCAAGACTGTTGAATAGGAGTGGTGATTGTGGGCAGCCTAGTCTTGTCCTAGATTTTAGTGGGAAGCTTTTGAGTTTTACACCATTGAGTACTATGCTGGCTGTAGGTTTGTCATATACAGCTTTTATTATGTTGAGATATGTTCCCTCTATACCCACTTTGGTGAGAGTTTTTTATCATAAATGGATGTTGAATTTTATCAAATGCTTTTTCTGCATCGATTGAGATGATCATGTGATTTTTGTCCTTTCTCTTGTTGATGTGATGTATTACATTGATTGATTTGCATATGTTGAACCACCCTCGTGTCCCTGGGATGAACCCCACTTGGTCATGATGTGTAATCTTTTTTATGTGCTGTTGGATTCTATTTGTTAATATTTTGGTGAGGATTTTTGCATCTATGTTCATCAGTGATATTGGTCTGTAATTCTCTTTTTTGATAGTGTCTTTGCCTGGTTTTGGTATCAGGGTGACGGTGGCTTCATAGAATGAGTTTGGGAGTATTCCCTCCTTTTCAATCTTCTGGAAGAGTTTGAGAAGGACTGGTATGAGTTCTTCTTTGTATGTTTCGTAGAATTCCCTGGTGAAGCTGTCCGGTACAGGACTTTTATTTGTAGGGAGGTTTCTTATTGCCAATTTGATTTCATTTCTAGTGATTGGTTTGTTCAAGTGGTCAGTTTCTTCTTGGTTCAGTCTTGGTGGACAGTATGTTTCCAGAAACTTGTCCATCTCCTCTAGGTTATCCATGTTGGTTCCATATAGTTTTTCATAATATTCTCTGATGATATTCTGTATTTTTATTCTATTTGTTGTAGTTTCTCCATTTTCTTTTCTTATTTTGCTTATTTGTGCTCTGTCTTTGTTTTTTTCTTTGTAAGTTTGGCCTGAGGTTTGTCTATTTTATTTACTCTTTCAATAAAACAGTTTTTGGTTTGATTGATTTTTTCTATTTTTTAAAAATGTCTGTTTTATTTGTTTCCTCCCTGATCTTTATTATTTCCTTCCTTCTTCTGACTTTTGTTTTTTTTTTCCTCTTCTTTTTCTAATTATTTTAGCTGTTTATTTAGATTGTTTATTTCAGTTTGTTCTTCTTTTTTGAGGAAGGCCTGTATCGCTACAAAGTTTTCCCTTAGCACTGCCTTTGCTGCATCTGGTAAATTTTGTGTGGTTATGTTTTCATTTTCATTTGTCTCAAGGTACTTTTTAATTTCAACTTTGATTTCATTATTGACCCATTGGGGTTTTTTTTTTTAATAGCATGTTGTTAAATCTCCATGCTTTCATTTTTTTCTTCTTTGTTTTTCTGTAGTTTATTTCTAGTTTCATGTCATTGTGGTCAGTAAAGATACTTGAGATAATTTCTATCTTCTTAAAATTGTTGAGGCTTCTTTTGTGCCCAAGTACATGATCAATCCTAGAAAATATTCAATGTGCACTTGAAAAGAAGGCATATCCTATTATGGGGGAGGTGGTGTAATGCTCTGAAATTATCCACCAAATCTAATTTTTCTTTGGATTATTTAATTTCTCTGTTGCCTTATTTATTTTCTGTTTGGAAGATCTGTCTAGTGATGTTAGTGCAGTGTTAAAATTATCGACAATTGTTTCCCTATCAATATCCCCCTTTATCTCTGTTAGTAATTGTTTTACATACCTAGGTGCTCCTATATTGGGTGCATATATATTAATGATTGTAATATCCTCATCTTGTATTACTCCTTTAATCATTATAAAATGTCCTTATTTATCTTTCTTTATGGCCTTTGTTTTAAAGTCTATTTTGTCTGAAATCTGTACTGCTACACATGCCTTTTTGGCTTTTCCATTTGCATGGAATATCCTTTTCCATCCTTTCATTCTCAATCTACATGTGTCCTTCTCCCTAAAGTGGGTCTCTTGTATGCAGCATATTGAAGGTTCTTGCTTTATTATCCAGTCTGCCACTCTGTGTCTTTTGACTGGAGCATTTAGTCCATTTACATTTACAATAATTAATGATAGATGCATGTTTATTGCCATTTTGGATTATTTTTGCAGTTGATTTGGTATTTCCTCTTTGTTCCTTTCTTCTTCCTTTTGTTGTTTCATAATTATCTTTTGTAAGTCTATTAACCCATTACTATAACTGTTTGTATTAAATAGACAGTAATATAAGCTCAAACCCATCCTACCAAGAACAAATAATTAAAAAAAAAAACCTCTATATTTTCTTGCTTCCCTCTCCCACTCTTAATAATTTAGATGTCTTTTTTTTTTTTTTTTACAATTTTGTTTTTATTCTATTTGTAATTCATGGTATTTATCACCTTTCCAGTTGTGAGTTTCTCATTTCTGTAGCATCCTACTTCTTTTCTATTTTGAGTAGACCTTTCAATATTTCTTTTAACATGGGTTTAGTATTGATAAACTCTTCTAGTTTTTGCTTGTCTGTGAAGTTCTTTATCTCTCCTTCTATTCTAAATGATAACCTTGCTGGATAAAGTATCCTAGGCTGCATCTTTTTTTTCATTCAGGACTTTGAATATATCTTGCCTCTCCCTTCTGGTCTGTAGTGTTTGTGTTTGTGTAGAGAAATCAGCTGAAAGCCTTATGGGGGTTCCCTTGTAACTCACTCTTTGTTTTTCTCTTGCTGACTTTAGGATCATTTCTTTATCCTTGACTTTGGCCATCTTGATTATGATATATCTTGGTGTGGGTCTGTTTGGGTTCTTCCTGTTTGGGACCCTCTGAACTTCCTGTACTCGGTTATCTGATTCTTTCTTTAGGTTTGGGAACTTTTCAATCATGATTTCTTCAAATACCTTTTCAATCCCCTTTTCTCTTTCTTCCCCTTCTGGAACCCCTATTATGCATAGATTGGCACACTATATTATCCCATAGGTCCTTATATTGTTTTAATTGGTTTTTATTTGTTTTTCTCTCAGCTGTTCTGATTGGGTGCTTTCTGTTGTCCTGTCTTCTAGGTCACTTATTCATTCCTCTGCATTGTCTAGTCTGCTTTGTATAGCTTTTAGATCAGCTCTCATCTCAGCAAATGAGTTTTCCATTTTTTCTTGGCTCCACTTTATAGCTTCAATTTCATGTTTGACATATTTTATATCTCTAAACACTCTCTCTTTTAGGTCCTTCAGTACTTTGATCACTCCTTTTTTGAAATCTTTATCTAGTAGACCATCAATGTCTATTTCATTGATTGTTCTTTCAGGGGATTTCTCTTGTTCTTTTAATTGGGAATGGTTCCTCTATTTCTTCATCTTGCTCATATCTCTCTGGCACTGTGGCTTATGGAGTATCAGTTATCTATTGTGGTCCTAAAGGAATTTATTTATTTATCTATCTAAAGCCTATGCAGGAATAAATCTTTTAAAAAAAGACAATTTTAAAAGAAGAGAGAAAAAAATGTTTTGAAAATCATGTATGATCAATATCAGAAGAACAAGTTGAAGCAAAATAACAATCAAGTTCAGACATCTTTTAAAAAACCTTAAGAAAAAAGGAGAAAAGAACAACAAAAAACATTTGAAACCTGTGTATAATCAATAACAGGTGATCAAAACCAAGAGAAATAAAAATGAAATGAGGTTGATTTTAAAAATGATAATAAAAATATTTTAAGAGAAAAAATTAAGAGTGATGGAAACTGGAGACATATATAATTGTTTAAAAAGTAAAACTTTAAAAGGTAATAGAAAATAGAACAGATTAAAAAAAAAATAAGAAAAAAAAAAGTGTGTTTGTTCTCGTGGAGACTGTATGCTCTTAGTGATTTTATCCAGAAGTCTTTCTGTCCTCACCCTGCTATGCAAACTCAGCTTGCTGTTTCCAGAGTCTCTCTGTTGGTACCCCTGTTCTGTGCTGCTTCCAGTGCCTGTAGGCAAGCAGATCATGCCCTCTCCCAATAATGTGGTCAGTTGTTGTGCTCTTACACGGTGGACAGGCAGGTCACTCCCCTCCCAAAGCTGAGGTCAGATGCTGCACTCGGGTGAGGTTGGCTGGCAGAATTGTGCCCCCTCCCAGCACCGCAGTCAGGTGCTGTGCTCCTGCCAGGAAGGTGGGTGGCCACCCACTCTCTCCTGGCATGGGTTGCTCCCCGGCTCTGTGCAGCTGCCTGCTCCTGGGTCCGTGCTCCACAGGTGGGCTCAGGGAAGCAGTCGGAACACCCCCGCCTGCACTCCTTGCCAAAACTCAGCTCCTTCTTTGTCTTGGAGGTGTGAGTTCTCCGAGTTATCAGGGCAGAAGATCTTATCTGCCTGGGGCTGTAAACAAGTCTCTGTCTGGCCTTTGAGGCTGCTAAGCCCTTAGGTAAGAACTCAGGTTTTGACCCCGCCCCTACTTGTGTACTAAGCACTGGAGGATATGGTGGCTGTGGCCTAGCCCCACCTCTCTTCTCCTGAAAACCTTCAGATGGTTTTCGGAGATAGGAGGTATGGCACCCTTCCCCTCAAGTCACATCAGCCATGTTGTTTTATGGAGGTCCCAGGTTGTTTTGCCCTGTGCACCCACTCATCCATGGTGTGCAGCCCCCTGCAGCCCCCTGGGGGTGCCTCACTGCAGCTGCCCCAGTCCTCCACCCTGCCAGGGCAGCCTGTCCTGTTCCCCACCTGCCACTTTGCCTCTAAGGCTGGGGGTTTTGGAGACCCTCTGTGCCTGTTTAACTTAATTCTGTCACTCAAGGGCTGCTCTGTACAGATCTGAGCCTGGGAGGTTCCCCCTTCATCCTGTTGACCTCTCTGTTGGTGAGGGGGAGATTCAGCAAATGAGCACTAGTCCTCCTTTTCCACTCCCTCCCCATGGGACAGATCCCACGCTGTTTTGCTTTTTTATCTTTCTTTTTTCCTTTTATCCTACCAGATTCATGGTGTTTTTGTCTTTTGAAGAGGGCATCTTTGTCTTCTGAAGAGGATGAGTTCAGCACGTGCTCTGGTTTGCTGGGTGAGTCCATTGATGTGAGTTTTGGTGTTTTTGTGGGCGAGGGTAAGCTACGAGTGTCCTTCTTCTCCACCATCTTGGCTGATCTTACCCTCTGCTCTTTATCTTTATACATGTGTACATTTTATTTTAAAACATATTTTTAAAATTTGTAAACAATTAGATTTATAGAAAATTTACAAAGATAGTACAGAGAGTTCCTATATAATTTTAATACAGTTACATTTTTCCTCCAATGTTATTGTCTTATATTACTACACTATATGTGTCAAAGGTAAGAATCTAACATTGGTACATTACAAAGTAAACTCCAGACTATTTGAGTTTCAGCTGTTTTCCATTAATGTTATTTTCCTGTCCCAATTCCTTCAAACATTTTTTCCAGTATTTTATTCAGACTTTTTTATTGTTCCTGGTAAAGCTAAAGATATTGATGTGTCCAGTCTGTTGCAGCATGCACACACACACTCACACACACACATCCCAAGTTTTGGGTCAGTGGATCTATGCAGCTATCTTTGACTCACTTCACAAATCATGGCTCCTCATACAACAAGTGCTTTGAAATGCTGCTCTGATCTTTTGTCATAACTCAGGCTTTTCAGTTCCATTAAATAGCCAAAAAAAAAAAAATGGGGATTTGTTTTGAATACCTATTGTGTTTCAAATGGTATTCTAGTTTCTTCCCTTGATATCTGATGAAATTCTGTATGTGTACACCATCCCTGCCCTTTCCAGCATGTCTAATTTCTTTCCATTGCTTCGTGCTTTCTTTCTTCAAACAAATAAAAGTGCATTGTCTGTGTTGCCTCAATGAATTGTCCATTGGATGCTAGAGGGCTAAGAGTTATGGCTCAGTGAGGCTGAGAGGTGCAGAAGTAACACTCTCAAATTCTCCTCTACCACAATCCAAGATTTAATAGTGGTTAAATTACAATTCATAATCAAATTAACATAATATATTACAATAAAATATCATTATAATACTAGAACAGATTTTTGCCTTAAAGATTAGTGTACCAACATGTTAAGAATTGAGTGATGCTAACGTGTAATCAGGAACCAGGTCAGGATATGGGTTGGCAAAGAGTGAATGTGCATATAGGTAAGTTTATGACTGTGTGTGAACACACAAAACAAAGATGATTTCAAATGCCTAAAAAATAGGCAGAGCCTATTTCATAAGATAACCAAGAGTGGAAGACAACAATTTACAAGTGACTCAAGGTCTCTCTTCCTGCAAAAGGGTGACAGATATGAATGTGCCCCATGATATTCAGCAAGAATGCCACAGTTTTCTAAGTTAAACAAATCCAACTCCAAATTTGGAAATTGCCAGGGAGAGCAGCAGATAATGTGATTGCAGACATTCGGAAAATAGATGGGGTACTAGTGACATTTTTCCTTTTATTGAGATCTTACTAGTTCCAGGAAGACTAAGCAATCTCTAAATTTTGGAAAGAACTCTACAGTTCCAGTTCATATCAGTCACTATTTAGATGTTCGAAGGTGATTTGAGGGAAAGAGGCCATTTACATCCTGCCAAGCTAGAGTGTGGGGAACTTTACTCAAGGCTTCTAGTTATAGTATCTACGGTCTTATGTCACTTCTGGATATCAGGTAGGAATCCCCCCACCCCATAAACTTCCCCTCACACACAACAAAAGTAGCAGAGCTATTTGCAAATAGAGTCATCTCCATCCATCTTGTAAACACTGCACCTTACAAGCCAGCATTCTGTCCTATTCTCAGAGAAGCTCACTTTCTCATGAAGTGTTGGCTCATTTATGCCTTCTCTGGATGCCTGGATTCTTCTCCTCTTTCTTGGATGAGCTGCTGTTTCCCACCAAAATCAGGGGAAGGTCGGAGGTTGTCCCATTGTCATGGGGCCATGTTTGTTTGCAATGTTGCAAAACAAAAACTGCTAATGCTATCCTAAGTCAAGAGTTCCGAGGCTTAGATTTCAAATTGAAACATTTCATTTTTGGAGAGAAGGACGGAAAAAATATCACTGGCTTAAAGGAGATTCTCCATCCCTGGGAGAAAAAGCAAAACAAAACACTGGTTAGCCATTCAGTGAATCACCCTGACAAACGTGGCCAAGACTGAGAAACGTTTGCAGAAAGACATGTTGAGATCTCTGTACTAAGACAAGGGTATTCTGAAGAGGTGGGAGATTATGCTCAAAAAAAGTCAAAAGTCTGACCCAGTTCAGTGTCAAAGCCCCAGCAAGCCAGGGATTCACTGTTCTTAACTGTTCTATAGTAGCAAAAACATATGGATGTGAATTTCGATAGTGAGGCAGAGGAAAACACTCTAATAAAAAGACTTTTGAATAGTAAGAGATCTCCCAGATAAAGCTGGGTAATACTTAAATCTCTCCCTTGGAAGAAGACCCCAGGGAAAGCGTTCTGCTATGGTGTGATAAAGCTTGCTCCCACTTGAACATTACCTAAGAAAGTTCCTGAATTTACAGCGGTACGTTCATCGGTAAAAGGAAGAGAAGTTGAGCAATAGGTTTATGACATATTATTTTACATACATCCTATGGAATAATTTGAGAGTAATGAGAATTCTCTATAATTATTTTTATCAACACTGGTGCACGGAAACAGTAAATTTAAACTCAGTGATTGACAATGAAAAATGTAAGATAAATTGTTTAATAAATACTTATTGATACAATATTTATGAAGAAGCTAGCATTGGTAGAGCAATATTCTGCAAGCTGGAGACACAGAAGTGTCCAAAACATGCAAAACCTTTGTATTTAGGAATATACATTCTCCCAAGGAGTGGTATTAAGCAATGATTTCATGAGATTCAATAGTGTACAGTGGTCAGTGAGAAGCAATTGTGTTGGGAAGGGAGAAAGGAGTCACTCTCAGTTAGGGGTTTGACTATAATGAGAAAAGACTGTCAGATAATAATGTTATTGCTACAAATGCATAATGTATAATTTGTGTACCTACATACAATTTAATGAAACTAAATATATTTAATCCATACTGGGTAATTAATTTTCAAATAATCTCTAATAAGCTTTTTAAAATCTTCAGATAGTAAAATTTCCAGGTAATATGAGATGTAGTAAGCCAGACATACCCATGTGAACCTGATGTTGAGATTCTAAAGCCAGGGAAGACTGAATCACCATTACTTCCTATACAGTAGTATCTGAATAGATCTTGGTCATTTTTGGATGAATCTCCTCTTCTGCAATAAATCAAAACTTGTTAGTAAATATTGAACCATAAAAATAAATTATTCTAAATCTAAAATTTAAATTTCAAGCATCCCAATGCCTTTTGTACCATAAGCAGCTTATGCATATATATATATCCATAAGTTATAAGCTTTCTCCAAAAGTCTTATTACTTGAGTTGTCAATTCTGAATACATTATGCAAAGTATGACCTATCTGAGGGGAAAGAGATACAGCCTAATGCATGATTTGAATAAGTGAGCATCTGCAAATGAAATTTAGTGATCTGTGGATAATTGGAATTCATTGTTTAATGGTTACCTGTTCAAAGTTCCCATTCCCTTAGTTATCCAAACTTTATTTATTCAGCAGCTTGATGTTTTAAGAAAGTTGTATACTTCTCTGGAAAACCTAGATGGTCAAAATGTCCTTTATCCTAGGGTGACAGTTACTAAGGCAAGGAGGATGCCCACATCCTCTATTTCATATCTTGCTCTTCAATATTATTTATTCAACAAAAACTCAGTGAGTATCTGATTCAATCCAAACTCCGTCACCTTTATTTATGGTGGAATGCCAAAGGAAGTGTGTTCTTGAGTTAGATCTTGAAAAATTCATATTAATAAGATATCTAGGAAAATCAATCAATAATAATGTTAAAATTGGGCTGTAACAATGTCCTCGGCAATTGTAGAGGTGGTAATGTCTTATATAAAGAAACAAGACAATTGTCACAGAAAAGTTGCTATGTGACTTGCATCTCAAAGAAAAAGGAGGGGCTCACTCGAAGGATAAGGATGAGTGTAGGAAACCACAAAAATTCTGGCAGAGAAAACAGCATAAAAAACAGAAAATATGTCTACAATTAAACATGTCAGAAGGAAATGGGAAGGAAAGAGTAAATGTAAGACAGAAAATTTCCTAGCGACTCAATTATACCAATTATAGGATTGGAAATTGTATTCCAGTTATACCTGGCACTGAGTTGTGCACAAGTCAATTCCTAAATTTAACACCTGCTTTTGTTTGTTAAAACTGAATCAAGTCTCACCAAACTTTGTTAGGTTCCTTTGAACTTTCTCGGCAACCTTGGCCTGCCTCTCTGCCTTTGACCTGCTGAGGCAAATCCTAGCAAAGAATACTGCTAAGTAAGTTTAAGAAGAATCCCCTGCCCTTCATATCTAAGTCAAGGCCTGCCTTCTAGCAAGAACCCCTCCGTCCTTGATACATAATCAAGCTCTTCTTAGTAATTTTCTATCCACTGACCCACTTACTCTACTCAATGGCTATAAATCTCCATCCGTCTTTGCTGTATTCAGAGGCAATCTCTCTCCCCTAATCCTATTGCAATAATCTGGAATAATTCTGTCTCACCTTTTATTCACAAGTATCAGAATACTTTTTGGAGTACAGATCTACCTCCAAGTGCACAGCTATTAAATCACTATTCCAGGCTTGTGTTATTACCAGCTTTCTTTCTGACGTATACCATCTCAGCCAATCATCAAATGTTTCATCATACACCCCTGGGTCTCACAAAGAGACTCTGCATTTATCAGAGATAGCATCCTTTTCTTATTCTAGGCTTGGAATTTCAAGACCATTCTGGGCACCGTCATTTCACCACCCTCTCTGATCATATTGCAGTCCAAAATTATGTGCAGCCTATCTTAGCCATATCTTGTGCCTTCATTCAGCCTTTTCCTTCTGCTTGCTGCCTCTCTAATTCAAGGTTCTGTCAACCAATGTTGGAATCCTTCATTAGCCTACCTATTGGTTCAGTCTTTTCCTACTCTTTCCCTCTTTTAATTCTCCTGTGAAACACCATCAACTTATTTTTCACAAAACAAAACATTAATCCTATCACATCTTAATCAAATACTTATATTGTTTCCCAGTATCTAAAAATGTAGTTCACAAAGATAGCATGCAAACCTCTGGTTATATATAAAATAACAACACAGTTGGTGAGCATGCATTTTTAGACATTTTATTATGCCATGTTAATTGTTATTTTTAAATTATAATAAATATACTTATTATTTTTATACTTTCTGTGGTTATATTTATAATTATACAGAACCAGGGATCCATGTTCCCACATATTCTACTATAATTCCTGCCTTGTACACTAAAGAACTGTCAACTACTAGAAGTAATAAATTGGTGAATTATTAAGAAGCAAAAGTAATGATGTGCACAGAACATGGCATTCTCATTTTATTATATTGATATATAATATATAATGTCCCTATAACATGGATCCCTGGTTCTGAACCCAAGTTCTGCCTCTTTCATCCATTTACCCTTTGCCAAATTATTTAATATCTTAGACTTCAAATTTCCAATTTGTAGAATTAAATAATTATAGAACCTACCTGACATGGCTGTTATGAGGTAGGACTGAGATACGTGTGTAGGTTAGAATACTGCCCAGAAATTTAATGTTTCTTAAAATCATTATTAGTGATCCTTATGGTTATTATTAATGAGAATCCATCATTTGAATAAGATTTTACATTGTGATCTATTTTCTCTTTCTTTTTTGTTGAACCACCTGGAACCAGGGCTGAAAAAAATAGAATTTTAAAATTCAAAGTTTAGGTGGGGAGGTTATAGCTCAAATGGTAGAGTATATGCATGAGGTCCAGGGTTCATTCCCCTGTACCTCCTCTAAAAATAAATAAATAAACCTAATTACCTATCCTTTCCAATTTTTTTTTTATTTTTAAAAAGTGATGGAAAATAACCCATATTGGTATATGGAGAAAGCATTTTCCACAGCATCACACATGAATTTAAGAGAAGTAATTAATAGCACTGCTATACTTTTAAATCACGTTAAGACCAGGACCTTCAGCTTAGTGAAGAGATAAATAGTTCTTACACACAACTTCTCTTTCATCATAAAACTTATTGGCTTTCGCACAGAAGCACTCTCACTTGTAAAAAAACCTTCACTTTTCAAGATGAAATATTCAACATGTGAATTAGCACAAGTCATTTGAACCAGCAAGATTACTTTTCACAAAACAAATTCATGTCAAGGAACTACACCTGAGGAGGAGTGAATGTGATTATTGCAAAACTCATGTAGTTAATGCTGTGATAAGAGTTGCATGCATTATGTTATATGACATATATGCTTATTAACTTGTCTGAAAATATTTTAAACATTAAGAAAATCCCTCAAATTATCTTTATAATTTTTGTTTCTTAATTCATGGAAAGTATTAGTGGGAAAAAATCCTTTCCCAAAATTTTGGGGATATTTCCACAATGCATTTATGGAAATACAGACAGCTGTATCAAAACAAGTGTTTGTTGAAAAGTCATTTATATAATTTCATTTTAGAAAAACTTCTAGAATCAAACTCCATCTCAAAAAGTAGATTATTTTTAAGGTTTTATTTTGAAACAATTTTACTTACAGAAGTGTTATAAAGATAGTACAAAGAATTCCTATATGCTTCCCTAATGTTAACATATTTCATAACCATGATGCAAATGTTAAAACTAAGGAATTAACATCAATACACTACTAATAACTAAGCTATAGACTTTACTTAGAGTTCCCCATTTTTTTTTTTTATAATTTTATCCAATTCAAGGCAACTACTTGTATTTGATTTTCATTCTCCTTATGTTTTTCCTTTGTGTGTGAGTCAAAACAGTCAACATTCTGCATTCCATGTTGGGTTACCCTGACTTCCTATCTGGTTTTGGGGTGGGGGGTGTTTTTTGGCATGCAGGAAAAATTACCCTTTAAAATGTCAAGTTCTAAGGATTATGCTGAATGCATACAGTCATCTCTCCACAGTGGACTGAATACAATACACAACTGTTCCACAAATCCCCTTATGTTACCCTTCCATTATCATCCCCTCTCCCAAATTTACAGTATCAAGCAACAACTGTTCCTGTAAATTTGCCTTTTCTAGATTCCATTCCTATGAATGGACTCATACACTAGGTAACAATTTTTTGAAGTATAATTAACTTATAATATTATGTTAGTTTCAAGTATACATAGTGATCAGATATTTTTTACAAATTATGCAACATGCAAAGTTATTACACTATTATTGACCATATTCCCTGTGCTGAACTTTATATCTCTGTGACTTAATAATTTATTTTATAACTGGTAGTAATAAGTTAATAATAAGTTATAAGGTAATAATAAGGTTTTTGGGTTTTTTTGGTTGTTGTTGTTTTGTTTTGTTTTGTTTTTATTTGGAGCTCTTGGCTCAAGATTGACTGCTTCCTTCCTTTATTTTTTGTTTCCCAGGATGCTGTCCTCCTGGACCGGGCGGAGCCCTAGTCATGCTGTTTTGTGTGGGTAGGGGCTGTGCCCTGTTGAACTCCTCGGTGGTAAGGCTGCACAGCATAAGGTGGCCCTGGTCATGTTTGGAGATGACCCTTGAGGGCCCTTGTCCACTCAGGGTCACTGAACAGGCCCCAGTCAGTGGCCGGTCTCCTAGGTGTGGCGGCATCACGACCACATACTTCATGCCCGACTCCTGCAGGATTTTGTGCATCCGAATGTGGTCATCGTTCACATCTCACAGTCTTGGGGTCACCTTGGAAGGGTCCCACAATAGGAAGGCCGAGGCTCAGGCCACGACTTTGTCCATGCCGTGGGCCTTCATGGCGGCCACAATGTTCCGGGCACCCTCGGACATTACCTGTACAGGACATTGCCGGTGCCCAGCAGCATGATGACAGCATCATGCCCAGCCACGGTCTTGTCCACAATTGCTGCCTGCTGATTGTCGCCCACTGCCACGTGGTCCGGCTGTGGCCCCTCTGAGGGCAGCCTGGAGGTGTCTTGCACCAGCACTGTCACCTCATAACCTGCTTGCCCGACCTGCGCCAGGGTGGTGAGCCTGGTTTTGCCAGTTCTTGACGGCCATGCTGCGGGTCACTGGGGCTCAAGGCTGCAGAGTCGCAGAACACGCGGGAACCGACTGGCTGCTGGGTAGTTAGTGCCTCTTAATCCCCTTCACCTTTTTCACCTGTTCCCCCGCTCCCATCCTCTCTGGGATCCTTGTATCTGTAAGCCTGTTTCTGTTTTGTTATATGTGTTCATTTGTTCTGTTTTTTAAATTTCATGTGTAAGTGAAAGCATACAGTATTTGTCTTTTCTGTCTGACTTAATTCATTTAATATAATACCCTCTAGATCCACCCATGTTGTCCAAAATGGCAAGATTTCATATCCCTTTATAGCTGAATAATATTCCATTGCATATATACTTCAAGTCTTTTTTATCCATTTATCTGTCATGGACAATTAGGTTGTTTTCATTTCTTGGCTTTTGTAAATAAGGCTGCAATGAATGATATTGGGCAGTATACATCTTTTTGAATTAGTGTTTTTGTTTTCTTGGGATGAATACACAGGAGTAGAATTGCTGAATAATATGATAGCATTATTTTGCATTTGAGGGGGAAACTCCATACTGTTTTCTACTTCTTGTATTGATCATTTTATCACTGTATAATGCCCTTCTTTGTTCTTTGCTGTAGACTTTGTTTTAAAGTCTACTTTGTCGTGAGTATTGCTATCCCAGCTTCCTTTTCATTTTCATTTGCACGGATTATCTTTTTCCATCCCCTCACTTTCCGTCCGTGTGTCTTTAGGTCTGAAGTGAGTCTCTTGTAGGCAGCATATGCACGGGTGCTGTTGTTGGGTTTTAATCCAACCAGCCACCCTATGTATTTTGATTAGAGCATTTAGTTCATTGACATTTAAAGTACATATTGACAGTTATACACTTACTGACATTTTGTTATTTGTTTTCCAGTTGTTTTTGTAGTTCTTCTCTGTTCTTTTCTTTTTTCAGTCTCTTCTCTTGTGGTTTGATGATTTTATTTAGTGCTATGCTTATGTGCTTTGCTCTCAATTTTTTGTGTATCTGTTGTAGGTGGATTTCAATTTGTGGATATCATGGGCTTTATATATATATTGATCTATGATTATATGTACTTGTTTTAAACTGGTATAGTCATTTAAGTTCAAACACATTCTAAAAGATACACATTTTTATCCCCCCACCCAAGTTTTGTGTTTTTGATGTCATATTTTACATTTTCATGTCTATCCCTTAAATGTTTACTGTAGTTACAGTTGATTTTACAATTTTTGTCTTTTAATTTATTTAAGTGGTAGGTCCATAACCTTTGCTATATATTTGCCTTTACTAGTGGGATATTTTCTTTCCTATAATTTTTTTTTTCATTGAGGTACAGTTGATTTACAATGTTGTGCTATTTTCTGATGTACACCATAGTGATTCAGTTATACATATAGATATTCTTTTTCATATTATTTTTCATTAGAGATTATTAAAAGCTATTGAATATAGTTCCCTGTGCTATATAGTAGCACCTTGTTGTTTATCTGTTCTGTATATAGTAGTTTGTATTGGCTAATCCCAAACTCCTAATTTATCCCTCCTCCCCTTTCCCCTTTGGTAACCATAAATTTGTTTTCTATGTCTGTGAGTCTGTTTCTATTTTGCAAATAATTTCATTTGTGTAATTTTCCTATAAATTCTTACTTCTTATTGTAGCCTTTTCTTTTCCAGTTAAAGAATACCCTTTATTGCTTCTTATAAGGGTATTTTAGTATTGGTAAACTACTTTAGTTTTTCCTTGCCTGAGAAATCCTTCTCTGTCCTTCAATTTTGAGTGATAAAATTGCTGTGTAGTGTATTCTAGATTGTAAGATTTTCTCTTTCAGCTCTTTAAATATATTATGTCACTCCCTTCTGGCCTGAAAGGCTGCTGCAAAAAAATCAGCTGACAGCCATATGGGGGTTCTTTTGTATGTTACTCTATGTATTTCTCTTGCTACCTTTAGATTTCTCTCTATCTTTAACTTTTGCCATTTTAATTATGATACATGTTGGTGTGGGTTGATTCAGGTTCATTTTGTTTACAGCTCATTGCGCTTTCTGCACCTGGGAATTTTCTTTAAGCAGCAGGAAGTTTTCATTCATAATTTTATAAAATATATTCTGTACACCTTTTTTTCTTTCTTCTCTGGGATGCTTATAATGCAAATGTTTGTATGCTTGATGTTGTCCCAGTCGTCCCTTAAACTATTCTCATTTTTTAATTTGTTTTTTCTTTTTGTTGTTCTGATTGGGTGACTTTCATGATTCCATCTTCCGTATCACTTACACATTCTTCTGTATCACCTAGTCTGCTGTTAATTCCATTTAATGTATTTTTCATTTCAATTATTATATTCTTCAGCTTGGAGTGGTTCTTTTTTATATTTCCTAGTTCTTAGTAAAAATTCTCACTGTGTTCATCTATTCTTTTCCCAAGTTCAGTTAGCATTCATATTACTACTGCTGTGAACATTATCTGCTAAAGTATTTATCTCTGTTTCATTAGGTTTTCCTTTTATAGGTTTTTTTCTTGTTCTTTCATTTAAAACATATTCCACTATCTTCTCATTTTGTTCAAAAATCTCCATATCTGTGAAATTAGGTGAACAGTTACCTATCTCAGTCTTGAAGAGATGTCCTTGTGTGACAGCATCCCTATACAGTCTGCAGGTGACTAATGGCTTTGGTGGGAGAGTTGGATCTGAAGTGAACATGGGTCATATCTTTGCCTAGGATGTACTAGCAGCTACCACATTGGGGAGGTAAGGCTGGAGGTGGAGGGGCTAGAGTCAGAGACATGTGTGAGCCAGGAATTCTCCAGTCTTTAATGGTACTCATCATTCTATTGAGGGTGTTGGGAGGGCCCAAGGTGTTGGATCAGAAGCCCTGAGGATTGCGTCTGAGCTGGTTTCATTACAAGTGTATGCACACTCCTTGGCAATGGCACTTCTATCTTATTGGAGAGCAGTACTAGGAGTGAGAGTGGCTAGAGTGGGTTCCCAGTATGGACTGGGGTGTGTACTAGGTCAGTTGTGAGAAACCAGCTAAAGCCCTAGTCAGTTTTCAGTCTGCTTTCTCTGTTCTTAGGAGTAGGCAAGCATATGTGCATTGCTCTTCACAAGTGGAGTCTTGGTTTCTTACAGTCCTCATGTAAGTCCCTCTGGTTTTTAAACCAGCTAAGGGGACTCATCTTCCCAGTGTCAGACCCCAATATGTGATAGAACCTCTCACTCCCCAATGGAGGAACTGCGAGACTGTAATACCCACCTCCTCTTCGATGACCCTGCTAAGGTGTGGGTCCCAACCTGATCACTTCTCCTCATACCAAACTCCCTATCAATCTTTTTTACAGTCTTGGTTGTTGAAGAGATTTTCTGCAGTTCTCAAGGGTGATTTTGGCAAAAGTTGCTCCATGTATAGATATATTTTGAAGTGTTGGTTGGGGAGGTAAATTCAGCACACTTCTACTATGCCATCTTGATTGCTATTCCATACTGCTTTCCCCAGTGTCTGTACCAATTTACATTTCCACCAATAGTGTGTGAAGTTTCCCTTTTCTATGCAACCTTGCCAACACTTGTTATTTGTTGTTTTTATAATAGCCATTCTGACAGCTGTGAAGTGATCTCATTGTGCTTTTGATTTGCATTTCCCTGATGATTTGTGATAATGAGCATTTCTTCATATGCCCGTTGGCCATCTGTATGTCTTCTTTATAAAAAAATTCTTATTCACGTCCTGGCCAATTATTTAATCAGGTTTGCTTTTTTGATATTGAGTTGTATGAATTCTTTATGTATTTGGACATTAAACCCTTATGAGACATATTCTTTGCAAATAGCTTCTCCCATTTTGTAGATTGCCTCTTAATTTGTTGATGGTTTTCATCACTGTGCAAAAGCTTTTAATTTTGATTTCATCCTATTTCTTTATTTTTCCTTTTGTTTCCATGACTGAAGACAAAGATCCAAAAACAGATTGCTAAGACTGACATTAAAGAGCATATTGCCTACATTTTCTCCTAGAAATTTAATGATTTTCAGGTCTGATATTTAAGTCTTTAATTCTTTCTGAGTTTATTTTTGCATATGGTGTGAAAAAATATTCTCTTTTCATTCTTTTACATTTAGCTGTCCAGTTTTCCCCAAACCAATTGTTGAAGAAATGGTCTTTCTTCTATTGTATATTCATGCCTCCTTTGGTGTAGATTAATTGATCAAATGTGCCTGGGCTTATTTCTGGGCTTTCTGTTTTATTGCATTGATATATGTGTTGATTTTTTGCCAGGGCCACGCTGTTTTGATTATTATAGCTTTGTAGTATATTTGAAGTCAGTGTGATAGTTCCTGCTTAGTTCTTTCTAAAGATAACTATGGCTGTTCTGGGTCTTTTTTGGTTCCAAACAATAGTAGGATTATCTGTTCTAGTTCTGTAAAAAAAAATGCCATTGGGATTTTGATAAGGATTGAATTGAATATGTGGATCTCTTTGGGTAGTATGGACATTTTTAACAATATTTATTTTCCAATCTATAAGCACTTGTATATTTCCACTTATTTGTGTATTATTCCATTTCTTTCATCAATGTCTAATAGTTTTCAGAGTATTAGTTTTCACCTCCTTGGTTAAATTTATTCCAAAATGTATTTTATTCATTTGTATGTGATTGTAAATGAAGTTGTTTTCTCAATTTCTATTTCTGGTAAATTATTTTTAGTGTATATAAATACAACAGACTTTTGTATATTAATTTTGTATCCTGCAACTTTACTGAATTTATTTATTAGTTGTAATAGTTTTGGGTAGAGTCTTTCATGTCTTTTATGTGTAGTATCATTTCATATGCAAATAGTTTTACTTCTTCCTTTGGAATTTGAATGTTCTTTATTTATTTTTTTACCTAATTTCTGTGGTTAGGGTTTCCAATACTTTATCGAACAAAAGTGGAAAAAGTAGATAACCTTGTTGCATCCCAAGATCCTAAGTTTTGATCTGAGAGGAAATGCTTTCAGCTTTTTACCATTGAGTATAATGTTAGCTATGGGTTTGTCATAAATGACCTTGATTATGTTGAGGTATGTTCCCCTTATAAACACTTTACAGAGAGTTTCTATCATGAATAGATGTTGAATTTTGTCAAATGCCTTTTCTGCTTCTATTGAGATGGTCATGCAAAATTTTCCTTTGTTTTGTTAATGTGGTATATTGTGTTAATTGATTTGTGGGTATTGAACCATCCTTGCATGCATGAAATACATCCCACTTAATCATGGTGTATGATCCTATTAATATGTTGTTGAATTTTGTTTCCTAATATTTTGCTTAGGATTTTTCATCTATGTTCATCGGGGATAGTGCTCTGTATTTTTTTGTTTGTTTGTTTGTTTGTTTTTTTGGTTTTTTTTTTTTTTGTTTGTTTTTTTGGTAATGTCTTTACCTGGTTTTAGTATTAGGGCAAGTTTGGCCTCATAGAATGAGTTTGGAAATGTTCTTGCCTCTTCAATTTTTTGGAATAGCTTGAAAAGATAGGTATTAACTCTTCTTTGGATGTTTAGTAGAATTTACCTGTGAAGACATCTGGTCTTGTGCCTTTGTTTTTTTTGTTTGTTTGTTTTGTTTTGTTTTGTTTTCATTACTGATTCAATTTTATTAGTGGTAATTGTTTTGTTCATATTTTCTATTTCTTCCTGATTCAGTCTTAGAAAATGTTATCTTTCTAGGAATTTATCCATTTCTTCTTGGTTGTCCAATTATCTTGATGTATAATTGCTTATAGTAATCTCATATGATTATTTGTATTTCTGTGATATCATTGTAACTTCTCTTTCATTTCTAATTTCATTTTTTGGAGATCTCTCTCTTTTTGAGCTTTATTTTTGGGGCCCTCTCTTCTTCATTTGTTTGGCTAACAATTTTGTTTTATTTATTCTTTCAAAAATCAAGCTCTTAGTTTCAATGATCTTTTCTTTTTTAAAACGTATCTAGTCCATTTGTTTTTACTCTAATATTATTATTTTCTTCTTTCTACCAACTGTGGGTTTTGTTCAAAACCTTTAGGTGTAAAGTTAAGCTGTTTATTTGAGATTTTTCTTGTTTTTTGAGGTAGGGCTGTATCACTATGAAGTTCCTGCTTTGAACTGCTAGATGTTTGGGGGGCCTGTTTCTAAGATGGAAATCTCAAAAGTTGAGGAGCCAGAAGTTGGTTTCAAACTCTTTACCCTTTAGGAAGAAAATGGGAGTTGTGAGTTCCCTTCTGATTATATACTGCTGTGCTGGGTGAGATTTATGATGATGAGAGTGTGTTTCAGCCTTTTCTACCTGAAAGCCTGGGTATTTTCTCATTTGCTTGATATGCAGGAGTCACTCAGCTAGTTTCTGAATTTCTTTCAGAGGGAATTTCTCCATATATAGCTGTTCATTCAGTGTTTTGTGGGGGTAGATGAGTTCAGGAGCTTCCCATGTTGCCATCTTGGACTAGAACCTCAAAAACTTATATTATATGAGTTAAGAGAGTTGACCTTTGTTCCTGGTTCAGTTGCTAACTAGTTATATAGGTTGAAGCATATCACTAAACCCCTTAGTCCATCTTCTCATCTATAAAATAAAATTTGTGAAAGGATTTATATCCAATGTTAAAAATTCTGTGATTTTGAATGATAGAATTTGAACCTAAGAAAATTTTCTTTGTAAGTGAAGATATCTTCCACTGGGAATTGGAGCTAACTAAAATAATAAAATTGGAAAAACAAAGGGTAACCTCATAGAATAGCCCAAACATGTTTTTTAAAAAATTAAAGTAGCCTTTGGAAACTCTTAATAGCATATTTATAGAATAAATTTTTGAATTAGTTAAATAAGAAAGTGCAACAATAGGAAGATTTTTGTTAAAGACTATGTAAATGAGTTTCAATCCAAGTTAGATGATTTTGGATACAACCAACTCAATAATAAATAGTAAGAGTTGTAGAAAGGGTTACTTATAAAAAATTACAAAAAGAGAATGTCACAAAGACTTGCATTGAAGAGTTGTGATCAGCATAAAGGTACAATTGTCTGGAAACAAAACTCAAGAATGCCCAAAGTGCACATAATACACTAGATTAAAAAAAAATTCAACTGTGAGGGTAAGGGACCCTAGATGTGAAACATGGGGTACATTTATCCCATTGGTGTAGCTGACAAAGTGCATCCCTTGTAGAGTGACTCCAATAATTACTGATTATGGTCAAGTCATTTTAACAAGTCACACTTACAGCCATATCCTTGTTACAAATCTGTGATAATATTAAAATCTCAACAGAGTGGACATAAATTTTCTCACCTTTGTTGAGTAAGTAAATAGCTAAACTTGAAAGGAAGAATTTAATTAAATCCATATTTGATTGTGCCAGCTTTAGAGAGATTATTTTAACTATTACAGTGCTCATTTGTGTGCTCGTTGTGTTACTTAAGTTTTTTGAACATTTAGGAGAATGACATTTTAGGCTCATGTTTTTAATTTAAAATACTGAAGAGAATTTGATTAATTAGAAGTTTGAAAATGTTACTTCAGTAATTAAAAACATTTGATTTGTTGTATTATGTGTCTGATCAATTGTGCATTAATTATAAAACTAATAATGATAATTATTCTCATTCTTGAATAATTATAGTTACTAAAACACCATAATAATTAAAAAGCCGTAATAATTGCCAATGCAACCAGCATAGAAGCAGTACTACACCCAAAACTGAATGACTTTAGAACGGCAACAACTATAAAAAATAAATAAAAATTACAGTAATTATAAGGAGGGAATATATATTTAAAATTCTTCCAAAAATAATTGTGAAGAGGATACATTATATTTAACTACTTATTTGAAGCATCCATACAATTACATCTAAGAACAAGTATCATTTGTTCATTGTCGATGCATATAAACATTTAGGTAATTATTGTTAATATATCCTTGTGAAATCTGTGATAAAGTTGGTTGAGAAGGTCATTTTGACAAGATCTAAGAAGAGATTTGGTGGAGAGAAGATACCCTTAAGTTGAAAATTTCCTAATACTTTTCAGTCTTTCTCTTTCAGTTATGACCAAAGGTAGATTTCCCCAATATGCATTCTGTCAACTGACATAATTTAAAAACAAGTAAAGTTATTGATGATGATGATAATGATTGTACTGTTACTAGTTTAGGCCTTGGACTTCTCTGACTGAGTGTCTAAAAGTATCTTTCTTCTAAGATATATAGCTATATTTGCACAAACTTTTGTTTAGCTGAAGACAAGTAGGCAATTTGAAGCCTAGATGTTTGACATTTCAAAGGTGCATAATCCAACCAGACAGGAGTAAAGAAAGGGAAAAACTGAGCTTGTTACATTTACCATTTGTCCTACTTGCATATAGAACTTTATTGTTACTTTGCGTTTATTATGTCTATGCCTTTCAAGTACACTCTGAAGCTAAGTGTACATAACATTAAGTCAAATACTGATAGAAGAAAAATTGCTTTCCCTAAACAAATTCATTATAGACAATGGAAAATCAATCCCCAAATGGATTGTGATTTGCTGTTCAGTTTGCTGTGATAGTTACAGCATTGCTGTTGGTGTACAAACACACAGATTATAGCAGGTCATCACATCTTTCTATACACCAACACTCTCCACCTTGTTTGTCTCTTGCAAATGTTCTATTGACTTAAATAGGGCTAAGGAATTTGGGACTATATTTTCTTCTTTGAGTTATGGAATTAGTTATGAAAACATTCACTTCACCAGGAAGGGAAAGAGACTCACTTAGCTATATCTGCAAGTTTAATCATGTGGTTAATTAATGGAAAAGTCAATCAGAAAAAACAATGCAAGAGTTTCCCAAGCCACCCCTATGATATGGAAAACCTGCCAGCAACATCTGGAAAGTTTTGCATGTGGATTTTTACTGGTTTATGCTCCAGTCCTCAGTTCATCTAAATGATATTGCAGTCAAGGATACTCTGTGTTCAGTTCCCAGGCCTCATATTCAACTATAAAGAGAACATGGCACACTCCTTTTATTCACAAGGCCAAGTGGCTGTCCATTTGCCTTATGACATTCAAGGTGTCTATCAGGGAAGCAAAGAAGACTGGTCTTATTCTTGTGGAAATACTTAAAAATATTTAAATACAAACTGATATTTTGTTAGAATTTTGCTTCCATAGGTGACAAGTGGGAATGAAGAAAGAAAAAGTAATAAATTACAAAATATACACATCCTTTGAAGGACAATGAACCATGGTCTTTCTGACTTTCCCTTCCTAAAATACTTGAAGAATATAACTTCAAATTTCCCAGGGAAGTCATACCCAATAACCATTGAGATAAGATCTATTTATTACATGTTTACTTTTTAAATTTATAAACAGAATATCGAGCCCCTAGTATTTCTCTAATTATCAACTTTTATATTGCCAAATCACACCCATTTTTCTATATTATGTCAAAAGTGTATGTTAGTTGGCACAGAAATGGAACTGTGCTGTGCAGATGAATATATCTCACCATCTTTACAAATTATAGATTAAGACCTTTTAGTTTTGATGCATAAAGGTAAAATAATTATAAAATACATTATATCAAGAATAATAATTATTGTTTAGGTAATAATAATTTTCAAAGGGGAATAATCAACTAAAGAAAAGAAATAGAGGATTGGATTTTCCTGAAAAAGGAAATATTTTTCCCCAATGGATTCTGATAGTGAGATTATATGACAACCACAACATATTTGTTATACTTGCTAAAACCACATGATAATCTCAATAGATGCTGAAAAAGCATTTGTTAAAATTCAACACCCATTTATGATAAAAACTCTCACCAAGTGGTTAGAGAAGGAACATATCTCAACATAATAAAAGCTATATATGATAAACCTACAGCCAGCATAGTACTCAAAGGTGAAAAACTCAAACACTTCCCGTAAAATCTGGGACAAGACAAGGCTGCCCACTATCACCACTCCTATTCAGCATAGTCTTGGAAGTCCTAGCCACAGCAATCAGGCAAAAGAGAGAAATAAAAGGGATCCAAGTTGCAAAAGAAGAGGTAAAAGTGACAATATACACAGATGACATGATACTATATATAGAAAACCCTAAAAGGTCCACACAAAAACTACTAGAGCTGATCGAAGAATTCAGCAAGGTAGTAGGTTACAAGATTAACATACAAAAATCAGTTGCATTTCTTTACACTGATGATAAATCAACAGGAAAAGAAAGCAAAGAAACTATCCCCTTTAAAATAGCACCCAAAGTAATAAAATACCTAGGAATAAATCTAACCAAGGAGATGAAAGAATTATACATCAAAAATTATAAACCATTGATGAAAGAAATTAAAGAAGACTTAAAAAAAGGGAAGGATATCCCACGCTCCTGGATTGGAAGAATCAATATTGTTAAAATGGTCACACTGCTCAAGGCAGTCTACAGATTTAATGCAATCCCTATCAAATTACCTAGGGCATATTTCACAGAACTAGAACAAATCATAATAAAACTTATGTAGAACCATAAAAAACCTAGAATTGCCAAAGCATTACTGAAGAAAATGAAAGAGACTGGAGGAATAACTCTCCAAGACTTCAGGCAATACTATACAGCTACAGTTGTCAAGACAGCATGGTATTGGTACAAAAACAGACATATGGACCAATGGAACAAAATAGAGAGCCCATAAATGAACCCACAAACTTTTGGTCAACTAATCCTCGACAAAGCAGGCAAGAATACACAACGGAATAAAGACAGTCTCTTCAGCAAATGATGTCGGGAAAACTGGACATCAGCATGGAAATCAATGAAGCTAGAACACTCGCTTATACCATACACAAAAATAAACTCAAAATGGATCAAAGTCTTGAACATAAGACAAGATACAGTAAACCTCCTAGAAGAAAATATAGGCAAAACATTATATCTCAAAAATGTTCTCCTAGGGCAGTCTACCCAAGCAATAGAAATAAAAGCAAGAATAAACAAATAGGACCTAATTAAACTTACAAGCTTCTGCACAGCAAAGGAAACCATAAGCCAAACAAAACGACAACCTACGGAATGGGAGAACATGTTTGCAAACGATGAAACCAACAAAGGCTTGATCTCCAGAATATATAAGCAGCTCATATGACTTAATAAGAAAAAAACAAACAACCCAATCCAAAAATGGGCAGAAGACCTAAACAAGAAATTCTCCAAGGAAGACATACAAATGACCAGTAGGCATATGAAAAAATGCTCAATATCACTAATTATCAGAGAAACGCAAATCAAAACTACGATGAGGTATCATCTCATACCAGTCAGAACGGCCATCATTCAAAAGTTCACAAATGACAAATGCTGGAGAGGCTGTGGAGAAAAGGGAACCCTCCTACACTGCTGGTGGGAATGTAGTTTGGTGCAGCCACTGTGGAAAACAATATGAAGATTCCTCAACAGACTAGGAATAGACTTACCATATGACCCAGGAATCCCACTCCTGGGCATATATCCAGAAGGATCCCTACTTCAAAAAGACACTTGCCCCCCAGTGTTCATGGCAGCACTATTTACAATAGCCAAGACATGGAAACAGCCTATATGTCCATCAACAGGTGACTGGATAAAGAAGATGTGGTATATTTACACAATGGAATGCTATTCAGCCATAAAAACCAGCAACATAATGCCATTTGCAGCAACATGGGTGTCCCTGGAGAATGTCATTCTAAGTGAAGTAAGCCAGAAAGAGAAAGAAAAAATACCATATGAGATTGCTCATATGTGGAATCAAAAAACAAAAAATGAACATAAATACAAAACAGAAACATACTCATAGACATAGAATACAAACTTGTGGTTGCAAAGGGGGAGTGGAGTGGGAAGGGACAGATTGGGGGTTCAAAATTTGTAGATACTGACTGGCATATGTAGAATAGATAAACAAGATTATACTGTATAGCACAGGAAAATATATACAAGATCTAGTGATAGCACACAGAAAAAAAATGTGACAATGAATATATGTAAGTTCACGTATAACTGAAAAATTGTGCTCTACACTGGAATTTGACACAGCACTGTAAAATGACTATAACTCAATAAAAAAATGTTAAAATACAATAGTGAAAGTCAGGTCCTTGGAGTTTACAAAGCATAGAAACTCAGAGGGCCTTTGGCTGTTACTTGTTGGTGGCTAATTGTCCCATTACGCAGCAATGATGTTCTTCAAATATTCTTGATATTCCTAATTGATTATTTCTTTATGTACTTTTAAAAATCCTACAAATCAATTAAAATATTAGTTGTCAGATTATCTAGCAAAAATTTTTGTATAAAAATTTTATTATCTAGAGTACATAGGTTTGATAAAAAGTCTTGCTCCGGGAAGTGCCTTACAAAAAGTCAGAGGCCACCTGGAAGCCTTGAACTCACATTAAGGTTTGAAATTCATCTCAATTCTCTTTGTAAGGAATTAAAAGTTTCACTGAAGTCAGTTCTGCCTTGAAGATATCAAACTAATTTTCCAGTAACCCTCTAAAACTTCTATCTTTATTCAAACTGTTTAATATTTTATTATCACTCAACTGCTTTCTGTCCTAAAACTTTACATGCAAAAAGAATACAACACAGACATTTTATTGAAAGTTTAATATTTCAAAACAGATTATAATAGGATATAATTTATTAGTTCTGATTAACATTTTTGAAGTGTCTGACATTCACAATGAACGAGTGCTAATGATACAAAAACGGACATACACGTTCCTGTATTTAAGAGACATCTTGGAATTTATTTTAAATAGACATATAAATATAATTTTAGTAGACTATATAGGATGTAATATAGAGGAGAAAAGATCCAAAGATTTGGATTAATTGCATTATACACACACATACATTCATTCATTCAATAATACAAGAATACATTAATGGAAGGTTTAAGCAATATTATGTATTTTCAGGTTAACATTGTAAATAGCATTATAGTTTCTACCTTTTAGGTTTCAGTGAAAGGAAATCAACAGGAGGCTCAGCGAAGATTTCCATTTCAGTTTTAAAGGCAAAAAATCATGCTGCAGGGTCTTACTTGAGAGTAAGTTATTTGTTCTGGGAATTCTTCTCTTACTAGTTTCAAATAGACGTTGATACAAACTTCTCTTAGACATCTTTGAGAATCTCTCCTACTTCTTGGGTAGGTTTCAGATATCTTTTAAAACACTAGTAGTAAAAAGAGAGTATGTTTCACATGTGACTGCAAATAACTTTGAATCCCAGAAGTGACTATCCATGCTTTCATATAATCAATAGAGCCTTCCTCACACAATGATGATAGCCATCAGGGTCCTCCTGACTCAATAATCTCTTTACATTTTATTATAATAAAAATCCAGATTCACAAGCCTAACGGCAAAAAAAAAAAAAAAAAATCCCTTCAGCACACTACCGTTGAAAGTGTCTACAGGAGTTGAGCTGAGGTCACTTTCCTGGGATCACTAGTCCATCTGAGTCACAGCCAACCCCAAGCCAACCCCAAATGTGGGTTTACTTTATGACAAGCTTGACTTGATAGAGATTGTTACAACTCATATCCTTTACAATCTATTTAACTGTTATGTAACCTAAGTACGAGGATAGTAGAAAACAGTTTAAAGCATTTTCCTTCTAGCAAAATCAAAGAGGACAAAGCACTTCCTTTAGCCATTTTGACTTTATTAAGAGCACTCTGAGTGTGCTTGAAATGATAGAAATGCCACTTCTTATGGCATTTATTTCATAGAACAATATGAGGTGAATATAAATTTCGGAACTAAATCTCTCAAAAACACTTACTTCCTTTGTAAGTACACAATGCAATTTCTTTTTGCACTTATATTGAGGGTATGTAGTTATCAATCTGAAAGAAAAATGTACGGGATTGCTGTAGACTAGAAAAGATTTATAGGATGAGCTCACTTTAAAAGGAGTTAGATTTATGAGTTTTCTTGAGAGACGGAGTACTTCCTTTATTTACTCAGAGGGACAAAAACAACCAAGTGCTCCATAATACTAGACTAAGATCACCAATGGGAAAACAGTAGCTATAGTAAAGATGCACTTTCCTGCATCAAATAAAACATCCATATATGATGAAAAAAATTACGTCTTAGGAAATGAAATTAGAAGCCCCAAGGGACTCAGAAATATATACACTAGAAATTGAATATCACATTACACAGGCCTTCATATTAGGCCTTGTCCACAGAAAAATATCTTGCAACAGCAATTTTATTAAAACACATTAAAATAAAATTATGGTCTAAACATGAAATATAATAATAAATGCTATCTGTGAATATATCAAAAGATACATCCTACTAACCATGAACTAATTTATGAGCTTTTTTCCTCTCAGAGAAAATAAAATACATGCATTCCCAGCTAGCATGAAGTAGAGACCTATATAAGTAAAGTTATCATTTCGTACATATTTTTGGAGACTTATGAAAGTTGATTCTGGCCCAAAGGAAAGATATGTGCTGTTGATATTACTGTATATGTGAGTTGGTGGAACAGATACTTTATAGTGGCTTTTAAAACCAAATTCTAGTTGAAGGATCTACCACTCACTGGCTGGCTGATGCACACGGCAGCCAATACAGCAGCTCTCCTCAATGACCAAGGAAGCCAGGAACTGGTTGGGCCTTGCTGCTTGTAATCAGAGATTCGCTTTCATCAATTTTACTCAAAGCCACTGATATTTACTTTGTAAGTCTTGGTGCTAGCACTTTTGAGAACGTGTGCAATCATTGACAGCTAATTCATGACTGCTGCCTTAGACAAAAACAATTAGAAGATGCCATTGACCTTAAGATGTATCTCAGTTTGTGATTGTAACATATGAAAACTATATGTAACATAAAGGAGTATAGCATACTGTTTACTGACATCAATCTGGAAGATTTACTTTCACAATGTATCCATATATCAAATCACCATGTTGTGAACTTCAAAGATCTCACAAGTTTATTTGTCAATTATACCTCAATAAAACTGAAAAAAGTCTTCAGAATTTTATATTTTCCATTGGATTAAGTATCTTTCAAAAAGTGTTTTTCCTTTTTAAACAACTGAAAGACATCAAGCACATAAACAAATTTCATTTTCCTAACAAAACAAATTTTTACATTATTTCTCCCATGTGTTAACTATGACAATATTCTTTTCCTAAATTGTTTTTTAGTTCAGGAATTGCAACAGAAAGTTTCAACAGTTTGAAAGTTGAGAATTATTTTGTTCCTTAAAAGGAAAAATAGATTTCATTTTACAAAGACAGATTGTCCTCTTAATTGAAAAAAACAAAACAAAACAAAACAAATCAAAACAAAAACTAAGGATCTACTTCCCCACAAAGAGAATGTTTGGAATCTAAGATGTACATTTGGGTGATTTCACCAGGATATTTCCAAGAGTTAGTCAAAATCAGACCATTCAAACTTGTGGTTGCCAAAGGGGCGGAGGGTGGGAAGGGATAGACTGGGATTTCAAAATTGTAGAATAGATAAACAAGATTATACAGTATAGCACAAGGAAATATATACAAAATCTTATGGTAGCTCATGGAGAAAAAAATGTGACAATGAATATTATATATGTTCACGTATAACTGAAAAATTGTGCTCCACACTGGAATTTCATACAACATTGTAAAATGATTATAAATCAATAAAAAATGTTAAAAAAAAATCAGAGCACTCAAAGCACAATGAATTCCCTAAAGTAAACCATGTATTTAGTTATTTGAAGGTATCTGTGTATGACATGCAGCATTTCAGAGATTAATGAAACTGACTATAAAAACAAATACATAGTCCTAAAATATGACTCTTAATTTTCATGATTAAAAATGTGTTTTTATTTCTTTCTTGGGCCACTTTGGAGCTCTTTCACTATTAAAACTATGTTAGCTCTCTAGATGTGATTAATCTGCAAGTCAAAGAGTAGCTCCTTTATTAAAGAAGGATTCTGCTAGCCAAGGCCAGCCCACCTGCATGGCTCTAAGTTAACATCATCGAAAGCAATTCACTGTCCTGCACTTCTCTGCACATGGAGGTTGTTTCTGAGTCTATTAAGCTCACTAAATCTCTTTTTTTTTTTTCCAAGTTAAGTGGGCAAGATTCTCAACTTTGCAACATATACAACATCTTTTAATTGTCAGAAAAATCACTTCATATCTATTTTGAGCCTATCTTATGTTAAGGTAGTGGCTAGAGGGATGGGGAGGGGAGTATGTACCTCTAGTTCAAGCCATTGGTTCACAAAAATAAAGCCTTGAGATCCTTCATTTGTATCTCATGTCTTCTTCCAGTTCCTGTTCTTTCCTTGCTGCTTCTTGGACATAGCTTTGGGATATAGTGATCTCTCAGCTCCTTTGATGTCATCCTAAGATAATGAAATCTTCTGTACCCTATGCCTAAATGAAGAATATAAAGATTTCTCTTTTTGGAAGAGGGAGTAGCTTGCTGCTTTTTACAGAATTTGCCCAAGAAGCTGAACAAAAAAATTTTATGTAGCCCATTAATCTTGTTGTGCTAATCTTTTCATCTCTCCTGATACTAAATATCTATCATAATCTCCTAAAAGATCCACCAAACTCATTTCTAATTTCCTGCCTTCCTCCCATTCATTATTCCTGTCCCTTCATCTCTTTTCTTTCCCCTCCATTTTTCCCTGTCCTTCCTCCCTCTCTCCCTCCCTCCCTTCTTTCTTTCCTTTCTATCTTCCTTCCTTCCTTCCTACCATTTTTCTGAATGAACACATTTCTTGCCTAAGATAATTAATATAAAGCCTATTAGCTTCTTGAAGAATGTGTGTAAAGAATAGGAAATTTTAAGAAAAATGGGCTCCGGTTGATTTCATCTAAATATTAGCCTGCCACATCTGTGCTATTACACAGTCCAGAATTAAATCCTGAGTAAGAGGACTTGGGAACAACTCATAAAATAATGAAACTTACTCAAATAGATGATCCTAATTACTTCATTTTTGTTCTTCTTTCTTAGAAAAGATATAATGTCCATGGACCTAGAATGGCTGTGATTGGAAGTAAAAAATGTGAAAAACAAAAGGAGGGAAAAAACAGAAGTATATGCACAGGTAAAGAATAGTAAGAGAGAGTTTGAAAGATGCTTATGTAGAATATGGTTGTTATGTGGCTGAGGAATGTGTTAAACCTGCAGCAACTCAGTCATACTTTTTTTTCCAGATTCCAGACCTAAAAGTGAGCCTAACCTATAAATCCTTGTCTTTACTTCCCCAAGTGTATCCTCCAGATGGCCTGAACTCTCTAAGCAGTCAATGTATTCTGTGTGTTTTGCTATGTGGGGGACCAGATTTGAAAAGTTCACCCTTTTCATTCTGATTGCTCTTTGTGGATGCTTCTTCCTTTGACTCTACAGAGAATATGTCATATAATGTCATTCTGGACACTTTTAATAAATTAATGGTAGTCAAGTTCACACAAAAGAGAGAAGCCAAAAAGACAGGCATAGAGGAATCTAGGGGAATAAGGTAGAAATACTTACATGACTAGTCTCCCTTCGATTTTATGGTGGAATTTTTATAGTTAATCAATTTAGTTATTCATTAAACATATATTTAACATACATTTAAAACCCACTGTGTGACCAGTATGTTTTCAAATGCTAAAATTTGGAAAATTGGCCCCAGAAGTCAAAAGGATCTGGTTCAAAATCTTAGAAGCTATGTATATGCATATAAGTGATTCTTCATCTATAAAATAACAGTATCTCCCACTTTTTAGAGTTACTTTGAAGATTAAATAAGAGAAAGCACTTAATGCTTATGAGAGTGCTTGATTTATAAAGGATGTGTCAGAATTACTAAGTTCAGTTTACCATACCCCATCTCAGACAGAAGAGACTCAGTCTTTGTTCAGAGTTAGGGAAATACTCCAAGAGATCAGAAAAAGCTCCATAAAATGAATTATTTTTAAGCAGAGTCTCTGTTGTGTTTATTCAGATTTTTAAATCAATTTTATTTTACTTTTATAAAATAGCTTTCTGATTATTAGAAAATTGTATATTAGAAAATTATATACGCCCAGTGTAAAAAAGTCAAGTATCAGAGCTAATATTGATTGAGGGTAAATTAAGTGCTTGGTTGCATGTCTTAATCTTTGCTACAGCACCAGGTTTTGAAACTGATTCTGTTATTGAATTTTCAAAACAATCCTATGAGCTAAGTTTTATTATTATTTTAACGTGAGAGATGAAAAATCTGAAGCACAAAATGGTTACATTAATAGTCCTGGGATACGGAATTGTGATGCCAAGTGCCGACAGCAAAAATCAGCAAAATTCTACTACAGAGAAATAACCACTGACAGTATGTCAGCTAATTCTGCGCTTAGATTAAACTGCAGTGGCATGTACGTGGAATAGTGTGTAAATGAACTGTTCTTATAATGAAGATCTCTCTTCTGCCTTTTTCTCTCAGTAGCATTTTTCAAAAGTAACTTTAATTTGAATAGTTACAGGTACACAATCTTATTTTTAGTAGCTGCATCATATTCCATTGTACATGTCACTCATTTTTTTAAACCAGTTTTCTGATGATGTAAAGTTGTTTCCAAACTTTCACTTTTGTGGGAAACATGAGTCACTAACCTTATGACAATATTTTTTTCTTCACCATTTCTAAGATAAGTAGATTTGCTGAATCAAGGGTTTGAATTTACTGATAACATATTGACAACTATCCAGTAGAGCACTAGAACTGATTTACAAGATCATTTCACAATGTTCATTCTCTGTATCTTGACCAAATCTCTGTATTTATAATTATACATATATGCATATATATGTATATAATCTAAGTAATCTCTATAATTATAATAAATCCTATAGTCAATGAAGAAAAGTCTGTTATGTTAACCTGAATCTCCTCAGGATTAATCACTTTGAACATTTTTCAGTGTGATAAGAGACTTTCAGTGTATTTCATTTATAGTAGTTTTTAGTTTATTAGAGATTAAATTTTTCCTGTAGAAATTGCATTGCAAATATATTTTATCCCTTTTATTTTCAACACTGTTTAAGTTGTTTGTACAGGTGTTTAAAATGTTGTGTGTTAAAATATATCATTATTTACTTTTCTGATTTCTATTTTCCATATTATAAATGAACATGCTTTCCTTAAAACATTATGACAAAAGTTGATCCATGCTTTATTTTAGTACTTTTGTTGCTTTATTTACTAGATCTCAATATTTGATAAATCTGGGATTATTTTTTGGTAAAATATATGAAGTAGCAATTCACATTAACATTTCCCATTAATGATAAACCAGTTGTCTCAATCACATTTATGAAATGGTCATATTTTCCTCACTGATTAAAAATGACAACTCTGTGCTTACTACATTTCTACCTATGTTTGGAATAGACTTTTATTCTGTTTTATTGATACATTTGTCTAGTCCTAGTTCTATTAATAAGAAACTCCATCCCTGCCTTCAACCATTATTCTTTATTAGTTAAGGATATTTTGACTCTGTTTTCCAAATGAAATAATATGTATATGTTTACCACATACAAAATATTTCCTTTTACCCTTTTTATGTTTAACATACAATTTGTACTTGAGTAAATATCATATTTAAAACATAGAGTCTTCTGCAATAACATTTGTGGAATTTTTCAAATTTATTCAACATTTCTTGAATATTGTTCAGCAGAATTTTACTTTTTTAAAAAATAGAGATCTTACACATTTCTTACAAGTTTTATCACCAAGTCTCTTTACATCAGACCAGGATGGAGGTTTGGATTGGAAGGTGATAAAGGGAACATTCTAAATTGAAGAAACAAAGACATAGAACTAGGCACAAATACATAAAACAAATATGTTGTAAGACAGTATAGGACCTTCAAACTAATAAGCATGATTGCTGGACTGATCAGTTAAAGGAGCACTTATTTTTTTCACTGACTGTGACTGTACATTAAGGGATGTGATATTGTGATTTACAATAAGAAATATATATTTGGTTTTTGTCCCCTTTTCTGGCATGGAATTCCTAATAAAATGTTTGGAATTTCAGAAGTAATAAAAACTTAAAAATGTTTTTGTCATGTTAATAGGGTGACTTTTGGACCTAACCTAAGGATGGGTGATAGTTGCCAGGGGTACCAACCATGTGATTGGAGGACTGGACCTTTCACTCCCACCATCCCTCCTCCCCACCCCTCCTCCTCCTCGCCCTCCTTTTCCTCCTAGGAGGTGAAAGGTGCTGGAGGTTGAATCAATATGATTTAATCAATCATGTCTATGTCATGTAATGTTGACTTTAAATAAATGGACCTCCAGATTTATCTCCAAGAAAAATGGGTTTATTCAGGATCAGCAGATAATTGTAATTCAGGATCTGCAGCCATGAATATGGCAGAGATGATAGCTTACACAATGAAACTGAAATTTTAAGGAATTATTTAAAAGAAAATCAGATGCCAGGCTTTTAAAGATAAGCTCTTGGATTTTTGAAACTGCAAGCAATATTGTGTGTGACTATGCATAAAGTCTGGGCATTATTTTAGCACATATTTCATGCTAAAAGACTTCAATGTACACTGACAGCTCTTGGTAATACATTCTGGGATAAATATAAATCTAGGTACTTATATTTTTAAATCTTGCCAAAGTCAACAAAAGTGAATGAAATACTCTATAGCAAGGCATTTTCTAATTGTTTTCCAAAAATCATTTATGCAGAAACAAAACACTGCCAGAGGAATTTCAAAATAAAAAGGCTTTTTAAAAGTTTTAAATATAAGAATACATCTAAATAAAAAAATATGATAAACACAGCTATTCTTACCCATTCTCAGTCCAAACCTATTTCTAATCCAAAAGACTTTGCTTATTTTTTCAAGGTGAGCATAAATATGCATGCAAAATGCAAAAGACCTTGATATTTTACAAATTTTGACCTTTTTGAGTATGCCTCATGAATTTATTCTCCTATCTTGCCATTGGAGTTCACTTTCTCATATCTTGAGTCCATGTATTTACTGACGGTTTAAATTAGTTACCAACACCTCTCCATAAGAGGGTATTTCTGTCTGCCTTTGTCTATAATTGACTTTATAACTTTTTTCTTCATTCTAGAATAAATTAGTAGTGCTTCTCTGAGCACACTTTACTCTCTGAATCACATTGGAAACGAGTTTCTAAGCTTGGTGCCCTGAAGTATAGAGAAGCCTTTCACACCCTCCGATGTAATTCTAAATTTTAGTTTTTTAATTTTGTTTTCTTTTGGCTTTTTGTTTGCTTGTTTGTTTTAACAAGCACTTTAATATCAGAAAAATATGTTTAGTTGGATCCTGTCACATATCATTACATGAAGTCAGGGAAATAAAGGCTTTGAGAATTTCACAAAAGCTTTCCTTATATGTCAGCATAGCAAATAAAATAATGACACAATAGAATTCTGCAAAATGTTGCCATTATTATTATTAATAATCACATTACTGTCCAAAGATGTTCTCCTTAGAATTATTTCTCAGTCAATAAACAAGTTATATCATTAATCAATAAGAACAAAAAAAGAAAGTAACATTGTGATTTTATGATGGGCTTGGAGCAGAAAACTGAAAAATCCACATTGAGGATCCATGATCCTAACCATGGGAGAGTCTTAGAAATAACCAAGGATTCTGTAGGCAAGTGTCTAAATCCCACAGAATGAATAAAAATGTGATTTTATTGTTTTGGACACTGGCTGGTAAACCTGAGTATTGTGTCTATGTGATAATGCTATCAATTTCAAACTTTTCTAAATAACACTAATATTGCCATCATTATAATTGGACAAGGTGAACACCAGTTTGAAGGTAAGTCTCTGAAAAAGCACCTAAAATGATATTTTCTTATTAATAAGTATGATTCTGTTACTTAAAGAAAACGATAGAAATAAAAAAGGAGGAGAGGGAGGAAAATTAACATGGAGACGTATTTTATTTGTTTTGCTAGCCACTTTCACTCGCATGGGAAAGTGTACTGACTTCACAATAAACCTGCAAATCTTCATAATATTTTAGATAATGAACTCACAAGGATGTCTCATAAAGCTGGTTTTTAATAGAGCCAAGTTCCTATAACAGTAAAGCCAGTGCCCTTTCCACCACACCATGTCATTGGGGCTGGGAGGCCTTGCTCCATCAGTTTGTTCATTTCTGGAAATTTGTAAAAAGTTAATTAACGGAAAACTCAGTTACGTAGAGTTGGGAGACCAGAAGTGAGCCCTCTCATTACCTATGAAGATAGCAGAGAGCAACAGGAGAAACAACTTCCTTTTCTTTCCTTGCAAAAACTCAGTCAACGAGAGACAGTAACAACTCAGCCAATGAAAAGCTGCGGACTCTGCTTATAGCCCTCCCAACTTCCTTTTCCTCTCTAGGAAATAGTTCTCCCCATTTTAGCTGGGGGTTTGCATGTGGCTTGATGTGGTGGCAGGCCCCAGATTGCAATTCTCTGATGATCCTGAAAAAATCCATCTTTGCTAGAGAAATATCTGACAGTCTATTTGTTTTAGGCCAACAAGTCTAAAGCAAATGTCAGTTATCATAGGAGGTAATTATTTCAATAAAAATCATGTGACTAAAACTGTCTTGCTAATGTAATATGTTTATCTCCGTGTAGATAATATTTCCTCATATAGTGATGGTATATAACCTTAAAAAATGTATGAATTCAGTAAAATTTTTAAAAATCTTACGGAAGACCAAAATATATGATTTCAAAATTACAATAAAACTCTTCACACATGTTTTAAGTTTACTTCATTTGGAAACTATCATTTAGAAATTATTTAATTAACAGACTTTCTTGAAATAACTTAGGAACTTTTGGTGGGATGTGAGGAAGAGCACCAGACTAACACGATAAAATTTACACTAACTTTTTTTGCCATATATTACTTTTTCAGCACTTAAAAGTCCTAGAAAATATAAATTAATCATAATTAGTCTTTTCCCTTTATTTTAAAATATCAGAGAAACAGCTTTTTTCTTCAGTGGAGAATTAAATGAGATAGCTCTTGCTTTATTCTAACACCCTTTACTTTCAAATTTCATATTAATCATTAGTACTATGTTTCTGCATGCTATTGTTTTTCTGTATTCTCTGGTACAATATCATTTCACTCCTCAATCAGTAAGTATGTTATTAAAGATAAAACAGTATGTTTCTGTGTGTTTTGAATCTGTGTGTGTGTATTAAGGAACGTGCTTACATATGTTATAATCAGATTGATAAATCAGGAGCTAACAATACATTGAAATTTAGTTACTTGATTCATACAACAAATTTTAAGTTAGCACTATTATATAACAGATACTAGATTTGTTGCAGAGGTTATAACAGTGAATTAAGTACTTAGAGGCCTTGTTAACTGAAGCTTAAAATCTAGCCTGGGAGGTGGTTGTGCAAGGAAAATTGTACTAATACAAAAAAAATGACAAATTTTGCTACATGATGGGTACCATGAAGAAAAAGTAACCACCAGTTTGCTCAAAATAGATCTGGTTTATTCCTCTTGTGCTTACATGTATATATCATATATATTTCTCCTCATTCCATATTTTATATATTTCTAATTTCTCTTTTTCTTAATTAGAGTAGCTAGTGATTTTTATAGATATGGTAGGTTATTTATTATTTCTGAGTGCTTTGTTTTCTACTCATAACATATATATGTTTTATTTATATAATATGATATATATGATATATCACATATATAATATTTATATATATTTTTCTGAGCACTGCTTTTGCTTTTTAAATATGTAAAAGTTCAAAGATGTCATGAGGCAAGTCATTGAATTCCCTTCCACAAAGCAACAACTATGCTCTCTCTTCTATAGTTCTCTTTTCCAGGTGACATTGGGAGTACAGCAAGATTTCACTTTGATAAATTTAGGTACCAAGAAAATCCATAATGTAATTCAGCAGCAGTGCTCAATATATAAGAAACTATTTCCAAACAAGACACCAAACATAAAACTTGCTTTGGAAAATTTAAGTCTCATTTAGGTCCAAAAATATCAGCTGAAATGTGATACACTATATCATGATTTCCTTTTTTACTTTTAGTTATGTTTATTCCTTTACAACTTTTCATAACCTGTGAAATTAACCAGGTCAATAACATAAAAGTCAATGTTAATGATCCACTCTTCTTAGTCATTGGCATTCATTCTATTATTACAAAATTCCACTTCTCTCATCTTATTACATTTAGAGTAAATACACACAACCTTGCCTCCAATGTCATCACCCTAGTATAAGTCATCAATTCTGGCCTGGGTAGTTGGAATAAGTCCTTGTTTGTATCCTTGAATTCACATTTGTAGTTCTCAAAGCATTCTTGCACAGTAGCCAATATGATCTTTATAAACATAAATCTGATAATGGGACTCCAAATTAAAACATCTCTATGGTAAAATTCCTGGAAGATATCACACGGGGAAATCTAGATGACCTCGGGTCTGACTATGACTTTTCGATACAATACAAAAGGCATGAGCCATGAAACACATAACTGATAAACTGCACTTCATTAAAATTGAAAATTTCTTCTCTGCAAGAGACAATGCCAAGAGAATGAGAAGAAAAACCGCAGACTGGGAAAATATTTGCAAAAGATATATTTGATAAAGAACTGTTATGCTAAATATACAAAGAACTGTTAAAACTCCACAATAAAAAAGCAGCCTGAATCATAAATGGACCTTGACATACACCTCATCAAAGAAGATATACAGATGGCCATAAGCAAGTGAAAAGATGCTCCATGTCATATGCCATCAGGGAAATGCAAATCAAAACAACAAGATACCACTACATATCATTAGAATGGCCAAAACCTGGAAAACTGACAAAACCAAATGCTAGTGAGGATGTGGAGCAACAGAAACTCTCATTCATTGCTGGTGAAAATGCAAATGTTTCAGCCACTTTAGAAGAGAGTTTGGTTGTTTCTTATAAAATTAAATATACTCTTAGCATATGACTCAGCAATCATTCTTTGTGGTAATTACCCAAAGGAGTTGAAACTTATATCCACACAAAAGTTGCACATGAATGTTAATAGCAGCTTTATTCATAATTGCCAAAACTTGGAAGCAACGAAGATGTCTTTCAGTAAGTGAATAGATAAATAAACTGTGGTACATCTAGGCAACAGAATATTATTCAGTACTGAAAAAAAGAGTTATCAAGCTGTGAAAAGACATAGCAGAAACTCAAATGCATATTACTAAGTGAAAGAAGCCATCTATAAAGGCTACATATTATGTGATTCCAACTATACGACATTCTGGAAAAGGCAAAACTATGGAGACAACAAAAAGGCAGTGGTTTCTGATGTCTGAGGGAGTAGAGAGCTGAATAGAAAAAGCTCAAAAAGGATTTTAAGGCAGTGAAAATACTCTGTGTGATACCATAACGATGTATACATATCATTATAAGTTCATCCAAACCTTAGAATGTACAACATCAAGAGTGAACAGTAACATAAACAGTAGTCTCTGAGTGAATATGATGTGTCAATGTGAGTTCACCAAAGTACCACTCTGCTGGGGAATGTTGATAACGGGGGATGCTGTGCATGTGTCAGGGAAGGATGTATACTGGAAATCTCTGTACCTTCCCCTCATTCTTGCTATGAATCTAAAACTGCTCTTAAAAATTAAGTCAACAACACACAATCTCCATGGCTTTACATTCTCCTAAAGATAATTCTGAAATCATTAACATCAACTGTAGGTCCTTATGGTGAATAGAGTTCCACCTATAGAACTAATTTCATTTTACTCCACCTTTGCCTCTCTTAATTTGGTCCTTTTATTAAGGTCTCATACATGCCAACCTCTTTTTCCATCTGGCAATCCTGTGCATGTGGTTCATTTTGCCTAGAATATCTATATGTTTATCTCTTTCTCCTTTACCAGGTATCAATCTTTGTGTCATTTTTCTCAAGAGAGGCATAAAATAACCATTCAATATGTGGGATCTGTTTCTTTCCTCTAATTTAACATAAGTTGTAATAACACATTTTTGATATATATATATATATCTCCATTAGTATAGCATTAGCCCCATTTGGCAAGAATTGTTTGTTTATTTATCAATGTATGTCCAGAAATTCCTAGCATAGCGACTAGCCCATAGTCACTCAAAAATGTTGCTTTTGACTAACTGATTGAATATTACTTTACTGTTAGTAAATTTCTTTCATATCATTGCCTTATATTGTCTTTATAGCAGTCATGGCTGGCAGGTTAGCTTTATTCATATATTGCAGATAAAAAAGCTAAATATTAGAAAGCATTCTAAATCCGAGAGTAATATAAATTCAGAAGGTAAGATATTTACATTTACATTCCCCATTAATTTCATTGGTATATGTTCATTTGTATTTCTGTGAAGAACTATTAAATTGGACAAGTCAAGAAATCTATGACAATCATTGGTTGAGCTGTCTATAAAATTTTTTAAACATTTTTATTGATTTATAATCATTTTACAATGTTGTGTCAAATTCCAGTGTTCATCACAATTTTTCAGTTATACATGAACATATATATATTCATTGCCACATTTTTTTCTCTGTGAGCTACCATAAGATTTTGTGTATATTTCCCTGTGCTATACGGTATAATCTTGTTTATCTATTGTACAATTTTGAAATCCCATCTATCCCTTCCCACCCTCTGTCCCCTTGGCAGCCACAAGTTTGTATTCTATGTCTATGAGTCTATTTCTGTTTTGTATTTACACTTTTTTGTTGTTGTTGTTTTTGTTTTTGTTTTTGTTTTTGTTTTTTAGATTCCACATATGAGCGATCTCGTATGGCATTTTTCTTTCTCTTTCTGGCTTACTTCATTTAGAATGACATTCTCCAGGAGCATTCATGTTGCTGCAAATAGTGTTACGTTGTTGGTTTTTATGGCTGAGTAGTATTCCATTGCATAAATATACCACACCATCTTTATCCAGTCACCTGTTGATGGACATTTAGGCTGTTTCCATGTTTTGGCTATTGTAAATAGTGCTGCTATGAATATTGGGGTGCCGGTGTCATCCTGAAGTAGGGTTCCTTCTGGATACAAGCCCAGGAGTGGGATTCCTGGGTCATATGGTAAGTCTATTCCTAGTCTTTTGAGGAATCTCCACAGTTTTCCATAGTGGCTGCACCAAACTGCATTCCCACCAGCAGTGTAGGCGTGTTCGCCTTTCTCCGCAGCCTCTCCAGCATTTGTCATTTGTGGACTTTTGAATGATGGCCATTCTGACTGGTGTGAGGTGATACCTCATTGTAGTTTTGATTTGCATTTCTCTGATGACTAGTGATATTGAGCATTTTTTCATGTGCCTATTGATCATTTGTATGTCTTCCTTGGAGAATTGCTTGTTTAGGTCTTCTGCCCATTTTTGGATTGGGTTGTTTATTTTTTTCTTATTGAGTCATGTGAGCTGCTTATATATTCTGGAGATAAAGCCTTTGTTGGTTTCATTTGCAAAAATTTTCTCCCATTCCGTAGGTTATCTTCTTGTTTTACTTATGGTTTCCTTTGCTGTGTAGAAGCTTGTAAGTTTCATTAGGTCCCATTTGTTTATTCTTGGTTTTATTTCTTCTAGGAGAAAATTTTTGAGATGTATGTCAGATAATGTTTTCCCTATGTTTTCCTCTAGGAGGTTTATTGTATCTTGTCTTATGTTTAAGTCTTTGATACATCTTGAGTTTATTTTGGTGTATGGTGTAAGGGAGTGTTCTAACTTCATTGTTTTGCATGCTGCTGTCCAGTTTACCAAACCATTTGCTGAAGAGACTGTCTTTATTCCATTGTATATTCTTGCCTCCTTTGTGGAAGATTAGTTGACCAAAAGTTTGTGGGTTCATTTCTGGGATCTCTATTCTATTCCTTTGGTCTATCTGTCTGTTTTTGTACCAATACCATGCTGTCTTAATTACTGTAGCTCTATAGTGTTGTGTGAAGTCTTGGAGAGTTATTCCTCTAGCCTCTTTCCTTCTCTTCAGTAATTCTTTGGCAATTCTAGGTCTTTGATGGTTCCATATAAATTTTATTATGATTTGTTCTAGTTCTGTGAAATATGTCCTGGGTAATTGGATAGGGATTGCATTAAATCTGTAGATTGCCTTGGGCAGTGTGACCATTTTAACAATATTGATTCTTCCAATACAGGAGCATGGGATATCTTTCCATTTTTTAAAGTCTTCTTTAATTTCCTTCATCAATGGTTTATAGTTTTCTGTGTATAATTCTTTCACCTCCTTGGTTAGATTTATTCCCAGATATTTTATTACTTTGGGTGCTATTTTAAAGGGGATTGTTTCTTTACTTTCTTTTTCTGTTGATTCATCGTTAGTGTAAAGAAATGCAACTGATTTTTGAACGTTAGTAGCTTTTGTGTGGACCTTTTAGGGTCTTCTATATATAGTAACATGTCGTCAGCATATAGTGACACTTTCACCTCTTCTTTTCCAATTTGGATCCCTTTTATTTTTCTCTCTTGCCTGATTGCTGTGGCTAGGACTTCCAGGACTTTGTTGAATAGGAGTGGTAATAGTGAGCAGCCTTGTCTTGTCCCAGATTTCAGTGGGAAGCTTTTGAGTTTTTCACCATTGAGTACTATGGTGGCTGTAGGTTTGTCATGTATAGCTTTTATTATGTTGAGATATGTTCCCTCTGTACACACTTTGGTCAGAGTTTTTATCATAAATGGGTGTTGAATTTTATCAAATGCTTTTTCTGCATCAGTTGAGATGATCATGTGGTTTTTGTCCTTTCTCTTGTTGATGTGATGTATTACATTGATTGATTTGTGTATGTTAAACCACTTTTGTGTCCGTGGGATGAACCCCACTTGGTCATGATGTGTAATCTTTTTTATGTGCTGTTGGATTCTATTTGTTAATATTTTGGTGAGGATTTTTGCATCTATGTTCATCAGTGATATTGGTCTGTAATTCTCTTTTTTGATAGTGTCTTTGCCTGGTTTTGGTATCAGGGTGACGGTGGCTTCATAGAATGAGTTTGGGAGTATTCCCTCCTTCTCAATCTTCTGGAAGAGTTTGAGAAGGACTGGTATGAGTTCTTCTTTGTATGTTTGGTAGAATTCCCTGGTGAAGCTGTCCGGTACAGGACTTTTATTTGTAGGGAGGTTTTTTATTGCCAATTTGATTTCATTTCTAGTGATTGGTTTGTTCAAGTGGTCAGTTTCTTCTTGATTCAGCCTTGGTGAACAGTATGTTTCCAGAAACTTGTCCATCTCCTCTAGGTTATCCAGTTTGGCTCCATATAGTTTTTCATAATATTCTCATATGATATTCTCTATTTCTATTTTATTTGTTGTAATTTCTCAATTTTCCTTTCTTATTTTGCTAATTTGTGCTCTCTCTTTTCTTTCTTTGTGAGTTTGGCCAGAGGTTTGTTGATTTTATTTACTTTTTCAAAAAAACAGCTTTTGGTTAGGTTGATTTTTTCTATGGTCTTGTTCATCTCTATTGTATTTATTTCCCACCTCATCTTTATAATTTCCTTCATTCTGCTGCCTTTTGGGGCTTTTTGTTCTTCTTTTTCTAATTCATTCAGCTGGTAGGTTAAATTGTTTATTTGAGATTGTTCTTCTTTTTTGAGGAAGGCCTGTATCACTGTAAACTTCCCTCTTAGCACTGTCTTTGCTGTGTCCCATAGATTTTGAGTGGTTGTGCATTCATTGTCATTTGTCTCAAGGTATTTTTTAATTTCGGCTTTGATTTCCTCATTGACCCATTGGTTTTTTAATAACATATTGTTTAATCTCCATGCTTTCCTTTTTTTATCCTTTGTTTCTCTGTTGTTGATTTCTAGTTTCATGGCATTGTGGTCAGTAAAGATGCTTGAGATAATTTCTATCTTCTTAAAATTGTTGAGGTTTCTTTTGTGCCCAAGTACATGACCAATCCTAGAAAATGTTCCATGTGCACTTGAAAAGAATGTATACCTATTTTTTGGGGGTGTAATGCTCTGAAAATATCCACCAAATCTAGTTTTTCTATTGTAGTATTTAATTTCTCTGTTCCCTTATTTATTTTCTGTCTGGAAGATCTGTCTAGTGATGTTAATGCAGTGTTAAAATCTCCAACTGTGATTGTATTCCCATCAATATCCCCCTTTATCTCTGTTAGTAATTCTTGTATGTACTTAGGTGCTCCTATATTGGGTGCATATATATTAATGAGTGTAATATCCTCATCTTGTATCACTCCTTTAATCATTATAAAATGTCCTTCTTTATCTTTCTTTATGGCCTTTGTTTTAAAGTCTATTTTGTCTGAAATCAGTACTGCAACACCTGCTTTTTTGGTTTTTCCATTTGCATGGAATATCCTTTTCCATCCTTTCACTCTCAATCTATATGTGTCCTTCTCCCTAAAGTGGGTCTCTTGTATGCAGCATATTGAAGGTTCTTGCTTTATTATCCAGTCTGCCCGTCTATGTTTTTTGACTGGAGCATTTAGTCTATTAACATTTACAGTAATTAATGATAGATGTGTGTTTATTGCCATTTTGAACTTCTCTTTTCAGTTGATTTGGTATTTCCTCTTTGTTCCTTTCTTCTTCCTTTTGTGGTTTGGTAATTTTCCTTTGTATTTTCATGGATTTTATTTAATTTTTGTGACTCCCTTCTAAGTTTTTGGCTTGTTATTACCCTTTTTCATAAATCTATTAGCCCATTACTATAACTGTTTTCATTAAACTGATAGTAACATGATCTCAAACCCATCCTACTGAGAAAAAAAAAAATTTAAAAAAGAAAGAAAAAAATATTCTATATTTCCCTGCCTCCCTCTCCCACTCTCAATGATTTGTATGTCTTCTTTTATAATTTTGTGTTTATTTTATTTGTAATTCATGAGTTATCACCTTTCCAGTTGTGAGTTTCTCATTTCTGTAGCATCCTGCTGCTTTTCTATTTAGAATAAGACCTTTCAATATTTCTTTTAGCATGGATTTAGTGTTGCTAAACTCCTGCAGCTTTTTCTTTTCTGTGAAATTCTTTATCTCTCCTTCTATCCTAAAGGATAGCCTTGCTGGATAAAGTATCCTAGGCTGCATCTTTTTTTCATTCAGGGCTTTGAATATATCTTGCCACTCCCTTCTGGCCTGTAGTGTTTGTGTAGAGAAATCAGCTGAGAGCCTTATGGGGGTTCCCTTGTAACTTACTCTTTGCTTTTCTCTTGCTGCCTTTAGAATCATTTCTTTATCCTTGACTCTGGCCATCTTGATTATGATATGTCTTGGTGTGGGTCCATTTGGGTTCTTCCCGTTTGGGGCCCTCTGAGGTTCCTGTACTTGGATATCTGATTCCTTCTTTAAGTTTGGGAAATTTTCAGTCATGATTTCTTCAAAAACCTTTTCAATCCCCTTTGATCTTTCTTCCCCTTCTGGGACCCCTATTATGCAAAGATTGGCACACTTTGTATTATTCCATAGGTCCGTTATGCTACTTTCATTATTTTTTATTTCTTTCTCTTGTAGCTCTTCTGATTGGGTGCTTTCTATTGTCCTGTCTTCTAGGTCACTAACTTGTTCCTCTCCCTTATCTAGTCGACTTTGCACAGCTTTTAGATCATTCCTCATCTTAGTCAATGAGTTTACCCATTCTACTTGGCTCTTCTTTATAGCTTCAATTTCATTTTTGACATATATTATATCTCTAAACACTATCTCTTTTAATTCCTTCAGCACTTTGATCACTCCTTTTTTGAAATCTTGATCTAGTAGGTTATTGACATCTATTTCACTGATTGTTCTTTCAGGGGATTTCTCTTGTTCTTTTAATTGGGAAAGGTTTCTCTGCTTCTTCATTTTGCTCATACCTCTCTGGCACTGTGATTTATGGAGTATCAGTTACCTATTGTGGTCCTTAAGTAGTTTATCTATCTAATGCCTATGTAGGAATAAGACTTAGGAAAAAAAGAAAAATATAAGAGAGAGAAAGAATTTTAAAAGAAGAGAGAAAAAAAGGCTTGAAAACAGTGTATAATGAATAATAGAAGAGCAAGCTGAAGCAGGATAGCAATCAGGTTGAGACTTCCTTTTAAAACCTTTAAAAAAGGGGGAAAAGATGAAAAGATGTATTTGAAACCTGTGTTCAACCAATAACAGGACATCAAAACCCAAGAGAAATAAAAATGAATTAAGAAGTAAAAATTAAGAAGGTAATAGAAAATAGAACAGATAAAAACAGATTTAAAAAAAAAAAAAAAGGGTGGTGTGTCGGTGTTCTTCTGGAATCTGTGTGCTTTTAATGTGAAGTCTTTCTGTCTTAGTCCTGTTTTGGAAGCTCAGCTTGCTGTTTCCAGAGGCCCTCCATTGGCGCCCTCTTCTGTGCTGCTCCCAGCACCTGTCAGCAAGCAGATCGCGCCTCCTCCTAACACTGGGTCAGGTGCAGCTCTCCTCTGCTGTGGGCGGGCGGGTCACTGCCTCTCCCGATGCCGCAGTCAGATGTTGCAGACTGGCCAGGTAGGAGGGCAGGTTGCGCCCCCCCCAGCACCGCTGTCAAGGGCTGCGTTCCTGCCCAAAATGCGGGGGGTCGCCCTCCCTCTCCCTGTGCCAGTTGCTCTGGTGCTTTGTGCCGCTGCGCGCTCCGCGCTCCGCCTCGGGTCGGTGCTTCGCAGGTGGGCTTGGGGAAGACCAAGGAACAGCCTTGTCCCTGCTCTGGGCCAAAACCCAGCTCCTTGTTTGTCTTGGTGGAGCAAGTTCTCTGAGGGAACAGGATGGAAGGATCCTATCTGCCTCGGGCTGTAGACAAGTCTCCGTCTGGCCTTTGAGGCTGCTAAGCCCTTAGGTGCGGATGCAGGTTTAGCCCCCGCCCCCGCCTGGATGCTCAGCACTGGAGGATATGGTGGCTGTGCCTGAGCCCGCCTCTCTTCCCCCGCAAACTTTCTGCGGGTTTTCAGAGATAGGGGTATGCACCCTTCCCCCCAGGGCACATCAACCATGTTGTTTTATGGAGGGCCCAGGTTGTTCTGCCCTGTGCACCCACAGCCATGGTGCGCAGCCCCCTGCAGTCCCCTGGGGCTACCTTAGTGCAGCCGCCCCTGATTTCCACCCGGCCTGGGCAGCCTGGCCTTGCCCCCAGCTGCTGGCCCGCATCTCTGGCTGGGTGTCGCGGGGACCCTCTGTGCCCGTTTAACTTAGTTCTGTCAGTCAAGGGCTGCTCTGTACAGATCAGAGCCTCGGAGGCTCCCCCTCCATCCCGCTGGCCTCTCATTTGGAGAGGGGAGACCCAGTGAATGAGCACCAGTCCTCCTTTGCTGCTCCCTCCCCGCGGGACCAGTCCCACACTGTTTTGCCTTTTCTTCTTTCTTTTTTCCTTTTCTCCTACCAGATTCATGGCATCTTTGTCTTTTGAAGAGGACGGTGTTCTGTCGGAGTTTGGCAGGTGCTCTGGTTGGCTGAGTGGGTCCGTGGATGTGGGTCTTGGTGCATTTGTGGGAGAGGGTGTGCTGCGAGTGTCCTTCTACTCCACCATCTTGGCCTCAGTCCCTCAATTATCAATTTTAAATAGTTATTTCTGCTTTCAGTTTAGTGGGTTATATTCCTCATATATACTATCATGAGACAAGAACAGCTGGCAATAAATATCCTTCTGAGGTTAATATGGCAAATATAAGATTACATTGGAACCAGTCAGACCACAGCTTCCTCATTAAGTTTTAAGACAGTGAAAAGATTCCTTCATTGGTGGTTTTCACCCTCAAATATAGCCTGCTGTATTTAACTTATTTCTGATAAACTACAATTCTAAAAGTCCATTAGAAATACTAGTACTTTCATTTAATATTAATCTTATCTTGAGATGACCATTTGTCTTTTAGGTAAGAAAGTTTTATTTTACTGCAAGATGAGAACTATGGTATTTAACCTGAAGCAGTGTAGTCCCACTTTCCCACCAAATTCTCAAGTTTTCTTGGGACAGAACCCACAATATATAATAACAGCTAAATTCATAAGGTCAATTTCAAGTCAGATACAGTTTATTAAAGGGCTAACTAGAGAAACCCTGAGTAGAGTAGTGAATGTAACAGATATGATTAGATGAGATCACGCACTGTCTGAAAAAGCTATAAATTAAATGATTCAGTGGCTTCATTAGTCTCTGTATCAAGGGCTCAGAGGCTAATGATCTCACTTGTATCTAGAAGGAGGCAGACAGAGAAAGGAAGAACAGTTCTTTACAGTTCTTGTCACCCTGAAGCAATATATATCATTAAGCAGTAATTTATTGATGACAAATGTTAAAAACTCTGGTCTAATTTACACATATGCTCCTGAAGTCAGATTGCTTAAAAACTACTCCAGTTTTGTGTATTACCTTCTTAAATCAGATTGCTGAAACTTGAGATGTTATGGTTTGCATGATATCAAAACATCCTACAACGATTATAATACAGGGTGAAAGCTGTCTCCAATAAAAATTAAGCTATATTTTGGGGAACATTTGGCTAGAACTTGTCACAGTGGATTAATGTGGCTTAAATTGAATGTTATATAAGCCTTTAATAAAAATTTGAATGAGCATCATTTAGGAACAAGGAAACTAAGCTTAAGTGAATTTTAGCTTCCCTCCATCATTTTAAATGATTGTTTCCTAGAATGAGAGCTATCAAACCAGTAAGGCTTTTCTTATGTCTTATACAAATGACAAATGGACTTGCTTCCAAATGTGTTTGCAAACAATGGCAAACAAGAAAAACAACTTCCTGTAATCCTAAGGCCAACAAAAGGCCAATATTTCAGTGGCATATGGTAGAAATAGAATTTTTCTGTCTCAGAAGGAAAAATAAATGATTGGCGATAGATTCAAGTTATGAACATGTGCATGGAAAATGTGTGATAACTCAATAATTAAATTGTAGACAATTGTACACTCCCAAGTATAAGGTGGCACATAATGTTATCAACAGCTTGGTGAAATCATTCAGCTTCACACATCATCCAGAATAGGATACAATAGGAAAGGATAAATTAATATTATAAGCTGCATGAAATGAGGCTAAGATGCGATATTAAAGAATTATCTTATTCAATAATTATGGCTGTTTTTAATCAAACAATTTAGTTACTTGTTCTTTCTAAGAGTATAAAATAAATGAAGAACACAGTATCAAATAATATTTTTCTGGTTATCTGTATCAGCAGAATGCTTCCATGGCTGGAAAATTAATTTGTTTAATTAGTTAAGGTTACTCAAAAGAGGCTTCCCGGTGGAAGCTAACCTGGCTTTGACTATAGATTCTACTATTTGTTATCAGAGAAAAATAAAGCAACTTACTTAAATCTCTGAATTCCATCCATAGTTTTCTTATCTTAACATGGAGATATCCTCAAAGAGACATGGGGTTATTGTGAGAACTGTGATAGCACGTTTGATATATAACAAATCCCTTGTAATGTGCTAGTTGCTCATTAATTGTTAAATTCATCTTCTTCCATTTCCACATACATGAATAATCCAAAGAAAAAAATCATGCAATAAAATTTGTTTTAAAAATAAGACTGATTGGTCTAGTCTATCCACTCCAGGCTAGTTTCCATGTTTAATTACATTAATAGGTCTCTGATAAAATCAAATACAGCAAAACAAACAAATCAAATATTAAATAAGAGAGATTCGTATTTGGACATCATTCAATAAGTGTTGTCTAAAGCCTGGAAGATTCAACCAAACGTTGATCCTGCTTTTTTATTTTTCTGTCAGAGTGGTAAACTTTGGTCTTTTGGAGCATTCTAGTTGAATTTTTTCTTAAAGGGCTTCTTTAACTTGAAACCTTGGAAAAAGTAGAATTAGTTTATAAATACCTGAATCACAATGCCTGGGTGATTTATCTGCAGAGCTATCAGTTCATTTCAAAACACAAGTTTATTCTGTTGATACTGTCAACGTCCCACTATTTTTGGGGGAGGCAGGGAATAATTAGGTTTATTTATTTATTATGATTATTATTTTATTTAATGGACCTACTAGGGATTGATCCCAGGACCTCATGCATGCTAAATATATGCTCTACCACTGAGCTATACCCTCCCCCTTAAACACCCTACTACTAATACCGTCATCACTGTGTTACAACAGCCTCCCAGCTGCATCCTTGCTACCCCAGGGACTTCTACAGTTTACCTTCTACACAATAGCCCTGGTGAGCCTTTAAAAATGTAATTCACATTATATCACTTTTCTGTTTAAAATACTTCAATAGTTTCTCATTTTTTCTCAATAAAATTCAAACTTTTTATCAGTTGCTCAAGAGAGTGGCCCTAACTTTTGCAAAAATTCTTTTGATTCTAGTTCTCCCTCTGCTTGGTGAAATAAGGTAATTTGTGCAGTTACATATATATATTTGTATTGCTTTTAACAAAAACGTAAAGAATCCAACAATATTGATGGGTGATAAAGAAGTCAAATCAAACTAGTAATTAACACTATAGTATATATTTAATTCATCAGTATAAAAAATAATGCCAAAGATAGGTCACATGTCATTCTTCTTCAGTCAACCCATTGGTTACTGTGAATATTAAAGATTTTCTTTAAAATTTCAATGAACATTTTTGGGCTGCATTTTCCTTTTACTTAAAACATAATCATATCTGGATGATTTCTAAATTTCTTTTACAGACCACTGTTCTACAACTTTATGCATGTAGAATATTTCAGATTAAGTCATATTTATTAGAAATAAAAACAAAGCCGTTTTATGTTTTTAATAATATCAGAAGCAGAAAGATCTAAAACAAAATTAACTTTCCAATCACATTTTACTCTCCATTTTACAGAAAACAGGAGGGAGATAAAAAAAAAATATTGACTGCTACATAGGAAAATAAATACGGACTTTTAAATATAATCACTGTGTGCTTCCAAAAATCAGGCCCAGGATTACAGTATATATAGAAGGATGCTGTTTTTTCAACACTATGAATGAAACTCTTATCATGGGTTAGTAGTGAGGACTACTAACCCAAAATAAATACAGATGTTATTGTAGGTGAGCAAATCATTGAATACGAATATATCTTGGATGCTAATTCATAGCAAGCAGAAAAACAGAACATTAAAGGAAAATGAACATAAGAAAATATTTTTTACTGCGTAACTGTAAAGTTCTATAGAGCAGTATTTTCCAAATGTTCAGGGTCTATACAATTCTAGCTAGAATCATTTTTGCACCAGAAGCCCCTTTGTCAGTCTCCATTGAAATACATCACGTCAAATTAGTTTCCTTTAAAGGGGGCTCATTTAATATTCATATTCTTACACCATAAGAAAGTTTTGTTTCTCTATTTGCATTTAATTAAATCACATATTCACGTAAAACTCCATATGTCCATAATCTGAATATTTTCACCTTTATTTTTTCTTTAATATATATGGGGAGATAGAAGATTTACAAAAGCAATGCTGTTGCTTATAGAAAAAGTATCTCATTCCTGATTCTCTCGATGGCTTTAAATTCTTTCTGACATGCAAATCCCTGAGGTTAAAATCCTATTTAAAGTTCACATTTGAGTTTATAATGGTTCTGCTTCTGTGCAGATTTGTATTTAATCAGAATGTGAAATAAAAAGAACACATAACCTTTTACATCTAAAACAGATTACATAATATTTGTAATTAATAAGCATCACTCCATGGGTAAATGGCATTCTGCATGGCAATTTTATAGCATCATTAATATCAATGGTAAATGTCAAAGTACCCAAATGTCAAAGCATTTTCTTTACCTTACAAATATTCTTCTTAGAACAATCGGTGTAGCACCTGTGAATTGATAATAAAGCCATCCTGGGATTTGGGAAAGAATTTACAGGCATATGATGAAGGAATTAAATCATTGCCCTAACTTATATGGGACCTTCCCTAATATTCTATTTCAAAAAGTTGAATTTTTAGCTGAGTCAGTAATGTCAATTTAGGGTCAATTAGGGTATTACAATGTTTAAATTTTTGTTTTGCTCATCAAAAATAAGACTGACCTAAAAATTTGCTGAGCACAGGTTCAAATCAAACTGCCAGGCGATGACAGTTGGAGCTGATAGTTTTGCTGAATGAATGCTCAATTGGAAAAGAGACAGAGTTAACCACTCCCTGCTTCAGACTTTATCACTGTACATTATTTTACTTCATTTCAATAACTGAAACTTGATTACTCTGATGTCTGTCTCTTTGCACATTCCTCAATGTAGGTCATTTCTACCATCAAGTATTCCTGTCAAGAGGAAACATTAGTGTTTTCTATGCTAAACCAATGCTTAATGTCACAAGGAACTTTGTAGTTTGTTTGTTTCCTTCCTTCCTTCCTTCTGTCCTTCCTTCCTTCTATTTGTCCTTCCAGAGTTTTTGAATTATTACTGTGTTAGTCACACTGCCAGATTCTAATAATAAGGATTGAATAAGGTACAGTTTCTATTTTCAAGATTTTAGCCTTCACCGTGTTCCTGGCCACTATTTTTGGAGGACTCATCATTCACATTAGAAGGTCTTCTATGACCCTGGTTTCCAGCTTCCTTGATCATTTCAAGTGTAATCAATTCTCTTGCCACTTTAATCCACCTTTTTTATTTTCCATGCTCGTTATCTACACCCTGGTTTAGACTCTCATCTTTTGCTTAATTTTTCAAAGTTTACCTCAAATACTCCTTTTTCTTAAAAAAGTTGTTGAATTTCAACTCTTAAACCCCATAGCATTTCTATCTATTTTATCAAAACATACATACCTGAATTAAACAAATCATTAAGTGCCTCCTTTGTACCAGGAAAAAATTTACTTTTATTACTGGTTTATATGCTCACCTCATATGCATATAGGCCAGCAGAGCATCTGGTTAGCTATTCAAATAATATTTCTTGATTAAAACAGTACTGATGATGTTATTGATAGTATAACTTATTAAGTTTGTTAAAATGCCTAGAATGGTCCAAATTATGCTAAAATAAGATTTTCATCTCTCATATCAAGCAAAACATTTACCTAAAGTCCCACAAAAAATCAATACTTATTATATTTGTTGTATGTATCTTATACCCATAAAAAGAAATGAATGTGAAATCTAACAGTATATCTATTGTAATTATTTATAGTTACAAAGAGACACAGCATTATAATGTTGGGAAAAACAATATTTGATTTTTAAATTTCTGCTCTTAAATGTTCCAGATCAATGAACCTTGGTGGCGAAAGAGTGCAGCTGCTCTGAATAACCTTTGTCCCTCATGTGAGTCTGTAGGACTTCCAAGTCTGTGACAAAAGTCTAGCAAATCTTAAGCTGGTCCTCTTTTCTCAAAGCCCTCTTTAGTGATTATGGTGCCTTATCACCCCTGAAAATCACAAGCTCCCTTTCCTTTGTTCCTCAAAGTAGATATTACAAACTACTCAGAAAGAAAATAAATAAAGCATTTAAAAAGTATATTTCTAAGATAGGAAATAGCTACCATCAAAGATCAGGAAATGGAAAATAGATACTTTTAAATTGCTACTTCAACTGGACACTTTCTTAAAAATGTGATAATCAATTCAAAGAACTGTAAAATACTTTCCTTGTAAAAGTCATAGGAAATAGGTTACTGCAAATAAAAAAAAAGATCATTTCTAGGGTGAAAAAGAAGTGTAAAGAAAACAATAGATCTGAATATGCATCTTTGACTATGGATTTATTTTTAAACAGTATTTCTATGCAAGCATATTTTCTGTGTTTAAAATTATTGTTATTCACGTATTACAAGCTAATGTGGGTTCATTCTCTGCTCTGTACATTTCCACTTCACTTTGTTATACAATGAATCATTAAATTATTTGTCCATGACCATGCGACAAGACAATTCTACATTTGACATATATTTTAAAGCACCTCTACCCAGGTTTTCTCCAGTTCCCCTTCTACCTTGAGTGTGGACTGTTATAAGCAAAATTAAGACTTCTTAAGCAGTCCCTGGTGGGCAGAGGATCAAGATGCTGCCCTGTGTTTTGTCTGATTCCTTTGGCTGGACTCCCAAACACTGCTTTCTTTCACTGTGAAAACAATGAGATTTTGTGAAATCTCTGCAGTGAAGATGGAGAAGGGAAAAAATTGTATAAATCTTCAGCATGTGAGGTAGTCAACTAACTAGATGAGAAAAGAACTCTGAATTAATAGACTTCTGTTCATTTAATTTCATATACACTGTTCATATGAGAAAATGCAGTCTGAGTTCCAATCAACTATTACTGACAGACTACTAAACAATTAAAAAAAGTGAAGTGTTAGCAGTTGGATAATGTCTAGGTATGATGATAGATTTTAAAAGCTCCTGAAAATATAACAATAATTGGATATTAAAATATATAGCACTTTTTAGTGTCACTATATGCCAATGACATGATACTATATATAGAAAACCCTAAAAGGTTCACACAGAAACTACTAGAACTAATCGAAGAATTCAGCGAGGTAGCTGGTCAAAAATCAGTTGCATTTGTTTACATTAATGATGAATTAACAGAAAAAGAAAGTAAAGAAACAATCCCCTTTAAAATAGCACCCAAAGTAATAAAATACATAGGAATAAATCTAACCAAGGAGGTGAAAGAAATATACATAGAAAACTGTAAACCATTGATGAAGGAAATCAAAAAGGCTTAAAAAAATGGAAAGATATTCCATGCTCCTGGATTGGAAGAATCAATATTATTAAAATGGTCACACTACCCAAGGCAATCTACAGATTTAATGCAATCCCTATCAACTTACCCAGGACATAGTTCACAGAACTAGAAAAAATCGTAATAAAATTTATATGGAACCACAAAAGACCTAGAATTGCCAAAGCATTACTGAAGAGAAGGAAAGAGGCTGGAGGAATACCTCTCCAAGACTTCACACAATACTATAGAGCTACAGTAATTAAGACAGCATGGTATTGGTACAAAAACAGACATATGGACCAATGGAACAAAATAGAGAGCCCAGAGCCCAGAAATGAAACCACAAACTTTTGGTCAACTAATCTTCGACAAAGGAGGCAAGAATATACAATGGGATAAAGACAGTCTCTTCAGCAAATAGTGCTGGGAAAACTGGACAGCAGCATGTAAATCAATGAAGCTAGAACACTCCCTTATACCATATACAAAAATAAACTCAAAATGGATCAAAGGCTTAAACGTAAGACAAAATACAATCAACCTCCTAGAAAAAAATATAGGCAAAACATTATCTGATGTACATCTCAAAATGTTCTCCTAGGGCAGTCTACACAAGCAATAAAAATAAAAGCAAGAATAAACAAATGGGACCTAATGAAACTTACAAGCTTCTGCACAGCAAAGTAAACCACAAGAAAAACAAAAAGACAACCAACGGAATGGGAGAAAAGTTTTGCAAACAATGAAACCGACAAAGGCTTGATCTCCAGAATATATAAGCAGCTCATATGACATAATAAGAAAAGAACAAACAACCCAAACCAAAAATGGGCAGAAGACCTAAACAAGAAATTCTCCAGGGAAGACATACAAATGATCAAAAGGCACATGAAAAAATGCTCAATATCACTAATTATCAGAGAAATGCAAATCAAAACTATAATGAAGTACCACCTCACACCAGCCAGATGACCATCATTCAAAAGTCCACAAATGACAAATGCTGGAGAGGCTGTGGAGAAAAGGGAACCCTCCTTCACTGCTGGTGGGAATGCAGTTTGGTGCAGCTGCTGTTGAAAACAGTATGGAGATTTTTCAAAAGACTAGGAATAGGCTTACCATATGACCCAGGAATCCCTCTCCTGGGCATATATCCAGAAGGAGCCCTACTTCACAAAGACACCTGCATCCCAATGTTCATAGCAGTACTATTTACAATAGCCAAGACATGGAAACAGCCTAAATGTCCATCAACAGATGACTGGATAAAGAAGAGGTGGTATATTTATACAATGGAATACTATTCAGCCATAAAAACTGACAACATAACACCATTTGCAGCAACATGGATGTTCCTGGAGAATGTCATTCTGAGTGAAGTAAGCCAGAAAGAGGAAGAAAAATACCATATGAGACTGCTCATATGTGAAATCTAAAAAAAAAAAAAAAACCCCAAAAAACAAAATGGCCGTTTTTAAAAATTGAACTACAGTTTATCTACAATATTAAATTAGTTTGAGGTGTACAGCGTATTGATGCAGTATTTTTTACAAATTACACTTCACTGAAAGTTATTATAAGATAATGGCAATAATTCCCTGTGCTTCTTGCTTATCTACTTTATACATAGTAGTTTGTATCTCTTAATCCCATATCCCTAACTTGCTCCTCCCCTTTTCCTCTGCCTACTGATAACCACTAGTTTGTTTTCTATACCTGTGAGTTCATTTTGTTTTGCTGTATATATCCATATAAGTGGTATCATACAGTATTTGTCTTACTCTGTCTTATTTATATCACTAAACATAATAGGTCTAGGTCTATCCACATTGCTGCAAATGGCAGAATTCCATTCTTTTTAATGATGAGCAATATTCCATTATATATATATATATATATATAGTATATATGTATACATACATATAAATATTTATCATCAATTTATTCATTAATCTGTTGAAGGATACTTGGTTTGCTTCTATTTATTGACTATTGTAAATAGTGCTGCTATGAACACTTGGGTGCATGTATCTTTTTGAATTAGTGTTTTCAATTTTTCTGGATATATACCCAGGAATGAAATTTGCTGAGTTTTTTGAGGACCCTCTGCACTCCTCTTCACATTATAATGCTGCCTCTCTTGGTAACTCTACATAACTATGATTGATACACTATTTGATTTTATATTTATTATATGGGTGAAACACATATGACAAGTATAATAAATTTTGATTTTTTTTTCATGGGACCCTAGTTATCTATTTTGTTTGATGCAGCTAATAAAATCTTGTTTTAGCATAATTTGGACAAAACAGCCATAAAACCTGCAGGTTCACAAATTTTCTTGAGCTTATCAAGAAACAAAGGTTGCAGAGCAACCAACAAACATGAAATCTAGGGAAAAAAACAGTCACTTGAAGGGGGATACTGGATGTAAATATTTGCTTCCTTTGGGCTGAAATGATCAGACACAGACCAAGAAGAAAAATTAAGAAGAATAGCTAACACGTTGATGAAAGCAGATTGTAGGCTAGTGACTGGAGGCTGCAAATATAAAGGATGCCTGTACTTTTTTTGCAGGCTTTTGTGAACACAGATTTCCCTTGGCAAGATATCTGCAGTTCTCTTCATGATTCTTGGGGTAAGGGAACAAGAGATGCCAGAGAAGAGAAAGTCAGTTTTGCCCACACCATTCTGCTTCATGTCTTCATTGCTGGGGAAGTGTTTTCCATGAGCCTCTCTGTTTTCACACATCTTGCAAGTAAAGGCACAGGTAGCATCTTTTTCTGGACTATTTTTTCAATAATGACTGTATAGCAAACAGCCTTGGAAGACAGAGATAGTGTCTCCATCATGAGCAGAAGGCATATGTGTTTGCTGTTCATTTAACAAAGATAAAGTTTCTACTGAGATAAAGGTTAGGAAGCTTTGCTTGCTGCTGGTTATGAATAACTTGCTTCCTAGGTTTGGGGTTTCATAAGACACCTACCCCAACACCACGCTGCCCATGAACCTTGGGGGAAAGGGAGCAAAGGGAATTAATGTGGACATGAAGTTCATGCTGTTTACTCTGCTGTGAGTAAAGTTGTCTTTTGACTTTGACCCTGGACTCTCACAGTTTCTGTCAGCATCCCAGAAAGTGAGGCAATGCAACTTGTTAGCTTTGAGTAGGGTATAATTTCAGATTTTTCAGTTTTTGACACGTATCTAGGGAACAAAATCCTTAATCGATAGAGTAAAGAAAGCTTATCTTGTTGCCCTTAGGAGTGTGGTGAAAACACACTGTCACTGAATAAAACAAATGAAAGGAACTTTTAGCCCAGGATCAGGAATACCTGCTGGGCCCCGAACTTTAGCTCAGGAAGGTTCAAGACCGCTAAGAAGGATCATAGTGCATTGCCTCAGTCTGAGGTTTAATTATAACAACAGAGAATCACTCTTCCTTCTAAGCTAACAAGCACCAAAGCACAGGTAAGAGTGTTCTCAGTGATTACGTTCTTATCTCATGGTAGAAAAAATTCAGAGACAAGACACAGGTTAAGAAGGTAAAGTGGGGTTTTATTAAGCCATAGATAATAATATAGATAATATAGATATAGTAAACTCTCAAGGAGACAGCAGACAGGCCCAGATAAGCCACTATGCTGTTTCTTTAGCAAGAGAAGTATAAAAATGAATGGGCGGAATATTTGTTGGGAAGGGAATGGTTTGGGGCTGTATTCCCTGATTTTCATCCCAGCTCCTCTTCCCAAGGGGAGGAGGGAGTTTTGTCCTTATTAGTCTGGATTGGAAGTGTGACAGCACCTGTGCATGATGGGTACTTATAATCTGAAAGGCTAATTTTATGGTAATGAGGGCATAATGAGCCAAAAGTTACTTTTGGACACTGGGAATTCCTGCCTTTTCCCACCTTTCTTTGCTTGCCTCCAGGACACTTGTCACCCCAAAATGTGTTTTTAATCAGTCTCAAGGTTCCTACTCTTCTCTGTCTGCCCAAGGACCCCTGTTGTTTACATGATGTATGGTTTATTGTTTTTGGCCCAGGCCCCCTTTCTCTGCTCATATTTAACTCTCTACCTGCTCTAACAAGAGTACAATACTTCCATTAGAGTTACAAGAGCATGGACAAATCTCCCAAATGCGCAGAACAAAGCAAAGACCTAAAGCTGAAGATGGAAATGATTGAGAAAAACTCTCTGGCAAATGTACCCATACCGTAAGTTTCTGGTAAATTTCTGGTAAACAGCATTAAACTATGCTGCATTGAAGATGACCGTTCTAGCAGCAAACCTAAAATCTAGCCACATACTTTACTAGACTAACTCCAACCCTCACACTAAAAGCCTTGATGGAGGAATGATATTCCCCCATTTTAAGCCTAAAATTTATTTACCGTAGTCTCTTCTTTCCTACACCTGATGTCCAGTTTTAAAAAACGGACAAAACATATTAAAAGGCAAGAAAATCCACTTTCAAGAGATGAAACAATCAGCACAACTACTCATATGCAAAACATACTTTGGAACTAACAGGGAATGACTAATATGTTAAAGACTCAAATGGAAAAGATGGCAGCATGAAAGATCAGAGGGACAATTTCGGCAGAGAGAGAAAAGCTACGGGAGTGAACCTAACAGAAATACAAAAATAAAAACCATAATAACAGAGAAGAAGAATGCCATCAGTGACTCCTTACTTGGTTTGACCCAGCTTAAGAAAGGATCAGTTAAGTTTAAAGAAGTCAATAGATAGTTACCAAGTAGAAACAGAATGAGGAAAAAAGAAAGTAAATAAAAACCAAAATAACAACCACCTAGTAAGTGTGGAACAATATCAAGCAGCCTAACATCCATGTAGTTGAAATCCTAGAATCCCAGAGAAAGAGATGGAAAAATTTGAAATATAATGGTTAGGAATTTTACAGAAATAAGGACAGAGAATACTCACAAATCAGATAGGTTTATGAATACCTAGGATTATCATCAGCAACTACAAAACACACTTAGGTATATCATATTCAATCTGCTCTAAGCAAAAGACCAACAGAGAATCCTGAAGGCCTACTGGGGAAAAATACACATTAAAAATAGACAAACAAAGAAAATAATGACAAGTAGACCTCTCATCAAAAATCATGGGAGCCATGAAACCCTAGCATGATGTCTTGAAAGTGATAAAAGGAAAAACAAAAGCGAAAAACAGAACTGTCAATTGAGAATTTCTAGAAAAAAACTTTTCAAAAATGAAGGCGAAATTAAGACTACCCTGGAAGAACAGTATTTGAGAAAATGAGTCACTAGCAAGTGTCTGCACAAGAATGTTTAAAGAAAAGTTTTTCATGAAAACACAGGATAAAACCAAGACAGAATCTTGGATCTGCATGAAGACATGAAGGGCACTGAAAGTGAAATAAATAGAAATTTTAAAAAAAAGTTTAGTTTAAATCACTCTTAAAGATAGATGTCTAAAACCAAATCATAGGCAATTTATTGCCAGTTCATAAAGTTTGTAGAAGTGAAAAATATAAGACAAAATTAGCACAACACATAGGAGGTAAGAATTGAGAATATAGCGTTATAAGATGTTTATACTATGTATCAAGGGGTATAATATTATTTTAGGATAAGACACTGATTAAATAAAAAATATATTCTAAACCTTAGGGAAATTATTAAAAGCATCCTTTTGAAGAGTGTAAATAATAAGTCTATAGCACAGATACAATTGCATCATAAAAATGCTCAAGCTACCAAAAGACATAAAAATAAAATAAAATATCTAAAAAACAGATGGAACAAATGAAAAACAACTATTCCAATGGTAAGGTTAGAATGCTTTCTCAATAAGATAGGGAAGAAGATAACAATGTCCTTCCTCATTGCATGGATTCAATATCACATGGGAATTCCTGGTCAATGCATTAAGGCAAGACTAACTAAATGTTTACAGATTCAACATAAATATATGTATATATATCTGTCTCTATTCACAGAAAGCCTGAATATCAGAATAGCCTAATATTTAGGCTAACATAATCAATGCCCAGAGATTTTCCTAAATTAAGATGTCAGTTAAAAAAAAAAAAGTATGTTTAGTTAATTTTGTTGTCTCATGGCCTGAACTGTGAGAGGTTTTGCATTCAGTATCAAAAGAATCTACCGAGCACAAAGAAGAGTCGGAAGATATATTTTTGAGGACAGCTTTTCTATTAGCATCTAACTGTCATTAGAATCTACTAAAATTTAGATTCGCTTGCTATTCCTATAATGCAATGTCCTCAGAATTTTATTGAAATTTCTTCCTAAAATCCTTGCCAAGAGAGTGAGCTCTGCTTGAAGACATATCTATGTATATAAATCTATATCTCCCTATGCAGACCCTGTGGACATGGAGGTTTTAACTATCATCACTTACTAGGAATCATCACAGTTGGGATGTCTTATCTCTTCTTGGAAACCAGGATAACAACAAGAATCTGTTCCTGTTTCTGAAAAATAATGTTATAATTGAACTACAAAAGGCCCAGTTTCCATAGTCTGCTTTGAGGAGTGGAGTAAAACAAGAAGATCCTTGAGAAAGCCAATAAGAAGGAAAGATTTTATCTTTTCAGGAGCTTCAATCCTCTCTTCATTCCCAAACAATCCCAACTACAGTCTCAGCAGCACCTTGACACTGTGTCCTCACAGTCCAGGCCAGGCTCTCACAGATGGAATATTTTAAGTGATTAAGAACTTGCTGAGTTTTTTTGTTTTTTTTCCTTTTTGCTATGCTTTGAGTTGTCTTGCAGAGCTTTGACTTAAGATATAATGAACAAAATGGCTGTAGGTTGTCAGCAACTGAAAGGTGTTTCATAAGGGGTAATTTTTTCTTACACATCCATTTTAAAAGCATATTTGCTAGAGGACGTTAAAAATAGATCCAGGTTATTTTTGTCTGCCTAGATTTGTTACTATTGCAACCACGAGAAGTAGATGCACCACCTAGAAAGCATATCACAAAATGCATATCTCATTTGAGATATTACAGGTATAATAATACTTACATAAGATGGCTTAGTGGATGAGCTTTTATTCGTTGTAAAATATCGCTAACACAGAAGCACTTACACAGAACCAAGAATATATATAAATCCCCATTTAGTTACTGTGTTTTAGATAAGTCTACTTTTGGTTTATGCTTGGTTGTTGGGAGACAGATGAAAAAAGCCCACAGGAAAGTATTTGTTTAGTCTTTCATGCTGAGTTTTTGTATCTAGAACACATGAATGATCATGATAATCATAATTTATCATTTTAATATAGCATACAGTTAGATAGCTAGTGGATAATAAAGGAAAAAATGGTGAGTTTTAAATAAGGAGTAAACATAAGTTAATTTTTAAAGGGATTGTTAAAACTTCTTTTTAAAAAATTAGAGATTCATTGACTTAGAGAATACAGTGTTAAGTCTCCAGTTGCATCTACAGCTCAACACACAGGCTCATACACACATTCTATTTCAAATGTACCCAAGTCAGAATTCAGGCTTCTTTAATACTAAAAAGGGGAGAGGGTGTAGTTGGTGGTTGCAAACTTCTTGGTGTTGGAATCTTTTGTTCTTGCAACTGTCCACATAGGTCAAGTCCTGATATTCCTACAAATCTCCTACAAGACAAATGTCATCCTCTTTTCTGCAACTTTTTATCTCTATATGAATGGAAGTGGAAAAAAAAATTTTAAAAAACTTATTCTGAGCCTACAACTGGTACATGGTGAAGTGTTAGAGGAAATTCAGGCCTAGACATGGATTCAGAGCCTATTATAGTTATAATATGTTATTTTATTTATAAAGAAACTGAGGCCCCCCAAAACTTTCCCAGCTACTGAAAATTTTTAATAAATTTCTCATTTCTAAGCATTTCTATGCAATGTAGACATTTTATTTTGACCTGCACTTGTCCATGCCAATTCCAAGGATGTTCCCTAATGAAAGAGTACTAGGTAGCAATTTTGTAAAGGTTATATGAAGCTTAAAGGGTTATAAAATTGATCCTTGAATTGTTCAGACTTGGTGTAACATACCCAAGGTGTATTTCCTTTGTGGTATTCACATGCTGAATATTTCTAAATCAAATAATAATCCTTCTCCTGCCATGTTTTCACTCAAAGAGTAGTTTTGGATCCAGTAATGTTTCTTATTACAGTTAAGTAGAAAGATGTACTACCCTAGTTCATTTGAAGGAGGTCAACTATTACTGTAACTATGTATATAGCAAAAATGTATTCTATTTCTGAAGCCCAATGTCTTTTACTATTGAACTCTGTTACTTGTATCACTGGCATGAGCTGTTAGAAAATCTGTTTTGTCCTTCAGAGCTTTGTATCAACTGTCTGCTTTACTTTGACCATGGAGACCTGACAATAATGTGGTATTTGACTGAGGAAATGACTTGTTCATTTTTTATTCCTTCTTTAGAGAATTGCTTTGTTTCTTGTATTGGCAGGAGAGGAGAATGCTGACCAGATATTATTGAATCAGACTCAAAGTCAGCCAACTTGGGTCATTAGTTTAAACGCCAAGCAACAGCTACACATTTGGCCTGAAAAAGAATTTTTTGAAACTCCTAGTGCCAAATTTCTTTAATAATCTATCCTTCTCCTCATAATCACCTTATTGCTACAGATTTGCCACTGTAACAAGCCTTCCATTTCATGTTATCCTCTTAAAAGTTTGGCTGTAAATAGAAATAATTAATCATAATAAATATAATTAAATTCAAGAGGTATTATCTCTACAAGTTTTGCAGTTAATTCCTTTTAATAAGATTTACATCATCTAGAGCCTAGAATTTGTTTTCAATTCAGGCTTTTTATTGTTTAATATGTATTTATAAAATTATTGAAGATAGCAAGAAACAAATTTTAAGTGGTATTCACAAGACTCACATGAGCACTTATATTTTCTTAACAATTGTTCGGATTTGGGTTCATTTTTCTTCCCCATGTCAAGAACTTCTTTTTATTAGAAGAGGCACAATTGGCAGAATAACATACAAAACTTGGCAAACAAGACATTAATCTGTTTGGCAATGTACCAAATTACATCTAAACCTCCACGCCAGAATGTTAATGCTTTTGTGCTTGTAGTGATCTCCTTTAATTTGTCATAATGGCAGAAACAAATCTGTTAGCAGGTAATAGTTCTCTACTACGTAACAAACAGCAGTGTTCTGACTTTGTTCTGTCTGCTAAATCATTGATACACTCATTCTTATCGACCAGTTTCATTGTGTTTTGCAGTGTTACATTATGATGTTTTACTGTACACAGACACATAATACAGGATCACTTTAAATGAATTTTAACTGAAATTTTCAATATTAATATCATAATAGTTGTCAGTAGTTAGTCCCCTGGATTATAACTGACTTATACAGAAGTTCAAAGACATTTATTGTACTAAAGAATTCTCCATTGATTAAGTGTCATTCAATTCCTTTACTTATACTATCAGAAACCCTACTAATTAGCTAATTGGTCATAATGGCAGACCTGGTACACTTACACTTATTTGCTGATATTTTTACACATGAGCAACAGTTAAAGCATAGGGCACATTTTCTTTTTCAAAAATATCAAATTATTTAAGGTTATCCTTTCAATCATTCATCACCAGCACCACCTATGTTTCTAGAGGGCTTTAGAGCTGACAATTTTCAATAGCATTTTAGTCATTCGGTCTTCACAAAGCCTTTATAGCCTGGTGGCAAAGTAGTGACTGGGCTCAAACTGCCTGAGCCAAGTCTTTCCACTATACATTGCCTTTTTTTTTTTCCAGAATAATCTTTGAAATATGTGACATATATAATTGTCATATCTAGTTTATTTTGGGGGGATTTGTGGGTGACTAAAATAAGTCAGAAAAAGTCTTACATACTTGTTTCATATAGTATTTGACACCATTGTCGTTACGTTAGCTTGTCTCCACCCAATAATCATTTAGAATTCTTTGCTGCTACTTCTGGCATTTCACACGTATCAGGGCTCACTTACATTCATCCCATATTCAGAAAACATGACTGGCAAGTATATCTTGACCCAGCAGATTTGAATTTATGTTAATATATAAATGAATGGTTGGCCAACCAAGTTACATATCAGAATCACCTGTAGAGATTTTTAAAACAGGTAAATAAGCAAGTCCAAACCTGTGGAATTAAAGATTTGAGAAGATCCGAGCAGCTGGAGAGAAATGAACTGTGTCAAAAGCTAAGTTGCACTGGATTTAAGCAGTTAGGGAAAACATTATTCAAAGCTACTATATGAGGGGAAAGAGATTGCATTCAACCCCACTGAAATGAAAGTCAAGAGAATTTTTAAGAGCTAAAGTGGGGAGATTTGTAGGCCACTTGTGTTTGCTCATTAACCTTGTCCAGAGAAAAAGTAAACTCTCTCATATATTCGTACAGAAGATAGTTTTGTAACTTGGAGCAAGGCACCCACAAAACTTAGACTCCTACCCTCCCTCTGATACAGGGACATAGGGACACCATCTTCCTTGATGACTACATTTCAGGTCCTTGAGAAAGGCACTCCTGAGTTGTAAAACTGTCAAGAGGCTTTTAAAGGGATTTGCATGTCAAAGGGACACAGAAAGAATTTACAATTATACATTTCCTAAAAGTGCTCTAAGCAAAGTGAGATCAGGACCTATACTCAGGAAGAAGCCTGTCTAAAATTTAATTGCGCTGAGGGAAATATTAAGGTTTTCTGGTGAAGAAATAAATAGATAGATGATAGACAGTTGAGAGAGAGAGAGATAGAAGTTCTCACATGATTCTGATGTGTAGCAAGAGTTGAAGACCACTGATCTAAAGCAATTTTAATCAGATAGTTTTCTGAAAATAGATTAAATTCTTCTGTGGAACATGAACACCCTGACATGAGGGAAGGGACATTAAAAAAAAAAAAAAAGGAAGGCTCATTAAACAAAAAGTATAATTGACTCTTAAACTTGGAGTGACTTGATGGGAACTGGAAATGTTACTTTGCCACCATCTGTATCTTCTTACTCAATTTTCTGAGGCCTGAAATGCCACAGAATTTTCTTCCTTTTTTTATGTTTTTCTTTCTTTCCTAGTGAAATCTAAATACCCCTTTAAGGAAATAGCAATATCAGGTCCTATCAGTCATTTACTTTCTCCATTAAGAGAACTGACTGGTCATTTCTTGAGAAGTTGTTTCGATGTGGTAAATATGTGGACATCACAAAATGGCCACTTGGGCAGGATGGAGCACAGTCGGATAGAGAGTGTGGTACCTGAAGATGAGGCTACAAGATTCCATAGACAGATTTTATTTCTTGCACATACTTTCCTAGCATTTTGGTTGGATGTTTCTGCTAGTTTGGGTTTCAGCTCATAGCAGTTGTTAGTGGGACAATCCAGAGCTGAAGATTTTGCATCCTAAACCCTTCAGGCACAGCCACTGTGAAAGGACCCCTTGCCCTTCACAGTTCCCATAGCTTGGTTCATTGGATTTGGGATTCATCCATTTTTTTTCACTCATCCTTCTGTTTGGTACCGACTGAATGTTAAGGACATAATGACAAACAAGGTTGGGTTCCTACTTTTCAGGATCCTTAGAAAACACACTTATAAATGCATAATTATCGACACAGTGTCATGATGCTATAATAAATTATGGGCAAAAAGCCCAGTGAAGGAAGATTGTATTTTTCATATAAGAATTGGCTTTATCAAAAGTTCAAACTGGGGTAGACCTTCAGTTAGATGTAAAGGGACGTAGAGTATTTTAGTCAGGAGAAATGATATGTGTGTACCAAGTCAAGAAAGAAAATGAGGTCTCAAAGAATTCATCTTGGCAGAGTGTCTCAAAGCATTTTGACTACAGTACAGTTAAATCCCCTCCTCTACAGCTTTAGTTTTCAGTTAGAAATTTATATAGGATTTGCAGAAATACAGTATAAAACCACTAAACTCTAAGAGAGTGAAAAGAGCACAGGTTTTGCATTTACACAGTCTTGGTGAGATTACTGGCTCTATCAATTTTAGACAGATGCCCTTAAGTAAATTAGTTAATCTGAGTATCAGTTTTCTTCTATAAAGTGGGGAGCCTCATGTGATTGTAAGCATTAAATGTAGAACGTATGTGAAGGACTCAATATGGTGACTGGTGACAGCTGGAGTCTGATAAAAGTCTTCAAGGTCATCTAGTGTTTGACAGATCATGATCCCCATAAATACACATTTTGCAGCTCTGTATTTAGTGGCCTGTTACTGTGTAAAATTGTAATTTGTTTTCAACATAATCCTGCTATTGGAGCTGATATTTCCTATAAATAATGAGTACTATTCAGGAATTTATTTCCTTTTTGAAATTTACTGTGAAACAGTCACTTCTAAAATTAGAAATATCAAATTTAGTAGTTGCAAGCCAGAATATTTCAAAGGCTTAGGATAATATTGAGATAAGTCAAGTAGTAGGTATTTGATCTCCAAGGAGGGTGGATAGAGAGATATGGACGTAGATATATATTATGTTTTTATAACCACTTAAATGATGATTTGTACATAAAGGAGTTTAAATCATAGGACATTAAAACTCAGTTTGACATGGGTATAACTTTTTATTATAAAACTGATACCTAGTACAATTCTGTCGTTTACTTCTTTCAAAAATCCTTGACCCCACTTTGTGTGGATATGTCCCAGTTTTATGGAGTGTCTGTGCGACTCAATAAACATACAACAGAGAGAAAGCAAAATATCTCTAAAGACCAACATCAGAGTCAGAAATCATCTTAGCACTTATTGGCATCAATGTTGGCATAAGTCTGACAGCTAAACTGACTTTTCATGGTACCTGTTAAAAACATATAGCAACTATTGTTTTCTGATTTTTTAAAACTTCAATCTCACTCTTCCTATCACCCCACTTTCTGAAATCTAAAACAAAAGAAGACAAAACAATAAAACTTCCTTTTCAAATTGGAGTTCTCTCTGGATATATGACTAAGAGTGGGACTGCTACTCACTTTTGGGAATATACCATATGGTATATCATATGGTGTATGCCCAGGATCATGTGGATTATATGGTAAGTCTATTTTTAATTTTTTTTTTAAGGAATCTCCATACTGTTCTCCATTGTGGCTGCACCAAACTACATTTCCATCAACAGTGTAGGAGGGTTCTCTTTTTCCACAGTGTGTCCGGGGTTTATTGTTTGTGAACTTTTGAATGATGGCTAATTTGACTGGTGTGAGGTAATACCTCATTGTAGTTTTGATTTGCATTTCCCTTATAACAGCGATATTGAGCATTTTTTCATGTGCCTATTGGCCATTTGTATGTCTTCACCGGAGAATTGCTGCCCATTTTTGGATTGTTTTGTTGTTGTTGTTATCGACTTGTATGAGCTGTTTATATATTCTGGAAATTAAGCCCTTGTCAGTTGCATCATTTGCAGATAATTTCTGCCATTCCATAGGTTGTCTTCTCATTTGTTTATGGTTTCCTTTGCTGTGCAAGAGCTTGTAAGTTTGATTAGGTCCCATTTGTTTATTTTTGCTTTTACTTTTACTGCCTTGGGAGACTGACCTAGGAAAACATTGCTACAATTTATATGAGAATGTTTTGCCTATGTTCTCTTCTAGGAGATTTATGGTGTCCTGTCTTATGTTTAAGTTTTTAAGCCATTTTGAGTTTACTTTTGTGTATGATATGAGGGAGTGTTCTAACTTCATTGATTTACCTATGGCACCCCAATGTTTGCAGCAACAGTATTTATAGTAGGCAAGACATGAAAGCAATCTGAATGTCCACAGACAGATGATTGGATAAAGAAGATGTAATATATATATATATATATATATATATATATATATATATATATATACACATACATATATATATATATGTATACACACACACACAGTGGAATATTACTCAGCCATAAAACATAATGAAATAATGCCATTTGCAGCAGCATGAATGAGATTATCATATGAAATGAGGTAAGTCAGAGAAAGAAAGACAAATACTGTATGATATCACTTATATGCTGAATCTAAAAAATGATACAAATGAACTTATTTACAAAACGGAAAACTCACTTATGGTGAAACAAACTTATGATTACCAAAGGGGAAATGGTGAGGGAGGGATAAACTAGGAGTTTGGGATTAGGAGATGCAAACTACTATATATAAAATAGGCAAACAACAAGGTCCTACTGCATAGCATAGGGAACTATTCAATGTTTAGGAATAACCTATAATGAAAAAGAATATGAAAAAGAATATATATATGTGTATAACTGAATCACTATGCTGCATACCATAAACTAACACAACACTATAAATCAACTATACTTCAATGAAAAAAATTATTTAAAAAAATTTCAATATTCTCATATACCTACCCTATAACATTTTCTCTGGATTACTGTGGTTCTTTGAAATCTCTAATATCTGACTTTAGCTAAAAGATATAAAAATAAAATGCCCTTAAGTATAATTTTCTTAGGAAACAAGTATTCTGGACTTGGCCCTGGGTGATTCATTCCGCTGTTGGGTAAACAGTTGCCTCTTTTTTGTAAGCTGTACTGTTTCCTGCTCATGAACAAAAGGGTTTGACGTTTAGAAAATAACAGTGCATATTAAAATAGATGAAAATCCTGTCCAAAAGAAAAGAATGAGAGTTGGGATATGAACTGAATGTTCAGTTGGTTCCAGATAATATGAGAAAATAATACACATGGATATGGACACATAAACATATTAAATTAGTTTAAAAGAATATTCATTTAATTCATATATTACCCACAAAAGATATGCACTTTCTAATAATATGGTGAAACACATTTTTATATTAAAAATGTGAAATTTAGACATCTCAACTGGTAGCACATTTACACATTTGTAAATGTTTATTGTTCCAAATAAAAGATGACAATGATTCTTCACCCCTGTCTGTGTGGGTTAAAGAGATAAATTGTATAATTAGCAGTTCTTGCCATAGACTCAGACTATTACTTTGTTTTCTCTTAGACTCTCCAGTGGTCTAGTTTGCAGCTATTTGCAATTGCTACTTTACTTCATAGGCTGCAAATACCTTTATTCCAACTGAAAAAGGTACAGTATCCCAAATTGGATTCCAGCTTCTCTCTTGATGAACAATGAGAGAAACATGCACTATACTGTGTGCACCTTGAAACAGTGTCTTGACTAAGTGACAAATCATTCTCACCCAGTATATTTTTATTTTTGCATAAATACCATCCATATACGTACTCAAGCCTCAGTGAGTAGTCAAGTGATTATAAATAGATCCCTGCAGTTCAGTTATAAAGCAGCACTCCTTTCATTACCAATGAAAATGGCATTTCAAATTCATCATACAAGTTCTATTAGAATACATTATTAGAGGTAAATTACAACTATATTACTGGCTTGCAGAAGACTTCCTTCATTAGCAGACCGTACCTGGCAGTACCTAGCCCAGCCGGTAAGCTTTAACAGTTCATAAATTAGCAATTGTCACTGCTTTCAACTATATCATTTATTTTTATTGCATTTAAAAATCTTTGCTTGTTGGTTTAAGTCATTAAACATTTATATACTTAACCTTCTCAGCACTAAAATCATGCCTTTTTGGCAGTCCCTCAACAGACAGTACAGTGTTTAATATTTTTGTCCTCATGAATTGGAATATAATTCAGTAATATAAATTACTTATCTAAAATTGATCTGACTCTGGAAGCTAACACATTAGGCACCTCATTTAAATGCGTTACTGCCTAATATGTCAGAAGATTTCATTCACTTTCATGGTCTAATTACATCAATCAGTTGCATCTCATAATTTTTAAAGTCAGTTTGCTATAAATCATAAATCTATGGAGAACAAAATTACATCAATCAAATTATCAAAAGACCCAATTTCATGAACTGGTGCACCAAAATTATGTCATAGCTATTTTACTCCATATGGAATTAGTAATCTACTCTAAGTTTTCTAGTTTAAATTTATTTTTAAGGGCTTTATAGTTTCAGCAGCAAAGAGGAATGACTTTAATACTATCTGGATATCACTTTGCACCTTGTACTATACTTTTAATTTTGATCTTCACAACAGGCCAATAATTTACATTGGAAACTATCTTGATTTAGAGACAAAAGAAATAAAGTAAAAAATTTAAAAACCGATAAAACAATGTCCTATGAACGTTTCAAATACCCTTATTAGCCTCCACTTGAAGCTTCTTTTTACTTCTCTGAGATATTCTTCCTGCATGGATGAATGCAGTTTTCCTTTTTATGTTAAGAATCAGAGCTGCACTTGTATAATTTTTATGGTTGCAAGGCTGCTGGAAAGGATGTTGACAATTTAGCAGGAGCCCTCAAATATATTTATGGAAGAATCAGTTTGCATTATCCCAGAACCTTCTTCCCTCCTTGTGATTCCTGTCAGATTTTACTATTACTTGATGCCTTTCTCTTTTCCTGATTTGGTCCCTCATTGGTTATTCATGAATTACTTTCTTTTCTTCTCTCAACAGCTAAATCCTGAGCTACTTGTTGGCAAGGGTAACTTTTTAGATCTAAGGGTGCCTTCCAGTGTCTATACATAATAAGTGCTCAAAAAATACCTGTTGCAGTAAAGAAAATACTTTCCATACATACATATTTTCATTCTTCATTTTCTTTCCATTCTAGCCTACAGATGCCAAACAAACTGTCTGAATTTTTAACCAGTACTTTTTCCCATTTACTTCCAATGGTCTGTGGCTTCAATTTCTTTATGGGGATATTCTGTGGATAAAGAATGTTCTATTGCTCTAACTTTTCTGCCCTCGTGGTGAAGTGGAGTAGAATTGCTACCGCTGTTCATCACATCAGGGTATGATGTTGCCTGTGTCTAAACAGCAATGATTATTTGGATAGGTAGAGGGAATAGTCAGACAGTAAATATCAAGATAAAGTTGAGTTTTTGGACTAAGCAGTAAGTGAAGCCAAGAGCACAATGGGGGATTAAATGAAAATTTTACTGTTTATTAAGAAGAATTTGTCTCGGTAACTTCGTGGTGTGTTATTTGTCTTGTTCTTTATTTGGAATTACATTTTAGCAAAATTAAAATGCAGAGCCACAAATTTGGAGGAGAGGAATGCAATGCAGGACAATTTGTTATTTAGAAATAAGGCAAGAGCTACTAACCATGGGGAGGCTATAATTTGCTGTGGATAGAGTACCTTTTCTACCCTCTTCTCATGAGAAAATGGTATTTCCTCTATGTTGAGCTTTCCGAGAATATGAATATTTCTATATCACTAGGGCATAATACTTTTATCCCCAGTGCCATCTTAGCACTCTAATTTAAATTACATTTCCCTCCATATAGAATCTACCTGATTAAGCAGGAACAGGCACTGCCCTGCTGCACTGAGAATTCAAAGAGGGATTTGGAAATGTAAAGCATAACACGTGTAACATTATAGTATCTGAGGGGTCCAGTATGAGCAAAACGATGTTTTTATTCAAAAGTTTTTGTTTTGTTTTTTGGCCAGACTTCAATTATGGAGATAGGTTCATAGCAACTCTCTTTGCCCAGTGAGGAAGAGTATATAACTCACTGAGAAAGGATACACCACCTGACCATGCGTATTATCAGATGGAAAACAAGTGTTCTGTCTTTGAACACCCTATACTGAGAGAGCCAATCTTAGGTTCACACTGGATGCACAAAGCGTTTTGTAAAGCTTGTTGGAAGAAGCCACCCTCCTTAGCATGTCAGTACTAAGTATTAAACTTAGGAAAACCTCATGAACAAATGATACTGAGATACTGAGAATAAGGTATCTGAAAAGTGAAATTGACTGCCTAACACATTGCATACAAATTCTCCCTTCCCCTACTTGGCCCCACCCAAATATCATTTTAAATATTTCTTTCCTCCAATTTCCTATATAATCAACCAGGTAAACTTCTGTCTCCTGCCCTCAGAATTTTCCTAATGTGATACTATCCACCAGGAATTCCAACCAGATATCATTAGCAACTGACCACATTTTATCTTTTCTCCATGAATTTTCATTTGATTTCAAAGCTAAATGATGTTATCTCCCTCCCTCTCTCTCTTCCTCTCTCTTATATCCACAGGTATTCTTTAATGACACTTATCTTACTTCCCATTGAATTTTTTCATGTTTATATCTTATGTGATCCTACCAAATTGTTAGCTTTTTGATAAAGTAATGGCATCTTATTTATCTTTCTATGCAACCCCCAGCACATTGCCTGGCTCCCAGAAGATATTTATAACATGCTCACTTATTTAATTTGTTAAGTTGAAGGAAAGACTAAGCAGAAAAACAAATACTGCTAAATTTACCTTACTGATAAATAATACATTTATATTCATCTTTCAAAAGTATTTTACTTTTCTCTCAAGAAATGTGATAAGCCACCTATTCATTTACAGCATTCCATAGAAATTTTAGAAGAACTGCAGGAGTAGTGACACAACTATTTATGTGTCTTGACTTTCTGCAAAGTAGAGTAGTAAAAGGTTTATTGTTCTGTCAATTATTTCCAAAGAATGACCATTCTTTCCTTGAACTGGTTTATGTGTACTCTAACAATTCTAACACAACATGACACTAAGTGGAACTAAATGACAGAATAAACTAATATTAGAAAAACATAGCATGTTGCTGTTGACCTATACACTGAAACTGGATTACAAATAAAATGCAAGAGCTAGAATTCACTTTCCACAATATGACATTTACTTTGAGTACCACTTTCCCACTTCAGTGGGAGATTTTTCTCTAAGATAATGTAGAAGTGTGTCATATAAAAGAAGTTGCATATACATGATGCACACAACTGGAAATAAGATAACTCACCCTTAAGATGGTCTTTTAAAATTCTCATTAGCTTTCTTGAGTCTTAATATATCAACTTCATTTGGTTTTCATTAGTTTTGTAGTGTGTATATTATTTAGGATTTCTCAGGATATAAGGTACTCAGGTGTCACCTAAAGATCTTGTAAATATTAGGACTGAATTCAGCAAATCTGGGAGAGAGGCTGAACATCTAGATTTTTAATGTGCTCTCAGTTAATGTCAATACTACTGATGTGAGAGCTGAACTTCAAAAAGCAAGAAACTGAAAAGATAAACCAAATAAAAGGTCAGCTTAAAAAATTAAAAATACTCTCTTGAGGTAAGATGAAACTGGCTAGAATTTGAAGGAATAGACAGAAAATTAATGTGTATCTTATTTTAAGATAATTTACAGTTTCTCTACTTTGAAAGAAAGTGCACTCTACTTTATAGAGTGATTCTTAACCCTGGTTATACATTATAATTATATGTAATTATGTGCCAAACTTTGAAAAAACAATGTGGACTTTTGTCTGACCAAGATGAAGTAACATCATATTACTAGATGTAACCCTTCATCTTAAAAGAAGAGAATTTGGACAAAATATGAAACAACAGTTTCAGTCATTACATTTGAAGCACAGTAATACGAACCCTGAGCAAGGGAAAAACAAATGAAGAAAGCCCTATAAATGCTCTGATTTCTGTCAGGGAGCACATTCTCACCCCAAGAGATCTTAAGGGGTTGCAGAGCTGAAGACACAGAGATGAGTGTTCAAAAATCCAGGTGAATGGAAGTTGTATGAAAGAGTTCTTGGCATGAGAATAGCATACAGCAAAAAAGCTCCAAAAATTTGCATTGTGGGGAGTAACTAGTTATTGTTATTGAGTGGAGGGAATTGTAGAGCAGAGAAAACTAAATAAGCTTTAAATATATTACTCAAAGGTAAGCAATAGGAGATTTCATAACACTACTACGTACTTGAAGGAAAGAGAGATAAAAGGGCAAGAGAGTGTAAGTTTACTAAACCTTCAGCTTCCATACAGATCACCATTAAAGTTAAAGAGATAAAGTTTGGGGTGAACTTCTATTTATTTAATCACCTCATAAGAACATATGTTAATCCCGTCCACAGAAAACAATCAAAAAGGATAAGAAAGGGGAGGGGCAGGTATAGCTGAGCAGTAGAGGTCATGCTTGGTAGGCACCAGGTCTTCAGTTCAGTCCTCACTACCTCCATTAAAAAAATTTAAAAAAAAATAAACCTAATTACCCTTGCAATAAGAAACTTGTCTAACTTGAAGATATACTAGGTTCAAGTTGAACTTTCCTTTATTTACCTAATAATAGGAGGAATAGCTAGGGAATTTTTACTTAATTTGCAATATTTTAAGAGATTTATTATTATGATTAATAGGTTAGTTATACTAAGCAAACTTTATTATCTAGCTACTATAATGAGATTTTTTTTAATTAAGCATAATTTGCTCTATAAGACCAAAGTGCAATACAAGGGCATTATATATAAAACAAGAATAATAATACATTTTTTCTATATAAGGGGATATAGCAAGGATAGAGAAGTATGGCTGAAATTTTATGCTCTTCTAAAAAAAATGAAAGTGTTCCTATTTCTGATTCTTATCTCATGTGTCCATAGAGTATATTATACCACATTCTTTTTTTTTTACTTCAGTATGTTTTCACATGTTATATTGTCAGCAACCAAAACAAAACATATGTTAAAAGTCAACTGTGTGATTCAACGCCTAAAACATAAACACCTAAACATTATGTATAAAAATTCTTGAACTGAGAGGTTGCATTTATATCATTTTAGATTTATATCCCACTGGAAGTGATGGTATATAATGGATGAACATTCTCTGTTCTTTTTCCACTGGAAAAAAAAATATGTTGACAATCATCAGTATGTCAAACAAGTTCTAATCGCACAAAGGGTTGATAAAATAAGTGTCAGTATTTCTTATGTTCAAAGGAGGAGAAAAGCCAAGTAAGAAAAATCATTGTTAGTGAAAAAGAAAAACTATTTGTGTGTATACTTCCTACAAAAAGGAAGGGTACACTTCCTTCTATTTTCAACTTTTGATCACACAATGAAAAAAACATCATTCAATTTTGTTCTCTTAAATCAGATTGTGCAAAGGTCAATTTTCTTTTTACAATTTTATAATTTTATGATGATGATTGCAAAATTTAAAAACAACCTAACCCCTTTTCAGAAATGTAATTCAAGTACTGTTTCTTTTTCAATGAAGGACATGAGTTTTCACAGTACTCTGCTCTGCCCTTCCATATGTCATATTTGATTTCATTTCTGTTTTTCTATTTCCCTGACTGCTTTTATCAGTCCAGTGCTTGATACAGGCAAACAGCCCTGACATTTAAAGCAGAAGAGCTTGAATACCATGAACTTGACATTCAGAATTGTATTTTCCATCTGGAAATCCCCAGCCCTAACATCGTTCTAAGGATTAAACCATTTATTCAGAAAATCATATTAGAAAGCAACATTTACTTCTTTAAATCCCATCCTGTTTTCCCACAGTGTGAACTATTTAATACATTAGAAATACTATATTTAGAGAAGTATTTAACCACAGACTTATTGTGGTTCAATACAATAAGATATTCCTTTTCATTTAACTCAATAATTGCAAAGATATTCCTATTTTTTAACTCAATATAAAATTATAGTTATGTGCCTGTTTTAGATTCAATCATTTCTTTAGAAATATGCACTTTTAAATATTCATTCAACATTCTCAAAATTAAAGAAATTTCTGTTTTGACAGCATTTGATTATATTAGATTATATCACTTGATTTTACGTGAAACAGTAAATGCTGTTATTTTGCTGCTTAAAATTACTTAAAGGATCTAATTTTGAAGAAAGTATTATATCATGCTCAATAGGTAAAATGAATTTCTTTAATTTGGTAAAGATACTTTGTTAAATAATCTATAATTAATCATATCCATTCTTTATTGAATAAATAGAAAATGTAACAAAACAAATAAAGGAAAACTTTCTCTCATCTGACCCATATTTCTTCCTATAACGTATAAATTTAAGAGAGCTGTCTAATGAGATACAGAAGTAAAATGTGTAGCTATATTTCAAAGTAACTGAATGCATTTTTGTACATAATCCAACAAAATTAATTGAGAAAATGCATTTTATTTAGAAGTACTGAATGTATTCAAATAATATAAAAATGCATATTCAAAATCAAGCCACTAAGTTATTTTTTAAATTATGCATGCCATTTTTATCCTTCACCGAAGGAATGAGAGCATTTTACATAACAGTGACATGCAGTTTTAAACACAGTACATTTCTTTCTGCTGATGGGTAGTATATTTATTTTCTTCTTAATATTTTCAGGAATTTAAAGCAGTTTTTATATATTAATTCAGATCCTTTATGGGAAATTAGATTCTTAACTTCAGAATTAAAATGTGAGAATTTTAATATCATTAACTGTGTTATAATCAATGATAAGATAGTATCATGCACATCCTATTCCTTTGCCTAACGAGTTCCAAGTCAGTAGGAAGTCCAGATGAGTATTATCATCCTGTGTCTCACTGGATACAGGTGTCTGTTGCCTGGAGCAGTGGTTCTTAAAGTGAGGCCCCTAGGCTAGCAATATCAGTTCATCCAGGTGCTAGTTAGACAATGCAAATTCTTAGGCCCCAGATGCTTATGATATGTGCTAAATTGAGAACCACTGGCCCAGAATGTCTTAGCAGTTTCTCTCTTATCACCCAGTAATCAGTCCCAAATATTACTGTCAAAATCTCCCTATTACTTTCACAACCACATCTAACCTATCATTCTGAGTACAGAATTATAGTTTGCCTTTCATGAAGATAAGGACCAAAAAAAGCTTCTTGACCTCTAAAATTCATCTCTGTTACACTGATAATATCCTATACAATAGTTTTCATTTTGTTTTCTCAAACTTCAGAACACTAGTAAAGATTGATGCCATATGAGTGTTGTAGTGAAAAGGAGTTTTTTTTTTAACTTATTTTATATCATGTCAAACCCTGACAGTATGATACTGGCAGTCTGATCTTAAAGTGCTCCTAATTGTACTATCCACAAATATAGAAAAAGAATAGTGATATCTAGGGGGTTTTGTGTAGATGAAGTAAACATAGATTAAATGAATACAAATGAAGTACTTCTTGTGAAGTGCTTAGAAAATATAGGTACTTAACACCTACATTCCTTTTCTTATGTTTTCTTACCATGTGATTTCTTCTTTCTCTTGCAAATAACGTCTCAATGGTTCTCAAAATGATTCTCAAAGTAAGGTTTCAAAATAGTTCTAAAATGAGTAATTTTACTCCAGTTGCTCTAATAAGTATAAAGCGTGTCCCCTGCTCTCTCCCACTGAATATGTAGCACTTCCTAAAACACCCGTCTTTCAGTTATGTTTGTCCACATGTGCAACTCTGCCTGGTCCCTTTTGTCTTTCTACAGAGGTAGCAAGAACCTGAAAATATAAACTGCCCTTGGTTTTTATCCTTAATGCTACATTACCAGGTGAAATGCTTTGCAGACAGCATGTGCTTATTTACAGCAGAACACACAGCCTCATCTGTACAAGTCTATTCATTGTCAAAGAAAAAAGATTACTTAGGCATTTTTATAATTAGCCATCATTTAGTTCTGTGTTAATACAACCTACAAGTGCTAATAAATTTCACTCTTTGAATTTTAAATATTAAACCCCTTTGTTTGGCTATCACAAAGATCTAACTTTTTTTTTTTTCCCCACATTGGTTTAAATTCTAGTAACTCAGGTAATTTACTTACCATGCCCACTTTTATTTTCCAAAGTTGTACTAGATCCAAAAAGTTGCCACTGAAACATTTTTTTACCATGCCATGTACTTCAAGACATTCTACTGTTCCACAGTTTTTGAAATTGTCATTTATCTTACATATTTAATGACTATTTAATCTAAATTTTCTTTTTTTCTTTAGTTTCAACTCTTTACATTATGTGCCGTTGACCTTAACACTAAAATAGTTTTTTGTTTGTTTTATATTTTCTAATGTCTATTTTATTTCCTGTAGGACTATTTTCATGACCTATACTCACTCACTATTTCAGCCATCTCCTTTATATATTAAAGCAGAAATATATTGAATAAGTATGGAGGACACTAGAGAGGGTATGACATTGTTTTCTTGAATTTATGGCCAAGAATATAACATATGTCTAAAATGTATTTATTTAAAATATTCCTATAAAAGGAACTCATACACAATGTTAGTTCTGTTACTAATTACTTTCTTAGGCAGTTAGATAGAAATGAGTACTGGGCGGGGGAAAGGAATGGGAAAGGAGCAACCCAGAAAATAACAGTACACCTGCACTCAGAATAAGGGGCTCCAAAAACTTTTACTTTTTCTAAATGAAGGCCAGCAAAGAAGCCAGCTAGGATTAAAAGCTGTGGCTGCACAATAGAGAGAAGGACCTGGCTTAACTTGACCCAGTGCTCATTACAATGTAATTAACATTACAGTTTGAGCCCCCTCCCATAGGCTTCTCTACGTGCATCGTGGGTAAATACATGTGTAAAAGAGGTGGACATGCCTGAGCACAAGCATCATGAGCTGTATCAGTCAGCCTGAGCACTCAGAGAACCTGAGTCGTGAATCAATCAATCAATCATAAAAACGCCCCCTAAGTCAGGATATAGGAACAGGAAAAACAAAGGAGAGGTGCCATTGTTCCTCTCTTGGATTGGCCGGCTCCCAATTCTTGGGAGTGTACTATATTTTACTACCTTTTTACTTTACTAATAAATCTTGTTTATGTCATGCTTTTTGTCTCTCATTAAGAATTTATTTTTTGAGGGTGACTAAGAACTGAGATAAATTTTATTCCCCTTTTCCCAGCAACACTTTCATAAAAGTATTTTCTTGTGTGTGTATCAAGAATAGCTACATTTAAATCCCAACCCTATTACTTGCAAAGTATATGACCTTGGGTAATTTATTCAAGCTCTCTGTCAACTGACATTAAAATGTACAACGTGAGAGTTGTGAATTTCAGTTTTATTTAGGGACTTATTAGAACCATAGGACAGGAGACAGCTTATCAGACAGCTCTGTAAAACTACTCTGAAGAGGTAGAGGGGAGGTCAGTGCATACGTAATTTTGGATAAGGGGACATACAGTTTTCCCAGAGCACAGAACGCATTATTCCTGATCTCCACCCTGAATTCCTTTCAATGTGTGTTGAAGGTCAACAACTGCAGTGGTTTGATCCTTGTAGAGCCAGATGGCAAGTGACATTCTTTGGTTGACAGTGTCCCCTCATGGTTATAAATTCAACCAAGGTTTAGAAGGCATTTCATGACCATTTTCTCCTGTGGTGCTAGGAATTCTCCTTCATAGGTCAGGCCAGGATTTTATTGATAAGTCATTCAATGTGCTATTAGAAGACTTGGCCCTATTAAATGTAGCCAAGTGTCACTGGACCACCTGTCTTACTAGTCTGTTATGATCCAGGAAAATATTCCTTCTTGTTGCTTCTTTCAGTATCTAGAGTTCTAGTATGACAATCATTGATCTCATACAGAACTATGTATTTGGTCAATCATTTCAAGTCACTTCATCATTATTGGGGGCTCAGTCACACATTTGGTTATGCAAGAAACCACATTCTCGAAAAATAAGCAGAATACTATTTTCCTAGTGATATAGATAGTACCATTAATAGGGTCATAAGTAAGAATTTATGCCAAAAACTTCCATTCATTGTTGCCTAGTATATCCCCAGGTCATCTGATCCAGTCAGTCTCACATGAATCACTATTTTAAAGGTAATTATATATTGACATTTTTTTAAGACACCCCAGCCCAATTTCCTAGTGTTATTAAACTGATTATCCTTAGTATGGTTCAACTGTTCCCAACATAAGGGGGCTCTTAAACTTAAATGACTATAGCCTGGTGTTAAGCTTATGTATCTCTCCCATAATTGCATGAGGGTTCCTCCTAATAAGTGGGAATTATGGCATTTGACAGGGATTCAGCTCATTGTACTGACTGAGCTTGAGTAACCTTAAAGAAAAATGTATATTTATGGCCATGGTCAGAACAAGTAGGATTGTTTGCCCAAGTGAGGGGACTCCCATCTAGTAATAGTAATAGTTGCCCCAACAGAAATATAAATTCTTTCTTCTAAAACAAATTTCCTAAGGGCCATACAATTAGAGCCTTGGAGAGGCAGAATCCACCAACGTAAGCCAAAAGTACTGGATGTAGGTAACTAATCATAAACCCAATTATTGGATTAATTTTAAAACTTTGCATAGGATTGTACTCATGATAGGGAAAAAAAAAGATTTGAACACATGCAAAAGTTTAAGAAGTTAAGAAAACATGTATAATCATACAAGTTAGGTCTGGCATCTTGTGATACCTGTCTACTGATCTTGTCTTCTCATTCTGTTGTGGGTACTGTTTCTCTTCTGTTTGAGCATCATTTTAAGTTGAGTTTGAGGTCAGCAGTCTACTCTATAGACCGGTGTGGTTCCAAGAATCCTTCTAAGTGGAAAATATACATCCAAGTGTCAATTCCCTTCAGTTTTCCTGTGCATGAGATATTTAATAGTAATTGATAAGGGTTCTTTCATCTAAGTTGGAGACAATTCTTTAAATGATGTCTTTTCCAGTATGCATAATCTCCTGGTTGTGGGTCATGGGACATCTGATGTTCATTCAAAGATAGATTACCGTGATAAGCTACAGAAACAAAACTTAGAGTGCCCTTTTAATAATTCTATTAAACTTTATAATAATGCAACATAATAATAAGAAGCCATTTGGGAAGTGAGTCTTAGGACACCTCAAGAGATTTTTTTGGCAAAACATCAAAGTTCAAAAATAATTATTATAAATGATAAAATATTTAAAGGCATGGTTAAAGATTTGAACACAATACAATTGACAAGTAAATTTGGTTACTACTGTGACATACAGCATTTTAAGATAATAACTAGAATTATGACTGACAACATTTTACCAGAACACATTTTTCATAATTCTATACAATTTCTAGAATATCTATATTTATAAAGTTTTTACATACACTAGAACCTAAGAAGGTTTATCACTCATTTGACAATGCTTCCCATGTAATTTAGCATACCAAGTAAGCCTAATTGATTTAGTATCTCTTTTTGATAAGGAGAGGAAACAAATCTCTTGAGGTGTTCCACAGGCCCTCTGGAAAACTTCAAAGTTAGCCTGAGGTCAAAGAAATCCATTTAGAATTTTATCTTTAGGAATTCTGTCAAAAATATCAAAAGGTCTTAAAACACTTGGTCAAATAGGATCATAGGTCAATGTGAAACAATCTTATTCACCTAACCAAGTGACAATAATAGATTTCAGAGACAAACACAGAAAGTTATAACAGATTAGTTAAAAGGTAAGGAAAATGTACAATCTATTATCAAAAGCAGATTAATATTCTAAGAAAAAGTTTGTAACATTTTACCTTTAATGTTAAATTTCATGTACTGAATTAGATTTTTCCTATTCTTAGCTAGTCCCATTCACATACAGAGTTTCTTTTCCACAACCTTCTATAACTTCCATTTTTACCTTCAGATTTTTCCTTGAATACAAAGGTGTTTGCCCTAGTAGTTTTAATTACATATTTTAATCTAGAATTCTCAACTCTTAAAAATCTTAATTTCTAGTAAAAACCAAGAAGTAATTATATACTAGTTTTTTGCATATTGGCAAGATTATAAATATTATTTGTAATTTCTGAAAATGTGTGCTTTCTTAGAGAAAGTGTCTCAGTCTGACACAAAACATATTCATTAGTAGTCCTAAATATCTTTAATTGTTCTATAAAATAAAGACTATATTCAGTAATTAATATCCCAGGATCTTATTTTACTTAGGAAAGATCTCACTATTCAGTGACCTTCCATTATTTAATTTAATTTAGCAGAACTCAAAAGTTCTAAATATCTGGGGAAACAATTTTAAGTGGATATTTCTGAATAAAATTATTTCTAAAGAGTTAACCTAAGAACTCTTACCACATTTAATTTACCTATAAAATTTCAACATACCAAGTTATTTTTTTGCTGAAAAATATTTGTAACAGAAATAATAAAAACTTAATTGACTTCTAGTAAACCAAGGTACAATAAAAGTATTATACTAAATGTTGGTGAGTTTAAAGGCATGTCTGTATTAATTAAACAACAAACTAACTTTAATGTAACATATTAATTTAATACTTAAACTTTCCCAGATCACATGAACCTGAAATTCATTAGGGTTAGTTTCTTTCATATTTCTGAAAATTTATATAAGTGCTTAGTTTTCTTTATGCCAATTAAATACAGCTCATTTACAAATTAATTTGATATACTGTCTGGAGTTAGAGACATATTATATCTATGATATGCACAGAGATGTACAGACAGACACAAGGAGAGATCTCATAGATCCATTTTCAATACTCAGTCAAAAATCATATATTACAATAAAAAATTCACTAGTTATAAATAACAGTGGGAATAGGCCTCTTTTTTCCCCCCAATCTCGGGAATTGAATATGAAGATAAAAGTAAAACAAGATTTCCTGAGAGCCCTGGTAGAATATTTACATCTCAAGACAGGCTGAGAAGTGTGAGCTCTTTAGAGAAGGACTTATTTTCTTAGGGTCAGAAATCTAAAAAGATATTTTCCTAAGCTACTTTCTCCAACTGTGTGCACAAAAACCAGTTTTGGAATGTCAAAAGAGCCTCATCTTGGCCATCTTCAGAGCAAGATTTCTTTTAATTGTAAGTATAGGTTCCATACGTACATAAATCTGGCAGGGGTTCTAGTTGGAGGGTGGATTTCTGAGACTCTTCATTTAGCCTAGTTGAGGAAAGACATTAGGCCAGCCTCCTACCTAATCACTCAATCCAGACCACTTAGTATCTTTCAACTGAGCAAATCCCAGTGTCTTTCAACTGGATTTTCCCAATATGTTTGAACTGGGGTGGGGAGGTGTCTTTCCCCCTTGTCATTCAACATGTCTCCATCAGGTACCTGTTATCCACCACCAAATAAAACTCAGGAACATCAACCCATAATCAGGAGGTCTGAGAATCAGGACAGACTCACTCCAGTTCATCTGGAGCCAGTGGAGAAGAGGATGGGTGCAAGGGGCCCTTGCTGGTGCCAAGGCTCTGGACCCTCACAGAGTTCAGGTGAAGGGGAGAAGCCTACCCCGAGCCCCTCTGTGGATGCCAAAATTGCTGACAAATAACAATGCATAGCTTGAGAGCTGTGAGTTTCAGTGACATTCTTTAGTTGGCATCTCCATCCTTGTGTTTCATCTTCATCTATAAACTGTGAATGATAACAACAGCACTTACTCTCTAAGAGTGTTTTGAAAATTAAATGTATGAATAAATATACAGTCCATGGAAGACAGTTGTTAATAGTTATATAGTTACTTCTGTGATAATAATTAAGCATTTAAAAGAAATGATATTTGGCTTCATATAAAGGATGAAAGAGGTACAAATACATAATTCAATAATTTGTAATCGTATTTGGAAAATATGCCACATACCTAAAGAAATCAAGAATTTTAGGCACCCTATGCTAACTTACACATGGGACATGTAACAATTACCATGTCATTGTAACGCAAGTATATATTTAAGTATATATTTAGTGAGGATAAAAGCCCCAAATCAATAGTTAACATCTTGTATTAGCATCCTGGCTTTTCCAATTATCAGATGACTAACATCTAGGAAGTTACATAAACTATCCAAGATTTAACTTTCTTATTTTAAGTAGACAGAATAATCATTATCTTTGATGGTTGTTTTGAGATTTAGATATAATCTCTATAAAGTACTGAGCATGCCAAATGAGGAGAACACTCTTGGTAGATAATTTTATTACTTATAATTCTGTTATCCATAAAGAATGCAAAGCCAGGATTTGAATTTGTACAATAACAAATGGAAATCTTGATAATGATCTTGGAGTATATAGAGAATTAAAGAAATATATACATGAATCATCTAGTTTCAGATATATCTAAGTCTGGATATAGCATCGGGACTTCAGCTGTCAAGGCAAACAATAAATTATCATAATTGTCAGATACTCTCATAATAGATACAGTTTCCTAATAAAACCTAAGTTTTAGAATCAATGTGTAATTCACTCTAAGTATAAAAATAAAATATTGTCTCAAATTCTATATTTATATTTATAGGTAGCAATTAGTATCTTTAAATACTGATGGAAAGTCTATTATAAGTTTTCAAATATAATTTATTACTAACTATATTTAAGTATATATAGGAAAAGATAATCAGTAAATCTGGTTATAATGGCATGTTGATTTCCTTAACATATTTATAAGCTGTCATGGCTAAAATTTTTTCTTTGTTACTTATCTCTAATTTATTATAAAACACTTTTAAAATTCTTTAAAAAATGATCTGAGATCCACTTCATTTATTTTACATAACGACTCCTTGATATTTCCGCTTCTCTTTATAGAAAACTTGATGTGAACAGGTAATGCTAGAGATTTTCTGCAAGTGCTAAATATGGAAAGGGATGAAGTTACAGGAAGTGCGTCGTCTAATCCCTCTAGAGAATGGTTTAAGATTCAGTTTGCCCTGATGTTCTCTGATTATTCACTTTAGACATGTTGATAGTCGATTGTTCTTTCAAATCAGCTTAATTGTATATTTTACACCTTTTAGTATATTCTTGAATGAATTTCTAACGTTAACTGTCAACGTGTAAATTTCCTTCCTTCCACTGCATTCAATAAAATACTTAAAATACTCAAGTAAAGTTGCTCAATGAGTATTAATTTTTCATCTCACTAACTTTCTATTCTCTTTTATGTTATCTATGTCTCTTCTTGGCTTTTGTAATTATCATTCAGAATAGAAGCAATACAACCTCCAATACCTATTAATTGTATAAATGATTGATAATTGTATAAGTTTAGAGATATTTATCAACAGTCACTAAAATCAGTATTGTTTAATGATCAAAATAATTTCAAAGATTTTAAAAAAGCTGTTTTGGAAATGTCCAAGTTGCTTTGCTATAGGTTAAAAAATGCCTTCTCTGAATGCATTCCCTTTAGTCAGAAAAGTCAGGAAATGTTCCTGGGATGGATGTACACCTCCAAGCCAATGAAAAGCACCTGGTGAAGGGAAGAGGGCTTGATTTCACTCTCTTAGGATGCATGAATGAAGTGCTTCTGAGTAAAGCACAAACTGCATAATTATGGAGAAAGCGGTCTCCGCCAAAGCAAAACTCCTCGTGAGATTTTGACTAATTACAGACTTACCATTAATTAAACACTGAAAGAGAATTTTCCTGATTGTAACTTATGCAGAAACAAGGTGAAAAGGAGGGAAAACACTGTAATAAGAGACTCCCCGTGTTCTAACAAGTGTAACACGTTATTCAGAGAGAATTTTTAAAACAATGAAGATATAGAAGAGTTTTAATTTTTAAATTGTATTATTTTAGATCAGAAAAAAGAAGCCAATAGTAAAATTCATAAAATGGGGACAACAGAATGACAGAAAACTTAAAACAGAAGCATTTTGAAGTGTCTAGTTGTCATGTTTACATTTTAAAATGTTTAAGTTGAATTTATTATAGATTATATACATGTATTTTAAAATTATAACAGAAATTGTAAGTATGTACTTTACACTTCCAGCCCTTTTTGGTGAGGAGGGGAGGAAGGTTTGTCATTTTTACATTGCTGTTTTTAAATTGCCAAGTCAAACTTTATTTCTTAGTAAATTTTTATTTAGTAAAATAAATTTAGTAAATTAAATTAGTAAATTGTTATTTCTCAGTAAAAAAGCAACTTTTTGCTTTCTTTAGCAGGCTTGTGACAATTTAAATATGTTATTAAAAGTAGGTCATATTGCAGGAAACTGACCAAAGCATCTAAGCAGGGTATAAATATTTTTCCTCTATAAATATTTTGCCTTGGAACCCATTAGATCATTTGGACCCCTCAAAGAGGTTCTGATGTTTTATTCCCTACTCCTTTACCCCATGCTGATAAATAAAAACACCCCAGAGAAATTTCAATATTGTATGATATCACAACATGCATAATCTAAAAAATACAACAAACTAGTGAATATAACAAACAAGAAGCAGTCTCACAGATATAGAGAACAAACTAGTGGTTACCAGTAGGGAGGGACTGAGGGGAAATATAAGGGTGGGGGAGTCGGAGATACAAACTATCATGTGTAAGATAGGTCAAGGATGTATTGTATAACACAGGGAATGTAGCCAATATTTTGTACTAACTGTACATAAAAGTAACCTTAAAAATAATGTAAAGTTTTTTTAATCAATTACAAATAAAATAAAAAATAAGTATCACACCTATGTTAAAAAAATAAAAACAGCCCAAATTATATGTATCTTTCTATTCTCTCATGGAAATTTACTTTGCTAGACACCCTGGAATCCTCCATAATTTTCTTTTGTCCTCTCACATTTCCTATTCTGTTCTCTTTCCACCTGCCTCTCCCTTTCACACGCACTCTCTCTTTCTGCCTGTTTTCTATAATCTTAATTGTTTTTCTATTTTCTGGGACATTCTATTAAAACTTATTTTAATTGCTTTAATTTACAAGAGCTGGTTCTTGTTTTATGAGTTCAAGTTGTTATAAACTTCTTGCTATTATTTATTGCACTTAATATCTTCCTTCACCTCTTCTAGTACATTCATTGTTTTCTGTTTTTTCCCCTCTTTGTTTTAGACATCTTCTGCCCCTGACTTTGATTCATTTTCTTCTAGATTATTTTGTCCATTGGTTTGTTTGACTTTTGTCTTTTATTATGAAGGCTTTATTCAAGTATCAGATGATTTTTGATAGTCTTATATTTAAGAATTATGTACTATAACCGAGAACTGCTGGTAATTCGAGGTGGTAAACCACCAGTGGACATTGCTATGGACTGAGTTAATTCAATTCTTTCATTGGCAGATTATTCACTGAGAATAACTGCAAGTCTTTTCCCTTGAGTTGGTCAGTTTTCCACAAAGAGGAAACCTTAATTGTGATCTGCCAATAGATGAATAAGCTTGGTGGCAGCATCTTACACTTGAGCTGTGATATGGTACTGGGATTTCATGATCAACAGTATAGAATTTCACTTGATTCTTCTCTTTTTGTTTAATACATTAGCCAACAAATATGCCTGATGTCTTCACATTTAGTTAACTGGTTCAGTATTTTCAGAGAAGAGTGGTCATTTTGCTGTTTGAATTTCAGCTGTGCACATACTTGTTTTTTTGAAAATTGTTGTCTTTGTTGCTATAAGTGCTCTGTGTGGTCTGGGCATACCATTTCCATACAAAAATTAGCTTTCTGTTTATGCCATTTTATTAAGACAGTTATTACTCATTTTCTTTTCTGTTTCTTTTTTCTGATCTCTTTTCTTCTTACTGATTTGTTTTATCATTGTAGATTCATACCTAACTTTGTCTTCTTTATGATGGAATTTATTGAGGGAACACAGATACATAATTGTATTTGAGCCACTCTATTTCATTTGAAGTGATGAAATATTTAAAGTACTTTAAAAACTGTTTTCTTTTCTTATAAATTTACCCTAAGGGTAAATTATAATTGCTTTTCTGAATAGAAACACTCTACTCTGAATTATCTAACATTTATAACTGAATAGAAATTATCTAAGAAATGTATCTTTAGATTGTATTTGCCTAATGCAATGTCTACTTACTTGGCATTTATTCCATGGTACATAGCAACAAACACATCCTTAAAAATATTAAATTATTGAGTGAATTGCAGTTATTTCTGTAAGTACATTTTGTTCATTGGCTCATTGATTAGAATAATCAAATTGGGGAGTAGTGGAAGGAAAATTCTGTCCTAAATTTTATGTTGCTGTGTTGTCAACACAGACTGTGTAGCATTTATCTTTATATTTCCAAATTTACTTTATTCAACTAATAATATTTGAGATCCTGTTATGGACAAGACACTGTTAGTGACAAGCCTATGATCTATTGAGGCTTACATTCTAGGCAAAAGAAGTCAAGTGGTAAGCAAACTCATATCTATGTTACATTAGCGATCAGTGCTTTTAACATTAGACAAAGATAATGAGGATGGTGATAAAGGTATTGTTGTTTTCTACAGGGTCGTCAGTGCAGAATTCTGAAATACTGTGACATTTGAGTAGATTCTGAAAGAAGTGTGGGATTGAGCATGTGAATATCTAGAGAGAGCACATTCTAGGTGAGGGAAGAGCAATTGAAAATACCCAACAAGATGAAGCATGCTTTTTCAATGCGCAGGATAACAAAGAAGCCAGAGTGTCTGAAATGTAGTGAGCAAGGGAGGCTGGGCAGATAGCGAGTTCTAGCTCATGAAATTCCTTAAAGACATGACAAGGGCCTCCAAATTTACTTTGAGTGAGATTCAAAATTATTAGAAGATTTTGAGTAGAGCTGTGGCATGATCTGACATATATTTTAGTAAGATTGTTCCATTGTATGAAGAACAGATTTAAGGGCAAACCACAAACAAAAGTACAAGTTATTAAAAACTAGTTTAAGAGTCAGATAAAGAAATAAGCATGCAGGGACCTGGTAGAAGTAATGTAAGTTCTCTGTAGTGACTGGTTTTGGAATAAACTAAAAAGAAAAGTCAACAGGATTATTTTGTGGAATGAATGCAGTGTAGGAGATTCAAGAATGATTATAGGTGGTTGGTCCCAACACAGAAAGATAGACTTGTCATATATAAAGAAGAGTGGAGGGAGGGAGCTGTTGAGTAAGATATGGGGGTTGGGAAGAAAGTATTAGTTCAAGTTATTTACCTGTTCTGAGTAAGATCCTATCTTACCTCCAAATACAGGTGTGGAGTTTTCCGTTGGCTACGTACGTCTGGAATTGGGAAGGAGAAGCTGATTCTTAGGCTACGTTATTATGTACCATAGTTACACATAATTGTTATTCCTCTAGTATTCAATGGGGTTACCAGTCTAGAATACGTATTTTGAGGGTTAAGGATTCCTCGAGTTCAAACATGAAAATCCTTTTTGTATATTAAGACATCTTAGGAGTTCTCTGGCCAATGCTGGATGAAAGGAGCAGGAACCAAATTATTTCTTGAATGTGAGAGACAGGCAAAAATGGGTCCTTCTTAATGTAGCTGACAGGCTTTAAAAAAATAAAACAACTCATTATATCAAGTTGTTTTTTCCATTTCTGTATGAACTCTGAAAGTATTAAAAAAATTATGTGTCCTGATGAGTTAGAAATAAGTTAAAAAGTTAAAAGGGGAAATTCTCTTTATGCTACACCTGTAAGTATCTATTATGATAAATAAAATATGGTAATTTACATACTTGGAAAAATTATGTATGTCCTGAAGATAACACATTTCAACGTTGTTAATAATAACAGAAAGAGAAGAAACCCAACTTCATTTATCTCTCTAATGCTTCCTTTTGGATAACTAAATTTCTTATAAAAATATGTTTATAGTTCTTCCTTTTTAGGAATGCTTCCATGCCAATTTTGAGTAGCAGTGTGTACTGCTTTCTAAGTAGATCTATAAATTCTGTGAATAAGTATAATTTTCTAAAATATATTTACAATATTTGTCTTATGACTATTCCATTTCAATACATCTGAAAATATAAAGTGAACCTATCCTATACTAATAATTTCTTTGTTACCTTATTAATATCCATAAACTCACTGAGATCTATAGTTCTCCAACTGTATAAAACTAATAATTCTATAACTTAATATAATCAAACTTCTACTTCCTCATTTTATGAAGTATAATGGCAACCTCTACATGGTGCTCATTAAATTTTCCAGACAGAAAGATATAAAAGTGCACTTAATTAAAGTTCTGTTTAGCTCTTTTAAAAAGTGGCATATAATTTTATTTCTAAATCAATATTTTTATTTTATTGAGATAAACAGAAATTTTATTTATCTCTGTTGTATATGTTATGAATAACTTTCAAAAGTTAGGTAATTTTGTTTTTGGTTAATTTGAACATATTTAGGTAAGAATATATTTTACATATATAAAGTAGACAATAGTTTAACACTGATATAAGTTTTCTTTTTCATTTACAGCTTATACTCATAAGTAGTGCATCTTTGACTGAACTCTAAATACTAGCTTAGAAGATGTATGGTATACCAGTTTTTAGACTTTATGCATTATGTGTGCATAGCCATAATTCAAACCTGCAGAATGTAATATATTTTATGTTGTGACTTTTAGTTCAAGTTTCACTCATGGTTAATTCATGAGCAGTTATTAAATAATTAAATATAATTCATTTCTGTGCAGCCATTCAATTCTATGACAGTTGTTCAGCCAAAATTTGCACTCCTACTTAATCAAATTTAGGTATATACATAGTGAAATGCAACTTAGATTCATGAGTCATATTATTCCATAGAAAAGCCAGTTTTGTTCTTCATAAGGGAAACTGATCAAGCAAAAATTTAAACTTAAGAGAAGGAATAAATGAAGGAAAGATATCTTCAATTATATTTAAATATCCTAGCCCTCTTCTCTCTTCTGGATCATAACTGAAATCCGAGTAATTAAAATCAGCATTTTCAAACAGAAAAGGACCTGTTAACACCTGAAACTTTACTTGTAAAATGGAAATTATTCAATTGAGTAAGCATATGCGATGACAATAAAATGTGTGTCCAATTATTATGATATTTTTAGGAAGAGTAGAGGTATTCAAAGTTTCAAGATATAGGCACCATCTTCTATGTTATAGTTTTGTTGTTAATTAGTTTTACCCTTGTTAGTTATGAAGGCCTTAGTGCTAAAACAATGTATTTATTTAAATCTTCCCTAACTACTCTACACTGAATATTTACAATGTAACTTTCTTATAAGTCTGTATGTGCAATGTGTTTATGTGTATATACCTTTAAATATAGAATGTGTATATACATTTATATATAAATTATATATATAGAGAGAGAATATACATTTATATGTAGAATACATTTATATATACACATGTGTGTGTATATAATACATATATATAACAAAAGCTATATCTGCTATTGTTTCTTTGCATTTTTTTGTTTCTAAGTTGAAATAGTTTCATGTCTCTATAGGCTATTAGAAGTCCTTCTAAGAAAAGCTTTGCTTAGGGATCCCTCCTATACCCTAAATTTATTAAGTATTCTAAAATTGATTTTAATAACTTTCTATTTTTTTTTCTGAAAATTCCTTAAAGTGTTTGAAATTAATTGACATAGAGCCATTTGTAAGATTTCAACATTATACTTTTAATATATTTAATATCTTTCATTCTTGATGTCAGTAGGGTTTTGCTCCCCCAGTTTTGCAGTACAAATAAGACCTATGGTAGAGTTTCTACTTCAGCCCTAGGGATGCCGTGATAAATTCCCTGCTGCCAAATATCCTGAAGGTAAAATCCATCTGAGTACACTTTATCCATGTGCTCATTGTAATCACTACCTTGTCTCTGGCAGTTGAGTGCTGCATCAGAATTCTGTTCTTCTGGGAACTGTTACTAACACCTAAATCAGATTGCCCTTTTTAATGTTAGGATCTCACATTGCCAGCTATTTCTGAGATTTGTAAGAAATCACGGATTTCCTTACTAATGTATTTTTCATACTTTGGTTAAGAGAGTGTCTCTATCCCCTCCCAGTATGGAAAGAATGAAAAAGTGAGTCATAAATACATTTACTTCAACATTTCTATTTTTTGAAGTCTTCATAGTCATGTTTCTGCATTAGGCAAATTTCTGACGTCTTTCTTTCAAATACAAGTTTATTTCTCTTATTTATTTAGATATTAGTTTTTTTTATTATGTATAATTGATATACCATACTGGTCTCAGGTGTACAAGAGAGTGATTCAACATTTATATACGTTACAAAATAATCACCACAGTAAATTTAGTTACCGTATTTCACCAAAGTTATTACAATATTACTGATTCTGTATACTACATTCCATGACTTATTTATTTTATAATTGAAAATTTGTACCTCTTAATCCTATTCACCAATTTCACCCATCTCCCATACCCCTGTTCCACTAATCCATGTGTCTGTTTTTTGCCAGTACCATACTGTTTTGATTACTATAGCTTTGTAGTATAGGCTGAAGTCATGAAGTGTGATATCTCCAGTTGTGTTCTTCTTCTCAAGATTGCTTTGGCTATTCAGGGTCTTTTTGTGGGTCCACACAAACCTGAAGATTGTTTGTTCCAGTCCTGTGAAAAATGCTTTTGGTGTTTTGGTAGGAATTGCATTGAATTGGTACATTGTTTTGGGCTGTATTAACATTTTAACAATGTGAATCCTTCAATCCTTGAGCACAATACATCTTTCCATTTATTTGTGTTCATACCAGGAGGGAGCCACTTTGGAGGGGTACCTGGCTGGGCGAGGGCAAGTGGTGCTAGAAAGGTAGATGAAAGATGTCAAGAATAGAATTCACCAGTGTTGGGCCAGCTAAGTAGAGGGAGAATTTTTTAAAATGGTGCCCAACAGTGCTTTCAACAGATCCCTGCCCTTTTGTCACTGGCCCTAAAATTAGTCAAAACATTTCATTCACAGTATGACCCAAGTGCTTTAAAAGATTTATGTATGTATGTATGTATGTATGTATGTATGTATGTATGTATGTATGTATGTAAACAGAGGTACTGGGGATGGAACTCAGGACCTCATGCAATGCTAAGCTTGTGCTATACCACTGAGCTATACTACACCCCTCCAGGTGCTTGTCAAATTGCACTGTGGCCTCTTCACTGCGACTCAGAGTGAGTTTTTGCTTGAGTCTTTGAAAAGTGAAATCTTCCTACATTCCACTGGCTATCCAGGGAGTAAGCACTGCAGGTTTCCAAAGCCAGATGTTGTGGGGGCTTATCTTTCACATGCAGGTCCTTAGGGCTGGAGTGCCCCATGTGAGACCTTTAAGGGCATCTGCATTTGTGATATTCCCTTTTGCTTGTGAGTCACTGCACTGGGGGTATGGGTCTTATCTAGACCGTGTCTATACTATTCCTACTCATATCAAGGTGTTTTTTGTTTGTTTGTTTGTTTGTTGTTTTTACATCCTTAAGTGTAGAAAAACTGTTCTGCTGGTCTTCAGGCTGTTCTCAGAGAGAGTCATTCTATTTGTAGTTGTAGTTCTGGTGTGTCCTTGGAAGGAGGTGATCCCAGGATCTCTCTACTCTGCCATTTTGATCCCACCTCCCAAAGCTCTGGCATTTTAACCTTGCCTAACATAGGTTGATTTTAATATTCAGTGAACCAATCAAGCACATTATTAGAAGCCTTCATAGGCATTTAAGCCAGAACACAGAACCCTGATACTCTAGTAAGTGCAAGTACATCTGATGTAATATTATGGAGACATTTTTTAATTTGGACCCCAACGATTTTCCCACTGGGTTTCAGATGCCATTACAATGAATGTCTAAATGCTTATTAATAGTAGTATTGGCAATATGGCCTCCATTATCTCTTCTATATTTAAACGTGTTCCCTTTGAATCAAAATCATGGTAAGGTTATTGAGAAGATTAGTGATATCACAAAGCTGAATGAGTAGCTGACAAGAGATAAATCCAGTCCCCTTGCTATTAATACTAAGGTACAGATACACTTCGATGTTGGCATTATCTTTTCTCTTTGCAGATCATGGTTGTCTCTGGACCTTCATAATCCCTAATTTCTTGATTTCAAATCTGCCTTTGTAACATCATTCTTAATTTTGATCCAGGTCCTGCATTTAATGCTTCAGGTTTTTAACCTTTTTAAAAATACCTTTTCTGTTCTCTAAGATACCACCTTTCATTGTCCAGTGATTCACAGGTACCTCATCTTCTTGTCCTTCCTCCCTGACGGATGGCAGAAAAGCATTGGATTAAAGGTTTATGTGGACATGCACTTCTGAAGTATTACCTGGCACTTAGAAATAGTTTTCCTTCAGCACATTGAGTTTGCCAGAAGTCCCTCCATTAACCTCTTCATGTCAAACCTATAGTTTGGCCAAGGTAGGGTTTCCTGATTCTGATTCCAAAATAGCATATTGATTAATCTCCTTGTACTAATTAAGCTAAAAATATTTTTTAGATTGGGTTTATTACCCAGGAAGGAAAAGACAGAATTTTTCTTAATAGAGTAAAACCCTAGCTTCCAAATGGTACTGATCAATATGTCCAGCCAATAGGTACAAATTGATTAATAAATAATCCTTTAATATATATTTATTTTATTTTATGTTTCTATGCTCTTGGGGCTTGTAATCTAACTTCATACACTCACAGAAGCTGAACTCTTCGCTAAGGCTTGCCCTTCCCTTGTGAAGCTACACTCTTCCAACCTCACTCCACACAGTTATATTCCTTCTTGACCCTTTATCATGTTTCAATCCTCTTTTTTTCCACCTTTTGGCTCTCTTCACACATTTCTTCCACCGCACAAATTTGACAACCACCAATCTGTTTTCTGTATCTATGAGTTTGTTTTTGTTTTTAGATTCCACATATAAGAGAGATCATAGAGGGTTTGTCTTTCTCTGTCTGACTTATTTTACTCAGCATAATGCCTTCTAGGTCCATCCATGTTGTCACAAATGACAAGATTTTGTTCTTTTTTATGGACAAATAATATTTCTATATATACATCTATTTACATGTGTATGTATGTCACAATTTCTTTATGCATTGATCCATGGAAGATAGGCACTTATGTTGCTTCCATATCTTTGCTATTATAAATAGGGGGCTATGAACATGAGGGCGCATGTATCTTTCTAAGTTAGTGTTTTATTTTCTTCAGATAATACTCAGTACTGGAATTGCTGGATCATATGATATATTTTAATGTGTTTTGAAGCAGCCTTCAAAAGCTTACTTAAATCCAATATTTCACAAATGCACCTATTAAATAAGCCAAATACATTGAAATGTTATCTTTAAAAAATAGTTAGATAACTTAATGCCTTTGGAGAGGCACAAAAGCATGATTCGCAGTAATCATACTCCTGATGAGACATGAGATACAGTTTGGAGTTCAGCTCCCTTTATCTGATGCAGTTATCTTCTGAGCAGGTTCAGAGGCAGAGTTATTTCTTCCTGTGCATGGAGAAGACAGGATATATTCAGATTATTCTAACAGGAGGCTCTTGTCAACGTTCTTTAATGTCTTACATTTGAATGATGAGTCTGGCAGTGGCTAAGGCTCTTTGGATGTGGCCCCTTTTCATCCAAGGAGCTATAAACTGAAAAAGACAAGTTATGTGCTCCACACACAAATGTAATGGTCAGACCATAATAGCAAACTTTGTGTATGTAAGTTTGCAGCAATCACACCAGACACAATTGCAATGACAGCTGTAATTCTACAGTGATTACTCATATGAGGCTCTAATAAAGGCAAAGAATATGGTTCAGTAGGAGAAAGGAAGCCTGGGAGAGACAGAGAGGCCTCAGTGTCCCAGTGCGACTCCCAAAGCTCTTTGTCGATTGTGGAAAGCGTGCTTTGTCTTTGGACAGTGAACTGACAGGACTAAGTTGAGATACATTAGTTATGGAAGCCAAAGTCCATGTATTTTGTTACATGGATGATGTAAACAGACTCCAAGTCCACTTGAGGGAATTAGGGAAGTTGAAGTTTAAGGAAAACATATGAGGAAGTGAAAAAGGGAAAAGAAGAGAGTGAGACTAAAAAGAAAGAGCCAGAAGAAAATGATACAGTACTACAGGGGAGTTGCAGTTTTACCGCTCTAAAAGCTCCTTTGGCAAAAGTTCTCCAAATTTAACACACAAAAAATATCACCAGAGGTGTAGCAAAATTACATGTATTCCTGTCACCCACCTCCAGGAAGTGTGACCCTGAATATCTGACCCTGTCCTAGAACTTGCCTGTTTAAACTATCCCTCAGGTGCAGAAAGTTGTCTCAGATCATACTTACTTTTTCTTTCTTTTTCTTTTTTCTGAGTACTGATTCTTAATAGTCTAAACTAACAACAAAAAGTATACTTAGGAATCATTTATAACCTACTGGTAAGAGAGCTTGCAAACAAAGGGTTCTTTTTTTATATAGTCCCTCTCTTGTGGCTGTGTATCACTCACAGTTAATAAAACCAAATAGTTACTTGCAACATTTGGTCCAGTGATTTCCTTACTCAGATCCAGATATTCACTGGATGCCTTTCTTAGATTCCAAGTTATCATCACACATAAGAGTTTGGTCATTTCTATTTTCACTACTATGTAGCATGGGCAGGCAGGAGCTGGAGAAGCATAGTGGAACTGTTAGCAAAGGCTGTGAGCAAGCCAATGGTTATCAGAGGCTGGAAGAGCTGTGAAGTAGGTAAATGTGTTAGTAGGTTAGAGAATGGGGAGCTGCCACCTTCTCCCAAATGCAATGCCACTTTTTTTTTTTTTTTTTAACAGCAGCATCCCACTTCCAGGAACCAATTTCCATTTGAGTTAACTCTTCCTGGCATTAACCATCCCATATCTGATTGGCTTAAAACAATGGCTATTTACTTAGATCACACTCCTGCTACTATTGTGTCAATCTGTCCTAGGCCAAATTCAAATGATCTGAGCTGGCTCCCCCATGTGTCTGCTGATGGTTGACAGATTGGCTGGCGGGCGGTGAATTGTCCCATGTGGCCTCACTCACATGTGGAAGTTGGCTCGGGTGACAATGACGATTACCCTTGTGCTGCTTATTACCCAGCAGACCAGTTAAAGCATCTGCACATTGTAAATGGGTTTTAAAAGCAACAAGAGAGAGATTTGAAAGCTCTGGGAAGCCTAGGTTAAGAACTTGCTTAAAGTTCCTTGCAATTCATTCTAATGGTCAGAACAAGCCACAAACCAGACAGGGGACTTAAATCCCATATCCTTACCTTTTTGGCGGAACTGAAACATCCCATGGCCATTTTTTTTCAATCATGTCATTGACCAGGGTAAAGAAGCCGTACCCTTTATTTTAATCTGATATTTCTGAAAGTCTTGGAACCTAGCACCTACTTAATTTTCTACTGCTGCAAGTCTTTTCCTTGATCAGTAAAATTTCAAGGTTTGTGTTAGAAATAATAATCTCCAATCTCATTCACACACACACAAAAAACCAACCATATTGTAAAGAATGGCATCAGATTGACTGAAAATAAAGCACATAATTCATTGTTTATTGATATTTCAATCTATATGCTATGTTATTCTCAGTATGTTAAATATATTAGGTTAATTATATGTTAAGTAATTATACTTAATAAAGAACCCTGATGTCAGTGACATTTGTTTAATACATGGATGTGAATGTGTGTGTAGGATGGTCATTCTTTTATAATATATCTGGTACTGATTTGTATTTGCTGGCATTTGAATAAATAATGGAAACTTTCTATTTTAAGGGCATGTATCCCATCAGCTGAAATTAGCACCTTAAAAAAAAAAGACAGCTCTTCAATGGAATTAATAGTGATATAAAATGTTTGATATAGGCAGTACTTTTGTAAAATAAGATATGCTGGAAATTGCTTCTTCTAATTTTTTAAAAATACAAGGTCAATTACAGTAAAAATAAAAACAAAACAATAATGTGGCAGCTCACCTTAAGTAGAGGTTTCACATAAAAATGTTATACCTGAGAACAGTCTAATAATCACAGGAACACAACTATGATTCAATTACAAACATGAATAAAATATTGTTTCTTCTTAATCGTTATTTTTTTCTCACAATATAAGCCTCTTTTCTGAACATGACACCCTGTGTTTTACAGCTTCCATTAAACTGCTTTAAATTATAAATTTGGAAACCATGCAGATAAATGTGATTGCAATATTTTCTTTTTTAAGTTTGTCAAAAATGTCAAGACTACTTGTCATAATTTGAACGTATCATATTCATTTTAGATAATTGGCATTATAGTGATGGTTTCCATTCGTATATTGCTATGTGTTACACAACAGTTTCAAACATAGGAGAAACATTTTTCTTTTTAGAGTAAGAAAAAAATAAGCTTTGGTAGGTAGACCAATGTATTAGTTCGTAAGGGCTACTGTAACAAAGTCCCATAAGCTGAGACATTTAGAGCAATAGAAATTTTCTGTTTCACAGTTCTGGAGGCCAGACGTCTGTATCAATGTGTTGGTAGGGCTATGCTCCCACTGAAAGAACTAGGGACATACCAGCTTGAGGCTTCTCTTTGACTTCCAGTTATTTCCTTGGCTTGTGGCAGCGTAACTCCCATCTTACATAGCATTCTCCCACGTGTGTGTGCGTGTCTACTGCCTCTCTAGGATGAAGCAATTTTACCGTAATCCCTTAAACCGTTTGTGATTTATAATAATACTTATAAGTATTTATTTCTTTTTAATTTTATAAGTATAGATAATCTACCTAAATAATTTTTGATCTGTATGCAGCAAAAGGCAGTGACTACATGTGCTACTTCTCTTGGCACCCATGGTTAAAGAATATTTTTCTTATTTTTAAACATATCTATATAGAAAGTTGTATAAATATAATTGTTAAGATATCTAATCACCACTTGGTAAATAATAAAAAGTTACATAAAATCTGATTGTAGTGAAAATCTAAACTTTGTAATAACTATGTTTAAGGTTGCTGAGGCTTTAAGGCTACCAAAAAATATTGGTTGAATATAAGAAATAATTTGTGAAATCTTAATGATTGCCAGTGATTAACATGATAACAATTTATCTTGATGCCCAACAGTAGGAAATCTTGACACTGACATAAATATGCCTCCTCTATACTGTGTTACTTTCCTAATGAAGGAGAAAAGACACATTTTGAGGGAGATGGGAGAAAGTTTTGCTCAAATGTTTCTTACTTCTTATGGTGTACCTTTTGTGGCTACTGGTATTAACTGGTATAAAAATATCACCAAGTGAATGAATAATTTCGTAAGAAATATTGGGTGCTGCCAGTATTATCTTCCATGACACTCACAGGATGGAAAACCTGGCATCGATTTCTCATCCTATAAAGATGACAACATGGAAAATTTCTGCGAATAGTTTCTTTGGATGTCATTTCAAATCAAGAATCCACTAATTTCTTTCATTCAAAAGCATTGCTGGTCTAGAATAAAAATAGAAGGGCTAAATATGTTATGTACGTAAAACAAAACTTCATGTAGTTACAGATATTCAGATTTAAAAGCAACCTGATAGATTTCATTGTTCTTTCCATTTATATATCATAAACCTCTCGAGAATCTTGGAAAAGCTATGAAATCTTGAAAAATCCAAGCGTGGACTTTGCAACACAATTTTGGAAATAATTTCCAGGGATTTCATGGACTTTTTCAAGTCAATCTCTAGACCTTTACTAATTATAAAACTCACATAAAAAATAAAAAGTCTGAGCCAGTTAAATGCCTTTATTTTTAAAGAAGTTGTAATCCAAGAAATCTAGTAAATATTTGCCAATGATACAGTGGTTTAAAACAATTTGTGAAAACTATTATGCTGATTCTACTAATAAATATCTAAGAAGTGTACTTGGACACTATTATTTACTTGCTGAATATCAATACTCTGTAGTTTAAATGTAAACATTTTAAATACAAAAGGGATACCCTTCTATTATAATTGTATCTGTTAATCCTAGAGCAATGATTAGCCCAGCAAAGAAGTATTAAAGAAAACTAATTAGGCTGTGCTGGGTCTAATTAGCAAATAAATTCTGCTATGACCGGATTTAAATAAAAAAACAAAATAGGAAAGAGAAAAGCACATTACAACCCTGTAAAGGGGAATGCAGTTGCCCCAGAGAATACCATTAAATTATTAGATTAAGATATTTTGATATAATTTGCCCACACCCAATTTTATCTGATCTGTGCTGAGTTAATCACCAAACAAAAATGTACTACTTAATAAAGCCAATTATACACAAGTAGTTTTGAATAATTTTCTGAAAATTGAAGCATTTCAGAAGGTGTTGACGGATCAAGGTAGTGCAGGTAGCTTTCCTGACTTTGCTTATCTGTTCTCAGGGTTAGTAAATTAGTCATACCTGTCACTAAATGATTCTAAAGTACATTCGGTCCACTTAAATATAACACAATGAATAAGGAAATAAATATGGAAGTGTTATTAAAAACATTCTTTGAATTGAACCATATATTAAAAATTAACTTATGTAGGCTCTGCTGCTACTCTGAGCTAATTACCAGTGTCATTTCCATAATTATGCACAATATTCATTTCACAGAGCAACACTTTGGATGGAAATAACATAATTTAGCATCCCCACTTCAAGTAAACTGTAGAGTTGAAAATATGCATGAATAAATTTTAAGGTATATGAGTTCTTGGAAGAGCAGTGTCACAAAATGTCTGGGAAGTAAACATTAATATCATCAAATTAGTTATTTTAAGCAACCTTGAGCTCATGACTTTGCATAAGCCTTTATTTAAATTCAAAACATTTAAATATGATTAATGCAAATTCCTTTTGAAATCTGTGATGAGATAGATACAAACTGGGTTTAATTTTACCCTCTCAAGGAAATATTGATTCAAATATAAGCATGATGATCTGTATTTCAAGAAACACACTTACTTTTTTGATAAAACAAACTTTTTAAAGGATGTTGTCTTAAGCTTAAGAACTGACTTCTTCATGTGATAGAAGAAGAAATGATATACATAAAAAAGAAATGATGTAGTGGACTTAGCCTATTCATCAGTAATTAATATGATTCTTTAGAAACAAACATTTCTTGAGCTACATGTCATATTATTTAATCCCAAAATAATCCTGTGATAAAGGGATGAATATCATTATTTCACAAATGACAAATATCAAGCATTAGAGAGGTGGTTTGATTTCTGAAGATGACGCAGACAGCAGATGCTAAACAGGGACACTATGCTGGGCCTTCTGGGTCTACCCTGGTCCAAATCTGGTGTGCCTTCAGCTCACCACGTTCATACACTCCTGACAGTTCTCTAAGCATTTTAAAGATGTTTTCTGAAAAAAAAATGCACATTGATATTTTAAATTAACACAAATGAAGCATTTGGCAGAGACTCAAAGTCAAAGAGATTACAAACATATTGGGAAATAAAGTTTGGTAAATACCAGCTCCCTTTTGTATTCCCAGATCCCCACCCTCTGCCCTATGCTTTTTTGTTTCATTCTTCTTAGTTCACCCATAATGGCCCAGACCCCTCCATTGCATTTTCTAATTTCCTCTGCTCTGGGCAATTTATGTAGGACTGTTCACCATGTTGACTCTACGGTGTTTACACGCCACTAGTTTATCACTGAGTGAGAAGACTCATCATCTACTGTTAGAGTGCAAGAATTTTGTAAAAACACATAGATTTTTTCCCACCTTCTTTTCAGAATCTTAAGACGTATTTCAATGGAACTCAAGACAAGATTTAGAAAAACATGTCTTATGCAAAACAATTTTTTTAGACACTAACAACACGAATTTTCCTAATTAGTGTATAGCTGGTGTTTTCTCATTTGGGTAATTTTAGTTCATTTGTATCAGTCCATTCACTCATTTTATAGCATATTTCTATGAAAATTAGAAATTGTGAAAAGTGTTTTCTTTTTGAAAATTGGTATATATAAAAGTAGTGTTTTAAAATGTGTGATATATTGAGATCATTGCTTTAAGGTCTTTAATACACTCAATTTATATTCTAAAACTATATCACTTTTATTCTTCTAGTCTATCTCCATTGGCCATATATAAGCCCAGTCTACAATATTTGGCTGATCACCTGGTTCTATCCTATTTATTTCACTTTATTGATTAACTCACATAAGTTTAATATGTGGAATTATTCAGAAATTATTATTTCCTGCAGTATGTGCTCTAAAAACTCATCTTCATTTTGTATATTCCTACAGTGAAAGTATGTTGTACTTTCTTTAAAGATAAAAAGACAATGTTTCAATGTTTTTAAATAGCATACAACTGTTTCTGAATCTTTCCCATATGTCAAGTCATCCAGTAATCACTTTACACAACACAGTTAATTCTCACAAGAACCTTGTGACAAGGTACTATGAACTATATAATAATACATTCATGTATTTACGTTATTAATTAGTTTATTCATTTAATTGATGACTTTTGCAGCTTCCACATGCCACACCATCCACTAGATTATTTTTTCATGGTCTCTCTCTTGGGGCTTTATTTTCTGGCAGTAGGGAGTCACACATGAATTGAAAATAAATACATGTAATGAATCCTCTGAATAAAGTATATGGAGGACATTGTTCAAGGACTGATAATGGAATAGTCCATCAGAGGGGAGAGGTCATGACCAGTAGCCATGTATCCATATAAGTAGCTGTGAGAATTAACTCACAACATGGTCAATGGTTAATAATAATAAAACATAAACTACTACTACAGTTAGTTGTATTCCTACCTGCATTTCATTTTTAATTAGTATAGAAGAGTATAATTGAGCCTACTTCTCAAGGGATGCTGTAGTTTTCATATTTCAAGCAATAAACATAAAATACCATTAATACAAGGTCCACAGAAACATGAGGCTTTTTGTATTCTTAAAGCACTGCTAGAAGAATCCTAGTCTGTGGTACTTAAAACAGCTGTTACCTGACCTATCTGTAATGGATTTTAAAATTGAAAGGAAATAATTAGCAATCAACAAAGTTTTTACACGAATCCCTCATTTTTTACTTTTCTTTCAGAATCATTTTTTTTTTTTTTTGGAGTTGGAAGGATAAAGGATACTTGTTAAGGTATGAAAGTCTGATGTGATCTTGACATGCATCTAGGTAAATACAAAATTTGAGAAATTAAATGATAACTCCTAGTGGTGGGATAATAAGATATGGAGACCTGAATTCAGAGAACAAGCAATACTCCTCACTTCTCTTCAGTGCTGTCACCTAGCCTGTGTATTTTATTTTGTTTTATTTTATTTTATTGTTTACTTATTTTTTATTGACATATAGTCAGTTATAATGCATCAATTTCTGGTGTACAGCAAAATGTTTCAGTCTCATATATACATACATTTTCATATTCTTTTTCATTATCAGTTACTACAAGATATTGAAATATAGTTCCCTTTGCTATACAGAAGAAATTTTTATCAGTTTTATATATGGTGGTTAGTATTTGCGGATCTTGAACTCCCAATTTATTCCTTCTCATCCCTTTCTCTCTAGTAACCATAAGTTTGTTTACTATTAGACCATGTAATTTAAATTTATAGTGTAAGATTTAAAGGCAGATATGCTTGTTTCAACAACTAGGTGTTATGAATGGAGTACAACCAAAGGTCTAACGTCTTGCACTTCTATGATCTCATTTTTATCAAGCAGTCATTAGCAAAGGCATTTTCTCCCAGTAGTCAATATTGTTTGAAGTCAGATAAATTCTATAGTAGGAAATTTGAATTGTATGGGTGCAGATGAACAATGATTAAGTGAGCTGTTCATTACCAAAATGTCTAATGGAGAATTAAACTGACCAAGACCTGAAATCTAATTGCCTAGCCAGGCAGAGGCTCAGCTAACTCTCTTTAACAGCAAATTCCTGTATCTATAATTACCTACTACTTTTAAGTCTTCTAACATCTGCCAGCACGATTCTTCTAATTTTATAAATGACTGCTCTATTAGACAGATTTCAATTTTTTCTTCCTTTTTCCAGTGAATCCTTTAAAAAGAGAATTAGAAAAAGTATTTTCTTTGTTTTTCTTTCCAAACTCCCACTGTTTAACAAACTGTAATCAATGTAGTAATGTGAAAAAGTGACAGACTTGGATAATATCTGTTTACTCCCAAATTTTACATAAACATTCTAATATATTATCAATTCTGTCAGTCACAAAATGTATGCTATTTGACAGAGTGGTTTCCTTAATAACTGCAATTTGCACTTCTTTTTTTTTTAACACTTTTTATTGATTTATAATCATTTTACAATGTTGTGTCAAATTCCAGTGTAGAGCACAATTTTTCAGTTATACATGAACACATATATATTCATTGTCACATTTTTTCCTCTGCGAGCTACCATAAGATCTTGTGTATATTTCCCTGTGCTATACAGTATAATTTTGTTTATCTACTTCTTAAATTAGTAAAAAACTAATAGAATGTCATTACACATATATGCTGAATTTATCAATTGCCCCGTTATTAGGTGAATATAAGGGACTATCTTTTACACAAAAACAAAAGTAATTTGTCCTCTAACTAAGCAAAGTTTATATTCTTAGAGGATATATAAAACATATATATGAATTAGAAGCAGCGTATAATGTGGGTTTAAAAATATTGCATTGTATTATAAAATTTACAGAATAACTTATCTATCCATCTATTTAACCATCTATTATAGGTTATAAATCTAGATGTAATATAGTCATAATCCAATTTAGGTATGAAGTGGATTCCAAGGACAAAATGTACAGGAAAAGGTAAATAGTAAATGAATTAGGAATTTGACCTTGGGAAGTATGAATAAAAATACCATATGAAGAAAAAGTAAAATACAAATAATAAAGGCAATATTTTTAATGATTAAGGGCAAAAAGACACAAGACTCATGGCCTGGGATTGAATCCCAGCTTTAAAACTGGGTATCTGCAGGACTTGGACAAGTTGGGCAGCTCTTTGCTCATTTATAAAGTCCCATCGCTTATAGTGAGAATTTAAAAAGTTAATATATACAAAGAACTACGAACAATGCCTATCATATAATGAAAGCAATATTTTGATTATTATAAAATATTCAGGTAATAAAGCATCAATGGCCACCATAGTTGAATTTAAATATAGCACAGCTCTTTCTATTGATAAAAGTGGGACTTCCATTTGTTTAAACAATTTCTTCATCTGAAAATCTGTTTACTCTTGTCAGAATTCCTAGCCCACAAAATTGTTGTAAAAAATATAAAGTATATAAATTGCAATCTGGCATATATTTAATAGTTCTTAACTGTTTGCTATTACTATTATTCTTATTATATAATTCCCAGCATTATAAATAAACACAGTAAAAAAGATTGTTTTATGTTTCTGTTTTTATTTATTGTGGGTCTTTTTGGTTAACTTATGACACTGATTTTTCATGTGGTGGTTAGGAAAATAATATTATAAATGCCAAGAACATTTTTTTAAAACACATGTAACATTGTAAATGTTTTCATGTCTTTTCATAAAAATTAAAGTAACGATGTTTAAATGCAACCCAAAAGATCTAATTTCTGAGAAGATTTAAGTTAATACACAACAATATAGTTCAAGTTCATAGCTGCCTTGCTTCTGAATGGGTTGCACATCTTTTTCTAAGCCATTTTTTCATTATTTTCTTTATTAGTAATTATTTACATTGTCCCGTCATAGTCTTTCTACAGTTTTTTTTTTTTTTTAAGTATAGTAGATTTACAATGTTGTGTTAATTTCTGGCTTACAGCATAGTGATTCATTTATGTGTGTGTGTATATATATATATATATATATATATGTATATATATATATATATATATATTCCTTTTCATATTCTTTTTCATTATAGGCTACTACAAGGTATTAAGTATTTTAAATATTATTTCTCACAGGAGTTTTTGGACAACTGTTTAGCAGACAGTTTAAGACTGATTCTTTAACAGGAGTTCCACCTTCTGGAATTCTTTGTTATTCAGTGATTGTAAATAACTATAATTTAGAAACCTTACAATGCAAAGTTGTATGCATGTGAGTACGTATGAGGGTTGCCCCTTAAATATAAGGTATCTCACAAGGGATCTTGACTAGGTTATGAACTTCCTTATCTTCATATAAATGGGAATTCCAGAAGTAACTCCTTATCTCCATATAAACATAACTACAGTCAGTATTTTTCTTCAAGAAAAAAGTCATGATTCACATTAATAAAAATGAAAACACTCATATAATCTACAAAGTTTACATGATAGCCTAGAACTAAAATAATTTTTGTTCATTTGGACTTCTTTCTTGCTAAGTGTCATAAGCATTCTACCTTCACTGCAGTAGATTTTCAATATTGCAATAGTTAGATATGAAAATTTGAGAAAGAATTTCTTAGTCAATTCTACTGATCCTAAAATGTAGTTATTTAAAATGAGTGCCATGATAACTAAAAAAGCAAACAAATAAAAACCTTCCTGTATGAGATGATCAGATCTGACTACATTATGAGGTATAATTTTATAGATAATGCATTTTGTGCTATTATAGTAAACAATGCTATCATTCCTTCTCCAGCACTGCAGCTGGTCATTCATTTTTAGTTGAGAGGACTTGCAGCTCATGAATCTAAGGACTTACTTATGGAATCAAATTGATTTAAAATAATATGGACAGAAGATAAATTGATTGGTAGGAATCTGACAACGCTCTCTTTTCCCCGCTAAAATTTTCATTTGACTTTTCAGGATCAGTGTTGAAGATCACTTGTTCTCTTATCCCCAAATCTTGAAGTGTTATTAAAATTCAGGACTGAGGCATACATGATTAGCCAGCATTTTATATTGAGTTAGTATAGATTAGGTGGTAAACAGTTTCTGCTCACAGAGTCAAAAGCCAATGAAAAATCAATAAAAGTTTCACTTTTAAACTATTCACTCAGATTATTCTTGATGAAATTCTCCAGAAATTGAGTGGGTAGCATAGGTAAATAGTTGAGCCATGTTTAGAGGGTCCATTAGATTTTACTATAAAATGATGGCATAAAATACCTGTTTTAAAAAGGAAAAGGCACCGCACTTAATGGGCTTGCCTGAAAACTAAAATATGAATGCTTCTTGAGTGGTTGGACAATTTCCCTTTGGAAAGAAAAATCAACACAGGCTCTGCTTTAAGTGTTTCTCTTTGAGAATACAGCTACAGAATGTTAAAAAAAACTTCAATAATATTTTAATATCTAAACTTAGGAATCTTGGTGTCCATTCCTGTAAGTAAAAGGACTAGTGAGAGAGACGAAAACTTGGAATATATATTTCGAAAATGATCATCAGAATACTCTGAAAAAAATATTCCATACCTTACCTCACTTTAAAACACTGTCCTAAGGAGGGAAGTGTAAAGAAATCTTTATAGCAAGGTGAACAGGGAAGGAAAGGTTAACATCGAAGTAGATGCTACATGTAATAATGCCACAGAAATCAAAAGTGGGACACTTTACAAAAAAGTTTGAGTCAAGAAAGGCAGGAAATGTAAAGGGGTAAGATGGAAATTGTTCTCTGAAAGCAGGAGTGAAAAACCTCTACTTCTTTAGCATAAGGAATCATCTAAGGACTAAGGCAAGAATTGCCTGTGATCTGCTGTGCTCTGGCATAGGATTTGCTTGTGTGATCAAGATTCTATTATTTATAAATATATTATTGTGCTTATTGATTTGGGTTTACTATCATGTAATCTCATCCCATTCTGACAGAGACAACGTTTGCTTTAGGGAGAGTCAGATTCTTATGAAAGGAATTAAGAGGAAAAAAGAAGATGAATGCTCAGCTTTGGACATCAAAAATAAAATGTCCACGCATACAGAACACAATGGTCATTAAAGTCAGGCTGTGTCTAGAGAAAAAGGTTTTATAACTTCAGGTAATTTAACTTTACATATCAAGAGGAAAATTGGCCCATTCAGCTACTGTGGAATTTTAATCTACTTCATAAATTACAAGGACAGGAGACTATGTCATAAAGGGAGTTCCAAAAGAAAGGAAAGGGGACTGGTAAATCCTTTCTCTCTGATTCAGAGGGAAAGTGAGGAGACTGTATCACATAGGTGGAAACCAGCCCTAGGTTGTGTGTTCAGTGCCAATTCAACATTGAATTTGATAAATATGGGTCATGGGAAATTAATTTTCAAAGTAGAGTCCACAGACCTTTTAGGGGTCCCTAAAAGAGACTTTTTCAGGGTGACCACAAGTTCAAGAAAAGTATGAAGAAGTTACTTGCTCTTGTAAACTATATTAAAATTTTTCACTTAAGTTGTAAAAGTGATGTAGGAAAAATGGATGTGGGACTTAAGGAAGGCTGTGTCCCAGGCTTCGGTTGAGCCCCTGGGATGTGCCCCTCCAAGGGTGGGTCCTTGGCTTCACACAGGAAAGAATTCAAGAGCCAGCCACAATTGAGTAAAGGTAGATTTATTTAGAGAGATACATTAAAAGGCAAGAGAAAGGCCACGAGGTGTGGGGGTTGGGTGCTCAGGTTAGAGTAAAAGTAGGTACACACTCCATAGACAGAGTGCAGACCATCTCTGAAGGGGGAGAGAGAGAGAGTGGCAGCTGCGAGGTGCAGTGTTGCCAGTTTTTATGGGCTTGGTGGCTTCATGTGCTAATAAGTGGAAGGACAAGTCTAACTAGTCCAGGGAAGGGGCTGGTATTCCCAGGAAGTTGGCCATTGCCCATTTTTTGACCTTTTGTGGCTAGCCTGGGGACTGTCATGGCACCTGTGGGCATGTTATTAACCATGTTAATATATTACAGTGAGCGTATATTGAAGCTCAAGATCCACTAGAAGTCAAATCTCCTACCATCATGAGCCTCAAGGCCTACTGGGGGTTGAATCTTCCACCATTTTGATGTTAATTGCTGTATCATTCCTTGAATGGCTGTGCCCTGTCCCCTTCCTGTCTCAGAAGCAGTGATGGATAACACTATGTGCCTTAGGGAGGTTCAAAATATGGCACCAAATTTATCCCCTCCCACCCCCTTCCCCAGTAACCATAAGATAGTTTACTAAGTGTGTGAGTCTGTTTCTGTTCTGTAGATGAATTCATAGTGTTTTTCTTTTTAGATACCACAAATGGAAAAAAAATGAAAACAAATATATGTATGTATATGCATGACTGGGATATTGTGCTGTACACCAGAGAAAGACATTGTAATTTACTGTACTTCAATTAAAAAAATATGGCACCAAATCATACTCATAGTCATAGTGAATTCCTCACTACCACACACTCGAGGTACCCAAACGTACAAAAACAAAACATTCATCTAAGCCTGTAACTGATAAAGCAACAGAAAAAAATCATCATTTTATTAAGCACTGACCTCACAGTGGCATCTTTTTGATATTCTGTGTGCCACCATTATTAGAAGTCTGTGTAATTTAACTGTCACATATATACCAGTACCATAACTTTCTCTAGAAAACACACCTGTAGGAGAGTTTGAATTGCAATTGCAACTGTTTTTTGGTTTTTTTGTTTGTTTGTTTTTTTCATGAAATACTATTTTTGCTTGAAAAAACAACTGACAGACAAACTGTGATTATTCAGATCTCAGCATCTGGCAGACAGTTTTCCAAAAAAAAAAAAAAAAAAAAAAAAAAAAAGAAGTGAACCTGTCACTTTAAGGAAAAGTATAACTAATGGCATTAATTGTCAATGACAATCATTTTTTATCATGTATTTATAGTTAATTTGTATGTCCAGATACAATTAGTTTATTGTCTAATGAAATTCCTAAAAGTAGAAACTTTAAAAAGCTTATATTCACCTCTGTGACTTTGACAGCTTCTCAATACTGAGAATTTTCTGAAGAGATTGATGGAGATACTAACATTTATGGTCTTCTAAAATGTATGTTATAATAAAATATGTCAACTTTTGTAAGATATGCATAATTCAGTGAACCAATATTTTCTAAATGATTGGCATGTGATGTTACAAAATCTGGCATGAGTAAAATTTCCATTCAAAGTGAAAGAATAGACCAATAGATTTTAATGTAGCAGAGTATCAAAAAATTAATAGAGTTCCAGATACTACATCACAACTAAACTTTAAGAAACTACTACTTTATCCAGTCATCTGTCAATGGTCATTTAGGCTGTTTCCATGTCTTGGCTATTGTAAATAGTGCTGCTATAAATACTGGGGTGCAGGTGTCTTTTTGAAGTAAGTTCCTTCTGAATATATGCCCAGGAGTGGGATTACTGGGTCACATGGTAAGTCTATTCCTAGTCTTTTGAGGAATCTCTGTACTGTTTTCCACAGTGGCTGCACCAAACTGCATTCCCACCAGCAGTGTCGGAGGGTTCCCTTTTCTCCATAGCCTCTCCAGCATTTGTCATTTGTGGACTTTTGAATGATGGCCATTCTGGCTGGTGTGAGGTGACACCTCATCGTAGTTTTGATTTGCATTTCTCTGATAATTAGTGCTATTGAGCATTTTTGTGGTATATTTATACAATGGAATATTATTCAGCCATAAAAATGACAACATAATGCCATTTGCAGCAACATGGATGTCCCTGGAGAATGTCATTCTAAGTGAAGTAAGCCAGAAAAAGAAAGAAAAATACCATATAATATCACTCATATGTGGAATCTAAGAAAGAAAGAAAGGAAGAAAGAAAGAAAGAAAGAAACAAACAAACAAACAAACTACCACTTGTTGAGTTTTAGCATGGAATTATCCACAATCATCTGGAAAGGACAGTGCGATAGTCATAGAGGTATGTCACTGTGATCTATCCTCAGGAAAACACCTTTAGTGAGGAGCCTTCAGATGCTATACCTCTGACATCCACCACAACAAACAGGCTTAGGCATTGCTTTGTGCCAGCTTCTCCCTGTCTATGACTGAGCATCATGGGTACTGGAGTTGGACCGTTTCTATCTGAGGTGGACCGCCACTAATTGTCAGTCTTTACTCTGGTGCTCCTCATTTGTTTAGCCAAAGTTCTTAAAATCTACATTGACTTCTGAAATCTTCCTCCAAGATCCTTCTTTCTCCCCCTTCTCCTTTCTTTGCTGTCAGACCAGTATCACAGTCTGAAAATTCTCCTAGGCTAATCTTGCCCTCTTTCCTTTTTACCTTTCACAGAAATCTCCTTCAATAAATATCTTGCATTTCTATATTTGCATCTCCTGCCCAGGTGAATGCTTCTGGTACACGATTCAAATGCATTTCCATTTCCAACTAAATATGTATGTAGGGTGGATTTTCTTCCTGTAGGCCAATCAAACTTATGTATCACTACAGAGTAAATATAAGCAGATATAAAAACCCAGCTGTTTTTATTAAGCCAAATATTGAAAGTTTTGCAAAAGCATGAGATAATGGCACTCTTCTCACTATTTTGTGGAAATGTAATTTTCACAAAAATGTATTATTTATATTAACATATAATGAGTTTATTGCTGTTTTAAATTATATTTATATATTTTAAAATATTTAAATCCAGTATATATTAGTTTTCTATTGCTGCCGTAACAAGTTACCACAAATGTAGTGGCTTAAAACAACAGAAATTTATCTTTAAATGTATCTAAATGGACATTACCTTACAGTTCTGAATGTCAGAAGTCTGAGCTGATGCTTAGTGAATTAAAATCAAGGTTTCCACATGGCGCTGTCCCTTCTGGAGACTCTGGGAGAGAACTCACTTCTTTGCCTTTTCTAACCTCTACAGGTTGACCATAGTCCGTGACTCTTGGCCCCTTTCCAGCAGTTACATCACTCCTGCTCCTGCTTCAGTTATCACATCTTCTCTGACTTACCCTCTGGCTTTCCTGCCTCCCTCTTCCATCTTATAAGGACACGTGTGATTACCTTGAACCCAGCAAGATGATACAGAAAAATCTCCCCATCTCAAAATCCTAAACTTAATCACATTGCAAAGTCCTTTTTGCCATGTAGTTTCACAAATTCTAGAAATTAGGGCATGAATATCTTTGGAGAGGGGTAACTGTTCTGTCTAACACACAGTGTAGGGATAAAAGGATTTAAGGAGGTAAGAAGTTATGATACAGGCTGGAAAACCATGCTACTCTCAGAGTAAGGATGGAGAAGAGTATGGGATGTTATCACTACCATTGCTTTTAGGGCCAAACACATTTTTGATGGACAGTTCATTGTAAATTTTCAAGCAAAGATATAACATCCAATTATCCTTCTTTTAGAACTGAAAGACAGGATTCTTAGTCTATTCATTGCATTTAAAAAGTAATTTCTCATACTAATCATTTATCTTCTGAAAAATTATTTCATACTAATACATTGAGTCACTGAGGAAAATATCCTTCTTTTTTCCTCTTTAGAATAAAAATAAAAATTCTCCTCTAATTTTAAACACTGTGGAAACAGAAAAATCCTTTTTTTTTTCTCTTTTAGGCTAGCCAATATCTCTCCGACAAAAAAAAAAAAATTAATAGATTTTTTCCTCACTTTTAACTCTTGAGGGAAAAATTATTTGCCCTAGGGATTAGGGGAGATTAGAGTGACATAGGGAGATAAGGGTGACATTGAGGAAGCACCTTCATTTGCCGATGGTCATTTATCGATGTCCAAAATATCGAGCTGAAGTTCAGCTGTTGCTTAACTTATTTCTTCAAGTAGGCTTCTAACCATGAATCATTTTCAGTTTGACCTGAAAGTCACTAAAATTATTATTGTATGCATCTACATGCAACGTTGGAAATAACACTGTTACATGAGTTTCACTTGAAGATACAGAATCATAAAGCTCTGTAGCCATTGACAAATCATTCAACTTCTTTAAGTCCCAGCTTCTCCATTTATGTTGACAATTGCTTCCCTCTGTCCTTTCAGAACTTTTGAATAACCAATGCCATCACTTATGTGAAAGTGATTTTTACCATTTTTTTTTAACCATTAAAGATATTGCCATGGATCAGGAATTTTCTGTGTAGTAACTTTTTCTTTCTCTCTATGAATATCACTGTGCTAATATATCAAAAACGAATTATGTTACTTTCCTAGGCAATAGGTAATATTATTTTACTTGGTACTGGGTCAGAATTGTAACTGAATCATTCTTACAAATCAGATTTTAATCATATTCCACAAGCTTTCAATTACTTGAAAAGATAAAATTATCTTATTTTTTTAAAACCTCTTTCAATTATTTTCAGGTGTTTGTCCAAAGGATAAAGTAAAATTTCAAAGTCAACTGTGCTGGGAAGTTGTTGTGTTATTTCAAGCAGCGTGCATAGAATTTAATTTAAATGCAATTCAAGGGGAAATTTTTGCTAAATACTTTAATTGTAAAAAAAAAAAAAAATTCAGTTTGTGGCTTTAGAATTGTAAATATCCAGGTTAGCAGAATGGAATTTCTGTTTGAGTGTTATGAACTAAACTGTACACAGTATTTCCTTTTGGTATGAATTTAATAAATAAATAAATAAATCTCAAAATAGATTAATGTAGAAAAACAGTCTTAAATATAGGACTTACACAAAGCTGATCTTCTGAAGGATGTATAAAATCACTTATTAGGAACAAAAAATAATCTGTAAGAACCTCAGTTATTAGGCCCTTGCATGTGAATTACATCAAGTACCATATATTCTTTCTTAAAGAATATTTAGTTGCGAAAAATATAAATTCACTTTTGATTAATACCCTCCATCATGTATATATTTTTTCAGATGAGACTTATGATTTGTTTATGACTATATGGTGGAATGCTTCAAGAAGCAATTTCTCTAAATATTTTCTAATTAGCAACATGCCAGGCTTATGAATTTTTGTCCCTATTTTGAGGATGATGAAAAATCTAGTTAACTTTAATTGCTGGATGGAATGTATGAAATATACACATATAAGCATACGCATACTTTCTGATATTTAATTATAAAATTCAAAATATGTTAATTCCAATTTCTGTACCCAACCAAGTGGTCATTATCTATACTATCCCATAGGACCTACCATCCTTTCCATATCAATCATTACCCAGGGGGTGGCCAAGAGATGATCTGTTTGTGGGAAAAGACACATTTATTAACGAAACTGCTTTAGTAAGGTGTATCCCAGGAAGAGGTGAGAGAAACAGAATCAGAAATCTTTCTGAGTTGATTTTTTTTTATTGTGGGGAATTATACAAGACATAAAATTTATCATTTTAATCGTTTTTAAGTGCACAATTCAGTTTACTGGCATAAGTGCATTCACTAAAGCTGTTAACTCGTTGTTATGCAACCATCAGCACCATCCATCTCCAGAACGTTTTCATTATCTCAGACTGAAATTCTAAAGCCATCATATAATAATCCCACATTAAACCCTTCCTCTCATCCCCTGACAATTACTATTTTATTTTCAATTGTTGCAAATTTGATTTAATTTTTAAAAGGTCATTTCAAATGAAAAATCCCTGATGCCTAAAGATGATAGTGTTACCTCTAAAAAGGAAAAGATGCCAGTTCTTGTCATACCCAAAAGATAAGCTTACAGTCGGGAAGCGGTGCCTTGTGTAGTGAAATATTTCACAAGATGTATTTAGAAAAGGAAAAGTACACCCCCAAGAAAGGGACGTGGGCTGATCCAAGGGAAGAAAAAGGTGGCGACCTTCGTTTTGCCCTTTTCCTTATACCCTCACTTAGAGGTGGCCTTTTGATTAATCGACGGCTCTTGCCTTGGAATGCCTAGTCATGTCTGGTCCCTTTGTGCATGTCCTTACCCATAGTGTACACAGAAAAATCCATGGGGGACCCTAAACTGTGATGTTAGTTATATTACAATGAGCTCTGGGTCCTGCCCCGTCAAGTCCTTCTCACTGCCGAGCTGTCGTGGCCGCTGGGTTCTAACTGGTTTCTTGCTGGCACTCATTTAGAAAAATTAAAGTTCCTTTATTCTAGAGGCAGTCCATCCTCACTCTTCTCCACCTATCTGCCTGGTGCCCCCATTTATCTAACTACCTAACAGTAGGAAACACGGACTATCCATCAAATGTCTCAATTATTAGTCTAATGTTTGCAATAAGATAACCTTATTGTTAGACTCTAGATGGTCTAGAAAGATGAACACATACACAGATTATTTTCAAGTGTCATAATGATGCTTTAAAAGTAAGCTGATTGGACTGGGCTAGTAAGAGTTCTGCTAGGCAGAATTCTAAAGTGACTTTCAAGATTTCCCACATGCTCCCTCTTCTACATAATTCCTAGAACTTTCAGTAGAGTTTTATTCCAAGGTTATGTTATGTTCACCACCATTCAACTTAAAATACATATATTTTCTAGGTGGGTCTGACCTAATCACAGGATCCTTTTAAAAGCAGAGTCTTTGATTGGTGGCAAAAGAGGAAGACAGATTCAAAGTGTGCAATGGATTTTATATGCCATTGCTGGCTTGAAGTTGGAAAGGGCCATGAGTCAAGGAATGTGGGTGACTTCTTGGAACTGAGTGGTCTCCCACTCACAGACAACCAGGAAACAGGGACCTCAGGCTCCCAACCTCAAGGAAGGGTTGTATCAAAAATATGATTGGAAGTGAATTTTCCCCTAGAGGTGTCAGCCAGAGTTCAGCTGTCAACACCTTGATTTTGGCCTTGGAATGCCCCGAGTGGAAAATCCAGCCACGTTAAACCAGACTTATAACCTACAGAACTTTGAAGTAATCAGTGGGTATACTTTTTTAGTTGTCATAATTTATTATACAACAATAAGAAAGAAATACAATAGCATAGCCTGAAAAAGTGTCACAAGTGATGAGACACCATTAGTAGCCCCAAGAGGGGGTGAAAAGTCTGATGTGGTCAATTTTCCAGGAAAAGGAAGAGGCTACACTTCACGTAATGTGGTTTCCTTCATAATGAGGCAAATGGGCCAACCTCTGACAGCAGCCACAATTCTTAATGCAATGGTGGCTTCTGTATCAGCACATGCACTCCTTCCCTGCATGCCTTGCACTGCTGTGTTCTGTCCAATATGCACCCAAGTGTCAGCAGTCACGACCTGATCAGCACAGACCTGATAAGCAGCATGATTTCAGTCACTCTCGGCAGAGGATGGGATTTATCCTATCCCACATAGATACAGATACATTCCATATACAACCTGGGCACCTATATGAGTGATCCAGGCTGCGCACTCAGTAGCTTCAATTTTGTTTAACAGTTTGTGGCCTCAAGCAGGGTGTCTTTAATCTGCCAGCCCATGGTGTTTAAAGTGGCAGACCAGTCAGCCAGGCCACTGGCAATAGTCCAAGAGTCAGTAAAAATATGATACAGATTCTCAAGGGTAGGGCCAGAGCTATGAGAATTCTCTTTCCTTCTGACTGGTGAGCAAAATAACCATGTCTGAATTTAGTTTTACACAGCTGACTCCGCAGTTGACCAATAGTAGAATCAGAACAGCCACTATCAAGTTTTAACTTGGCCAAACCAGAATCAGGGCCAGGCATTTAGGAAAGCCTGTGTCAGTCAAGGCCTACATGGAGCCAGCAACTTTGTGTCATGCAGTAGAATGTGACATCTGAATTCTTTCAAATGGATAGCTGCAACTCCGTGGTGCAGAACTGAGATGACACTGGGACCAGCTCATTTATGCTCGCATTGTCATTTGACAAGTTGGGCCTTTCTCATCTTGCAACCTTTAGTCAGAGTTGACCCATCCCAAAATAGCACTATCAGGCCCGAGAGTCACAAGGTCTTCATGGGTCAAACGTTCAGTTTCAGTGAGAGACCAGAAGCAGGCCAGTAGCTGCTTTACAGAAGGGATGTGCCTGGTAGCTGTGTGAGGGATGAGGGAAGCTGTGCGCACAGCACCCCAAGGGATGCCTCTGGAAGGAGGTGGCCTACCTTTGCCATAAGCTTCAATCAACCGGGTAGATCTCAGGGGGCACCAGGGTTGTGGGACCTCAAAGGTAAAGAGTGAGCCCTGACCAGAGGGTCAATTTCCACTGCAGCTGGTTGATTCAGGCCCCAAGCAAAAAACTGCTTTCCAGGTAATAGACATAAAGAGCCAAGTAAAAGGCCTAACTGAGACGCACGGTGCCTCCAGTTCTCAGAGAATTTACACACTGCTTGTCTTCCTTTATGTACTGGATGGCCAAGGATGTAACAGAGGAATTTTCACATATTCCCAGAAACCTGTACTTGGTGATCAGGAACCTGATTTGTGCCAGGGTTTACCAAGCACCTCTTTTGTTGGAGATGTGATAGTACTTATTCAGAACTGAGGCCAAGGCTTCTGACTTGGCCACCAGCCGGATCTGATCTGCGCAGTAAAACTTTGGACTCAGTGGTCCAGGCTTTTGGGAAATGTCGTGAACCCTCAGCAGCGGCGAACACCAGGGAAGCCCAAGCACCCCTAGGGGAGCACAGCAGATGTACATTGGTGGCCTTTTCAAATGAATGTGGGTTAATATTGGTTCTTAAGTGTCAGTGGAACAGAAAAAAAAATGGGTGGGGGCATTGGTCATGTCTACAGCAACACATCATGTGTCATCAATCTTGGCAGCGAATCATTTGTAGCCACTTTGTCTGGAAGAGCTGGGGCTATGGGAACCAACACTGATGCAATTCCACTGTAAGTCTCCAGGTCTCATCACCCTTTCCCCTGGCCACGCAGGACTGTTGTATTGAGATAGTACATCCTTCATCATTCCTGCTGCCTTTAATTCCTTAATCAGGGTGGTGATTTTCCCTTCACCTCCTGGGATCCTATTTTCTTGGACCACACAGGAACAGACAAAAAAGAATCACTCTCCAGGCACAGCTGTCCCTAAATGGGAGAATCTCCTTTGACACTTTGTAACCACTTAAATTACAAGTAGGTGAAACACATGAATGCCAGTTATACATTTCACATCAACGGAATATTGATTTGACGGTGATGAAGTCACTTTTGATTCGTAAACCACGTAGGTTGGATTTGCGTGCCTGTGTGTGTTTCTGTGTGAGTGCCACTCATACGTTTGTGTGTGCGTGTCCAGGCATGCATGTGTTTTCTCCTCCAGGAACACAGACAGAGAAAGCTAACCCTCCTCCCCAGGGGAGTGCAGAGCAATTAGGAAGACAGGGGAATCCAGCCTGTGGGGAGCAATCAGGGAGGTTTTTATCTTCTGGTTTCTTGCTTCAGAGACAGCACTGCCTCCTCTGCTGTGTACCAGATGGTTGCTGGCAGCACTCAGAAACCCGGGGCTCATTTGCTCTCACCTTTCCTGCTTCCTGCTTTCAATGACTTCTGCACATGGATTCTCATTAGCCACAGATATACTGTCTGCCAGCTGGGTGGTGGGGATTGCTGTCCCCTTGTCATAATAACGTCTCTTCATCTTTCCAACTAAGGAGAGTGAGCAAAATTCAGTGCATCAGTTTGGTGCCTTGTTTTAATGTTAACTCTTACTGTTCAGCCTCTAAATCTTTCCTTATATATCTAAGACGATGGGGGGCCTTTCTTCCGCTGAGTCCTGTGGGATGAGAAGGGAGGTGGTTTATTGTCTACTTTCTAGGTAAACTTGATGAGGAAAGTAGACTGAGACTTGATGTTGTAGCACATTTACAGAGACTTAAAACTACAGGTATCTAGAGTAATTTTTACTGCCTCTGGATATATTTCAAAACCCACAGGATTTGCTGATGTATTGGATGTGAAATATGATAGCAACTGTGAAGTGAGAAAAATGACCCCAAGCTTTTTTTTTTGTCGGTTCTCCTGTATGGATGGAGTTGATGTTTAAAAATTGGAAAATAGCATAAGGAGAGTTCATTTGTAAACAGTTCATCCAAAATTAGAGTTTTAATAGCCCTGGATGATGAACTGAGAATGACTTAAGGAAGTTGAGGGAAGTACAGGAGGATAAAGATTAGCTGTGGAACCAAAAGAACAAAGAGGGAAGGGAGAAGCTAAAGATGTTTGGTGTTAATAAAGAGGGACTAGAAACAATGGTTTGTATATTCTAATAGAATTAAAGAAATGTAGGTGATGGCATACCAGAAGGAACTGTCTAGAAATACAAGAGGTAAATTTATCAGGATGGAATGGTTAAATTTGTGATTACAGAGTGATTTTAGTAATGAAAATGACTAGGCTGTTGGTGGCTAAGTGTATTTTTTTTTTTGCATAATACATTACCACAAATTTAATGACTTAAAAAAACTTACATTTTTTATTAACTGAGGTCCTAGGTCAGGAGTCTAGATATAGTCTAGCTTAGTCCTCTGCTCAGGGTCTCACAAGGTTTCAGTCAAAGTGGTGGCTGACCTGTGAGCTCAGCTGGAGGATAAACTGGAGAAAAATCCACTTCCAAGTTTATTCAAATTGTTTTGCAGAATCCATTCCCTTGTTTGTAAGTTTAGGGGTCCTGTGTTCTTACTGGCTGTAGACTGAAGACTGTCCCCTTGTCATCTGGTCCCTGTCACATGGTCCTCACCAAGGGCAGTGCACAACATGGCTGTTTGCTTCTTCAAGGCTGGGAGGAGAATCTCTCATACCAATCTTCTGCTGAGATTGAATCCATCCTTATTCAAAGGTAGAGGAAGACACACTGTGGGTCCCCTTAGGGTGTTTGACACACAATATGTTCAGTATTGAGTTATTTATAACTAACTAATGGTAGGCAAGTTGATGACAAGATATTTTCAGACATGAAGTTTGTGATTTTTTTCCTGTGAACTCCATGGATAGTATATTTTATTTCTGTTGTTCCTATTGAAGATTTGTATTCCACTTTCACTAACACTATTGTGTGATTTTTCAATTATATCTTACCAAAACATGAAATTCTCAATCTATTAAATGGGTTTGTTGAATCTAACCCATTTGTTCTCTTATGAAAATATTTGGTGCAATGTCCACAAATGAATATATAATTCTTATCCAAAGAACTACAGAAGGATGGGTAGGGCTTAGTGGTAGAGTGCATGCTTAGCATGCACAAGGTCCTGGTTCAATCCCCAGTACCTCCATTAAAGCAACAACAACAAAATAGAAGAAAACAAAACAAAAAAACATAAAAATATATGAAATTAAGAACAAATAAGGTCATGTTGAAAGAAAAAATACAAATAGCCAATAGATACACGAAAAGGTGTTCAGCATCACTACTTATTAGGAAAATGCAAATCAAAACCACAATGAGGTACTAACTCACACCTGCTACAACCGCTATCATCAAAAAGGCCAAGAGAAGAGTGTTGATGAGGATGTGGAGAAAAGAGAATCCTTGTGCATTGCTGGTGGGGATGTTATGGTGCAGTCAATATGTGAAACAGTATGAAGGTTCTTCAAAAAATTAAAAATAGAACCATCAGATGACTCAGCAATTCCACTTCTGGTTGTGTAGCTAAAGGAAACAAAATTACTAACACTAAGAGATATCTGCCCTCTCATACTCATTGCAGCATTATTTACAATAGCCAAGGCATGGAAACAACCTAACTGTTCATTGATGGATGAATGGATAAGAAAAATGTTTTATATATATAATTAATACATATAATATTATATATATATAACATATATTTTATATAACTATAATATAATATATATGATATAACTTGATATATAATGGATTATTGATATAATGAATAAAGAAAATGTGAGATGGAGATATATATATATATATATATATATATATATATATATATATACATATAATGGAATATAATTCAGCCACAAAAAGGAAGAAAAATTGGCCATTTTGGACAACATCAATGGACCTTAAGGCCATTATGGTAAGTGAAATAAGCCAGACAGAGGAAGATAGATGCTGTATGATCTCACTTACATGTGGAATCTTAAAAAAAAAACAAACTCCTAGGTACAGAGAAGAAATTGGTGGTTGCCAGATGTGAGAGTTTGCAGGGGAGGGGTTGGGCAAAATGGCTGAAGGTGTCCAAAGATACAAACTTCCAGTTATAAGATAAATAAGTTTTGCAGGTATAATGTACCATGTGGTGACCTTGGTCTGGTCAGCAATACTGTATTGTGCATTTGAAAGTTGCTAAGAGAGTAGATCTTAAAAGTTCTCATCACAAGAAAAAACAATTTGTAACTATGTGAAGAGATGGAGATAATCATTTCCCAATGTATACATATATCAAATCATCACGTTGTACACGTTAAACTAGCACAATGTTATATGTCAATTATATCTCAATAAAACTTAAAAAAAAGAATTTGACAATCTTTCATAAGCCATCCTTTTTCTAGGAACAATCTGTAAAGGGAATGCCTGCTGAATTTGACTTCTGATAGATGTCCTTTCCAGTTTTTCAGACAATTTCAGGCATCTGGCACTGTATAATATGGACATATATTTTTTAAAAAATACTCTAATATATTGAGTTGAATATTGATGACACTTAAAAATTTAAACTCTTCAAATATAATTTATTTTAGAATAGTTCTAAGTTTTCAGATTTTGTTGTTAGAAGTTTCTTTCAAATTTTTTTCTCCTCTGGGAGAAAAATATCTTTCCTGTGGGAGAAATGTTAAAATATTTTTATATAAGTAAATAGTTGCTTTAAAGGAGCATTAAACTATAATATAACCATGTGGTTTTACTTTTGATATCTATCTAAAGTACATAGTGAATTAGAAATTTAGCATTTAGGCTATAGATCGAAATGATACACACAAACAAATGAGGTCATTCAAGTTTTGTTGATGCCTGATTTTTGTAAGAATAGCAAACACTGGTATAGTTTTTTTCTTACTAAGTACCAGTCATTGTTCTGCATGCATTACATATAAATGACTCAATTAGTTTTCACAACACACTTATGAGTTAAGTTCTATTATTATGTCCATTTTATAGATGTAGAAACTGAGGTTTGGAGAGATTAAGTAATGTACCCAAACTCACACAGATGTAAATGACACAGTGAGGATTAGAACCTAGGTGGTCTGATTCTAAGGTCTGCATCTTAATACTGTGCAACACAGCAACACCCAGTATTATCAATGATTACCATTTAATGTCATCTACTATCAGCATCTAACATTTGTTGTTACCAATAGCTAGTATTTAGGACATCAAGTTTTAACCACATTTCTACTTAATTTAACTGTATCATTCCATTTTACACACATACACACACATATTTTTGTTTTCCTGATAACATTAATTTGACATCAGTAAAGACAGGAATTAAAATTTTTCTTTTATTAAGTGATTCTGCATATGATATCATATTTAACATCAATAAGAATGTGATGCCCACACATTTCACACCATTCAAGACCTGAATGACCCTAAAAATCTTGATCTCAGAATTTGGGCTTAAGAGAAGAATGTTTCAGTTTGTATCCCAAGATTTTTATCTGAAATTGACCATCTAAGTAAAATCAAACACTGGCATACATCTTACCATGTTTAAAAATCATTGGTAACTGGTTATTTATCTTTCAAAGTCGTTAGCATATTTTAGAGATAAATTATTGTTGATAGCATTTTATCTAGAAAACTGCTGAGAAATTCATCTACAAACACAGGATACTATTTAGATATACATCTAGAAAGCTAAAATGATACTGTGCTATTTTCAGAATATAAAAAGCAATTGAACACATAGATGCAGCTAAAAAATTTAGAAAGGAAGACAAAAAAGTATGTGTGCATGTAAATATATGTGCATGCTAAATAAATATGTAGATATATGTGTAATAAACCAAAATCTTCCATAGAGTCTATCAACTGAAAATTGTTTTCCCCATAAAATAATCCAGAATTTAGAACAGCCCTGAATTTCTTACACACTGAAAATTGCAGTCCTTTCTTCATATACATTCAACAACTGTATAGAGTTCAGTAGATTCTTATGACCCAAGAAAGAAGTGAGGCTAATAAAACTGGAAACTCATTGAATTTTAAAAGGTGATGGCCATGGAAATAGAAGTGTAGTGTTTCAAATAGACAAGGAAGTGTAAATCTACGCTACAAGCACTGGATGTAGACCTGTCACATATAAAACTGGAGAGAGAGAATCACCAACTAGCCAGAGCCTCGTCAAAAAGAAAAGAATTAAGTGAAAAGAAAAATTCCTTTCAGTTAAAGTGAGGGTGTTACTTTTGTTTTTCTTAAATCATTAAAGGAAAGGCAATTACTTGATTTTATTATTAATTCCTTCACTGTCTAATTAACTGCTTAATACAATTATTTATTTGATATATTAGTTTGAGTCTAAGTTAATTTCATGTGGTATGAGTTTCAGGAAAAACAACATGTCCATGTATGTTTTGTCTGAATGTGAAAATATATTTATTCTACAAAACAATTTTGAATACTAAATGTTTTAAATTTTTTCATCCTTCTGCAGTCCACAGCTAGTATCAAGAAAGACCGATTTTTTTTTTCTTCATGGGCTAATTTACATGACTAAATTTTATAAATAATCTGACATTGATTACCTACATTTTTACCTAGGCAAAAAGAAAGGAAGGAAAGAAAGAAGAAAGAAGCTGACTTTACAACTTCATAGTGAATGGCAAAGCTGCAAAACTGTAACATGAACTAAGTAACATTTCATATTGCAAAAATCTATCTTTTAGGAAGTGTTGTTTAAAGCTAAATTCTAGGTATCTGATTTTAGTTTATGTGAAATAGTGCATATTAGTTACCTGTTACCACTGTAGCAGATTACCACAAACATAGTGGTTTAAAACAGCACAGTTTTTTTTATAATATCGTTCTGGAGGTCAGAAGCCCAAAGTGCATTTCCTCAAGCTGAAACCAAGATGTCAGCAGGGCTAGACTCTTTCCAAAGATGACAGGGGAACATTTATCTCCTTGCCTTTTCTACCTTCTAGAAGTGCATTCCTTTCATTCCTTTTTTTATTCTTCTTTTTTTTTCTAATTAAGGTGTAGTCGGTTTACAATGTGGCAATTTCTGGTATACAACATAATGTTTCTGTCATACATTTACATACATATATTCATTTTCATATTATTGTTCATTATAGATTACTATGAGATATTGAATATAGTCCCTGTGCTACACAATAGAAATTTGTTTATCTATTTTATATAGTAGTTAATATCTGCAAATCTCAAACTCCCAATGTATCCCTTCCCACTTGCTTTCCCTCTTGTAACCTAAAGTTTATTTTCTATGTCTGTGAGTCTATTTCTGTTTTGTAGATGAGTTCATTAGTGTCCTTTTTTTTCTTTTTTTTTTCTTTTTTTCTTTTTTTTTAGATTCTACATATGAGTGATATCATATGGTATTTTTCTTTCTCTTTCTGGCTTACTTCTTATTTTATTCTTTTTTATGGCCAAGTAGTATTCCACGACTCATGCCCTCCTTTCTACATCTTAAAAGCCAGTAGTATAGCATCCTCAGATCCTTTTGCTTCTGTCTTCACATTGCATTCTATCTTATAAGAATCCTTCTGACTGTATTTGGACCTCCTAGATCATCCAAGATAATCCTGTCTCAAGATTCTTAACTCAATCACATCTGCAAAGTCCCTTTTGTCATATAAGGTAACATACTCAGAGCTTCTGAATATTAGTACATGGACATATTGTGGACCATTATTTAGCCTACCATGCAGTGTAAGGCATAATTGAGAAAAATGTTTCCAAACTTACTAGTTTCTGATTTACTAGATCTAAATATCTCTCACAATCATAATAAAGTATTAGAAAAGCCAAAAGATAATTGAATATGGAAAATAAGAGTTACTACTGGTATTTACCACATAATTTTTCTTTTTCATTTTAAAGATTTTTCTTTTACTTCTCTAAATATTTATATAAAATAATTTACTCATATAGGCTTTTCAGTAAACACAAATTAACACAGCAACTAGAATTTATGAAAGAGAATAAGCATGAAATGCACTTACTTTTATACTTTGACAGTCTTCATGCATAATAAGCAGAGATGACCTAATAAAAAAAGTTATAGTCATATTTTAGTGTAGAGTCCTTAAATATACTGTTAGAAAGTCATACAGACAGTTACATAATGAGCAACTAAATTAATTATAGAAATTCTATTTCCATAACATACCAATATGGTATGTATTCTTTTTTTTTTTTTGGCTTTTTTACAAAATGTAATTTATTTTTTTAAACATCACTTATAATGAACTCTTGAGTGAGGGAAATATACATGTAACTATTAGAAATACAAAAAAAGAATAAGCGCAATAAAATTCAAACTTCAGAAGTAACAGAAATATATTTCTTTCCAAAAAAATACACAGTTATTTAATCATTTACCCTATTGAGAATATCTGTGTGTATATAAACAAAGTTTAATTCCTTTGTTAAAAAGTCTTATCCTCATTCATTAGTCTGCATCCTGACTTTTAAACTGATGATGTACTGATGTATAAAGAAATTATACTACAAGTATCAATCTTGTTTGAAAAATGTATAGTCTAAGCTACAATATTAGCATAATTAGAGGGTAAAAATCTCAAATTCAAAATCAAGACAGGGAAGAAAAGTTAAGTTTATATTCTTTCCATCATATGAGACATCTTAAAAAGAGTCATAACATTGTATTTCCTTCACAGAATATTTTTTGTGAACCATACAAATATTATGAAAAAAATTCAATCTAATTATACAATATATAAGTTTAATTATTGCTATTTTATGGCAAAACATGCTTGTACCTACTCAGTATATTCCTTATATCTTATAAAATCACATATTCTCTTAAGGTAGCAATAAACTATGAGCTCTCTGAGGACATAACCCTCTAGCTTGCATGGCATTTTGACCAAGGTAACACTGAGTTTGATGAATTGAGGAAGTGATTTTAAATGATCAAGTTACCTTAGATCTCTTCATAAAAGTCAATTTTCTTAAAAATTTCAGGACACCTTTTCTTCCTAATTTTAGTTTTGGATCCCAAAGTTGACATATATCCACAGACTACAAATAGAGAGCATGTCTTCAATGGAGTAAAAGGTTATTCAATAATTCCTAAGAGGAAAAGCAAATATACAAATGCGATCTGTTTTAAATTCTATTATACTAGCAATTCAGTTTCACTATTTCTTTAATGACACAGGTTTTGTGATTTTTTTTCTGGTCAAAAAATAAGTGCTGAACTATACATGCAATTTGTTTCAGCAAGGACACCATGTATCATTTATGCCTATTTGAATTCAAATTGATAACAATGTTTTTTTATATATCATTTTTGTACTTATTGCTTCAATCAACATCCCCATACAGTACTTATTTCAAGAAAAATAGAAGAATATCTTTCAAGACATAGTTGAAGTAAAACACTAAAAGGCTCTATGTTTGTCTTCACTAATAAAAGGCTAGGAGGGATTAAAAAAAAAATAAGCTCTAGGTTATATCAACATCAGGAAAACTAATCATTAATTTATTCTCCAAATATGTATTGAGACCTACTTTTATTGTTTAAGGAATTGCATGCCCAGATCATAAGAGAAAAAAAAAATGCAAAACCTATGTTTATGGCAATAAATTATTCAAGGCAATAAACAAGTATTCATGTATTTCTTAACGCTGTGTTATAAGCCAATACATAGTTTTTAATGTGTGTCATGTGCATAGGGATGTGTCCTTATATGTAGGACCATCTATATTTGGAGTGGGATGTGTATAAATGGGTTTGTGAGTGTAGGTGTGTGCCACTGTGTGTGTGGCAGTGTGCAGGTGAACATGGTGAGTGTAGATATGTGTGTATGTGGGTGTCTGAGGGTGTGTATGGAAGTAAGTGGGAGTGTCATGTGGTCGCATGCGTATGTAAGTGGGTGTGTAAATGAGAAGTATATTTGCATCAGTGGTTCACACCCAGGGGTGATTACCCCTTAGGGAAGGCCTGGCAATATATGGATTTCATTTTGATTGTCACAACTGGAGGAGAAGTGTGCTACTGATTTTTCACGTGGGTAGAGGTTAAATAATTCCCCACTAGATGTTGCTTAAACAGCCATGAGTCATAATGCAACCACACATATCAAAGATTTGTCCAGTGCAGAGCAAATTGCCAACAATGCTGAGTCTGAGAAACACATGTGTGATGTGTGTGTGGTGGTGGGGGGGCAGTTTACAAGGATGTGATAAAACTTGCATGGAGTAAGCAATCAATAATCTTTTCTGCGATTTTCTGCTTCATATCATAAACAAAACCAGAGGTGATCACATCACATTCCTTTGCATCATCGGTATCCAACATCCCCAGAAGGTTCTTGCTATTCTTGCCTGACAAACCATTTACTAAGAAACATTTATCACCCACTGAAAATGAATGAGTATGAGACATAAAATTTTCCCCAAACTAACAACAAATATATCCAAACAGATTCCTTTATACAGGCTCTTAGAGAAGCAATTTTTTTTAAGTCACTGGAATAAACCCATTACCTTTAACAAAAGAATAAGTAATGCCTATTTAAAATTGAGTCTCTATGGAAATGGTTGATTTATTATTATTTGCTTTATTAGTGAGTAGATAATTGAATCTATTTTATGTTTGGAATCCATGTATATCGGATGTAGAATATTAAATAGATCAAAGGGTAAAATGATCTTTTACTTATTCCTTTTCTCATCCATAGTCCTTGAAAGGCTGTCTTATATTAAAAGTCCTGCCATTCACTAATTACATCTGCTGCTTCCAGGAAAATTCTCTTTCTCAGCTACATCATAAGCTATGCACTAGATAGATAATTTAATGCCACCCCTTTCATTACGATTTCTATTTTTTCACTTTCCAGCTTTTTCTGGCTCATCCAGTAGAAGAAAAGGCTGAAAATGATATCACCGATTTTTTACTGCATTTGTCTGGGGGCACTTTTCTGATTGAAATGACACTAGATCCACTGGGAGGCAGAAACTGTGGACTTGACGAAGATGCAGCCCACACAGCTGTGATCAAACCTTTGACTCTTGTTACTACAGCTGTCAAAATAAACTGACATGAAATATGAAAAAAGAGCATTCTTATTTTTAACTGCCAGATATGCTCCTATAACTCTCTCGAAATATCTTCTGTCCATTATATAAAAGGTGCATATTTTTTTCTGTCATTAAGCTGTAAAACGCATAATATATACAGATTATATGCATGTCAAAGGCAAATTTATTTATGAGCCCAATGATATGTTATGCTGCTGTCTCATAGATTCAGTTATTTCTGGCAATCTATATACAGTTTTGTTTATTTTACTATATATATATATATATATATATATATATATATATAGCAGCTATGTGCTGTCAATTTTTTCCTGAAACAGTAATACAGAATATCACTGTTGATATTTAGCTATTATTACTATACATTAATTCATATATGAAATGTTCTTTTCTCCCTGCAGAAGAATACTAAATGCATGCCTTTTGGGGTTTAGAGAAAAGATACACCAATTCACATTTTTTTTACAATTTCTCTCATGTCTATAATGGGATCTATGTAGAAATATAAATAAATAGTTTTGTATCTATTTCCTTAAACGTTAATGTTGTCTACAATAAGTAATTGATATAAGCAAATTATTTGATATACTGAGTTTGCGTCTTTTGGTCTGCCTAAGATGCTACAGTTTTTTTCTCTTTAAGAATGTTTTACAAATGCTTTAAAAGATATCAGAGAGAATGGACAATCAGAATAATCTTCTGCCTGTGGGCTCATCTTTAATACATTATTATCTGTCTAGCTTTCATTTTGATAAGCAAGGCAACCCAGATGATACCAAAGTCATTTGTCTCTTGAGGCTTCAACCAGTGCATTGCTGCTTCCTTGAGGAGCAACTTTATTCACTGCAGAGAAAGACACATTGACATATTATTTCAGATTAAATCAGATTAGACAAAAGAGTTATAGCCTATCAGTCACAAATCATTGGGAATAAAACTGCTCTGCTTTCTTCTGCAGAAATTTCTGGACTTGGGATTGTTCCATGAACGTGAAATTTGGCATCCAAATAGATAGAACACATCCCCTTGAGTTGAGATGATAGTCTGGAATATGCATGTTGATGAATGTCAAGTGACATGAGAAAAATGACTTTCAGATTGCAATTAGCACATGAATAATTAGAAAAATGTTGAATTCCTATCTTATTAACAACAACTGTTTAACCAGTGTGATGAAGTATTAATGGATGGTAAAGAAGCCAGTAATTGATATTCTACACGAAGGAGTTTGAACTTTTCTTTTCATTTCGCCAATTTCTTTTATATCTCTCAGATTCTTCAGCCAAATTTTATAGTGAAAGGATAAATACAGCCTTAATTACCTAAAATGGACCAAATAGAAAGCGATGTTGTAATATGAAAAGCAGTTTAAGTTTATTTTGGATACATTTAAATATTTAATGAGAACAGCACAAAAAAGGATGAGGGTACAAAATGGTGTGGTCATTTTCATATATTTTGGGGAAGCAAACAAATTTAAAGGGGTCAAAATTTGTTAACTGTGATACATATTCATTGCCACGAAGTCAGCAATAGTTTCTCCACCAAAAAAAAAAAAAAAAAAAAAAAAAGCATATTATGTCAAGCAATTCATTATTGAATAAAAGTTTATTTTTTAAATTTCTTTAATATCTATTTGTTGATGCAAATAGTCATAACTAATGATTAAGCTATGCACTGATTTTAGACCTAGAAACATCTAGAATATGTGTTCTCTCAGATATATATAACAGAGTAGAAGCATTTCAAGCTCTTTATAAGGTGTGATTTTGGGCATGTCACTTTGGGTATATCTCCATTTATTCATCTCTAAAACATAGGAAGTAATACTGACCAAGCTTGATTATTATAGTAACCAAATGAGGCAATCTTTATTAAAATATTATGAGTCTGAAAGTGTCAAAGTTTTAATAGACGTTTATTAAAAGCAGTATGCACCAGAAATTACAACATACTGGGAGACCCAGAGTTAAATTAAAATAGTTCTTTCTTTCAAGTAACCTTACCAGTGAGAGAGATGCAGTCATAACTTTAACGTAATATGTTAAATTCTAAACAAAGAGCAGTTGAATGACTTATTACCCACAAAGTTCCCATTGCATTTACAAATTTCTACAAAAGTATGATCCTTACTTTAAAATAGTTTAGCATCAAGACTTTTTATCGTCCCAAATATTTATCATTTCTTGTTCATTTTATACCTTCAGCCTGAAGAACTTCTTTCAGTATTTTCTCTAGTGAAAATCTGATAGCACTGACCTCTTTTCACCTTCTTTTATTTGAAATGTTGTTGTTTTATATTCATTCTTAAAGAATTTTTTTTCTGAAAAAAATTTCTGCATTGACAGTTTATCTTCCTCTCAGCATTTAAAGTTGTTCTACTGTCTTAAGTCCCCCACATTTCTGAGTACAAGTCAACCGTATTTAAGTATTTATAATATTGTTCTCTTGCATGAAATGAACATTTCTCTGGCTCACTTCTTTTAATTTTTGATTGTTGATAGTTTAACCATGATGTGCTTAAGTGTGGTTTTCCTTGTGTTTATCTTACTTAGGACTCCCTGAGCTTTAGGAATTCGCAGATTGATGTCTTCCAACATATTGCAAAATTCTCTGCTATATTTTAAAAACTATTTCCCTCCAGCATCTCTCTCAGCTATCTATCTATGAATATATATGTACATATGTCTTTGATAGTTTCCATAAGTTACTGAGGTTCTTTACATTTTCCATATTCTTTATTAATAGAGCTACATTTTTATTGACTCTTTCCTCCACTGTAATCTCCTTTCTGCTGTTTAGCCTCTCCAGTGAATGGTTCTATAACAGAAATTGGAGTTTACCCTCTAGAATTCCCATGTATTCAGTTTCTATGTCTCTGTAGGTATTTTCTTATCTTTTCATCTTACATGCTGTTATCATATTTTCATTTTTCCTTGAGCGTATGATAATAGTTACTAACCTACTAATTCCAACATCTGGTTCATCACAAACTCAGTCTCCTTTTTTTCTAGAGAATTTGTCACAATTCTTCTTCCTTGGAATTTGAGTAATTTTGTATCCTATCCTGATATTATGAAGTTATATTTGGCAACTCTGGACTGTTGATAGTCCTTCAGAAAACCCTTTCTTCATCCATCCTTCTCTTCCTCTGCTTTCCTTTCTTCCCCTCTCTCTCTCTTTCTCCCAGTTCCTTGGTCTTTCTCTTTTGTTTCAGTAGGCAATCAGATAGATAGGACTGAATCTATCAACAGACTCTAGACTAGCAGATCAAATCCCAGTTCAGGTCTTTGATTCGAAGGTGGGCTGCTTGAAGCCAGGTATTCATTGTTCAGTCACTCACATTTTTCGGATTCGGACAGAATTTAAACATAGACTTTTAGGCCCACATTCTATGGCTCTCACCTTTCCAGGACTCTGCTCATCCAATTTTTAGTGATAATGGTTTACCGGAATCTTTTCCCCTTGTTCTTCAGGGCACAGACTTTGTGGATTTTTTTTAATAAAAAATATAACCTTGTGGTATGGTGCAGACTGTAGACTCTGACCTGCGCTTAGGCTAGAGGCAATGAAAACAGGAAAGTCACTCTGTGCTGTTCCCTTATTAATTGTTAATATTTCTAGGACCCGCCTACATTTGGTTGGTTGCTCCCTAGTGATGTCAAGCACTTGCTTTTTTTGCATTTTGTTCAGAGTTTATGGCTATTATTGGCATATTTTACTCAGACAAAATGGAATTGGAAGTCATTCAGCACCAAAATTATAAACATTTCTCTTTCTTTCTGGAAAAGAGAAAATAACTGAAATGTTACCCTAAAAATATAAAATGATTTTTTTGTTTGCTTTTAGTTCTCAAGGATTCTCTCTGCCCCTCTTTCTCTCTTTCTCAAGCTCAAATGGTGAAAATCAGATGTATTAATAGAGTAATTTTTTACTCACAATTTTCCAGAAATTAAAGAAATATCGCTTCAAAAGGACACTCATGTCATCAAGGGAAAACATAATGAAATATATCTGTCTTACAGAGAAGCATGGATTCAAGTGAAGAAGATCCCAGGAGTTTACTTACATCTCTTTAAATCTTGAGCTGGCTACAGGTTTCTTTGTTTTTATTTTTAATTTTTTTTTTTACATTAAAAATTTTTGTTGAAGTATAGTTGATTCACAATGTTAGTTTCAGGTGTAGAGCAAAATGATTCAGTTACATGTATACATACATATATATTTTTTTCTTTTCAGATTCTTTTCCCTTATATGTTATTACAAGAAATTGAATATAGTTCCCTGTGCAATCCAGTAAGGCCTTGTTGTTTTTCTCTTTTATATACAATAATGTGTGTCTGCTAATCCTCAGCCCCCAATTTATCCCTCCCCGCCCCTTCCCCTGTGGTAACTATAGTTTGTTTCCTATGTCTGTGAGTCTGTTTTGGGTTTGTAAATAGAAATACATGGAATCCAAAAAAATGATACAAATTTTATTGGCTTCTTACTGCTTTGTTGATTATTCCTGCCTGAAGTAGCACTGCATTGCAGGCCAGAGCTTTATTCAGCATTTCTGAACAGGCTCTTTCACATACAGCCAGAACTGAGATTCAAGTCATACACAACAGTATGACTGCACTGGATATTCAAAAACTTCAGAAACTCTTGATAAAAACCTGTTTCCTATGAAGCACATGCTGCTTTGACCATGGGAAGTTTCTTGAGTTTTATTTTTAAAGTAAACTTTTTGTTGTCCAACAAAATCATGAATATAGAAATTCATGAAGGATCTTCAAGTAAACATACCTGTGCAATTTCACCAGGATCCAAACAAGTAGCATGGGCATTCCAGAAGCTCCTTCATGCAAACCCAGTAAATATTCCCCAAATCTTCCCAAGTTGTAATCACTTTCCTGATCTCTAGCCCCAGATTAGTTTTTTCTTGTTTGAAGACTTTGTATGAGTGAATCACAATGTATGTATTAGTGTGTGTCTGACTTCTTTGACTCAACATCTTTATTTGTGAAATTAATCCTGTGTCATTGCATAATGATTTCTATTGCATGTATGGTGCTCAAATTATTTATTCACTCTACTGTTGATAATTCTTGCATTGCTCCTATGTTATGAATATGTTGTAATGTTACTTGGTGCTAAGATTTACCAAATTCTTAGAGTGAAAATGCAGGAGCGCAGATGGTAAATATCTTCACCTTTAACAGATGGTGACAAACAATTTTAAAAAGTGTTTTTCTTCGATTTACCTTCTTACAGACAATGTGTAAGAATTTCAGTTTCTCAAAAAATTTGATTATATTAGATATAGTCAGCTTTAAAATTTTTGTCATTTTTCACTGTGTAGTGATAATTTGAGAGTTTAATCTGTATCTTTATGACAACAAATAAAATTTTGTGTATTTGTTTATGCATGTGGATAGTCTCTTTTGTGAAGTAGCATGTTAGGACATTTGTTTATTTTTCACTGTGTTGTCTATCTTTTCTTGTACCAATCTATGGATTCCAGTAGATTATAAATATATTGCCAACACAATGCCAATGTATCACAAATATCTGCTGCCACTCTTTGGCTTGCCTTTTACTCTCTTAAGAGTGTCTTTGGATAAATTCTCAGTTTTTAGTAGAGTTCTAACTTCTCAGCCACTTCCGTTATGATGAGTGCTTTCTGTAATCTTTTTAAGAAATATTTACCTACCATAAAATATGAAAGTTCACACCTATGTTGTAATCTAGAATTTTACCGTTTTGTTTTTAATTTGGGGGGCTCCAACAATGGGACTGATTTGCTTTAAAATAAGAGTGAGATTGTTTTACAATGTCCTACTTCAATGGCATGAGATCACTTGGGGTTATAATTACCGATTTCATGAGTTTCAATATAATTCCTTTCAATTCTTAGAATAATTTTTTCCATTGATCTTATCAATCTTTTAAGTATTCTATATCTTTTATGTTTGATCCGGAGAAATACCATATAAGGGGATTTTAGTTCTGTCAACTTTTACTTTATATGCTTTAGACAGTATTAGGCCTGCTATTTTTGGGGGGGGTGATGAAAATGTTCTAAAATCATATTTTGTTGTAGGCTGTACAGTTCTGTAGCTATAAGAAAAAATACTGACTTTAAACAGGTGAATTTATAGTATGTGAATTATATATAAATCAAGCTATTAATTTTTTAATTAGGTGCAAATAAGTGCCAAGATAAAAATATTTTAAAAGAAACTCAACCGGTCTTTTCACTACAATAAAAAAATTTACTTTTGTTACTCCTGGTGATTACATTTCAAGTTATATTTTGACTGATATTATGATTACTAGCCCAGATTTTTATTTGTTAATATTGAAAGTTATCTTTTCCTAAATTTTAACCATTCTTATTTTTTAAGTGCTTCTTATAACCTAAAAATATATTGTTTGTACTTTCATCTGAGTTTTGAACATGTTTTATTAAGAATTAACTGAGCAATTTGTATCATATTTTTTAATAATGGTGTTTCTTTGCTTTCCTCTGCCCCCTTTCACTAAATTCTGTTACATTAGTTTAATTTCCTTCTCCAGGTTTCCTGTTTTATAGACCTTAGTTTTTTAACTTACAATTTTCCTACTTGGTCCATAGCTGTATTAGAGCTTATTATTTTGTGTTAGTATTTAATGATACCTCAGTATCATATTGTTTAAAACATGAAAGCTTAGATAATTTGCATAAATTGCTCAACAATACACAAGAAAAATGATAAAATCAAAACTGGACATCTGTCCTCTCCATCGAACACCATCTCTGTTACATACTGTTCCCCCAGCTGATGTAAAAGCACATGCCTTGGGGTAATAGGGCACAATTTAAAACAACCTAACACAAATTCACATTGGCTTAGGTAACACATCAGAAATATTGAAAGTGATATGAGAAAAATACATGAAAGTAAATTAATACTTATTTGGCAAACTTTGCAAGGCATTTTAAGATGTGTAGTCCCATATAATTCCAACCAAAACTTTAAAAATAATCACCTCCACTTCTAGAGATATAAAATCAACATTTAGAATAGGTACATAATATTGTTATCACAATGGCAGTAGTTGAGAATTTGAACTCAATAATTTGTGACTCTGAGCCCATGAGATATATTTGTTAACTGTAATTTTTGCTCCTTTTGAATATCATAATTCCTCACATTATTGATGGATGGGAGCTTACCTAATTTCCTCCTTCTTTTATGCCTATTTTCTCAAAACAATCTTTTCTAAATCATGGTTCTTTTCCTTGGCTTAAATTAAAAATTTCCATCATCCACCCACTCACACTAAAAGACCAGCAGGCTTCAAGCTGTCTTCTTCCTGATTGCTCCTTTCCAGGAAGTACTATCTCAAGAGACAACAGATCATTCTTGCATGAAAAATGAAATGGATGTGTCGTATGGCCGGGGACTGTCAAGCAGGAAAGATGCAGAGAATTCACTTCTCCCTGCTCCTTGTCAATTGTTTTTTACTTCCTACACAGTGGGCTGTTTTAAGGTCTTATGCAAGCATATTAAAAATATTTAAGAATTTAAAAAAACAATTATTTTATTAACAGTAAAAATGAAAAAATGTTTGCCTTTTACATACAATTTATCTTAAGACCTTGACCTTACAGTATAATTTTGGACTCATAGTCAAATGTTTGTTTACTTAGCCCAATTAAATATTTTGATAGAACTTTTGAGGCAATCTGCTTCAAGCAATGAATTATTCCACATCAATGCTAGAGAAAAAGGACTCTATATTTATGGAAATATCTCAGCAATTAACAAAGTCTCTCCTTGACCAAATTTTAGTCAGGCTTCTCTGAATCCCATTTCAAAGAGGCTGGGATTTTAGACTTCCATGTTAGTCTTTATATTGCCCAGTTTTAGCACAAATCCTGTTAAATTGGCTTAGCCAGAATTCCACACCCTCAATATCTCATCATCCTTAATACATGATCAAACTCCTCATCCCCCACCACACCCATAGGTGATTATCTGATCACCCTGAACTGTCTTCAGGAAGAATTCTTTTAGATCAAATTAGCAAACAATTCATCTACCAACTTTTTACCAAAATTACCAATTTTCCTTCTACCAATCTTCCCATCTTGTTCTTTGTCTATAAATCCCTGCTTTCCTTGTTGTGTTTGACATTGAGTCTTTTACAATTTTTAACCATTTTAACTACTTTCCAGCTCTGGTTCTCTTTGACACAGCTCAGCCGTAAGTCAGAGTCTTCAAGAGTGAGGGATGGTTTTGAAAAGGCACATTTTCAGTTTCAACTGTTTTATCTTGCATAAAAGCCACCTCCAGATCTCAAGGCATTAAAACAACAAATAAATTATTTCCTGGGCATGGAACCTGAGATCTGTGGACAACTGCAGATCATCTGGGCTCAGCTTGGCTTGGTTTGGCCTCACATATCTCCCTATTTCCAAACCCAGGTTGCTGGAATAAATATATAAATGGAAAAAAATTTTTAAATGTAATTCTGTTCCATTAGCCCTTACAGATCTCAGAAATGGGTTCTAGTAAAAGACAAGTCTTGGAACTGAATAAATGACTGAATAAATAGTGAGAATATTTCTTTTATCCAAGTGTGAGTTTACATTTCAATGGCGGGGGCAGGGGGGTACCCAGAACCATGGAGCCAGTGGTTTACATACAAAGGATCATAAATGACTAGGGATCAGAGATTTCTCTCCATTTGTCAGAAGGGGCCAGAGGGCAGCTGTCCCACTGCCATGCAAACTTCTAGATTCATAAGTTCAAGGTTCCACTCCTATGGTGGAAGGAACCCATCTGCACATGCTGGCCTAAGCATCTGGCTTTCATCACACTGCCCCAGAAGGGAGAGGCTGGGGTGTGGTGAACCATTGTGGTTATTGCTGCAAGTACAAATAATCTGTCCTTGTTCCAGAAACTGTGTTTACTTTCAGGGTGAGATTGATATAAATAGAGGCACTAAGAATTTATCAGTAGCCTCTGCTCTTACAGTGAAGAGAATTAGCAGAGTGGCTCAAATATATACACACAATGTCTCTCACAGCTTCTGCCTAGAACCCGCACATTCACCTATGCTTACATTCGGCTGCCCTAAGCAGGCCACATGTCCCAGTACAGCATCCATGGTGGGTAAGAGAAACATGGTGAAAATAGGGAGATGATGAAAATTGTGAGAGAATATTATAATCCATCATAGTCCACTGGGCTCAAATATTTTTCAAAATTTTATTTTGGTAAGGGGGAGGTAATTAGATTTGTTTACTTTTAGAGGAGGTACTGGGAATTGAACCCACCACCTCATGCATGCTAAGCATGCGCTCTACCACTTGAGCTATACCCTCCCCTGGGCTCAAATATTTTTATTCTTCTGGCACATAAAATATACTTATCCGTTTTCAAAACATCTAAGGTCTTATCCAATAATAGTGTTACCCCCAAAAGAGGAAAAGACCACAGTTCTTGTCACACCCGAAAAAAAGTCTACAATTGGGAAACGGTGCATTGTGTAGTGAAAGATTTTAAAAAATGTATTTAGAAAAGGAAAAGTAGACCCCCAAGAACGGGAGGCAGGGTGATTCAAGGGGGAAAAAGCAACGGGTTTTGTCTCCCCTTCTCTTGGACCCTCACTTAGAGGTGGTCCCTTTACTGATTGACCATCCTTCTGCCTGGAGTGTTTAGTCATATTTGGCCCCTTTTGATCATGTCCTCCCCGATGGTCTATACAGAAAAACCCATGGAGTGTGGGGGCTAAACTGCAATGTTAATTATAATACAATGAACATTAGTCGTGTCCAGTTTAGTACTTTCTGCTATCGTGCAGTCATGGCTGGTGGGTTTTAACCAGTTTCTGGCCAACACTCGTGTAGAAGACGTAAGAATCCCTTTATGCTGGAGGTGGGCATAACGCCATCCTCTGGACCAACCTCCCTCTCCTCCACCTTACCTGCCTGGTGCCCCCACTTATCTGACTACCTAACAATAGCATCAAGCTTAAAATCAAGATTGTGGCTAAAGTCAAGTCTGGATCTTATTCATTTCTGGAATTAGTGTCTCCTGATGCAGAAAACCAAGAACTAAGGAAAAAACAGATCATCTGCTTCATGCACGCACACAGCACCCCAAGGTGGAAAAGGAGCCAAGATGACCACAAAGATGATCACATTAAGAAAGGTGAAAAGTGGAAAGCACTTAGGTGGTCTCTGGTTCATAAAAATTTTGAAAATCAACTGGGGGACAATGTTGCAAGGTCATCCTATTCTTCAGTTAAGATACGGTTTTTGACTGGGACTTGGTTCATCCCCTGAGGTTAGGTACTCTGTCTTTTATTCCTTACAGTTTTTGGCTCCACACATTAAGTCCTCCTATTTCATTATCCTCCCTGATCAGATTTGAAAAGGGAGCTGGGGAATGTGCCTTCCCTGGCAGCTGCTCTGTCTCTTCTGCCTGCTCCCTGCCAAAGATATGGAGGTCTCGAGAGTCCTTTTCCATCTCTTTGAGTCAAGGTCTCTTTTAACCCAAGCTGAAGGCATTTTTCATAATAGAGCCTTTGAAAACTCATTGGTGCTCATTTCAGTCCACTCAGCATCAAATGCAAATAGTTATAGCCATAATTCTTTTGAGGATCTTTCTCTTGCTCTCTCAACTTAAGATACTCTCAGGCTCCTAGGATGACACTTTATGATTCATTTACTTGGACCATTTTTACTGAACTGAAAAGAATTAATAGGGTCACTTTATTGAAGTCAAAGCTTTTTATAAAAAGACCTAAAAGTCATGTTCTTAATTTGGCCTTAGATCCTATGTTGTGCTCTAATTTAGAACCAAGGAAAAGTAACATTTTAGCAGACAGATACTGTAGTAGCCTTCGTGCTTACATGTGGGTATGAGTATGAATGAAAAGCATATAAATTGTTGAAAGATACTTACGTTAGTGCACTCCACTGTACTAATCATTAATCTTGAAAGGCAAGGTTCTTTTGTCTTTTCCAGGTGGTCTTTCTGCCAAGTTTGACAGGCAAATGCTTCCATAACAGCTTTGCATTCAATTTTAATCTGAATAATTTTTAGACAAGCATAATTATTCCTAGTGCCGTTCCTTTTAATGTGGTGATAAAGCAAAGCTTTGTGTTACTCAATGACCATTTTAGGACACTCAAAGATAAATCTAACATAAAAGATCTCAGTTTTATTATTCAGAATTTGGGAAAGCAAAATCAAGTACAGGTGTTAGAAAAAGTAAAATATAACTCAGAAGTATCTAAAAACAGAAATAATTACAGATATTTGATATAAAATAAAATATAAGAACAATTGTTATTAGGAACTAAATCCTTTTTAATGTAAGTATATTAAAAAGCATTGAGAGCTAATAATTTGGTGACAAAGAATACTCTAGTAATCTGAGCATAAAATAAGTTAGTAATTCTACAAAAATCTGCCTACAGATTCTAATCTTCCATTATATAATTTATATTTATGCTTAAGCAGACTCAAATACATAAGTGTAGAAATTATAATAATATGAATTCTTAACATAGAGCTTTAAAATATAATTAACATAGTGTATTAAATAAAGCCATGGTATTTCATATTAAAATGTTCATCTGAATAAACTATATGCAGTTTTAATTAAAAAACAGTAAATATTAATTTTCTTATTTATAATTCTTATTTTTCTGAAATTATTGTACCTAGCAGTTAATTATTGCATTTAACCAAAGTAATCAGTGTTTCTTTTTTTCCAGACACAAGTAATAACTAGAAGAAACTTAAGATAGCTGTTTTGTTCCACATTAACCCTTACTTTATATCATTTTTAAGGTTGGGGAGGCAAAAATAAACAACTTTAGGCAGACAAGAGATGGCTTCTGCTATAGTAACCTATGCAACCTAAATGTCCATTGCCAATGAATGGATAAAGAAAATGTGGTATATATATGCAGTGAAATATTACTTAGCCATAAAAAGGAATGAAGCAATGCCATGTGCAGCAACATGGATGGACCTAGAGATTATCATACTAAGTGAAGTAAGTCAGAGAGAAAGAAAAATACCATATGATATCACTTATATGTGGAATCTAAAAAAATGACACAAATGAACTTATTTACAAAACAGACTCTTAGACATAGGAAAAAACTTTATGATTACCAGGGGGAGAAAGAGGGGAGGGAGGGATAATTTGGGAGTTTAGGATTAAAAGATACAAACTACTATCTACAGAATAGATAAACAACAAGGCCATACTGTGTAGCATAAGGAACTATATTCAATGGCTTGTGGTAACTTATAATAAAAAAGAATACAAAAAAGAAAAAATATATATATACATATAACTGAATCACTATGCTGCACACCAGAAACTAACACAATATTGTAAATCAACCATAGTTCAATTTTAAAAAGTTATTAAAAAAACACTTCTTGGCATACCTACATACTACAGAGTCATGAAAACAGTTCATGAGTAGGCTAAGAAACAAACAAACCTTACTTCCTAACACAGACTTTGTGGAATTCTAGACCATACTTTCATTGGCTAGGTTTTATTATCTAGGGCCCAGGCTTTAATACTTGTTACAAAAACTAATAACCTTTTTCTTGATTCTGATAATACCTTGCTTCTGGCATATTGCAGTTGGCCGATGTACCATGTCCAGAGTCTTTTTTTTTTAAATCTGTTTTTATTGAAGTGTAGTCAGTTTCAATGTTTGTCAATTTCTGGTGTACAGCATACTACTTCAGTCATACAGAAACATACATCTATTCGTTTTCATATTCTTTTTAACCATAAGTTACTACAAGATATTGAACGTAGTTCCTTGTGCTATATAGTATGAACTTGTTGCTCATCTATTTTATATACAGTAGTTAGTATCTGCAAACTGGAGTCTTAAATGCTTCTGTGTAGTCATTGTCACTTCTGAGGAATTGACAAGTCACTCGGAACAAAATTTTCATAGTGGTGAAAATTAGGACATCATAAACATATGCTATGATGCCTAACTTCATCTAACCTTGTGAGGTGGGGCACAGAAAAAGAAGAGGGAGAGTGAGAGAGTTTGAGAAAGATAAACACAGACCCTGACATCCAGAAGTTGGCCGGACACTGACATTTAGTCTTTGGTGTTATAAGGGGCTGACAGCACAGCTAGGCTGTGGTTTCTTCTGTTGATTAGACGAGGAAGGGCGGGAGTGAATAAGATAAAATGAGACAAAAATATACAAAACAAAAGCAAAAACACGGTCACTATTGTGCAAATCATAAAAAAATAGTAATACTTGTTGATCAATTAAATCATTAAGCTACATCTATTCTTCAAATCTTACAGATAAATTAATTAAAATGCTCAATCACAGATTTACCATTCTTCTTGACAGCATCTAATCAAAAGCAAAACCCCACAACGTTGAACCCTCCCCTGAGTCACCTAACAAACACACAAATCTTATAATATAGTTTTTCTAAAGCCCTCTCACAGAGACATGCCGTATTTCTCTCTTAGTGTGCTTGCTATCACAGCATGCTATCAAAGTAACTTTGTTCAACCACAGGAGTTATGAGACTTGTTTACAAAGTATTTACTGGAAAAAAAATGTAAAGCTTTATACTTACTTGGAGATTCTGTCTTCTCTCTTTAGTGGCATCAAGTTTGCCTAAGAATGAATAAAACTAAAAATGAACTGATAGACAATTAAGCCAATAAAAATAGCCCTCAGTTTATAATGTGTTAGGATTAGAACAGTCGTACTCTGTTACAAGCAAGGCTACTGGGTAGTACTGGCCTTTGAGAATCAAACCCCTACTTTTAACAGAAAAGTATGTGTTCCTGAAACTTGGCCTCTGTAGCCCAAGTACCAAATTGAGACTCAAGGACAACATTTTGAATAAAGTAGAAAAAGCAGCTTTATTTCTTTGTCAGGCAAAGGACATCACAGTGGGCCAATGCCTCCAAGACTGTGAGCCTGCTGGGGAGAGAAGTTAGGGGGTTTTATAGTAAGAGTTCAAAGGGGCTAGGTGCTGGTTTCCATAGGGATCACATACAAGGTAACAATTTATTGTGAAGTTGTTCCTGTTTTTGCAGATGCAGTAGTCCCCTTTCTTCTGCTGGGTATGATGTTCACCTCCAGCTTTCGAACTCTTCTAATATTCTTGTGCCAGAACAAAGATCTGTGAAGGAAAGGGGTTTGTGGCAAAGTGGTCTAGAGAAAAGCTTTGTGCAGTTTAAAGTCAGGCTGGTATATGCTTCTGGCGTTTTGGGCAGGCTGAGGCCTGGGGCCTCTTGCTGCAGTATTTGCACAGGTTGGGAAGTGCACCTTGAACAACAGAATATGAAGAAACTACAAGAGACTAAAATAACAGCAGACTTGTGCAGTTAGGGTGAATTATGAACAACAAGATGCATAAAACACCCAACTGCTGTTCTCAGGTGCAAAATGAAGGGGACAGGCAGATCACCCAAGACTCCCCCCTCCTCTCTGGCCTAACCCTGGTCAGCAGAGGAATGAGAAAACCCCCTTTAAACCATTATTCAATTAAGCAGTTACAAACACCATTACAAATACTAGACGGTCACCGATGACACATGAGTTATAAAGAAACTTCTGTGAATTACTTAAACTCTAATCATAAATGTAAACTGCCCCAAATCTTCATCTTATCACCTGAAAATTTTAATAAAGTTGTAATATTCGCAAAACACAGACACAGTCTACAATTAGCACTTTGTTATAGTCATTCACTTTCTATATTTGTCCAAAAGGAAGACATCTACAGCATGAAATGGTTATGTTTGAGACCCAAGTGCAAGAACTGTAGAAACAACATTTGATTTTACTACCAGTTGGTTTCTCTGCCTAGCCTATGTGATAAGTATCTTAAATGTCTGGGAAATAGATGCTAAACTTGGTCCTTTAATACAAGTCTAGTGAAGACAGGAACAGACCACTTTTGCCTGGTACTCGTTCCTTTGAATAATCTAGGGACTACCAAAAGCAAAATAGTGTCTTTGTAACTAAAAGGGTTATAGCACCTGGCATCAGGAGATACTTGAGTCCTTGATATGCACTTTAGAAAGATGCCCTTTTAATTTAATGACCAACATGGATATACTCATTCTCCTGAGGACCTGTATTTTGTTGATCTTTGTTCTCAACTTTATGTAACATTTTCATATTTGAACCTCTCATATGCAAATCCTCACAACATGCAGAAGCGATTGTGAGACCATGAAACACTTTAGCTAGCTTTACCCCTCAGCAAGATAGGCTATTTTTATGTCAAAACCTTCACTTTAGTGCAGCAGGATGAGTCAAGGGTGACATCCACACTTCTTGCAATTTCAGTATAGACTATTAAAGCTTTTTCTTTCTAGTTGTGAGACTAGAGCATTCTTTATTGCTACCATTTACTTACATGAAAAATAATTCTTCTCACAGAATTACCAAGAGAAAACCCTTACATTTCTATATTTAGTTTAAATTTGCAACTTGAAAAAGTCTGTGGAAAGGCCTTCAGAGACCTATGCTTAGTTAATAATTGGCACCAAACTCCCTTTATCTCAAAGATTTCTTAAAAAATTTATTTATTTTTTGAGATATTACTTCACAAAACATTTTGCCAGAGCAACTAAAACCCTTTCCACAATTGTGGTTGCTTAAAATGCTGTTGTGACCATAGCTTTTGGATCAATATGATGTATGGTTCCAAAGTGAGAGGGGGGAAAACTGATTATTTTATGTTCTATGCAAAGGTCAAAACTTACTTTAGCCAGAAGAGAGTGTAATAACGTCTTCAAAGTCCTGAGGAAAAATAACTCTCAACCTTTTCTGTGTACCAGAAAAATCCTTCATTTAAGGAAGAAGGTAGAGGTTTTTAGTTTGACAAAAAGTAACATTGCCTAGTACCAAGCTCTCTCTAGAGGGACTTTCAAAAGGAGAGAAATCCCAGAGAGAAGCTAGCAAATATTCTCCCAAAAAGAAAATAAAAGCAGGAACATATAGATAAATCTTTAAAAAAAAAAAAAACTACAAGGATGACATCATATTTGAGAATTTAAACCAAGATTTGGAACTAATATCACATAACTCAGGAAAGACTAGGTGCGAGTTTATTATTACTGACCTTATGTATTTTCTTGTGATCCTCTATAACTGATGTTGGAAAATCTGATCTTCTGCTTGTTATTGTATGGCCCACAAGTTAGAATGGTTTTTGCATTTTTATATATTTAAACAAAAATAAAAAAAGAATAACATTTCATGACCCATAAAAATTATATACAATTCAAGTGTTGGAACACAGAACAATCATTAATTTAGGTTTTGTCTGTGACTGTATTTGTGTTACAACATCAGAGTTGATACAACAAAGATAGTGTGGTCACGAAATTGAAATATTTACTATATGAGTTTTTATAGAATATTTTGTCAATCCTGTTCTATAATCCCAGACTCATTCACTGGTACTTGTGACTGAGTTTTCTGAATTCTGGTTAATTCAGACTCACTTATCATTAACACAGAAATGTTTTTTAACATTTATGGAGCACAAACACATATACATAAAAATCAGTGCTTCGGGAGAAATTTATCATGATAAGTGCTTGTAATAAGAAAGATATCTCTAAAATCAATAACCTAAGCTTTCACCTTAGGAAACTATAAAATGAAAAGAAGTTAAGTCTAAAGCAAACAGATAAAAATGAAATAATAAAAAGTAGAGCAGAAATCAATGAAATTGTAAACAGGAGCACAATGAAGAGAATTAACAAAACCAAAAGGCAGTTATTTTATAAGATCAATGAAATTAACACAACTCTAGTAAGGCTAATCAAGAAAACAGAGAGGAGACTTAAATTACCAATCCCAGAAATAAAGGAGTCAGTACTGTTGATTCTATAAATATTAAAAGATTAATTCAGAATACAACAAACAACTCTATGCCTGCACATGGATACCTTGGATGAAATAGACCAATTTCTTGAAAGGCACAACAAACCAAAACTCATCCAAGGAGAAGCAGACAATCTGAATGGGCCTATGTCTATTAAAGAAATTGGAACAATAATTAATAACCTTCTATAAAGAAAGCTCCATGTTGAAGATGATTTAACTGGTGAATTCTATCACACATTGAAGGATGAAATGTTACTAATTTTCCTAAATCGCTTCCTGAAGATAGAAGGAGAAATACCACTTTCTAACACATTCTGTGAGGCTAATATTACCTTAATACTAAGATCATATAAAGATATTCCAAGAAAGTCAAACTACAGGCAAATATTTCTCATGAACATAGATGCAATACACCTCAAAATATTATTGAATTTAATCTACTAATGTATAAAAAGAATTATACCCCCAAACTAAGTGGAATTTGTTTTAGGTGTGCAAGGCTGGTTCAATATTCAAAAATCAATCAGTGTAATTCAGCATATCAACAGGCTAAAGGAGATAAGTCATATGATCATATCAAGTGATGCAGGAAAAAAAAATTGACAAAAAATCCAACACATTTACAGTTAAAAAAATAAAGACAATAGTTAGCAAACTAGAAATGGAGTATAACTTCCTCAGTTTGAAACTTGATGAAGAACATCTATAACATCTACAGATAATATCACACTTAATGATAAGAAACTGGATGCATTACCCTTAAGATCAAGAAAAGGAAGAAATATTCTTTCACATTAATTACTCCTATTCAACTGGAAGTCATAGTTAGTTAAATAAGATAATAAATAGAAATAAAAACTATACAAATTGAAAAGGAAGAAATCAAACTGCCTTTATTTGCAGATAACAAGACTACTCATGTAGAAAATCTCAAGGAATCAATAACAACAAATAAACTTCAGGAACTAGTAAGCTATTGTAGTAAAATGGTAGTACACAAGGTTAAAATACAAAAGTCAATTGCTTTTCTCTACACAAGTAATGAATACTTAGAACTTGAAAATTTGTAAAATAAAATGTCATTTACAATAGTGGCAAAAATGAAATAGTTAAATACAAATATAGTAAAATACATAAAGGATCTATTTGTGAAAGACTACTAAATGCTGATGAATGAAATCGAACTTCTGTATAAATAGAGAGAGATTCATGGTAATTAATTGCAAGAAACAATATTGAGATGCCAATATCCTCAACTTTATAGATTCAACACAATGCCAATCAAAATCGCAGAATGCTATTTTGTGGACAGCGACATGACTCAGATTCATTTGGAATGGCAAAAGACAGCATAGCCAACACAATATTAAATAAGGAAAATAAATGTAGAGCTCTCACACATTTCAATTTCAAGATGACAATAATCAAGACAGTGTGATGTTGCTGAAATAGATAAACAGACCAGAGTCCATTAACGGAACAGAGTAGAGAGTTTAGAAACATAGCGAACTGATCTTTGACAAAAGATCAAAGGCAATATCATGGATAAAAAAGAGTCTTTTCAACACATAGTGCTGAAACAGTCGGATACCCATATGCAAAATAAATGACCTAGATTCTGACCTTACACATGTCATAAAAATTTACTCAAAATGGATTATAGACTTAAATTCAAAATGTAAGACTATGAAACTTACAGGAGAAAATTTATGAGTTTGGATTTGATGATGAGTATAAGATACAGTACCAAAAGTTTGATCCACAAAAGAAAAAAGAGAAGTTAAGTTGAAATTTATTAAAATAAAATGGTTCTGCTTTGCTAAATTCACTGTTAAAAGAATAAAATGCAATCAACAGTCTGGGTGAAATCACTTGCAAAATATACATCTGATAAAGGACTGTATATAGAATATAAAAATAATTTTTAAGTATCAGAATTAAAATAAAATGCACTATCTTAATGTAAGAGATTAATAGGGATGTTGGATATGGAATATATGAGAATTCATTTTCTTCTCAATTTTCCTATAAACCAAAAACTTCAGAAACAAAAAAGTATTAAAAAACCTAAATCACCTAAAATATGGATACTGTACATACTTGAGCTACAATATGCTATTGTATATGTTTAATATTGTTACTAATTATTTAGTTAATGGGCTAATCTTCATCATTGAAATACTGAGAGTTCAACACAGATGTTTTTGACTAATTGGAAATAACTTGATGGTAACTTCAATTTGTTTTTTTACTTCATATTAATAATTCAATCTTTATGGAAATATAATATTAAACTGATAATTAAATGTCTATGATGGATGTCTATCTGAAATTACTCTTGAGCTTTAAATTATGGATTTCACACCTAATGTGTTTCAGTGTGTGTTGATAACAAATGGAAAACACCTCTGTATCACGGCTAGCTAAATGATCTCTATTAACTTGATGGTAAATATTTCTTCATGCTGTGTTTGCACAAAGCACAGCATACATTACAGATCAGGTGTATGAGGAATATATTTAATTAGATATTAGTCAGACTGACATGCGCATGAAAAATACATCATTAACTGAGAAGATAATTTGAAGGTAATGTCGTCTTTTTTTGTACAAGGAGTTTGTATGAATGAATAATGCTCTTTTTTATTTACATAATTCTTAGGAGTTTCATGCTTAAATTTAACCCAACAATGGCATGAACCAAAGATTACCTGTTACTCAAGCCAGATGCAAAAGTTTGCATCAATAGACCTGCTTTGTTGCAATCATCACCTTTAAGCACCTGAACTGCTTATTATTATTAGCAAATTCAGGATAATTCTATGATTATTCTGTATATAATCACTCCAATATACAAATTCAAAAGTTAATTATTAAATTAATCCATATCACAAATGTAGGGGTTCATTAGAAAATAGAGGTAAAATATATTTTCTTTATGATAGGGGCATTTTAGAATTGATAAAATAAATAACTCACAGATAAAAGTACATTGCAAAATTGCAAGCAAATAGGTGTTTATGTTATTTATATTTCCTAGAATAGTCCATCATTCCAGGAGTTTGGAAAGACTGGCCTTTTAAAATCACAATCAGATTAGATTCTAGGTCAAATACAGTTTAAGATCTGGGGTTTGTTCATCTTCCCAATATTTTCCAATGGTAAGATAATAGCATATTTTTGCTGAATCTGGCCCTCATAGATCCTCAGAGAGTATAAGGAAACATGAAATAACATCTTATGAGCTAGCACAGTCGGTGGGGGGAGGAACAGTAGTCAAAACTGCTCAGCTTCCCCTGAACTCCTAATTCTTTCAGTTTTTGCTTTAAAAGTTGTTTGGGATTGCATCTACTTTTTTTTCTCCCATTATCCTGGCTGAGAATGGAAACCATTAAGTCTAGGAAGTAAACCCTTTTAAGAGATTCAGCAATATCAGAAAATTACTTGAAAGTTTGTGCAACTATCACTCAAATTTATCAAATTATAAGAATGACTTGGAATCTTCTTAAGGTCAGACTCCAGGGCATGACCCCAGACTTCCTTAACAAGAAACTAGCAGAAGGGTCTGGGAATACAGGTAGTTCTTAACAACAGAAATAAGAACCCTTGTCTTAAATGTTCACATCAAATTAAAGATTATGGCCAGACTGAAACATTACCTTTCTATAAACCTAGTAGAAATAAAATTATTTCAAAAATTTAAACATTAATTAATCTTCTGTCCAGAGTACATTCTATCCTTGTAATAAAGAACAAATCTGACTCTGTCTTGGATCTGTTTCTTTAACTTTCGGATTCTATTGCTTTTGCTACAAGTTAATCATTAATGAGGTGTTGTCCATAGTTTAAAGTATAATAATAGTACATCTCCTGGTACATTGACTCCCATGCCTGAACGTGATCTAAAATATCTTTGTTTAAGCTCACAGGAAACATCCTGATGAGGCCCATCTGTGAATGGAGGCAAAAAGAAGAAATTAACACATCCCCTCTAGAGTCTGGCTGGAACCATGAAATATTTGTAACAAAATGTCATCTTATTTACTTTACTCCTCACCTCCTCCTTTGTTCTATAAAAAAAACAACTAGCTCCAAACCCAGGCAAAATGTTTTTTTGGGACACTAGTCCACCATCTTCTCAATCTGCTGGTTTTCCAAATAAAATTGCTATTCCTTGTCCCAACACACCCGTCTCTGGTTTTATTGGCCTGTTGTGTGGCAAGCAGTTTGAGCTTGGACTAGATAACATCCCAAGTCTATTTTTCTAGTTGAGGTGTTTCTAGCATCATCTGGTTAACCTACCACAAATTTATTCGTAAGGTATTTTTTGCTCAACTTAAAAGATTCATGTTAAACTATTGGAGTCAAGACACCAAAACTTTCTAAATACACTTTCTCACCAATCCCCTCTGCAGCATTACCAGAGTTCTGTCACAGTGGTGTCCACCCTCACCATCTGATTAGTGTGTCTAATAAACTTAGCTGTGCTTGATCAAATGCTTTTTTCTCTTGGACATTTTTTGGAGTCAGCAGTTCAGAATTAAGATTTCTCAGGCACTGACGTATCACACACTTACAGTGTTACAGCTCTTGAGCTCACCCATCCTCAGAGCCCTGGAAGCCCTTTGAAGAAAGAGCCTTGACTTTAGAATTGTCCTGAAGAATTGTTCTCTGCTTCTATGTAAATGTGTGGGTGAAAATATATGAAAATGAATGGAAGAGTGACATGAAGCTCCTCATTACCAGTGTTTATACCTGTATATATGAACACGTCAGAAGGAGGGTGAATTAAGAACCTTCTGTGTCTGCACATTTTTCCAAATACACAAGCATGTGTGTGTGTGTGTGTGTGTGTGTGTGTGTGTGTGTGTTTTGCTGATGAATCAGAGAACTAGAGAATTTTATTACATTCATCTTCCTTTGTTTAAATGTATTAAAATGTGTAATGGATGAAATGACCATTAACTATCAAACTGTGGTTAATGATTTATGAAAGACAGAAACAAACAAAAGAAAGATCAAAAAGGAAAACGGATTTCTTTTTTCTCAGGTAGCATCTCACTTTTTCTTGTAAGGCTACTGAAATTGAGTTTCGAAAGGTAGATAAGTTTTAAATAACCATATGGAAAAAGGGAGTTTGTTTCAGGACTAGACATGAGCTTGGGAAATAGTGTTTTTCTTGCTGGGGAAATGTTGGCCCTTTTGTTGGGATCTTTACCTCTAGGGAACACATGAGTGCTATTTGGCTTCTTAACACAGGATGGTGGTGATGCTTTTTGGAAGCAGAGCATAGCCATATACTTTAACCCTTATTAGTTGTGAATAATCATGAGAAGTCTAAATGTTCATATCATTACTACATCGTTGCTTTATTTCTCCTTATCAATGGTGGGATATTTCCTATTTTCCATGTGACTCTCATCATTATCATTCTTATACCACTCCTCTGATTGATCAATGAGTTATTCAATTTTGACAGGTTTTTTAAAGCACCCTTCAGTTTATTGTGTCACAATCAGAGATTCTCCTCATTTTTCTCATTTGTTATTAATACTTCTACTGTTTATTTCTCACTAACATCAAGAATATCATCAAATAAAGCAAACATTTTGAGAATTCAGGGCAAAAACTCCTGGCAGCAGGTTTAGGGGACAATGAATGGAACACAGTGACAGTGTAAACCATTTCAGTTGACACATACACGGTGTCTACCTAGACTCATGGGGATGCTTGAGGAGGTCATTTGAATAATACATATAAGCAAAGTATGCTTCTTAACTTATTTAATTCTCCCCTGAAGATATTATAAACTAAATAGTCTTGATTTTGTGCAGATCCAATTATTTTTCCCTTGGTAGAAATTATGTTTCTGCATGATTTGATGAAGGCAGAATGAATAAAAACTAAGAGTCACTCAATTTCCTGGGGACTAGTGACCTCATTTACTCCTCAAAATAATATGTGGTTGTGATAATGAAATGGAAGATAACACAGATAAAGTAGCTGTTTTCATTTTTATATCTGGTACTGTGTAAATTGAGATAACCTAGGTTGAGTTTCAGGAATAACAAGCCAAAATCTCAGTGACTTCACACAATACTGTGTTTATTTTTGCTCCCAATTTCTGTGCATTTCAGATCACTGTTTATGGAGGAGGGTGGGGAACACAGGAGTGGTGAGCAACATCATTCCTATTCTGTAAGCTAGGCTGATCTAGCCTCTGTAAGGAAATTTCTTGGCACTCGAGAGTGCCAAGGGAGAGAGGTCAGCAAATCACACAATGGAAATTTAATTGACAAGCACTGTCTGTCTCCTTCACAAAAGCAAACCAAATGGCCATGCCTAACTTCATAGAACCAAAGTAGTACCACTTGATGCCCAGCCCACATTCCAAAAAAGAGAGAAAAATAATAAATTTATTTGTCCATTGACCTAATGAAGTCCACAGGCACTGTACAAATTTTTGTGTGCAAAGAAGAAAATTGATTTAAAAATACTGAAGTCATTTTTACTTACAGTTATATACTTAAACCTTTTATATTCTCAGTGTATCTTTAGCTATACAATTTCCACCTTCCTAAGCATGTGACATAATCAATAGTCAGTCATATACTGAGTGATCACATATTCATCTCCAACTGCGGAGAAATATGGGGACAAGATGCTACGCATGCAGAAAAGTGACCCGCGAGTCTATGAAGAACTTTTCAGCTACTCCTGCCTCAAATTCCTGTTGCCTGTAGTGCCCAACTATGACGATACGCACCCCAGTTACCACAAGGAGCCCTTCTTGCAGCAGCTGAAATTGTTTTCTGGTCAGGATTTGGTACAGTAGCAGGGATTTCCAAACTGGAGAGCCCTAAGTACCTCAAGAATCAATCAGATGGGCAAGGTTTCTTGATTTCTAGGAAGGCAGTGATAAAAGAATAAGAAAACGTCCAGCAGGGAGAACCCCATACTCAGTCACTGGTGCTGATCAACAATTATGCTGGTGTGTGAACCAAGATCCTACTGCAGTGACAGCAAAGCTAGTAACCAGATTAGGCTAAGAGACAGAGATATCTGTTCCTCTACTTCTGGAGATAATGCAATACATTTTCAGAGTAGCCAATAATGCTACATTGTACCAGCCAAATACTGTCCCCCACCCAAAAGCTCTGTCTTATAAAATATCCATTTATTTCCTCACATACAATAATTCAGGAAGAAAAACTTCATTTGATAATTTTCATCTAAATATAACATGTGATATGCCAGGCACTGGACTATAAAAGGAAAGAATGAAAGATAGAGTTTTTGTGATCTCTGGGCTGGAGGAGCTTTCTGTGAGGGGTGGAGAAGAAATGCAAATAAATTAGAATACCATATGGTGAGCACTCTAACCTCAAACCATTACTAAAGGGACATAAAAAGAATGAACTCTGCTTGAAGAGAGTTCATGGACTCTTTCATGAAACTGATTCTATAGTTGGAGCAGTTTTCCAAGTGGAGAAGGTCTTTACAAGAAAATAAATCAAGACAAAAAGGTTTGCCTAAAGATACATTGTAACACAGTCCTGGTGTTACAAACCAGAGAGCAGGGACAATTGCAATGAGGAATTAGCAGACATTTTATTGTTGTGGCTGTTAGTATTATAGTTGTTTTAACGAAAGGAGCTAGGTGATCAGATTTGTTCCAAAAGAAAATAATTCCCTAGCAAAACAATCACCTTAACATTTACTTTTTCCTTTTATTTGACTATACCTGGGCTTAAGTGTCTTACCCAATTGCCTCGAAATTCTCTCTAGAATCTGAATTTCATGCTACTAAGCCCTCAGCGTATCCCACTGTGCACAGAGAGATGTTTTCTTCTTTAGCCATCCTGTCCAACAAATTCTACAGACAACCTTCCTCTTGTTCCTTAGACCCACAAGGGCGCTCATCTGTTTCAATATCTGACTCCTCATCTCATCTCCATTTCCTTTCCCATCTTTTGTTTGATTGACAGATTTTGGACCATGTGTATTTTGCTTTTCCTTGATTAAAGCTACCCTTGTGGATTAATTTATGTAGATTTTTAGCTCAATTAAAATTACTATGTTGGAGTTAAGGTGTTCTCCATTTCGGGAAACCACCAGGGTAGGTGTTTGAAACATCATACCTCATTTGGAGGGTTGCCTCTCAAATAATTTATGGCTTTTTTACTTCTGATTTAGTGAAAACCAAGATGAAAGTGCACCTGCCTTACCCACCCACCCCACCTCCACCAGCACATTGTGTATCAAATAAGATTACTACAGTGAAAATATAACAGAATGCAAGTCACAAAAGGTGGCCAAACAATTCTCAGAGAATCTTGTCATATGGAGGTCATCATATTTTCTATACCCCTGGACAGTTTCATTTTTTGCATATGAATGAAGCCAAGTACAGTAAACCTTTGCTAACTGATTACTTAATACTACAAACCTGTTGATGAAATATTAATGATTTTTACCTCTTCAACATGGCACTGTTACTTAATTTTACAGTTTACTTTATCTAAGACTACATAAAGTATTCAATATCCCTTTATCCTACTTGAAGTCAGCGTTTCATCCATAAATGATCAGAGGTCTCATAGGATTTGTCCTTGAATTTCCAAACACAGGTTAAATGTCTTCTTCAAAATTAATAAATATTTATTGTTTTAACTGTACTTGAGATATATTATTATATTTGGTTTGAAAGGCAGGGTTAACACACCTTATTGTTGTGTTCAGAACCAGGTGGAGCATTAAATCATTTACCCAGGAAATAGTATTAGATGATGTAAATTTATGTTTTATATGCTAACACAGATTATATCCATGACCCATTCCTCAATGAACTCCTCTGTCAATGACCTATTTCCTGAAGACTCAAAAATGTTATGGAACCTTCCAACATTTTCGCTGGGCTGCTCTGACCCTTCATATAAGTAATATTTTCAAATGGAATCCGCTCTGACTTACAAATGACCATTGTAATGACTTCATGCCGCTCATAAAATAATCTCCACAGAGACCACCATTTCTGCCATTGTTACGGAAGCCATCAAGAAAACACACACACACACACACACTGAATGTTACTACTCAGTAAGGTAACATCTAATCATGGCCACTTCCTGGGTCGTAATCAGTTATGAAATGGATCAAGGGCCACATAAACTTATTTTGAAAACTTGCAGTTTGACCTTGACCATTACCAAGCAGGATGCTTCTTTCTTTCTCCCAACAGCAGCAGCACACCAGCCTCATCGGTACATCACTCAGGTGGCAGTCTTCCGAAAAGAGACCCAGTGGATTTAAATGTAAATCTGCTTCAGCAACATGGATTCTCTTCTTGGACTGCTGTAGCTCTAGATCACAAGTATGATGACCACTTGGCCGAGTCACTGCTTGCCCAGTACCCCTATATTAGCCCACAGTAGGGCCAAAGTAGGGATATAATGATTCTACAAAAATTTATCAAAAAATACCTTTGTCCCTCTTGCACTTATCCATTTCAAACAGTAAAATATGGTTGTACTATAAGGAAAGTTATAGCTATTAGGATGGAATGTACTGATTTTGTGCTGGTGGAGTGTGAACAAAAACCCCAGCCCCTGGGTTGGAAATATCTTAGATCTATTGCCAGAGAATAAGTTCCTGTCTCACACAGGAAAGAATTCAAGAGGGAGACATAGCAAAGTGACAGTAGATTTATTCAGGGAGATACACACTCCATGGACAGAGCGTGGGCCATCTCGGAAGGCAAGAGTGGTGGCCCCAGGGAATGGGTTGTTAGTTTTTATGGGCTAGGTAATTTCATATGTTAACACATGGGAGGATTATTCCAACTGTTTTGGGGAAACGATGGGAATTTCCAGGAATTGGGTCCAGGCCCACTTTTGGCCTTTTACAGTCGGCCTGGGAACTGTCATGGCACCTCTGAGTGTGTTATTTAACATGCTAATCTATTACAATGAGCCTATAATGAGGCTCAAGGTCTATTGGAAGTTCAATCTTCCACCATCTTGGGCCAAGTTGGTTCTAACCAGTTTATGTCCTATACTCAGTTGCTTTGTCATTTTCTTTTTTAATGATTGTGCCCCACCCCCTTCCTTCCTGTCTCAGATCCTTGGAGGTATAAGGTATGAAGGGACATTAATAATCTTTGTCTTTGAAAGTCACCACTGGCGCCCTTCTCACGAAGAAAATTTCTCTGTACAGTTCTCCCAAATGGTTGCAATCACTTCTTTTTAAATTGCATTTATTTTTTTAATTGAAGTGTCGTTGATGTACAATATTATGTTTGTTTCAGATGTACAACATGGTGATTCAACATTTAAATATATTATAAAATGATCAATCTGATAAGCCTAGTAGTCATATATCCTCATACAAAGTTATTACAGCATTATTGACCATATTCCTTATGTTGTGTATTATATACCTGTGACATTTCTTTTATAATCAGAAGCTTGTAGCTGTTATTTACCCTCACTTATTTTGCTCAGCTTTTCACCCACCCACCCTCTGGCAACCACCTGTTTGTCTTCTGAATCTAAGTCTTTTTTTTTTTTTTTTTTTTTAGATTCTACATATAAGTAAAATCATGTAGTATTTTGTCTTTGACTGATTTATTTGACTTAACATAATGCTCTCTAGGTCCATCCATGTTGTTGCAAATGGCCAAATTTTATTCTTTTTTTAATAGCTGATTTATATTCCTATATATAATATATAAAATATATATACATATATATACACATACCACATTTTTATCCATTTATTTATTGATGGACATTTATGTGGATTTCATATATTGGCTATTATAAATAATGATGAAGAACATAGAGAAGCATATATCTTTTCAAATTAGTGTTTTAACTTTTTGATTAATACCCAGAAGTGGAATTTCTGGATCATATAGTAGTTTTACTTTTAATTTTTTGAAGAACCTCCATACTATTTTCCCTAGTAAGTGCACCAATTTACATTGCCACCAACAATGCATGAGAGTATCCTTTGCTCCACATCTTCCTCACTAACATTTGTTATTTGTTGTCTTTTTGATGATATCCATCTGACAAGTATGAGGTGATATCTCATGGTTTTGATTTGCATTTCCCTGATGATTAGTGATCAGCATCTTGCCATATGTCTATTGGCCATCTCAACATCATCCTTGAAAAATTTCTATTTAATGCCTCTGCCCATTTCTTAACTGGATGTTTTTGTGTTTTTTTGATATTGAGTTGTGTGAGTTTTTTAATCTATTTTGGATATTAATCTATTATTGGCTATATCATTTGCAAATATCTTCTCATATTCAGCAGGTGCCCTTTACATTTTGTTGATGGTCTACATCCCTGCGCAAAAACTTTTTAGTTTGATGTAATCTCGTTTGTTTATTTTTGTTTTTGTTGCCTTTGTTTGAAGACACAGAGTCAAAAATATATTGCTAAGACCAATGTTAAATAGCTGACTGCCTATGTTTTAATCTAGAAGTTTTATGACTTACATTTAAGATTTTAATAAAATTTTAGTTGATTTTTTATATGGTGCAAGAAAGCATCCAAGTTTCATTTTTTTGCATGTTGTTGTCCAGTTTTCCCAACATCATCATTAAGAAGGCTTTTTCCTATTGTATATTTTTGTCTCCTTTGTCATAGATTAATTTACCATATAAAAGTGGGTTTGTTTCTGGGCTTTCTGTTCTGTTCCATTGATCTTTGTGTCTGTTTTTGTGCTTGTATCATACTGTTTTGATTACTATAGCTTTGTGATATAGTTTGAAGTCAGGGAGTGTGATACCTCCAGTTTTGTTCTTCTTTCTCAAATTTGCTTTATCTATAACAGGACGAGTGGTTCTATATATCATTTTTGATTATTTATTCTAGTTATAGGAAAAAATAACATTAGCATTTTGATAGAGATTGCATTGAATCTGTAGATTGCCTTGGGTTATATCAACATTTTAACATTATTAATCATTTAAATCCATGAGGACAGTATGCATTTCCATTTATTTGTGTCATCTTCAATTTCTTTCATCATGTCATAGTTTTCAGAATGCAGGTCTTCCAACTCCCTTGCCGACTTTATTCCTGGATATTTTATTCTATTTGATGCAATTGTAAATGAGATTGTTTTCTTAATTTCTCTTTCTGATAAATCATTATTAGAGGATAAAAATGTAAGAGACTTATATATCAATTTTGTATCCTGCAACTTTACTGTATTTGTTTATTAGTTTTAATAGTTTTTGGTGGGATCTTTAAGGTTTTCTATTTATAAAATCCTGTCATCTACAAACAAAGAAAGTTGTACTTCTTTCCCAAATTGGATTTCTTTATTTCTTATACTTGTCTGATTGTTGCAGCTAAGACTTCCAATATTATGATGAATAAAAGTGGTGAGAGTGGACATCTTTGTCGTGTTCCTGATCTTAGATCTCTTAGAGTAGATATTTTAAGTTTCAGTTTTTCACTGTTGAGTACGATGTTGGAGGTGGATTTGTGATATGTGATATATTATGTTGAGGTATGTTCCCTTTATACCGATTTGGTGAAGATTTTTTTTTAAATCATAAATGAATGTTGAATTTTGCCAAAAGTTTTATCTGCATCTATTAAAATGATCATATAATTTTATTCTTCAGTTTGTTAATGTGGTGTATCACCTTAATTTGAAGATACCAAACAATCCTCACATTCCCTGGGTTAAATCGTACTTTATCATGCTGCATGATCCTTTTAACATATTATTGAATTTGATTTGCTAATATTTTGTTGAGGATTTTTGTGTCTATGTTCATCAGAAATATTGACCTACAATTTTCTTTTTCTTTCTTCCTTTCTTCCTCCCTCCCTCTCTCCCTCCCTCTCTCCCTCCCTCTCTCCCTCCCTCTCTCCCTCCCTCTCTCCCTCCCTCTCTTTCTTTCTTTCTTTCTTTCTTTCTTTCTTTCTTTCTTTCTTTCTTTCTTTCTTTCTTTCCTTTCCTTGTAGTACTGTGTCTCATTTTATTATGAGGGTAATGCTGGCCTCATAAAATGAGTTCAGAATTGTTCTTTCCTCTTCAATATTTTGGAATAGTTTGAAAAGTATAGGTGTTAACTCTTTCACAAACGTTTTATAGAATTTACCTTTAAAACTCTCTGGTCCTGGACTTTTGTTTTTTGCAAGTTTTTAAATTACTAATTAAATTTCATTACTAGTAATTTGTCTGTTAAGATTTCCTATTTCTTCTCATTTCAGCCTTGGAAGATTGTGTATCTAGGAATTTATCCATTTCTTCTAGGTTATTCAACCCACTGATGTATACTTTTTTCCTAGTAATATCTTATGATCCTTTGTATTTCTGTGATGTTGGTTATAAACTCTTCTCTCTCATGTTTTATTTTATTTACTTTAGCCCTCTCTCTTTTTTTTTTTTTTCCTACATGTGTCTGGCTAAAGGATTATCAATTTTGTTTATCTTTTCAAAGAACTACCTCTTAGTTTCATCGATCTTTTCTATTATTTTTGTTAGTCTCTATTTAACTAATTTCCTCTCTAATCTTCATTATTTGCTTCCTTCTACTAACTTTGGATTTTGTTTGTTCTTTTTTTCCTAGTTCCTTTAGTTTTAAGATTAGATTATTTGATACCTTTCTTGTTTCCTAAGGTAGGCCTTTATTGCTATAAATTTCCCTCTTAGAATTGTATCCCACAGAATTTGGATTGCTGTTTCCATTTTCATTTATTCCAAGGTTTTTAAAAATCTTATCTTTGATTTCTTTATGGACTCATTGATTGTTTAATAGTATTCTATTTAGACTGCATATGTTTAAGGTTCTTTTTAACAATTTTTTTCTTTTAATTGATTTTTAGTCTCATACTTTGTAGTTGGAAAAAATGCCTGATGTGATTTCAAAGTTCTACACTTACTGAGACTCATTTTGTAGCCTAACATGTGGTCTACCCTGGAGAATGTCCCATGTGCACTTGAAAAGAATGTGCATTCTGCCATTTTTAGATGGAACGTTCTGCATATATTCAGCCAGTTCATCTGATCTAATGTGTCTTGTAAGTCCAGTGTACTCCCTCATACCATATAAAAATAAACTCTAAATGGTTTAAAGACCTAAATATAAGACATAACACCACAAAACTCATAGAAGAGAACATTGGCAAAACTTCTCAAACATAAATTGTAGCAATATTTTCTTAGATTAATCTCCCAAGGCAAAAGAAGTAAAAGCAAAGATAAACAAATGACACCTAAGTTCAAATTTAAAATCTTTTGCACAGCAAAAGAAACCAATCATAAAATGAAAAGACAACCTATAAAATGAGAAAAAATATTTGCAAATGATGAGACTGACAAGGGATTAATATTCAAAATATACAGACAGCTCATATAATTCAATATCAAAACAAAACAAAACAAAACAAACAGCTTAATCAAAAAATGGGCAGAATACTTAAATAGACATTTCTCCAAAGAAGACCTGCAGATGGCCAATAGGCACATGAAAAGATGTTTAACATTGCTAACTATTAGAGAAATGTAAATTTAAACCACAATGAGGTGTCAACTTACATTGGTCAGAATAGCTATCATCAAAAAGTCTACAAATAATAAACGCTGGAGAGGGTGTGGAGGAAAAGGAACCCTCTTCCACTGTTGATGGGAATGTAAACTGGTAAAACCACTATGAAAAACAGGATGGGAATTCCTTAAAAAACTAAAACGCGAGCTTCCATATGATCTGGCAAGCCCACTCCTGGGCATATATCTGGAAAAGATACATGCACCCCAATGTTCATAGCAGCCAAGACACGGAAACAGCCCAAATGCTCACCATCGGATGATTTGTTTAAGAAGATTTGGTATTTACATATACACATATATTTTAGAATATTACTCAGCCATTAAAAAATGAAATATTTTCATTTGCTGCAACATGGATGGACCTCAAGAATATCATACTAAGTGAAGGCAGACAGAGAAAGACAAATATTATATGATATCACTTATAGGTGGAATTAATAATACAAATTCATCTATAAACAATAGAATTAATAATACAAATTCATCTATAAACAAAACAGAAACAGAGTCACAGACATAAAAATCAAATTTATGGTTACCATAGAGGAAAGGAAGGAGAAAGGGGGATAAATTAGGAGTATGACATTAACAAATATAAACTATTATATATAAAATAGATAAGCAACAAAGGTTTACTGTATAACACAAGGAACTATATTCAATATCCTATAATAGCCTATAATGAAACTAATCTGAAAAAATAATATATATTATATACATATAAATTTACATATATAATATACATAAAACTGAATCACTTTGCTGTATGCCTAAAACTAACACAATATTGTAAATAAACTACATTTCAACTAAAAAATAAGTAAGTAAAAAGAGGCCATTAGAGTGGGTCCTACTTGGATACGACTGAGGAAATTTGGACACAAATAGAGACACTAGGGATGCACATGAACAGAAAGGACCATGTGAGAACACAGCAAGAAAGCCAAGAAGATACCTCTCAGGAGAAACCAGTCCCACTGACATCTTGAACTCAGACTTCTAGCCTCCAAAATTGTGAAAAAGTAAATTTTTGTTGTTTCAGCCACCCAGTCTGTGGTGTTTTGTGCAGCAGCCCTAGTAAACAAATGTGAAAACTATGTTATGATGTAATTAATTCTCAAATATATTTAATACATGAGTTAATGTAAAATGAAACAGAATCTGATCTCAGCATCCACTCCACAGTGCTCATGTCTTAGCTACCAAGAAATGTTCTTTTACTTTTCATCACAGCTGAATAAGAAAATAAGTCTTTTCATTCAAAATGTTACAGAACCAGCTTTACCCAAAAAAAGGGGGGAGAAGATTGATGATGTACTCTGTGTTGCTGACAATGCTAAAGATGAAGTCTATGAGATGTCACAGCTCTGGATAAATGATGATACTGTTTTATCCATAAGATTTTTGAATGATGGTGCCTACAGTCAGTAATACCAGAATATTTCTTTTTTTCTTGAGGAATTTTAGAGAAATAAATCTAAATGTTATCAGAACAAACAATACTTAGCTAAGTGAACAGAATGCCAATGAGTTATAAACATCTTTCTCAGAGCTATTCTCTTAAATGTAATATTTATAGATTTCTATCATATTTGTTTTCAGGATCCAAGTTTGTGCTGAGTCAGAGTGTGAATGTGTTCTTGTAGCTCTTGAATTCAAAATTTTTTCCATTTCCCCATATTTACAATTGTCCGGTAGTCTTTTATCACTTTTTTTCTTGGTTGAATCTGCCTTCAGGAAAGAATAAAATATCAGATACTTATTTTTCAATATGAATTACTATTAACTACCCTGGGGGAGGCTTGTATGTTACACCATATCTTTGGCTACAGGATACAGAAGCCTTGTTAAAGTGAACTGACACATCTTATTTTGAAGTTGGAAAGTCTTTCTTAGGGATCCTGAAGACATGTAAGTCCACCTTTGATGCTCCAAATACAAAGATTAAATACAATTATCTCTACTGCTTCTGCCAGATTATACAGCATATGTTTCAAGAAGACACAGTATTTCTGTCTTATAACAGTTTACTCTTGAGATTTTTTGGTATATGGATCACTTTATCCCCATGGCCCATAACCAATTAGACCAGGTATGGACAACTTATTGAAAGATAACTTGCATTGCCTGATACGGTTGCAGATGATAACTTCTCCCAACAGGTAAACAGTTTCGTAGATTAAAGCTGGCAAACCCAAGAATTTTCTCTTTTAGAGACTATGTATATAAGAAATAGATGAGGGGTGGATGGGTTGGCAATGAGATAGGGAGTGACATATACTGCAGAGTAGTTGAGAAGAAGCATTAATTTATTTCACATTCAACAACTACTTCTTGAGAATACGTAAGGAATTGTGCTAGAGAGTAGAAACCAAGAAGAAAAGAAGTCAAATAACACAGGCACCAAGTAGGAGAACCCATGAGGCAATAAAGAACAGAAATCGATCAAATGTAAGAGTTATATTTTGCTTATATATTAAAATATTTGACATTATGCAAAAGTAAGGAGAGTGTTTTATTAAAATAACAAGTAAAAATAACCCAGCTTCAATATTTAGAAACCTACAAATAATCTTATTTCTTTAGGTGCCACCAGTGCACAATTCAACACTCTCCCAGATTACTTTTAATAAAGCCCCTGATATGAAATTAGTTTACCTGAATATTTTAATATCTATCTGTAAATGACTGGAGCTCAAAACTCAGTAATATCTTACAATGACATTTTGCTTTCAAGTATTTAACAATAACTTCTCAATAATGTTAACTACCCAATTTTACATATCTCTGATTGTCTACTGTAGTGGTTCTCAAATTACTTGGTCTTAGGAAACCTTTATGCTCTTAAAGATTATTGAAGTTTCCAAACAGCTTTTGCCTCATCGAGTTATTTCTATTGATATTTATTTTGTCATAAATGAAAACTTAAGAAATTAATGGTGTAAATACATCTTTGAAATTATACCAAAATGGAACATGTGGGGTTTTCTTTTTTTCCCAAATATTATTGGGAAATAATTGACAAATATTATATATTTAAAGTGTACAAGGTGATGATTTGATAATGTACAATACATTATGGAATGATTAACAAAATCAAGATAATTAACGCATCCATCATTTCACATAGTTAATTCTTTTTTTTTCATTGAAGTACAGTTGATTTACAATATTGTCTTAGTTTCAAGTGTACAACAGAGTGATTCAGTTATATATATATATATATTCTAGTTAATTCTTTTTTTCTTTTTTGTGGTAAGAATACCTAAGATCCATTCTTAGCAACTTTTAAATACTCAATACCATATTATTAAAAATACCAATATATTAACATACATTAACCATATAACCACAATGCTGTACATTAGATCTGCAAAATGTATACTTCTTACAACTGAAAGTTTGTACCCTTTGGCCTCTATCTCCCCATCTCCCCCTCCCCCCAAGCCCTGGCAACCATCATTCCATTTTCTCTGTTTCTGTTTTTTCTTTTTTTTCTTAAGATTTCACATACAAGTGATACCATGTAGTATTTGCCTTTCTCATAGGTTGAAATCCTAACTTCCAGTAACTCAGAGTATGACTGTATTTGGAGATAGAGCTTTAAACAGAAAAAGTAAAATAAAGTCACAGGATTGGGCAGTAATTCAGCCAGACTGTCTCTAGAACGGTACAGAAATACATTTCTGTTGTTTAAGCTACCAGAATGTGGTACTTTACTAGGGCAGACCTAGAAAACTAATATACTCTGTATCTTCCTTTTTCTCTCTTTTAGTTCCTCTTCATCCTGTTTATTAAAAAAAACTCTAGTTATTAGTACTGCAATGGTGATTGCATGATGTTATATCATATAATTAACCTCTGTGTCCTCTGTGCTTATGTAAACTGGAAATTTCATGCTCATTTTTTCATCATTACTTCATAAATGTTACATGTTTTCATGAGGGTTCACGTAATATCTGCAACCATCTGTCTTATGATCTTAGCAGTTATTAGGGATGATCGTCTTTAGACATTAATTTATTAAAAAAATTTGTTAGCCACCCAAATGCAGACATATCTGAGTTGTGGGAGGGTTTAATATGAGCCATGTTAAAGCATTTGGCATTTAACCTTCAATACCACCCTTCAAAGTAATTAGTGTTAGAGTCCACATTTCATAAAAAAAATTGAACTTAAGGGAGACTCAGTGGTTTATCTAAAATCACATGTCCAAAAAGAATTAGAACTGAGACTTGAACCCCTGTGTTTGTGTTCTTTCCACTCCAACACTGACTTCTTGGAAGTTAGAAAAATACGAACAGTGTCTTAAATGATGAGAATACATTATAAAATTGATATATTGCTAATAAAATGATGTGTTATTATGAGGAAGGAATTATGTGGAAAAATGAAAGTAAGTTGATTTTTATGGTGATTAGGATGATGAGTAAATTTTTCCTTTAATCCCTAGTAATATTATTATATTATTTAAATAATAATAGAAAGAATAGAAATATCTTGTGGTTTTTCAAAAATACAATGAAGTACTTTTGATTATAGAATGTTATGGAATGTTGGTAAAGTGGACAGATAATCCAGAGATAAAATAGTCATTTCTGAAGAAAGATGAATGCTGACTATGACTACATGATTCACCATTTGGTTATTTTGTTCATAGTATAAAACTGTAGTTGGCTAAAGTTTCTCCCACCTATAATAGATCATAGTGAAAATGTATGAGACCAAATGCTCATACAAATGATCAGTTATTAAAAAAAAACTCTATGCTTTAACACGATATACAAACATATACATGTATATGTATCTAATTCCATTTAAAGCTCCCAACAATATTAAGCTATAGGTATTATTATGTTTATTTTACAGAGAAAGAAAATGAAGTTCAGAAATGCTTAAAGTCAGTCAGCTAGTAAGCAACGGAACTAAGAACAGCAGAATGGCATCCACAAATGTCAGATTTCAAGACAGATGCGCTGTACCATTTGTATAATAGCTCTCACAGTATTTTAAAAGGTTATATCCAGAGATGTCAGTTTCCTGGAAAACTGATTTATTCAATTATTTGGATTATTGTTACATGAATGATGCACACATCATATATGACATTTTGTTTATAACATTTGATAAGAAAAATTCACTAATACAATTGGAGAGCATTAGCTCTACAGAGATAATTCCCTTTTTTATTTATTAACCAATAATTACATTTCATATTGTGATCCATTCTTTTTAATCAACCTAACAAGTTTGTACCTTTACTGGGAATTTCTCTGGGATGGAGTTTAACTGTCAGTAGGGGATCTATAAAAGCGTGATGCAATGTACTGTAAAGATCTTTCGTTCTAAAACTGCTTCTTTCTATAAAATCCTTTTAGATTTAGTATTTGCAATGAATGGGCAACTGAAACAGAGTAAAAAAGACCTCACAGACATGAGATCTCACAGACTATTTGAATCAAATAATCAAGATTGTTTCTACAAAGAGGAAAATCAGTAAAGGACATAAGACTCTATGTAACCCCAAGCCACATATTTAAGGATGTTTTGATATGTTTTAGTAAAATATCAACAACGTAAAAATGAAGAGAATTTTGAAAACTAAGTGACCCATAAGCAACATCTAAATTCATGCTTTTAAAATATTCAATATATGAATATAGTTATATATTTAGAAGATATCTCTATTATCTATCTATCTATCTATCTATCTATCTATCTATCTATCTATCTATCTATCTATCTATCATATATCTATCTGGTAGTATCTATCTGCATTTGGTTAAGATCAGAATGTACTGGACTGTTTTGAAAAGAAAGTTTACCAGTTTATCACAAATAGTTACAGACTTCTACAACAGATAGAAGGGTTGAGGGAAAGAAATTCAGGAAGACTGTTTTCAGGAAGTGTGAAAGCACAGGGGCCCAGGGACTGAGGGAAACAGCCACCGACGACCCCAGCTGCCTCTGTGAACCAAAAAAAAAAAAAAAAAATCTTTTTCAGGAGCATACCCAGAGCACCTGGATGGACTGTTGCTGGATAAAACAGTATGTCTAGTTAAACTTGAATTTCAGATACGCAACATTTTTCTCAGAATAACTATGTCACAAAAATTGCAGAGAACATATCTATGCTAGAAATTATTCATTGCTTCTCTGATATTCAGATTTAACTGAATGTCTTGTATTTTAATTTGCTAAATCTAACAATTGTAGCTGGAAGCTACCATAGGTGATCCCATCTGCTTGCAGCTCCCTGGTATGTAATCCATCGAAGGACATCGGGCAACCAGAGGAGGTCCCTCCAATGATCTCCGCTTGCTGCCCACAGCTGCCAAGCAAGAACAGTGGCTTCTCCTATTCTCTGGGAAAGGAGTTTTAGGTTTCTGTCCAGGGAAGATTGTCAGTGGGGATGATGTGGCATTGACAGCAACCAGTCTGCTCTGCTAGTTTACCTAGAGTAATCATAGTTCAAATGCAAATATTTTAATAGTATTTTATTTCTATTCTGGATTGGTATTTTGCATTTGGTAATTAAGTATTTTCATGAATTCATATCATTTCATTAACTTGAAATTTTATATATATATTTACCTCTTCTTACATTACTGGATAATTAGGTTGCTTTAAAGGTTTGTCAAATAAAATTAATGGAATTAAACATTAAAGAATTAGAAGGAAAAAATATACCTCACACTAGTCAGAATGGCCATCATTGAAAAGTCCACAAATGATACATGCTGGAGAGGATGCAGAGAAAAGGGAACCCTCCTACACTGTTGTTGGGAATGTAGCTTGGTGCAGCCATTATGGAAAACAGTATGGAGAGCCTTCAAAAAAATAAAAATAAACTTACCATATTATCTAGCAATCCCAATCCTGGGCATATATCCAGAGGGAACTCTAATTCGAAAAGATACATGCACCCCAATGTTCATAGCAGCACTGTATACAATAGCCAAGACATGGAAACAACTAAATGTCCATCGACAAATGACTGGATAAAGAAGATGTGATATATTTATACTATGCAATACTACTCAGCCATAAAAATAGAATAAAATAATGCTATTTGCAGCAACATGGATGGACCTGGAGATCATCATTCTAAGTAAAGTAAGCCAGAAAAAGAAAGAAAAATACCATATATTACTTATATGTGGAATCAAAAGAAAAAATACACAAATGAACTTATTTACAAAATAGAAACAGACTCACAGACTTAGAAAACAAACGTATGGTTACCAGGGTGGAAAGGAAGTGGGAAGGGATAAACTGGGAGTTTGAGATTTGCAGATACTAACACTTTATATAAAATAGACAAACAACAAGTTTCTACTGTATAGCACAGGGAACTATATTCAATATCTTTTAATCTTTAATGAAATAAAATATGAAATGGAATATATGTTTGTATATATATGATTGAAACATTATGCTGTACACCAGAGATTAAAACATTGTAAACCAACTGCACTACAATAAAAAAAAAAGAAAGAAAAATATTATTAGAAATGATTTTCCAAATAAAATAAAACACAAGATAGATATAGCAAACAGACAAAGAAAGGTGCAAAAAGAGATGGAGGTATGAAAAAATTGAATTTTAAAATTACACAATAATGGTAAAGTGTATAAAGAAAAGAAAAAATTGTAAAAGAGAGTTAGAAAAGCCACGAAGAATACACAGTGACATGCCTTAACAAAAGCTTTTTAAAAATATTAATTCAGGGGAACTATAGAATTATTTCTTAAATTTTAAATGCCAAGAATATTGCAACACAGTTAATGTTTAATGCTAAATTAAATAAGTAAGAATATTTGCAGTTAAAATATAGGACCAATCTACAAAAAGACAAGGGTTTCAGCCTTGGTTCTCTCATCAGCACTATGATAGTTTGCCAAGCATTTCACTTCTGTGTAGTACTGTTTCTCTTCCCGTTTGATCTGCACTTCCCCATAGAAGACTTCAGATGTGTACGACTTTAGAAGTCCTTAAGAACATTTAGTTCAAGTTACTTCTTTTGATAGAAAGTTCTTTTCGGATGTAACCTGAGTGGGAGCATCATAACCGAGTTTGTACCAATCAGCGGAACGCACATCACTTCACCAGCAACTTATTTCCTTAATAAGTTCTTTACTTTCTGCTTCCTTGTGACTCCTTATCTTTGGTGTCATTTTGTGGTTAAACTCTCTTTCAAAGTGCAATAGCCCTTGCAATATTTGTAAAAAGCACCATCTCCCCTTCATTTTGAAATCTGTAAGAGCTTTCTAATATGTGCTTTCCAAACTCACCTCCCTGGACAACTTCCTCCTGATGGTGTATGTCTGGCAAAGAAGACACTGATGTTAATACATTCCTTGACCTGATAGACTAGCTGATACAGATTAGTAATTGTCTGTGGGGTTTTGTAGAAATGCCACATTTGTGCTGTAAAAATAATAAACTCAACGTGGCTTTCCTAAACTTACTGCTTGATTTTAGAGTAGAATTTAATGCAACTGCAGTTTTAAAGGCTAATTTATATTGCTATGATATATGATTGATATGGCTCATGTTGTTTGGCAATGACTAGTGATTTTAATTTTGAAATTTCTGTCCTTAAATTGTATGTGATTTTTCTTAACTGTGTGAAATTTTTGAGGCAATGCTTGTGACCAGAAACATTACTTTGTTGTTAATTCTAGTCACTGGATTGAAGTCAGTGTTTCTCAAACGTGCTAATTAATGAATAGCCAATAATTACTCAATTATTATTTTTATCACAAGTTACTTAAAATTAGGAAGAAATGTATATCTTAAACAAATATACCTTTAAATTGATAACATTGGTATTAATAATGTTAATTAAATATAGTAGATACTGCTTAACTGAAATAAAATCTCATTTGCAGTATGATATTTACTTAACCAACATTTTAAAGATATGATGAACTTAAAACGATTATGTTCCATTTTGCTTCAATTTTCCCTCCGTTTCCCTATTATTGTTCTTATCATCGTATCTTGTAAATAATTTATTTTCTAACCTTTTATTTATTGTATTTTATTTCTAAAATCTGATGACAATCTCTCCCTCTGTTTCAATAAATTGTATATTGTATGTATATTTGCATTGAATAACATGAATATTAATATTATTTTCTATATGGAACCTAATCCTTAATCCTTCCTGTTTCCTTAAAATTAGTCAGAGAAAATTTCCTTCTGTTTCTTTGTCTTAGGCTTCAATTTCTATTTCTATTCATTACCCAGTTCCTTCTCCAAAAGTTGACTGACAGTTCATATTTACTGAAATTAAATTCTCACTGTCGAAAGAGATATAAATACATTTGCATATGGCCTAATTTCCTTTAAGAGAACAGATGGATGGGTAAATTGTAAAGTAACTTACATTTAACCAATGATCAATGTCATTCACATAAGGCTGTGTGTAGAGTAAACACAGCGCCTCTCAGATGATTTTACTTCTAGCACAGTCTTTCATAGTAGCATTTATCCATGAAGATTGAGTATGGCCTTTTACAATCACATTTGGAAAATGGGTAGATGAGAAATCAAGCCTACTCTATAAAAAATACGATTATAGGACCCATTTGTCAACCACAATATATGATTCTTCTGTATCAATCTGTCAGCATAACTCTCTCAGTGTGCTTGCAACCTCACTCATCTGTCTTTATCTGCTTTGAAACTTCCTGTTGTATTAGCTCTATGGCACAATAAAGCAAATGGATACTTTATGGCTTCCAGTTGAAAATAAATGTTTCATGGGGAGCATTTTTCTTTTCACTGAACAAGCTGAACTCTAAGCATATGGTTATGTTTCTTTGTGTCTACAAATTCTTAGGAGAAAAAAAATCACTGAAGTCAGTTTGGTTACTATTCAATAGAAACTACTACTTTGTTAAGGTATATTCTTCTCAGAGTCATATTACTCCAGTGACGTGACTGGGAATGAGCATGAAGGAAAAGATGGAGGGTATAGCTCAGTGGTAGAGCGCATGCTTAGCATGCATGAGGTCCTGGGTTCGATTCCCAGTACTTCCATTAAATAAATAAATAAATAAACCTAATTACCACCCCCCACAAAATCTTTTTAAAAATTAAAGAATAAATAAAGATTTCCTGTCATTATTTTAAAAAATTATGTAGGAAAATTGTACTGGCTAGCCATGTGGTTGGAGATGGAAGGTAGTAGTAGGTTTGTGTAGGATCTGGTATCATGGGACTTGCCTGAGAATTGAAGTCAGTTTCCTGGTTTAAGCCCTTTTCTTTTTCTTCTTCAAATAACTTCATTTTAATTTACTAATTCAGGATTTTAAAATTCCACTTAGTGTTCAATAAATCATTTTTGAGTTAATAAGTTATAAAACATATTTTAAGACAATAAAACATCCAAATGAGACTATTTTGATTAATATTATTTCATGGATATTCATTTATACCACTTATTAGAATATTTATAAAAGACAGGGCAAATGTATGTATTAACTTATGTAACTACATATTTTAAAAACACATATACTTTCTGAGGGACTAGAATGGGACATTTTCAAACAATGTTTTTATTTGAATTTCTCACTGACTTAAAATAAGATTAAAATAAAATTATTCCCAGTGTCTTCAAAGTAAGAAGTTTTTACCTAAATGGCAGAGAAAATCTTCTGGTCTATATAAGCTAAATCTGTGAAGGGAAATGAACATTACTAAGATTAATTTAACATATTCAGTTACACATTTGTTATTTCATTAGTTAGATTATTAACATATGGTTTGATAGCACTTCATCTTTCTGAGCTAGTATCTAAAAATAAAGTAACAGCATCAGCAATGCTTGCTCTTTATTGAAATGACTCTTCTATCATTAATATTTAATCAATTAATTAATATGGCTTAGTAATAAAATCAAGAATCATAGCAGTGAAACAGTAGAGCATTATATTTTGGCTCACAACAATGAAATTATTAATAAACATTTGTGTATGCAATCTAACAAATGAAGCAGAACAGTGTCTTAAGCACATCCCCAGCTAAGCCATGAAGGCAAAGCAAAATTTACAGTTTACATTCAGCAAAAGCAAATTCAATCTAAACACAAATCCGCTTATTGTAAGGGACAAACTGATTTATCTTTGTCTAGTATTATGTTGTCATGGAAAGATTTGAAAAAGTAATATTAAAATAAAATATGGTATGTAAAAATAAAAATAAATTCAACATAACGTTGAATTTATGTATGGCAATGAATTGATCAATCAATAAACTTACCATCATGTTTAAGACTCGTTTGCCCCTAATAACACTTTTGCTATAATGACACTCTGTTCATGATAATACTGGATATCTGCAAAATAACATAACTTTAGCAAATTGACACAACTGATAATAATGATACATTATTTCTTACACCATCTTTTGGGCATATTTTAATCTCCAAGCAACAGAATTTCTAAATAAATGTGAGTTAACAACCCAAATGGAATATTTTTATATGTATTTAACCAGATTTCCCATAGGACAATAGCTCAGAACTGGTAGAACAGCTCAAAAATCTCATCAAGACTTAGGCTCTTGATTCTTCTACTTTGTCATCTCTTCTATATTTGTGTTTGTCCTCAGACTTGTATCCTCATCAACACAAGAAAGATGAAGAAGCTTGAGTCATCATATGTTCTTAGAAATTCATTGAAAAACATGAAGAAATAGAATTTTTCCTCTTTTGTCTTTTCTATTTTTACTATGAAGAACTACATTTCCCATTAACCTCTCAAATATCCTCTTCTTAAATCTAGTTAATGAGAATTTAGTCATGCATCCACCCCTAATCCAATTACAGTCCAAATGGAGTGGTACTACTGCAACTGGTTAGTATTGGTTAAGGTTCATTCTCCAAGAACAGGCATTAGGCAATTCTTTTTCTGAACATATTACAGCCTGATGTCTGAGGAAACTCAGAACAAAGGAAGATGGATGGTGGATGGTGGGTATCAGGTAATATACCAGGATGAGCTAGTAAACAAGTCCCTATGTGTGCTCTGAAGTCCAAGATTTATTAGAGTACTGTGATGTTACAAAGTTAAGCGAGAACTATGGAAGAAATTTCAGGAGCACATGATAGTAAATAAAGCAATTTCTGAATCCCAAAATGACAGATTTGGCTAAAACATTGTAAACATAGAAGGCAAATTCAAACTGAAAGTATTTATTTCAATGAGAACAGAACACTTCCCTTCAGTAATAGAAGTGATTCTATGACATATATATATATATATTTTATATATATATATATATATATACACACACACACACATAGACCAACTATGTGTTGTAAAAGATCAAGAATTGTAAAAGATCTGAAATTTTAACTGCCTTGAAAGTGGCCAGTTAGAATGACACAGTTTAATGGATGGTGGGTGAAGACATGAGACTCCTGAGTTAGAGATGAAGGACATACTGTTATTCACAGCATTCACAGTAACCAGTGAGTATTTTTTGCTCTGGTTCCCTGAACTTCAGTTCTCACTGGGGGGATGCAAAAAAAGACCAGATGACACTTACACACACATTGGATTGTATTAAAGTAGAAGAAACCCAGATTTAGGGAACTTAAATCCTTTATAAAAGACAATAAGCAAATCTATCCTTTGCTCCAGTACCTAACTTCCAAGACTACAAGTAAACCTGCTCTTTACTATTTAGAATAAAATACCTCTAATTTCCAACATCATCGGCTATAAAAGCTTTCATGAAAAGACAGTCCTGACAAAAGGCAGTCTGTTTCTTATTTGCAAAACAGAGTACTGAAAAACCTATGTAGAATCATTTCCCAAAGACATTCAATCCCTCATTTTTAGACCATATTGGCTCCTGGTAAATTTTTACATAAGTATGCCGCTGTTTGTCACTCTAGTTAACTGACTGACAAAAGCTGGGACAAAAACCATTAAATCTGTCTCACACAGTGTTTAGTTAAAACTGCTAGCAACAGGACACCAAATAGTAAGATTAGACCAACCCGAAGCATTGATTTCAATCATGCTTTCCAGGGCCTCCGAATCAACCAGCTGTTTAAACTCAGCACACCATCAGGATTTAAGTGATTTTCCCGTTAAGTTTCTGTGTTGACTTTCCTACCTGCCCTAAGGATTTGGTGCACTTAGTGTAAGGATTATTAGCAATTTTACACACTACATCTTGGCTCACAAGGAGAAAGAGCAGAAAAATTCCATCATCCATAACAGCCCTGGCCAGTGAATGAAGGTGGCATGAATGATCTAAGGTAGTATCAATAGTACCAATAATTCTTGTAGAATAGATAAACAAGATTATACTGCATAGCACAGGGAAATATATACAAGATCTTCTGGTGGCTCACAGAGAAAAAAATGTGACAATGAATATATATATGTTCATGTATAACTGAAAAATTGTGCTCTACACTGGAATTTGACACAACATTGTAAAATGTTTATAACTCAATAAAAATGTTAAAAAAAATAATTCTTTCAGGTAGAGTCAGGGACAAATTATGTAGTAACCTTTCTATTTGCATAGCTGCCATTCTAGGAGTAACTGCTTAAAATATGCACATAAGTGATGAGTCGTCTATACCTCCAGTAATTTCCTCCGAGAAACCAAGTTTAGTCTTATTTTAAAGAAATCTCCCTAGGCGTCTGAGATTTACATGATACACTGGTGATGTTTACTTAAATACTTGAAGGTCTCTTATAACTCCTCTAATGTATAAGTTATTGTGTTTTCAGAAGTAAATTAACATCTGGCTTCCACAAACAGAAAGTTTAATTCCCAAGGGTACACCTGTTAGCCTTGAAAAAAAGTTGTTAAAATTGTTGGGGGTCTCCAAGTGTGACCTACGTTAATAGAGGTGCACAGGTTGACACTGTCTTAAAATGTAAGGTTTCATATTCAGTTTGAACAATTGATTCTCATCTTTGTTTTTGAGGAGACTAACTCAGTCTCTGAGTTAACTCAAGGCAGACCATGCAATCATCCTGTGAGTGTGTACCACCAACTGCGTGGAATTCTTCTGCCTCAGAGAACATCTGACCAATGCATTCAAAAATGGAGACTTGGAGACATTTAAAAGTGATTATATGTGTTTTGTGTTGAAAGTGCAGTATCTGGGGTCCCCACTAGCTATTTTGGATAGATTTCAGTTAGGGATGAGGAGAATGGTACTCAAATTATGGTGAGAACTGTCTGGTGAGTGGTGGCCAACAGAGCATTCCATCAAACCCAAGGTTTCTGTAACATTTTAGCAAATTACTATAGGGCATTTTTTGGTTCATTAAAAGATTTCAGGGCTTTTATAAAAAGAGATTATTACTGAAAACCAACCCTTCCACTTCTTTTAGTTTCTGTGATACTCCCTTTCCAGGTGTCAAGGTGGTTGTTTTCCAACACTACTGTAAAATTTGTCCCATTACAGGAAAAATAACATTACATTAAAAAAATTAACCTCAGACTCACATCTTTAATTTGGAAGGATCAGGTGCAAGGGGGATGAAAGCATCTTTCACAAAACATACAGAAACACTTCACACCCCACAGTTTTACCTACATTGGATACTGTAGCAGGTCTCGTCGGCGGTGTACTCAACTCAGTGGTCAATATCCTTGTGATCTATGATCGGGGCCTTGTTAATCCAAGAACATAATCTAGACAGCTGATTGAGAGTTAAGTTTGAATCCCCTAGGCTCGCGTTTTACCTTGCTGACACCTGGAGTTTACACCGATCCGGCTAGCCTGGGGTTGGTCTTAAGGAAAAAAAGAAGCATTTGTCCAGAAATGCTCAGGACAGAATCCTAAATTTTCTAAAATTCTTTATAACCCTCCATCCTTTTTGTCCTCATTACTAATCACATATTGACCAAGAGGAGATTTCCTTCTTGGGACAGTCACAGTCAATGACCAACCTGCCTTTCTATAGTGTGTATGTCAAGAGGTAATGGAAAGAGAAATGCTTTTGAGTCCATTTTTGAGGAGACCTTTCAACAATGCTGGGTGCCTATGAAGTATGTATGTCTAAGGAATGAGAAAAGTCAGTTAAATACCTTGATTATCAGCCCATCATTGAGTGACTTTTGTGATAAAAGACACTTGTTATGGGAAAATGATCAGGAAAGCTGAAAGTATGGCACAAATTAGCTTACAGGGTTCAGGTGATTAGAATGAAAGAGCTTCTTGATCTATGAGTAATGCAAATACTGCTTTATGAGATGAGGTATTTTAAACATTGACCTGACTTTTACCCTAGTGCTTTTTCTTCATCTCTCTCTCTCTATGTTATATATAATCACACAAATACATAGTCCAATGATCAAAATGGAAAGGAAAAAATGCATGTTTTGAAAAATGAGGTAGATACGTACACATAGATTTTTTTTGTGGAAGATAAATAATTGACCAAAATATTTCCTGTGAAGCAGTATGATTATAAAAGAGACTTGGTAAGAAGTTCGATTCAAATAGATATTCAAAACTTTATTAATAGATTGTATATTTGCCTTACAATATTTTAGTGGTCAAGTGTGCAAATGTTTAATTCTATTAAGTTTAACCATTTTATATCATATATTTTGAGATTATATTAAACATTTTTTACAACCAGTACTGCAAAGCAGAGACCAATAAAAACGGACACAGCGATCAATCAGAGTGGACATCAGCTATGAAAAGTCCAGCTGTACTGGTGAGTACTAGCTCACATGTATTCTGGATGGTCAGAAAATACTCATTTTTATAGACACAATCTTCTAGTAATTTGGAGTGATGATTTGCTTCAGTGATGAATCTTAAAAGTCAATATGATGGAAACTATTTTTAGCATCCCAGAAGTATTCATGGCAAAATATTATTGGGTTGATGCACTTAATAGCACTGAAATTAGGAGCTGGATGACAGGAAAATAACACTTCTGGTGATATTTTAATTCTTACTAATGATCTAATGTGACCAGAGCAAGCTTTCTTTTTAGATTGCTTTTATTCTAGCTTAGATTCTTGCTTACTTGCAAAGGGGTGTCTCATTGAAAACTGCATGTATGTGTGTGAACTTATAGCAAAAAATTGGATGCATTCTAATCACAGCTTTCCTACGACTGTAATATCTGCATAAGAAAAAAGTCATTTAGACACAGTAAAATACCCAAAGTAAAATTGTATTTTCAATTTAGACAAATGGGCATGAAAAGAATTCACAGTATGTAGAGATGGAAGAGGGTTTTGTTACAGACTTTCAGAAAGCCTTAAAATCTTTTGCAAATTCCTGTCAAAATGATAATACGTATGGTAGCATGCAAACAGCATACTCTCTCATTTGCTTTAAAAAAATGCATTTTAATAAATAATACAATACTAATATTAGAATCTTCTTTAAATCAATCATATATTATGATATCTATGACCAGACCCTAACTAAAATAAGTTAGTTTCTGCTATTCTGGCTGGGGCAGTCATTAAGCAGCAAGTCATGTGAAAATGTGCAAATTATCTATCAGGTTCTAATACAAAGCTCTTTTATATGGAATGTAGGCAAATTCAGAGGACCACCAAAAGGATTCAGGGAATATATGTATAAAAGTGCAAAAGGTACTTTGATTATTTTTACATAAATAATGTGGCTTTTGCCATTGTGAAATGGATTTTATAGTACAGAAGAATTATGATCTTTCTATTCTATAGGTATGCATATGTGACTTTTATAATCAAAAATGTATGCTAAGATGTTTGATTATAGGTATTTTACTGGATAAAATTGTGTTAAGACACCATTACTATCTTAAATGTTATGTCGTTATTAAAGTTAGAATTATAGGAAATTGCTTCTTGTTTTACTTAATCTGTTACAATTTATATCCTTGGACAAATTAAACTATTTTAATAGTTTCATAACTTTTGCCTAATTTTCTTTGTTTAAAGGTAATTTTGCTTCATAAATGAATTTCTGAAATTAATCCTGAGAAACAGGTCCTAGAAAAAATGTTAATAAGATTTAGTGTCATGAAATAATAACCCTGAATTGGGTTCAAATGTCTGTCCTTGACCGATGAGGTAGCTGTGTGACCTTGGACAAAAATTACTTAATTGGTATTTTTCTAATTTTTTGTCACTTGTTATATGAGGGAATGTATCATAATATATCTAAACTTCTTAGTTCAAAATCATGAGTGCATGTCAAATGCTTAACAACCTCTTTAGAGTTATAGTTTAAATATATCAATCTTTCAGTAACAGTTCAATTCCCTATCCTGGCTTAAAATACATTTGCATTATGTAAAAGTAGTAAAGGAATAAAGAAAGAGGATAATTTCAACTTCTCTCTACCTGGCAAATTTTTTCTATTCTTTGAAGATAGAGAAATCACCAGTGGAATACTATGTCATGAAAACCATACATAATCTTTCCATTGGATTGGAACGTCCCAACTATTTGACTAAGAATGATCCCCGAATCCCTGAGGAACGTATATTTGTACTATTGAACGGTCACTGAATTCCATTAAGCAGATACACCTAAGATATTTTACAGCAACTGGTCTTCCAGGATTCTACCAAAATATTTCTGCCTTGAAGCTTTTCTGATATGTGGAAAAAATTCCCATGGATTTATCCTACAATTACTCCTTTAGTCATTCTGACTTTTATTATCCATGAAAATAATCACCTATCCTGATCTGAGTTTCCACACAGATTCACCACTGATATATCTATAACTAACCATTACAGTCAACTAATATTCTTGACTTTAATTAGCCCCATGAAGGTTGTCAGTCTTAAAACACAGTTATATTGACGTCTGGGAAGATGTTTCCTTTTCCAAGTTTCTAAAATTAGCTCTTGGTGAAGGTTTAGAACCTTCATGTTGTAATTATTAATTCAATGTCAGTCTTCTTGACTGACTCATCAATTCTGAGAATGAAATAGATTATCTCTCTTGTTCATTCTGTTCCACCTGAAGCTATAATAGTGCAAGCATTATACAAACATTTGTTGAATGAATGAATCAACCTAGAAGAGGTTCCATTAGTAATCTACTCCTTAGGTAGTTTTTCTTAGACATTTTCCATGAGTGATTCATATTCATAATATCTCATTGTTTTTATTGCTGCTATTTCCATGGGCTTCGTTACTGATGCTGCAAAATAGAAACTGGTGTAGACTCAAGGTTTTGGATAACCTTTTATTTTGCAGATGCTACTAAATAGGAATACAGAAAGTTAATAAGCTAATTCAATAAGAAGCAATCATCTGTATCAAATTATCACACTATGATTTAAATTGGTAAAACACATATTATGTACAGTAGCTCATTTGTCTGGCACCAACTTGTATGGTACAGATATTATTATCCCCTTGATTTACTAAGCCAGATTGAAATCTCTGAATATTTAGTTGTGATTACCAATAATATATGAAAATATATTAATTATTTATGTTTTTCCATATAAGCATTTTATATTTGTAATAATTACCCATGTATACATTTATATGTGATGATAGCTTGCATGTAGGAGTTATTTTTTATATAGTTGAAGTTTGTAAGAAATTAATACATAATTTGGACGAGGATTAAAAACATGGGGAATTACGGAGGAATATTGATGATTTTGTAGTCCAACATTGCTACTCTAGGAAACAATCAAGGCCCACCAGTTGCATAGCCAGGTGGTAGCAGAACTGAGAATAAGACGCAGGTCCCTAAACAATTTATACTTTGCCGTATTTCCCAATGGCAATCTTTCCTAATATGTCATATAAGGCAAGTTTGCATGTTCATTTGTGGCAGTGAGATGATGACACTTCTTATTTTCAGTGGGTCAAGAATAAAAAGTCCAAATCCTTATACCATGCCAGGATTTTCTGTTGAATCTGGGAAAGAAGAAGACTTGTGCTGCCTTAGTGCAGAAGGCAGTACGTGCAGCTCGCCGCCGGCACGCCCTGAGTTCGAGCATCTGAGGGAGTCTTTTTTCTTTGTCTGCCTTCTACTGTGGCCAGCATCACAAGCAGGATCCTCAGGTGGCCCAATTAACTGCACATTGTTCTTCAGCTGCTGGCGATGCAGTTCATTTCATTCTTTTCAGGATGATATCTTTATACAGATATTTTTTAAAAGATCTCTTATTAAAGTTTTTGTTCCAGAAACACAGTGTATTTAGAATGAATTGCTTTTATATGAAAATAATACCATGGAAATATTATCAAGAAGTGACTGAAGAAAAACGGAAATACTGTGAATGTTGAACCATCGTTACATGTGAAGTTAGATATGTAGATTTGAGAGGTTCTTGTGTCATCTTTTAAGTCGGTACCGGCGCATCTCTGGAACACGTGTCTGCCAATGCAGTACAAAGAAAGACAGGAAAATGTTCATTTTCAAATATGAATATCAGAATGAGACTTTTTAATTTATGTAGATTAAAAATGTTATTTAAGAGAAAAGCTTTGGGGGAAAATGGAAAGCATAGTAAAATTCTCTTTTAAAAATATTATGTCGGAAAGAATGACTATCAGTTTCCCCAAAATGAAAATCCACATTCTAAACAAATTTTAGACATCTTAGAAATCTTCAGGTTGCTTTAAAAAGCTTTGTATATTTGATTTTGTCCCCCTAATATCCCAACAAATTGGTTAGCACCTTACTAGTAAGTACATGGATATTATGGTCTCAGTGTAAAGATCTTATACACAAACATCTTGGGTTAACAAGAGAATGCCTTTCAGTTGGGTAATTACATAATATCCATAATCTTCACATTATAAAACAGCAAGAGAGTAAGTATTAAACAGAATGACATACATGGGATTTACAGAGGCACAAAAATTACCTGTTATTAAAAATCTGATGACAGTCTTCATTAATACTGATATTACTTTAAAACATTTAAGAAATAGTAATCATAGTATCAGTAGATGTGTGGGAAATATACTTTTACATTTGGCAATTCAATCACATTGATTTGTTTTCACAGAATAAGGTATGATCATAAAACTAATAGCAATGTTAGACTATCTGTTATAGAATTCTTAAATATCAAGCAGGGTATTTTTGAATGTAGTGAAAATACATTCAAATTCAGATAGCTTTTCCATAGCAGTTCTATTAGATAATATATCATGTAGCAAAGTAAAAGCATCTAATTGCCATATTCTCTTACAAAGTTAATATGTCTACTAGAAATTACATGTAATCAATACGAATGCAAATATAAAAGTCACTACATATGACACCCTGCAATTTAATTCTTTCTTCATAATTACTACTATGGTGCTGGTTTTATATTTAGAGTGTACATAAAGAATAAATTCTTTGGTACCAAACAAAAAAAATTGATTTTCTTATGATTTTAACCAGATAACTTCTCAAATCAAAATTTCAATAAGTAAGTTTCTTTTGGAGAAAAAGTATATTAGTATTTAATTTTGATTTAGGACTTGACTTAAAAAATAGACACTTCCTCTTTCATAAAAAAAATCAGTATTTTAGGAGAAACACCATAGAAGTCATCTATAAACATTTAAAAATTCAAATTAATGAAATGTACAATTAAAAATATTTTGGAGGGGTTCTGCTTCTCAAAACATGTAAACACCATTCACTTATACAATGTGACTAACCAGAGATTTAGAATGATTAATTCCATTTCCCATCAATCACTTCACTTGAATGCAACATTTTCTCAGAAAGGGTAAAAATGTTTTTTTAATTGAGCATTATTTATTGTGCTTCTATTGTGTGTTTAGAAGGAGCAATGTTTTAGAGCTCAGATAATATTCTCAGTTACAACTGAGGCTTTAAAAATGTAGTTATAATTATTAATATGATGTTGATCATCAATATTTCATAAAATCGGTAGTAGTATCTTAATATTTTCTTATCATTAAAAAGCTAAGCCTATCTCTAAGATACAAGCAGTTCTTAGATTATTTTATTTATTCTTATATATTATTCATCTGAATTGAAAAAAAAAAAAACACTTCTGTTTGGGGAGGGTACCCCCTTCCCAACTTTAGAATTACTCTTTTATCTCATGCTTGCATTCTGGTCATTGTTTCAGGATGTCTACTGTACTTTTAAATATTAAAAAAAAAGAAAGAAACTATATTATCCCAAAGGGGCTAGCACATTTATTATTTCCTAACCAAGCATTGTTAGAGTCTTTGACTTTTACGTGGTAGATTCATCATCTGTAGTCTTTTAAAACATCTAATTCTTTCAAAAGCCTTTTTTGCTACTGGGGACTTAACAACCAAATGTTCTTCTATAGCCCCTATTTTTCAGTGCAGAGTTCTGGAAACTGAGAAGGCATTTTGTACTTTAGAATATTTCTTATTAAAATTGTTTGTATCCAGGTCATCTGCAATATTCTGCAAGCCTCTGGCAACTGCTCAGTATTAAAATTCTTCAGTGAGTTACCTCCAACCCCTCTCATCCCAAATATTGCAACTTATAACTCAATATATACCATGTCACGGCCATGTGGTCATGAGTCTAATGCCTAAAGGAAACGACATGACGGAGAGCCTAAGAGAGAATTAGGCAGAATGCCTAGAAGCTTTTGAGTACACTTGAATTCTTCCCATTTATTTTTCAAAATGGCAATCTGCCATTCGAGCCCCGAAGACGTGGTCACCAGATTGAACATAACTGTAGAGTTCTTTTGAATCCTATTTCAGCATAATTTATTCATGAATTTTGCCCTTCTTGATCTTCATGTTAAACTCCTTCTCCGGAGTTGCTATTTAGATTTCATAGCTGTTGCTTGAAAAGGTAGTGGTGGAAGTGGGTTTCTGGGGAATTCCTTTCTGATCTTTTTTTCTGCAGCTGAAATAGGCAGAATTTTGAGAAAACAATAATGTCAACAGAAGCAGCACTAAAATAGGGGAGTCATTTTGTTTCCTCCAAAGTCCTAAATATAGAGAACAAAAAATCTAGACCTCTAGGAGAAGGTTTCTCAGTGGAAATTTACCATGGGCAATGAATTTAAAAGCCAACCTGCTTGAATATTTCTAATTTTTTTATAGCTTTCCATGACACAAACAAAATACTCAGGCGTATGATGCATTTGAAAATTGCATCTCCAATATTTTCTGATTTATCCATAATTCACTTATCTAAGTATACTAATGATTGTTTTTTGTGTATTCATTTTAAAGTTTTAATTGCATTCTCATTTGTTATTTGATTTGAGTTATACATTATTATCATATAAAATTATGGAATGAATAGTTAAGTGACTTGTTTGATTGATTAATGACTAAATAATTGAGCATAACTAGCTTCAGGCTATGAAATTTGCATGTGATTGAACCACATTATATTGGTTTTACAAATTCTTTTGCTAGTCGGTAATTTTGGATATAGCTATGTGCATTTTTCAAATTTGCATGCTGTGATTAATACCATGACAAGGTATTGATTATTCTCAACAAGGAATGTAACAGTCTAATGTGCAAAGAATTCAAATGACTTACATTGATATTTGTTTTACAATTCCACAAAAGTTTATCTGTTGCCTGAAGATTTCATTTTAAGAAAAAAAAAATGATTCAGAGCAGGGAAATTATGTCCATTTTTGCACCTACATATCCTTTACATCCTCACATCCCACTTTATATTGGAAATAAAGGAGTCTGTCTTAAAGCCTGCCTGGACCTCTTTCTACCCATCCCCACTGTGTCTGGCTTTAAAGAACATGTAATTATTCAGAGTTCAGAAGGTCCATTGATAATTGGAAGTTTTTATTTCATTATATAAGAAGGTTCAATCTTCCAACAGCAATACCTAATAACGCAATAGCCCATGATGTACAAGAATCATAAAGATGATGATCTCAACTTATGAACTATTTATTCTCATAACTTTTGAAATAAAACTTCTGTAAATAATGTTATGATCGCTTTAATGCATTTCTGTTGGGTATGCTTTAAGAAAACTCACTAACTTTCTTACTTTCTCTTTCTTTCTTATTGTGGTGAAAAAACACGTAACATTAGAACTACCCTCTCAACAAATTTTTCAGTGTTCGGTTTAATACTGTGAACTGTAAGTACAATGCCGAGTAGCACATCTCTAGAACTTTTTTTCTTGCACAACTGAAACGTCACTCATTGATCAGCAATTCCTCATTTCCCACTCCCCTCAGCCACTAGTTACCACCATTCTACTTCTGTGTCTATGAGTTTGCTTCCTTTAGCTGTCTCATATAAGTGGAATCTTGAAGTATTTGTCTGCCCATAAATGGCTTAGTGTGTTATTGTTTTCTTCTACTGGTCCAATGGTCAGGGAGTGGAGAGAGTATTTACAAGACTCCTCACGTCTGAATTCTCAATTAAGGATACTGACCAACACAAAAATCTCTTGCAGCATACAGTTAGTGATATTGCTTAAACATCGTGGAAGTTCTTAAAGCAAATTTCTTAAGCCTGCTTTTGTGTGGAAGATTTTGCAAACAGGTGACATGGCCCTTATTCCCAAAACAAGCATGGAAAATTGCATAAATAAAGGATATTTGCGTTATGCCTACTGACCCACCACTTTCCTTTCTCAGGCTGTGATAAAGAAATGTGTCCAAGGTCAGTTACTTTATTGCTTTGTGAAAACTGAACACTCCTAGTTCATTTTTATTTTGAATTTTTATAATGGTAGTGTCAAAAGAAACTAACTGGTATATGTTTTGCACATGATTTACTTATACTTGTAAGGTATAGGCTTGTAAAGGAACCTGTTTAAACATTCTGCAACAGAGTTTCAATGTGGAGTTTAAGATTCCTATAATCGTAGAAATGGAATTAATTGATAGATGATACATGGGTGATTCTTAACATGAATATTCTTTATTTGTGTGAAATAAATTTGGCCAAGAGAATAGGCAATTAAAATTAAGTGTCTCAGGTCTCATTACATAATTAGTGAAAATGCTTAAATTTGAATACTTTTGTTAAGGTGTCTAATGATACCATGATAAATCTACCTCTCTAGATACTTTCTGAAAACTTAAAAGTTTTTTTGCAAAAAGAACCCAAACTACTTACTCTTATTATTTTCTCAAAGAAAACTTATTCCACCTGAAATAGAACAAAGCAAGAAACTATAAGCTTTAAATTGCATCTTACAAAACAAATTGTTAACAAAAATTAAACTGCACTCCTGGAGAAACAAATTTTCTATCGATAAATTAATCCAATCACTTTATTAATAAACCCTTTTTTTACATTGTGTTATCCATAAAAGATCACAGTCCAACAGACAATAAAGCCAATTGCTTTATTCTGTTGTTTATTTAAATGGTAAAATTAACATTATTATTATAACTTTAACCTCATTTAAATATTTAAAGGTACAACAATTCACTGGATACCATTTATCATCAGTGTATATTTTAACATGCTGTTGACTGTAATTATCAAAAATATGCTAACATCAAATAACTATGCTATATAGCAGTGATAATTTTCTTTAAATATTTTATATTCTGAATGCAACAAAATGAAATTTTAAATGATAAAACTGGTCAGGGCAGGGCAGGAAAAATGGAAAATGAGAGAAGTGCTTGGAGCATGGTATGCCCTTCCTAAATTGATGCCAAATACATGAGTAGAAGGGTACCATTGACCCTGAGGGCTCAGGGTCCCAGAAATCTGGAGGATCTCTCTTCTCTCCCTTTGGAATTTAATGCCATAAGCAAGTGCTTATAATTTGGGGAACAAATCAATTAAATGATAAATACAGATATCAAACATTAGATTATTGTTCACCAAATTTGCAGGCACCACCCTCCACACCCATCTCCATGGCACGTGCCTATGATGAGATGTTGGGTTTGGTCATCTCACTTGTTTGGACAGTGGGATTGTGAGTGTGAATGGTGGTGCTCCATTTCGCATTTTTGCTTCTCATCTTCTCCGTGAGCCCTCAAAAGTACAGTATGGAAAGATCCTGAAGTAAACTCAGCTTAAAGCAGAACCACTCCATCCTCACCACAGAATTACTGGTAGGAAATACTGTTTTTCCCTCAAGTATGGTGGTGATTTCTTATTAAAAAAAGTTGACTGGTGCAATAGATTTTATAACAATGCTTCCTTCTTGGGGTAGTGGTTGCAGAGAAATGATATAAAAGGGGAGCATGGGGCTGAGTACAAAGTATTCTTGTTCTAGTTCTTAAGTTGGGTGGTGAAGCTATAGGATTTCATTATGCCTGTAACGCACATAAAGCAGGTATTTGGTTTGTATGAAATATTACAAAAATTTAAAAAAAAAGAAAGGAGCAAAGGGAGTCTCTCGATTTTAAAAGTAACACAATGAATCAGCCTTAAGCCTATGTATAAATCATTTTTCATAATATTTCTGGGCCGTTACATGTGTCCATGGCACACTTGTTATATACAGGCATACATATATTAGCAAATATTATGCATTTAAAAAAGTTATTCAGTAACGATTCAATACCGTTCTCAACTATAGTTCTCAACAGAACAAAACTAAATTAACTTCAGTTAATCAGTTTAGAAATCAACTGATTTTATTTCTTTGCCTTTCCAAACCATAAAAACACAGTTTTAAATAAGTGAATGACTTTCTGAAATACACTGATTGTTTTGTTTCTTCATATATGCATGAAATTACATATTATATGTATGAAATATATGTACATACATAGTAGCTTTGCATCTGCACACATTTTTCAAATGCTGTATTCATGTGTTTGTACTGAATGATTTTGCACAGTTAGATGAGTTAGGAAAGCTCATAAGTGCAAACAGATAAACTTTTTATCTTGGATAATTTTTCATCGGAAGACCATAGGACTTTAGAAATCTTATCTAGTGAAGTGTATTGTTTAATAAAAAAATTTTACGCTACTATGGAATCATGAATATCTATTGAAATGTTTAAGAATGCCAATTATTTTCAAAGAAGTTTTTATGACATTCTGTTATAAATCAAATATTTAAATAAGGAAAATTTCAGTTAAAATGATTTTTAATTAAAAAACTACACTACAAACATATTTGGTGTATAAAAACATTGTATCTTATAATCACTACATTTGAAAATATACAAATTAATAAAATGCTAGGGACCAAAACAAACCAAAACAAAATTCTGCTTAGAGCTTATGATCTTAAACATTATAGTTCTCATATTCATACTTCATAGCTGACTATAGTGAAATAACATTACCTAATTTGTATTTATAGATTGTCCTAAGAAACAGAAAATACATTCTAGAATAACGTGTATTAAAATCACTCATAAAGTAAAACAAATTCATCAAGTTTCTTTGTATTTCCAACTAATGAAAAAAATGTAAAAAGAAAACAAAGACCTTGAGTGCATGTTTCCTATACTGTCCGTATCTCTTGTTATTATTCAAAGTCAGATATTTTATTTAATATTCCCTGCCACACTCAAGATTTGGCTTTGTTTTTCCTATTTTGCATCTTGATACGAAAAAAGGGAGAAGAGAACTTTTATTAAAGAAAAAACAAATCTCATTTATTTATATTTGTGTCAACTGAAATAATTTCAAAATGTAAAATGTGAGGAAATTCATTAAATGATGTCACTCAGTAGTTCTTTTACAATTTGAAGTAACTTCCGGATGAATGAACATGGTGCATTTGAAGGCGGCTCATTTCTAAATACACCTTGATCTTGACCTCATAAATAATATTCTTTCCCCTTAAAGATTTCTGGGGATTTCAAATTTTATGATTACAAACACATCCATTAAACACCTTATTTTAATTTATCAATATAGATTTCCTTCAATAAAATTGTAAGAGACAAAATTAGTAAAGATTCTATATTCTGATTATAACCAATCATTTTACTCAATCTATTTAAATTTACATGAGTACTCTGCATGTATCTAATTGGTTTACATTAATATAATTATAACCAATATTTACCATCCATTCCTGCAAGATGAAACTGAAAGGTGATCACATACAACTTTTAAAAAGTCTCTTTTCCTAGTCTATCTGATCAGTATATTCCTTACTTTTCCCAGTGTAGACCTTGTTATATATTAATACATTTCTTCAGCGTCTTGCCCTCCTGACCTCTTTAGTACACATCTGTGATGAATGTCTATTGCATTTTTGGTTGTTGCAGTGGAAGTCAAGAAGTCACTATATCTAATCTTGCATACAACCCTTACATTTTGTAATTTTAAAAACTTGTTAAGAGATAAAATAAATGTGATTCAGAATATTATGCTTGCTTATAATTATCATGAAATTAAATCTCGTGTAACATTGAATGTCTTATCTATCTAATTCAATAGAAGGAACCTAACAAAATACATCATCAACTGTGCAGGACCTGTTGTCTTGTTTTAGATTTTGATGGTTTTGCTGGAGTAGTAGATCAACGGAAGTTATCTTTGGAATTAGAGCCTGACTATCTTCTGCAGGTATATACGGCTATTCCAAAATATGAAGATCTAGACATAGCAAATAGAATAAATGTCTACAACTCTGCTCCTAGGGAAGTTCACACACAAGAATAAAATAACTTTTGAGAACCACTGTCCATCACGTCTTCTCCATTGTCCTTAGTGCGGTGAGTAACGGACACTGTGTGCTTCTTGATAATTGTTCTGTTTTCTTAGAGCACTTCCTGATGGGATAGTTTTGGTGACACAGAATTTTTTGTAAAGGATATAACAAGCACAGGCTGTTTTTAAAGGGTAATAAGTTCCCCAGGGATAGAGTAGACTTCCGACTTACTTGCTTTTAGTCCTAAATGCAAGTAACCAAAGAGATTATGAGGACAAATAATTTAAGATTAAGAATTCTTAAACATCCTAGTCTTTGTCTATTTCTGGCCTGAATTTCTCTGAAAACTGAGGCCACTTGAAATAATGTTTGGATAGAAAATAATACTCTTAATATTCTCTTTGCCAGCAGAGTCATGATATTTCAATGTTCTGGTACCACTAAAGCTGTGGCATGCTCTCTATCTAGTATCTATGTATCTATGTATCTATCTATGTATCTATCTATGTATCTATGTATCTATGTATCTATCTATCTATCTATCTATCTATCTATCATTTATCATTTCTCTTTACTGGGATGAGCAGTACCCACCAAAATTCCTATCTACATGGAATCTCAGACTGTAACCTTATTTGGAAATAGGGGTTTTGCAGATGAAATTAATTAAGATGAGGTCATACTAGATCAGGGTGGGCCTTACATCTAATGACTGGCATCCTTATAAGAAGGGAAGGTGAAGATACAGAGAGAAAGACAGAAAAGAAGGCCACATGAAAATGGAGTCAGGGAGTGGAATGATGCCATTCTAAGCTAAGGAATGCCACAAATTTCCAGCAATGCCAGAAGCTCAAAGAGATTTATGGAACAAAGCCTCCTTCAGAGCCTCCAGAAAGAATTAGCCTTGCTGACACCTTGATTTCAGACTTTCTAGTTTCCCTAACAGTAAGAAAATACATTTCTGTTGTTTTAAGCCACAAAGTTTGTGGTTATTTGTTACAGAAGCCTGAAGAAATAATTTTTCTCTCCCCTTCTCTTTCCATTTATATACATACACACACACACACACACACACACACACACACACACACACACACACACATATATATGTATCTGACTTGCAGGTTAAAGAGGCAGCAGTCATCACAAAGAAAATCCTATGAATCTCTCTACTGCAGTTCCACTCAATGCTACCATCTTAAACAGCATGTAGGCTGCCTTCCACAGCACAGCAGGTAACAGTTTGGCAAAAATGCTGTGCCAGAGCAAAACTAAGGTCAAGACAGCTAGCTTTTCAGGCTGTTTTTCGCCACCTAGATTTTTGGTTGTGTCTTTCCATAAAGATCACATAAACGCCTTTCGTTTGCCATTAATTCATGTAGGAAAAAGGCATATTCAAGGGCCTGTGTATTAGAAACACTGTTAGCTACCAACAGTTAGCCAAATTCAGTCTACTGTTTTATAAATGAGTTAAAATTTTATCTCTATCATATTTTGAAGCTTACTGCGCATGCCAGTATAGCACCCCAGCGCCATTTGGACAAATATGTAAAGTAGTCCAAGCAGAGAAAGCTGAATGAGGAAAAGCACTGAAAATGAGAGAAACCATGCCAATTTCAGGGATAGTTGAGAATTCCTGGAGCACAGCTCCAGACACACAGGCAGAAGATTCAATATACCTAATATGCAAGGGCGTATCGGGAATATTAAACCCTGAGATGCAGATTTTGACCGTGATGCAATGGGAAGCCACTAAAAGATTGTGAGCAGGAATATTACACTATCAAGTTTGCCATTTAGAATAATTAATGTCACAGGAGGTTTGAGAATATCAAAAGAGAAGTAAGACTAAAGACCAAAATACTGACAAGGAGGTTATAACAATAACCCAAGCAAGAGATGACATAGGAGTAAGCCATTGAGCAGCAATATGATGGGTAGAAAGGAAATTTTTGACAGATATTTAAGAGATGAAATTAATATGACTTATGAATCATAAAAATTTCATTGAATCTAAAGTTTCTGCCAAACTGAAAAGGGGTCTTAAAGAAAAATGATCTAGGTGGGAGCAAGAGGAAAAATTTATTGAGTGGAATATGTTGAGTTTCAGTGGAAACAGCCAACATAATTTGGGAAAGTGATCTGAATTCCATTAAAGAAATCTGAGTTGGAAGCATCTAGTTATCAAATACAGGTAGCAGGAAAAAGACAAGGCATGTAGATGTCATTAAGCAGTACATACTACTGGGATGTTATAGGCAAGATGAGGGATTCTAAGCTCATGCCATCATTAACCTCCATGTTGCCAATTCTCAGTCCTCATTTGTCAACATATCAGTTGATATAATTGATGTCCCCTTCCTTGAAATTTTGTTTTCAGATGCCTTCTGTGAAACATCCTTTGTATGTTTTTCCTCCTTTCACATTTTCAATCTGTTTGCTACATCTCCCTCCTCTTCCTATGACTAAAAATTTCAACATAGGTGCTCTGATGTTTCCTTCCATAAAGTTATTTGTTCTTTCTTTTTCTCCAAAGACCCATGTTCTGCCAGTCTCTTTATCATAGAGCAGTCATAGTGATATTTTAAATAAAAAGTCTTGTGATATTATTCCTCAGTTTAAAATTTCTAATGGCTTCCTAACTTGTTCATAGCAAAATACAAGTTCTTACAATGTCCTGTGAAGCTCTGCATGGTTTTCTGACAGCTAACGTTCTGGTCTCATCTGCTGTATCTCCCGCTCACCCAGTGCCTTCAGCCATATTGAAACCTTGCTTTTTTTCTAAGCACATGATTCACACTACCTTTGCACTTACTGTCTCCTCTGCCTAGAATGTGGTTCCTCCAGAAAATCAAAGACTGTTTTGGAACCTTAGGTTTCTCATTAAATGTCCCAGATGAGAGAAGTCTTCCCTGAAGACCATATCTTAAATAGCACCTGTATGCCACTAATCGCTAACTATTCATCTGCCCTAATTAATTTTTCAATAGAATTATTACTTATGAAATGTTAGTTTCTGAATCTGCCCAGAATCGAGGCAATATGGAGCAGGAAATATTTGTGTTACGACCTCTGCAAAATCTATGGCATCTAACGCACTTCCTGACACCTGTAGGAACTCTATTGGTATTTCCTGAATGACTAAATGGATAAAGGTAATTAATATCCAGGAATAAGGAGAAGAATCTACAAAAATGAATAAAAAGGAAACACTCAAAATAACAGGATATATTTATCAGATTTCATAGTTGAACGAAACCAGATCTACTTTAACTTGCTTAAATAAGAAAGGGATTTACTTAATGAAATCTGGTAGCTTAGTAGATCTCTGGGAAAGCAAGAGAATTAGGCCCAGATTCAGGTCATGAATGATGCAACACACTGTAATGATTCTCCCAAGCAAACTCCCCTGTCATGACTGGGTACAAATATTCCAGTGGACACATCTTGCACTGGGAACTGGATACTAGAATATTTGCATTGTCATTGTTGCTTTAGAAAGTCTTATATGAAAAAATAGATTCCCTGTGGTGCCTGTTTCCTCCAATTGCTTGCTGCTAAATCTAAGTCTTATTCAAGTTTGCAGAGCCCTGGTCACAAGCCTGCATCCGTGTGCAAGAGAGGCAGTAATGGAAGCTATTTAGCTTCTGCACTGGAATGGCTTAATAACATGGGAAAATGCTAAGATATTAGAAGGGAATTCAAATAGCATTTTGAAACCCCTGAAAGAAAGAACAAAGATAGTAGAAAGAAAACGTTTGCGCATTATAAGAAGAAGGGGTATATATCACAGGCAAACTTTAGGGGAAGCAATTCATTCATTCAGACAATATTTATTGAGTGCCTCCTAGCGAGAAAGACCTGATCTTATTCTATAGTAGTGGACAATCTAGTGGGAAAGATAACAACTAAGCAAGCAGTTTCCAATGAGGTATACATACTTTGCAAAGATTTTTACATGGTGCTCTGTAGGATCAACTAACCAATTCTGCAAGAACAGTGAAAACTTTCTAGAAAAATTAGTATTTAGGAAGATCACTAAATATGAATGCTTTTTAGTTAAGAGGTAGGAAAGGGAAGGGGGTTTGAAGAATAGGAAATTTAGTATAGGTTTCAAGCACAGGGAATAAATAGTCTGAGTAAGTCCTGAGAGGAAGAAAAAAGTGTAAAGATTTTGAATAAATAATGACACTTCATTATGTCTGGAAGGGATGCTCCGGGTTTCACAACTAAGATGGGCTGGATGACTTCTCTTAGAGCAGTGCTAGAGAATAATCCAGATAAAATAATCCAATGTTTTTGAAACTAACTAGACATTACTTAGTGAATAAATGGAGACTTATTTTAAAAGCTTGAATGAAGGAAAAGTGTAGTGAGACAAAGTGTCAGACTGATTTTAAAGGATTTTTGTAGAAGAGGAAAAAGCTAGGGTTTTAATTAAAGAATATTTAAGAAATTAATAATGAATCCAAGATTCTCACTGAAGTAAAAGGGAACATTAGCCAATAACCAGATAGTAGAATTAACTTGGGAAAGAAAGGGCAATGATTCCTCACTGAGATAAAGAAAACAAAAGACTATGATGGAAACCTTTCTTGAGAAATACACCTATTACTGAATATGGTTATGAAACTTCACATTTTTTATGCAAAATTTATTTTTTGTCTTATACATAAGAGGCAGTCCATATTTGTCTGCTACAGTATGGATGTTTACAGTCAAGAAATGGTAATCAGAGTTTCCAAGAGCAATTCTACTTTGAAGTGTATGGAAACAGCTTGGGAGCTTGTTAAAAGTATAGATTTTCTTAGTACCAAAGTTTAAATGTCATGACCTTAGTGCACATCAAACCACTCACTTGTAGTTTATGGAGGTTTTCCCAGCTAGTAGCTTTACTTGCAAGATATTTAGATAAATTGACTGTAAAGGAAAAGATTACAGCCAACTCATTTAAAAATATTGCACTTTGTCGCAGATGAGAGGCGCATAGGCATATAGCCATCCTATTATGTGCTCTGGTTAAGCACTATTAGCATGCTAAAGAACTTGTCCTAAAATATGATGTATTGGCTTTTTGTTATCTTTCAAGGGTACTTGATTATCTTTCCAGGATATATCCCACTGATAGAAAGTGTGTAGTACTGAGAATATACAGTGATTTATTGTTTGCCTTATGCCTGTCAACACCCTTTATATTTCTTTGTTCTCTGATGTTCTTACCTACTGTGAAAATCTCACATGTATCCCATTCATGTAGGATGACATATAACATATTTTCTAAGATTATATTTTATTTTTTAAACTTTTTTTTAAAAACACATTCTTTTTAAAAAAAATTTTTTTTTCTGGTGGGGGAGGAAGGTAATTAAATTTCTTTATTTTTGGTGGAGGTACTGGGGTGAGACTATATTTTAAATTTTGTTTGCTTATTTTTTTTGCTGTTCAAATAAATGGCAAACAGAAATAGATGAAGGTAGAATGGGAAGATTATTTGTATGTTTACCCTGCTACAGTACCCTAAACTCCCACAAAATGATGGTGACTTCTAACTTGAGATGTTCATTAATTGATTTTCAATCACCATTCTTGTGAGAAGCTCCTGTATCTTAATTCCTGTATATGGTAGTGGGAAGCAAAGAGGAATAAGATATCTAGCCTGTACTTAAAAACTATACATGTAAGGATCTGACAGCAAAGAATTCTCAAATAATAGCACATTCAAAATCAGGAGAGAGAATTAGGCTGGCTCATTGCCATGGCTATTTATATCATTTTGTTTTTTAATGTATAGTTCTCATTTAGCAATACAATAAACTGTAATACTTTATTAGTACTACTGGAATTTATAAGCACTGACCTTTTAAAAATAACAATATTTTGAGCTGAAAAGTTTATTTTTCTAAAATCAACTATTTTCAGTCAACTTAATCCAGTCTAAGAAAAATGATGGCTTAAAAACTAAGCAAATTACTGTTTAAAAATATGTATTATTTAATATTATATTCAACTACATTATATAAGTATGCATTTTGTTAAGTATCATTTTATATGAAATAGCCAGTTATGTGTGTGGAAGGGTAATAAGGGATGTGTCAAAGGGCTAAGTTGCATTAATGCATTCTTACTGTGATTGTAAAGGTCATGTGGTATTTTATTATACTTAGCAAGATGCTTTAGGGACCTCTGTTGTCTTTATTTCAGGATTCTTTTTCACTTGATTAATAACATCATGAAATAATAAGTAGTAATATATGAAGTGTTTATTAATACCATTAACCTTTTAAAACCTTTTCTAAACTACCAAGATTTCCTATGACTTACACAATAAAGAATTTAATCTCTCCATATTGTCTGTGAGCAAAATTACACATCTTTCTCAACTTTTGATGGGGTCACATCCCAATAAGCGCATAGCAAATTGAAAATATTGTAAGTTGAAAATGCCTCCTTTAATAAACCTAACCTACTAAGCATCGTAACTTAGCCCAGCCTGCCTTAGAGATGCTCAGAAAATTTACATGAGCCTACAGCTGGGCAAACTCAACTAACATAAAGTCTATTTTACAATAAATCATTGACTATCTCCTGTAATTTGCTGGATATTGTACTGAAAGTGAGAAACAGAATGGTTGTAAATGTGATAGTTGTTTACCTCCATGACCGGGAGTCCTGGCTCACTGCCGCTGTCCAGCATCACGAGAGAGTGTCACACTGCATAGCACTAGCCCAGGGAAAAGATCAAAGATCAGATTCAAAATTCAAAGTACAGTTGCTACTGAATGCATATTCCTTTTGCATCATCATAAAGTCAAAAACTGTAAGTTGAACCATCATAAGCCAAGGACTATCTGTACAGTGAAATAATACTGATTTTTAGTACAAATTATTTTCATTAAACAATGACTCATAAGACACTTATCAATTTAATTACTGCTTACAGCAGATTATTCTTTAGGCAAGGACTTTATCAGTTTGTGATTTTCCAGATTAATAAATTCAGTCTTTTTATCAATACTTTGCCCTTGGAGAATGTTTTCATTTTCTGTTCCTATTGTCCTCTTAACTGATTGACAGTTTCTTAGCTTATTATCTGCTTAGCCTTAACTATACAGAGGCAGTCAATAGCAATATATATTTCAAAAAGATATGTAGTACCTTGAAAATTAATGTATATATATATAATTTAGTATTACATTATGACACTGAGTGAAATCCAATGTACTAAAGCACAAATTATTACAAAAATACATGTTGCAGGTCTTGACATTCATTGTAATGAAAAGAATACACATGCAACTATTGTCATTAATAAAAGTCACCTTGGATATTCTGAATGCATTAAAATCATAGAGGTGAGTGAGATATAGCTGCACATTATATTGAAGGGGCCCTTTCCATAAAATATTGTGATTAAAATATTTTAACAAAATGTCAATGCTTGAAGACAGAGCTTTCTACAATCAAGACCAGTGACATCAAGCTTTGAAAATGGTTCACATCAATGGGTAAACAGACGCAGTGCTTAGAATAAAAATATAAACAAAGTTAACGTGCACTGTGTAGCTATGTCAGGAAAGGGAAAATAACTCACAGTGTCCTCTCTTTCAGTCATATGTGAGTGAGTGTGTACATGTATCAGTATGCTACAGAAAGAGTTGATTCAGTTGTCTTGGAAATACTGCTTGCTCATTTTACCAGTCAGTAAACTTTAAACTATGGGATTTATTTTTAAAAGCTTCTAAGTTTTGTCTCAGACATTGCTTTGCTCCTTAAGCCTCCAAATGATCGCTTATATCCAGCAAGTAGCCTTCACCTTTCAACTTGAAAGAACAGAAGGTCATTGCCAGTGGGCCTCTACTTGTCCTCAAAACTCTGCTTTTATGGTCTGAAAGGGATTGTTACTATTCCCAGCATTCATTTATGCTGCCTGCCGTAAGCAACTATTCAACAAAGGAGGAAGACAATAGTGTAAAAGAATGTGTGTGTCTGACTTCAGGAAACCTTGTCCTTTATATCAATGCTGGTGACATTTTAGGGCCTATTCCACAGTGCTCCCTAATACATAAGTCACCCTAAGGAAATGGAGTGGAAAACCAGGGCACTTTGCAGCGATGACTCTCCCCAAGAAATAACACTATTTTTAGTAATATAAGTATGGGAAGCTACGTTGGGGAATTTTTCCTTCCCATTAATTTCTACCTTGATCTAAACCTGAATTCCAGATATTTCATCACTTCCTTCCTTCATAATTAACTCATGCCACAACAATGGTGGCTGTGCAGAGTGCTTTTTGGTCCTTCACTAATTCTTCCCAAATTACCACTATTCAGAGATTTTTCTCTGATTGCAAAGGAGAACATTATTACATCGTGACAGATGGGGAAAATTAAAGCTGAAAATGTTATATATTGGCTTCAGTCTGTGGATAGAACAGGAGCCAAATACTCAGGCACTCATTCCCAGTCTGTAAAATTCAGTAGGTCAATGAAATAGTTTTTTGTTTGCTATTGCTTTTGTATTTTTTTACAAGTCACTATTTTAAACAGCCTCAACATTCTCTTTGGGCATGGCAGGATAGAGGTTTCTGGTTTTTGTTTCACTGCATGAAACTTTACCTATTGCCTTCGAATGGAATACAGTATAAGTCTTGAGGAAGGAAAGAGTTTCTGAACCATAATAACTCATGAAGACAAAGGCTTTTTATCACTACCCACCAAGGTAAACTCCACTTCATATCAACTGCTCTCCTGGTGAGAAAATTCTAAAAAGAAAAAAAAAAATACAGAACAAAACCAAAAATCTGAAGTTGATGATCTGCCACTCTTCTTTATGACACAGCCACAAAGGTGGCTGGAGAGCTCTAGGAAGGAAAATCTTGAGTCATTTCTGAATGGGCGACAGTTTAATTGTCTTAAAATAGTCTCCTTCTAGTCTATTGAGTAAAATACATGTAAGGGCATTCTTAGGAATTTGTCATAGTAACAAACAAAGCAAAAAAAAAGAGATCAATTTTCAATAAATATCAATCATTGAAATCAACATCCATTTGTATGTCGAGGTATATTAGAATACTCATCTTAATGTACTATGCTCCTTTTTTGGGGGTAAGATGTCTAGTCATTAATGTTCTAAGTTTAATCATTTTAAAATTTTTTAACACTTTTAACCCTTTGCTTGCAGGCAAAGACACATAGAAGCTACAGGAATGATGAGAGGTCCAATCTAGTGGATGTAAATAACTATACAAAGAAACAAAAATGTATGAAGGGTAACTTATCCACTTCCTGACCAACCTTATCCTTCATGACACTGGATGAATATATTATAAGTACTTCAAAGATGTAATGTTACTTCAAAGAATGTAATGTTACTCCAGGCAGCCAGTCGGGGGCAGGGAAGACATATCTCTGTGTTTGGCTATATGTTGTGTATGTGAAGGTCATGTGGTACATACGTAGTGGTTGGCTAACCTAACAATGTTCTTAGTGTTGCCCACATGGCAAAGAGAAGAAAGGGATGTGGCACAGAGAGAATTTCTTATGCTCTCTGAGGAACCTGTAACTGAGGTTAACGGTAGGGGTGAGGCCTGCAACAAAATTATCCGAAGCATACTTTATAGATTAAAAAAAAAACTAGATCATCTGCCCCTTTAATAAATATTTCATTATATCAAATGATTTTAGCAGAAATAGATCTGAAAAATTGCTCTCAGAATTTGCCAGTGAGACTAACAATGAAGGCTCTCCAGGAGCTGAAGGGGTTATTAAAAAACATGAGGTTATCTGCTAAAGGAATCATAAATGAATCCCTGGGACTCTGAGAAGGGAGGGGGGCCCAAGGGGTGAAAAAATTAACAGTCTTCAACAAAAAAACCCCATGTTGGTCCTGACTGAGAAAACAATGAAATCATAAGAAAATAACTTGGTTGGATGTTTATACCTTTCTATCTATGTCTAAAAGAGAGTAGGTACAGAGCTAGGAAGAGAAAATAAGCAAACCTCACAAATTATGTTATAGATGAGCCTGTGTTAAAATGTTTTAAAATTGAAAGATCTCTCTTTTGGGTTTCTGTTGTGTAATTACAAGTATCTAAATTTACATCACATTCAAATTCCAAAGTATTTTATATAGAGAGATAAGTATGTTTTATATGTATTATATATTTTAAAATATGGCTTTTTATATTTTAAAAGTGAAATTATATATATATATATATCTGTATTATATATTACATATAAAATTATACTTCTGAGTGATAAGATCAGTAATTGTGTTGGTTATGAATGTGTATAACCCCCTTTTCTTCCTCTAAGATGGATCATTTATTTTGTTTATGATTTAGGTTTCATCAGTTAGTATCCCAAATGAACTATGTATGTTGATGATTTTTGTGTTTGTATCTTAAATATTACTTTGATAGCAATGTATTGGTGACAGTGATTCTTTTCTGCACTTCCTAGTTATTTTGAAGGTAAGAAATGAAAATACACTAGTCTGAGAGATGCATGGATTTGATATCTGTTAAAGAAAGCAAGAAAGTTATCTTTTAAATCAATGTAGACGATTATATATACTAATAAGAGGGTTTGATTTTTAATTACATAGTAGTTACAATTTTAATTCATTGTTTATATTTAGTACTTAAATTCACATGTCTAGTTTTCTGATCCTTAAAGATCAGACAATAATGTCTTCTCTGTGCTATAAATTTGTTTCCCATGTTAGACACTCAGGTCTGCATTGAGGAAATCTCCTTAAAGAAAGCTATATTTATAACACTAGTCAAGAACAAGATATTATGCATACTTCAGAATAAACTCATTACTACCTGCCAAATATATGCTGAAAGTAATAATAAATCAATTATTTTGTAAAATTCAGGAAAGAGCTCTCATAGGATCCATAAAACTGAGATTTCCAATGTTTGAACAAGTTGTGGGCTACACATGTATTTCTAAAGAGGTGGATGGGGATGAAATGCATTTCATTACCAAGAGCATAATATAGACTAGATTTTAGCCTGCCCACGAAAAGCTTTTCAAACATTTATATAATTTAAGTGTATACATTCATTTAAAATGTATCAAGCCTGTACCAATAGTAATTATAGCTAACACTTAGCATTTTCTAAGTGTTTTACCTACATTGTCTCATGAAATCTTTGCCAAAATCCTGTGAAGTAATTCTTTTAAATTACATTTTAAAAATGGAGAAACTAAGTTTTAAAGTGTAAGTCTTATTCCAAAAAAAGAAGTAGGAAGTAGGAAGTTGTGAACACAGTATAAGCTCAAATTTTTCTTTCATCCAAGAGATTTTTTTATCTTTAGGGTAGATGTAGAAGTGAGGTCAAAATCACACAAAGACAAAAGCACCAGACCATTCTTAACAGACGAGGTGGAGTTCCTCTCTGTGTATTATGGTAGTTGAGTCAAGGGAAACCGGAGTCCAACATCACTCAGGATTGTATTCACAGGGACTGGAAAACCAGGCATACAGCAGTAATGTTTACATTAAGCATAAATATTCATCTTTTCTTATGTCATCCCTACATTTTGGGTTTCAGAAACTTCATCTTAGATTCACAAGCTGTATTAATAAATTTTCCAGGCATTCTTATGATTGTAAGAAATAAAATTAGAAGCCCAATACTTTTTTTTTCAAACTTTCTGTGATGTTAATATTTTAATGGACAAAAAAATCAGTGATAATATTCTCATTGACATTTATCTTTTAAATAATTATTTTATTTTGTGAGAGTATAGATTTCCTAGTTTTAATCAATAAAAATAAATTCCCATTTAAACAAAAAATAAATGTTATCTCTGAGAAACAAAGAATTCAGGTTCTCCATAGTTTCAATTAAAAGATGCAGAGAAAATTGATAAAAATAGCATGATGATGCTAGCACTTGTGGCATTGAGGACTCTATATTCCACAGAAAAACCAAAGAGTAGCATCAGCTGTGAGTACAAGAGTTGAGAATTCATCAGAAAATATAGATTTATGCATTGCCAAGAGATTTCAATGGCAGGAAAAGATGGAACCTACCACTGCCTCAGAGAGTCATTCAAAACCATGAATGAGTCAATTGTTACTTATATATGCTCTGATAATAATAGAAGATGAGCTAGCAGTTGGACCCAAACTCATTTTTAAAGTAGACAATATCAAAACTAAGCAAGGAAAAATCAGTGTGTTAGGAGGAACTTACTACAATTACTACTTGCATTAGTCAGGGTTCTCTAGAGAAACAGACTTAATAGGTATATACATACTTATACATGTATAAAATATATATATATATATAATATGTTATTATTCATGTTAATTAATTTTAATGGATATTATTAATTAGTGTGTATGTATATATATGCATATATTTTTAAAAGATTTATTATAAGGGATCATCTTACATAATTATGGTTCCCAGATCTGCTGGTAGGCTGGAGATCCAGGAGAGTTAGTGGTGTAGTTTTAGTTCAAAGGCCAATGGCCTTGAAACCCAAGAAGAACTGATGTTTCAATTCAAGTCCAAAGTCAGGAAGAAACTAATGTTCCAGTTAGAAGGCAGTCTGATAGGAGGAATGCTCTCTTATTCATAGGTGGATCTGCCTTTTTGTTTTATTCAGGTCTTCAACTGATTGGAGGGGGCCCACCCACATTAGGAAGGGCAGCCTGTTTTTCTCAATCTACTGATTCAAATGCCAGTCCATTCAGCAACATCTTCATAGATACACCCAGAATAATGTTTGACAAAATGTCTGGACACCCCATGGCTCAGTCAAGCTCATGTAAAAAATTAATCATCACACTGCTACATTACCATCAAGCACTCATTCTAGAAAATTTGGATTCTCCATCAAATTTCACACACTCTTTAATTAGCACCCAAGGTATCAAATCTACCTCTATAACAACTTGTGACATGTCTGCTTATTTGTATCCACTTCTTCCTTATTTATGGTGCCTGAAATCTCTTGCTTCAGGTTTTACCAAAAAATCTCTGTTTGAAGGATTTCTTCATAAAAGCCAACACTGTTACTAAAGTATGTTTAAGAAAATACTATTGGAAAACATTTGCAAATGTGTGCAGACATGTTAATTGTGGCATTATTTGCAATAAAAATATTATAAAGCAGTCTATGTTTCCATTAGTGGTGGTGGTGGAGTAATTGTGTACATTCTCATACATCTATAAAGAGAAATAAATTCATTCATTAGGAGTAAAACTGGCAGGCTGACAGAGAAAAACTGCTAACTAGAACAAAACAACGTGAAACAAAATAAGAACAATCACAAGAACTCATTGCAAAATAGAATCACAGAGTGGTCTCATTTTGTTATAAAATGTAGCACATTATTTGTGTTATACATAAATAGATTACACACATATACACAGTCTTGGAATATCATCCAATGTTGCTCAGCTCAATTTTTCAACCTACCCTCCCCTCTTCTGTACCAGTATGTACATTACATTCCAGACATTAACCAAATGGTCATCATTTATCTTGGAACATGACTTTTACTTTACAATAATGAATTTTGCCCACACTGATAACTCCCTTTCATTATATTTCCGCCCTCATTCTGCCTTTTGAAATAGTACTTATTTTTTCAGTGATGAACACATATGTGGCCTCTTTGAGAAAGCTATTCACACTGCAACAGGGTTTATCAAGCTTGGAAGTATTTGCTTTCTGATCTTGGTAATTCTCTGCTGTGTGGGCTATTTTGTGCATCATAGGATGGTTATCACATCCCTGGCCTCTATTCCCTATATGCCATAGCTGTTCCCCCACCCCAGGTGTGAAAATTAAAAATATATCCAGATATTGCCAAATGTTCCTTATGTAGAGAAGAGTGTTTGTGAGTCAAATTGCTCCTGGCTAAGAAGTACTGCCCTAGCAGAGAAGTATATCTCTCACGTTTCCCATTATTGTGGTATTTTATTTGTGCTTCTGTCCTGGTATGTATCATATTCATGTCACATTTTAGTTAGTTGAGCATTTAGTAATCCTGTTTTGTGTGAGGATCTGCCCTTAATGTTTGTTTGTTACATGATGTTGTATAAGCAATACTTTTTACATTGTAGATACATTGTTTATTAGATATAATTTAATCACAATGCCTAATCACTAGGTTTAAAGATAAAATTCAGATTTATTAATAACAATCATACAATTTGTTGTTGTTGTTACAGTTGAGTTATCTATTAGCAGATATGGTTTTGCAATATCAGGGCTCTAGAGGCTGTTTGATGTTCTCTCAGGCTTCTGTCTTTAATAAATAGCCACCAAATCGACAGTGGTATCATAATTTGGTATTAAAAATGGCTCACTTTGTTATAATATAGCTTATTAAAACAAAGATTAGCATGTCTTCTGACTTGATTAATAATTCTCTACAACAAACACATTCCTTTTTAAAATAACTAAGATGTGTTTTAGGTTAAAGATTAATTTTCGGGTTCTAAGTGAAATTCAAAGTAGGTTCTTTCTACATCTATCCTTTTGTCTACGAATATGTAATAAACTCTAGATGCAAGATTTAGAACATAAAAAGAGAAAACATAGATTTCTTTACTTCATATTTAATCATTAATGCTGCATAGTCTAATATATTTTTTGCTCCAGTGTTGAAAACGTATCAGTTTTAAACTGAGTTTCCTCTTGTTGGCAGAAATCTTTTTATTACATATATAAGGTTTTGCTCCTTTGAACATAAAAACAACAAAATACACACTAGAATACACTCTTGCAACTTACTCCTAACTCTCTCATTATGCTAAATATTAAAAATAAATTAATATGTTTTATCACTATTCTTTACCTATTTTCCTACTGAAGAAATGAATCATAAATTATAGTGTGGTGGGGATTTTAGATGCAGGCACACTGACAGCAAGGAAAGTAACATTTTATTAGTTGACAAGGTGACATTGACAAGGGAGGTAGAAGTTACACCTCACTGTATTTATTAGTATTTTGATCACATTGAATATATATATAGTATATATATATATAGTATTTTGTATAGTATAAATAAATATAGTAAATTGATCACATTGAATCACCAATAAAAATTTCATATATATTCACTATTTTTTGCATAAGAAAGCAGAAAAAAATCATTATATGCCACAGGAATCATTCTATCTTAAATAGGTTTGATATTTTAAAAAAGTATTTGAAAAGGTATTTTCAGATCATTTACAGTGTTTGAATAATCCACCCATATGTATGCACTCACGCCTCAGTATTCTTAACTCATATGCGATAGCTAATCATGCGATACTAAAAGCAGTGCAGAAGTGCCTAGGTGGACTATCTTTGGCTCTCTGAGACTTCAGTTTTACTTTGTGAAAACGAAACCATGAGATGGATGTAATCCCATTTGAAGGTGAGTGAAGAAGCCGGGAAGGGCACTGTCCTTTGTGCTACAGCAGGTAGTCCGTCTCTTGAAGACCAAGGGCCCAGGTGTCCACAATGACATCTCACATCTGAAATTTTGCTTTGACATGTCCTCAGTGAGCTTTATTCTGTCTATTCTGCTGTTTTTTCTTTTCTTTTTTCATATTAGCTCACCATACAGCTGCTGTTTGCAAGTATATTTAACTTTCTAAATTTAGGTTCAGAATGGTCTGTTAGGATTTTTGAAAAAATGGTTTTCCATGTCTGGTTTCATCCCAAACATGTGCTAATATGCCCTTTAGAAAAGAATTGTGGCTACCAAAAACCGTCTGCAGTCCTCATGCAAACTTCCAAAAATATGACTAGATATCTGTGAGGCATTTCTTCTTCTTGACAGATCTGTTTCTGCTAATGTCACAATTCTCCATGGCATCCAAGTTTTGTATTGCCTTTGATACTTTCTTGAAATCAAAATTTTTTTGATCAACAAATTAATAATACAATCAACATATAGTATTGTCCTAATAAATGTAGAGAGGTGTAACTTCCACCTCCTTGGTATAATAATGAATTATACCCAATGTTCTAACAACTCTCTGTTTTCTTTCTTTCCTCCCAACTACTCTTACCTAATGCTTGCTTTTGAGATCCTTTTTAATGGACACAGAAGAGCTTGAATCTCTATTGAGCGACTTTTATAACTCTATATTCCAGATGTCTCTCCAGATACATTCATACCATCTAAACAAATAGCTCTGAAACAATGGATTCTAACTTCCCACTGAATAAAATCAACATGACAAAATCTGGTGTTCAAATTCTGTCTAATCTGTACTTTGATGAGTTTTGTATCATAGAAATCAATAGACTGAAGACCTGAGCCTGAACGTCACCTAAAATTTTTGTAAATTTTATACATTTGCCCATTTTATTAAAAGTCATTTTGTGTCATTAAGCACTTTCTTACATATTTTTAAAAGTTTTGAATAAAATTGTATTCACAAAATCTTGTGATATTTATTCTAAAGCATTAACACACAAAATAATAGTAATGATAGAAAGAGAAGGAAAAATAGCTTTTTTCAGTATCATTTTTCACCTTCACCTTATATAATTAATGTTTCATATTCAGAGAAATGTATTTGTTATACCTAGTCACTTTCTACATTCTGTTACTTTGCATAAATTATCCTTCTCACTCAATAACATCTGCTCCTCTCCTGCGTGGAGTGACCCACCTCAATTCCTCTTGCTCTAAAATCCCAAGCCTAAAGTGACCTCTCCTTGAAAGGTCTGGAACTTACTTTCTGGCGCTACAAGGTGTTCCAGGCTTTAACTTGTATTTTTCTTGCTCAAGGCTCACGATTACCATTTCTCAAATAGCATTTTTTCCTTTTATGAGAAAATTCCATTTAGAAACCAAGTCTAGCCCTTGAGTGTGCTCAGTGATCTTGGGGTACCAATGCTTCTAGACCTCCCAGAGGACAGAGGTAAGTAATACTAGATACATAAAAACCTATTTATATTTACATACATATAGCTATGATTATTTCTGTATCTATTCAACTGTATGTATATTAAGCTAAACTTGAGTTGTATTTCTATTTTTAAAAAGTGCATCTGATAGACTTTGGACTTTTAATTTATACATAAAAATACATTTTTCATTTATTACAACAACACTGTCAAGTAGGTGTTATTCTTATCCCCACCTTATACATAAAGAAAACTAAGGTTAAAAAAATTAACTAAACTAATGCAATAGCAGTCTATGCCACTTAAATGTCACATGCCTGCAAGTTGCAGCCAAATTGCAAAGGGGCACAAATATTTGAAAGGCAAAAGGGAAAACTGAATTAATTCTCTCTCTCTATCTCTTTTTTTCTTTCAGCCATAATATTATTTCTGGACTTTGGGTGAAAATATTTGGTCAGAATGTGAAGAGCCTGACTTAATGGGAAACTCCTTTTGATTCACAAATACTACATGGATTACTGTGCCGAAAGTAACAAGGTCATACCTGGGGTTTTAGCAGAATGCTATGATCAATTAACAGTGCCTGCCAAGGATACCTGAGAGGCAAGTGGCAGTATGCTATATTTAGTTACTCTATTATAGCAGGCTATTTTCAGTATTCCCTGCTTTCAATTAATCATGTAATTCCCACAACATAAAATTTAGTACACTCAACTAATTTGTTTAAATTATCTTATGTTTTCAACAAAATTGTAAATGTTATGAAAAACTATTTATATCCATTTTGCTCGTTTTTCATCAGATTGTCTGGTATAGTGCACAGTATATACATGAATTATAAACTGAGAAAAAGAAGAGAAAAACATAGCTCACTTTGAAACCACATGTGAACAAACAGAAACTTATTAGGTGAATAATATGTGTAGACAAGTTTAAAGAGTTGAGGTCTAATAAAATGTTCTCAAAGGTCATCTGGGAATTGTTAGCATCCCTAACAGTTATTTATATTGAGATGCAAAATGACAGATGAAAGTTTCCAATATCAAGTTTTTTAACATCAGCTGTAGCAATAGTCCTATATAGCCTCATTATTGCTGCAACAGTTATAAAGTCAATGGCTTGTAAAGTATATGATGTCATGAATATTCATGTTGCACAGATAGTAATGGAAATGCTTCTAGAACTCCACCTCCTTTCTAATATATTCTGATCATGTAGTGATCTCTCCGTGGAATACGTATTTCACCATATATTAATTTATTCTTAACTGCACTCAAACATGGAGATGAATGCTATAACCTGAACAGATAGGAGGTATGGTTATGATGTTTTAGAACAGAATCCTCTGTATCTATTATGGAATCTCACCTTGTCTTAGGAGTATGCTACCTCTTTAGGAGAGATAACAGAAACAATTTGCATGACATTCAAATGCAGCCATCCATTATACAAAGTAAAAAGTGGCAGACAAAATATAAATTGCATTTCTGTACCTGAAATCTACACCTAAAACTACAGCTGTTGACGTTTTGAATGTTTGTAGATTTTAACCAGAAGCATTAGGATTAGGATGAGTGGGTAAGTTTATTCTTTTTTCCAGAAACCTGAGATAACATAATGTTTTTTCCTTCTGTCTGCAGTATGACCAGGAGAAGCTGTTATGAATATATTTAATATTTCTGATAAGATGCTAAAGGATAAAATAATTCACTATTATTGATAATGAACAAAAAATTTGTACATTAAAATATATTTCTTACCAGTGATTTTACAACTTATATTCTATTAAGACGTAGAATGATGGAAATTATAGATAAGGTAAAAAATTAAATGAGATTTGGAAGAAAAGGTAATAGTTATCTTTAAAGTATTTTTCTTTGTTTTTTTTAAATTATTTAAGATTTTCAGTATTTTACAATTTTTATGCCCAGAGAAGGTAGATATCTATAATAATGAAATGTTTATCGAGAATATTAAAACAAACATAATTTCTGATAGTGAAGAAGAGAAAGAAATCAAGATGTGAGTTCAATCAGAGACTTTCAGAGACACAAATATTTAAAATTTATTTTTGTTATTGGGATGATATAGCCTGGTAGTATAGATTTCTTTGAGAATTAAAAATGCATAATTGATCTGTTCATGCCTTGCTTCTATGGAAGCAATTAAAAACAGATATTAAACATAAAATGTGTCCCCTGAAATGACATTGCTATTAGTCAATTATATGGGAACTTAAAAAGATGAGATATAATGGATATTTGGAAATAGAGAATTTAATAGGAATCTGGTAGAATTTTTAAAGTGCATAATATTTTAGAGTATCTTGCTCTTAAAACCAGGTATGTAGGGTTCTTTTTTTTCAATATGTGTAGAAAATTCATCGTGGTGATTTATTGCTGAGAATCTCTTTGGCTTCATTTTTGTGAGCCTGGAGGTCGACATTTGGTTGCAGAGAGCTCCTAGTCACTCTTATTAATATCATTTTTATAACCAGGAGCATCAAGGAAGGCAGATCCTTTCCCAGCTTGTAAATGTCAAGTGGGTTGCTGTTAGAATGCATATTTCCAGCCATAAATTAAAGTGTAAGAATACTTATAAAGTGTTTCAATTAAAAGATATTTATCATGTCTCCACCTGAAACAGTAGAGCATTCACGTGAAGAATTTTCTCACAGTATCTATTTGAGTTGTATAACTGATAGAGTGCTTAATAATTTGTTACTGTTGTTTAAGACTTTTATATCGAGTTTTATGATAGTAGTGCGTCAAAATGGAACCAGAAGCTTACGACACCAACCTTTCTTTCTCCCTGCTGAAGTGATGACCGAGGTAATTTCAGAATACCATTTTTTTTCTGACAGAAAAATTGCTGCTAACAGGAAACAAAAGCAAGCTTGCAATTACTTTCAAAATACTTAGAGCCATCTACAGAATTTCACTTAAATAACCATAGCCTATTTTTTGCATTCAAATACATATTTAAAACAAGCACCCGTAGGCACACAGTATAAAACACCAACATATAATAGCACATTTTTCCCTGGACTTTTTAGTTGTCAGCGTTCTTCTGCAATATATTTCTCCTGAACATCACAATAGTTTTATGAGAAAGGGAGACCTTGTATTATTATTTCTATTTTTCTCAGGTTAAATTTGAGGTTAAAAGAATTTGACCAAATGCCAATTATTTAAACAAAATTGAAAAATCACACCTCCACTTTTATACTCCAGTATGATTTCCCAAAATACACTGGAGATGACTCCACTTTTGTTGTTTGACGAGGGATGGCTCTCAAGCCCTCCACCCCCTCCCCATCTGCTCCACACCTCAGCAAAGTATTAAGGAACTCCTGATGCTTTACTGTGCTGAAGGGTTGCTCCAACCATGGCTTCTCCAAGCTGTACCCACTTCTCACAATAAAACCCAAACCAATCTCTTATCCTTCTCTCCCTCGAACCATTTTTGGACCAGCTCTAGAGACGGCTTTGCTTTCTCCCATAAGCCTCATCATGTCAGTAATAAACGTTTTCATACCTTCTCGGTATATGTGCCATCAGTCTTTATGCTTGACCACATTTTGGGTGTAGAGGGATAGTATCTCACCTTTGCAATATGGCCACAAAATAGACATAGATCTAAATTTCAATTTACTTTTGTAGAACCATTCCTTCCAAATCTCTACAAATAAAATATTTCTCCTGCTTGCTTCCCCTGTGCAATCCTTTCTCATATCTGCACCGGGTGTTATTTTGTCTTCAAGAGTCCTCCTCCTGAAATTGTGTCTTACCAGTAACCCATCCCCCTCTCCCTCATCTTCCTTTCATACTTGTGGTCTTTGCACTCCCTGTTTAAAAAACATGTGACAATATACATGTATTGTTCTACTTACAGCAAGAAAAAATATTACACAGGAACATACACATCTACATTTTAAAATTAATTATTCTACCAGAGCAGGGGGTTGGCAAGCTTTGTGAAGAACCAATTAGTGACTATTTTAGGCTCATGAGCCATAACATCTCTGTCACATCTCTTCAACTCTACAATTGTGACACAAAAACTACCATAGATAACACATAAAGAAGAAAGCATGACTTTATTTCAATATAAATTAAAAATTGAACTACCATATGATCCAGCAATCTCATTCTTGGGTATATAACTGAAGCTGAAATCAGTATCTCAAAGAGATATCTGCACACCCATGTTCATAGCAGCATTATTTACAATAACCAATACATGGAAATCACTCAAGTGTCCAATGATGAATAAATGGATAAAGAAAATGTGTGAGATATATATATATATATATCTCAGTGTACACACACACAATGGACTATTAATTATTCAGCCATGAGAAAGGACACTCTGCCATTTACAACAACAAGGATAAAACTTGAAGGCATTATGCTAAGTGAGATAAATCAAGACAGGAAAAGACAAATACTGTATGATATCACTTCCACATGGAATCCGAAAAAATTTGAACTTATAAAAACAGAGATTAGAATAGTGGTTACTAGGAGCTGGGGGTTGGGGGAGTTGGGGAGTCATGGTTTAAGGTTACAAACCGGCAACTAATAGATAAAAAAAGTTCTGGTGACACAACACACAACATAGTAATTATAGCCAACGATGCTGTATTATAAACTTCAAAGTTGCTAAGAGACTAGATTGTAACTGTTCTCAACACAAAAAGGAAATAATAATTATGTGACATGACAAAGGGTTTAGCTAACACTTCCATAGGAATAGTATTGCAATACATAAATATATCAAACCAACACGTTGTATACCTCAAACTTACACAATGCTCTATGGCAATTATATCTCAACTTTTTAAATGATAAAAAATAAAATGTATTTTAAAAAGCAACCACCAGCTATATTTGGCCTACAGGCAGCAGTATGCCCACCGTATTATTCTTATGCAATTTACTGCCAAGAGGGAGCAAACCAGGAAAACAAAATTCTCACCCAGTATCACTTATTTTAATTAATTTAGCCTTTAATATTCAGGAAAACAAATGAGAGAGAGGCTAAATAATAAGGATATAGATGTTTCAAGCAAGTGCAGTAATGATTTTTCATCCTAAATTCCATAGACTAGGCATATAATAGCTATTTATTCAATAAATGAAATAACAGTCTGTCATACACCACTAAAGACATTATATCAGTCTCGGAAATACGTATTTAGCATTTAAAATTGGAAATAAATCAGTAAATTTTCAATGTAAATAATGTAGAATGTAATCTACCAAAAAAAATGTTGAAGAATTTAGCCTTCAAGTGTATTATAACCATGAACTGATCCATGAAACAAATTAAAATATAAAAACCTGTACTAATGTACTGAATGGTTAGATCCAGCAACCTAATTTTCTTATTCAAATAAATATTGTCCTTTATAATTCCAAACACATATATGATTTCTAAGGGAAAAAAAGCACTCACTTTAGCAGATTTAAAACATCATTTTGTAACAGTAATAACACATTCCATTGAGCAATCCTGAAATAACGGCAGAGCTGTGCTAGTTAAACATGTTTGGCTTTGGTTCATGCCCAGCAACACATTCAAAAGATTAAATCTGCAATAAAACAAGCCAAGGGCCTCCAAAGAATATTAAGATAGCTATCTTCTCTGCTTGTGATTGCGAGTTTCCTAAAAATTCTCATTTGGATTTAACTCTGAACTCTGAATAATGTTTTATTTTTAAGTGTAACTCTGAGGCATTTGATCATCTTTATGAAAAGTTTTGAAACAGAGCAACACCCCTCTTTATCTTTGATCTGAACTTTATTCTCTATTTGGCTGTAGAGGTAGGCAATTTTGCCACAATAACTCATGGGAATTGTGTCTGCATATAAAAAAGACAAATAAGGTTTTCTATAATAAGTATTCATTAACATTATCCATAAACATGTATTTTCATCCTGAACAACTCTGACAATGGCACCAGTAGGGATTTTCAGGCAAAGAGGCATGTATGGTTTCTGCTTTCACTGAGTTTTGAGTTAGTAAGAGATGCAGACCATATCCAGGAAATTAAAATATATGGCATGGTGAGATAATACTTTGACAGAATAGTCAAAGATTTTTTGATATTGCTCACTAATTTTTCCTTTCTTCCTATTCAATCACCATCAGCTTTCTTTGCCTTTAAAAGGAGAGAGTTTAGGAAAAAAAAACAGAAATAGCCTTAGTATTGTTCCAGCTTTTCATTTTAAACATATAAGCTGTTAGAGAAGTTTAATGTTCTTGTGGAATGGGTGAAAGAGAGATGATTCAGGGAATATGGCGAAAGTCTTTGGCAAAAGCAGTGTGTGAATGTGACACCACTCGCTTCATTACCAGAAAGTACCTACCATGAGAAGGAGAGAGAAGAGGAAAATGAAAGAGATGAGGCTGTTTTAGACTACCCCAATACCTCCTGGGCAATGTCAAGAAACTTGAGAGAAAATAAACATATAAACGTATCTGGGCTAATCGATTCATGGATAGTTCTTACAGAGAGCTGCTGTTCTCAAGTGAGACGGAGAAGAAGCAAACATTTACCACAAGCCATGATCAACGTTCCACAGGCTGTTGGACAACTCAGTAATCTTGTTGAAGACTTGATGTATCCTGCAAAATCCATGGTAGTACAGAAGTCAGCTGTCCCCCATAAAGACATCTTAACTTCAATGGAAGGAGGGGAACAAACACAAGAACATTTTCCATCATCTTGTCTAAAGGGAACTTATTATAAAGTAGATCAAAAGGTACAGTATTCTAGATCAAATATTGGACCTGGACAATTCTTTTTGAGGTCTGTAATTCATATTATCTAGAAATATAATTACTCTGATGTGTGATGTATACAACATATAATGAAGACATAATTCGTAATTAGGATGATTCTTAGAGCTGAGGAACCTTAAATTTTGGATTCAACAATTGTAAATATGTTAGTGCTATTCACTTTGATAAGAAAAAAGTGTGAGGGGAAGGAAAGGGCATTTTTGGGAGGCTGTGTATTTTAGGCAACACTGAGGCATATGAACAGACGTAAAATTTAGGTTTGTAAGTGGCTGGTACAGAAGTGTCAACTAAACCTATGAGGTGAAATATCCCAGGGTAATCATGTGACTGAAGAGAGTAAGGGTCACAGTACATAAACACAAAGAATTTCAGTTTTGAGGGGATGAGCTCAAGAACAGAACTTGGCAAAGGAGGCTGTTAGCAAATAGTCAGAGCCTGTGGGGGGAAATTCAGGATGGTGTTTTATCTCAGACACTAAAATCAAAGTGCATTATAGGTGATACATCAGAACTAACAGTGCCAGATGATGCCAAGAGATCACGTAAGATAAAGAAACACAGGTGCTAGATTTAGCCAGAAAGTCACAGTGACTTGGGTGACAACAGTTTCCAAGAAGTCACTCAGCATGACTAGAGGGCTGATTGGAAATAGGAAATAGAAAAAAAAAAAAAAAAAAAAAAAAAAAAAGGTGGAGATAATTTTCTCAAGGAGTTTATTGTTTCCAAATTGCTATCATTTCTATTTTCCAAATTTCCTGAAATACAAATTAGAATAAAATAATTCTGTATTATGTAAGTTTAAAAACAAGTTGCTGTGTGTATGAGATATCAGGAAAGGAAAAGAGGAAGATCTTCGTTCTAAGTGAGGTCAAATGGGAATTTACTGTGTCCTGTATGAAGGAACCGTCCTTTAAAAATGAAAGTTCTTAGCAGAACTTCTAAGGCCCTGAAGACGTGGACTCCCTACCTTTCTGTGATTCTCCACTTGTCTCATCCCCAGCCAGAGTGGCATCCTCGCTGGTTTTCAAGTATGTGAAACATACCTCCATTCTAAGGCTATTTTACCCTCTGTTGCCTCTAATTGCTCTTCCCAAATATATCAGTATAACTCTCTTATATATTTCAAGTTTTTGCTCAGATTTGAACCTATCACGTTTAGAAAAGTGTTTATTCCAATTCCTGAACTTATTGTTTAGCATGTATGTTTTTATGTACTCATTATGCATCATTTTTGACAACCTGGTCCCTCTTAAAACTTTCCTTTTCCTTTAGTTTCCACAATACCACATCTCTTGGTTTTCCTGTTACCTCATCTAGTCTGTCTTCTGTTTATTTTTAACTGAAATGTGCTATTTTATCTGTGTTTTTAGTATATGTGCTGCTGAAGTGAGCATTTATCTGCCTTTTTATGTTCATGTTCATTCAGACATTAAACAAATATTTTTTGACCATTTACTGTATTCCAAGAACTAGGTTTACTTCGTGAATTAAGCACTCATGTGTTTTGACCCCACAGAGCTGACATCTTATTAAGGTAGAAAAACAAAAATCAAATAAGGAAATAAATAAATCTATAAAAGAAATTGATGCAGTGATGATCTGATAGAGTTATAATGACAGAGACTGATACAGAACATACTTAGGGTAGTCAGAGAAGGATTTTTTTTAAAGGAGGAGCTGGTGAAAGTGACCTGAAAGACTCAGGTACGGGTTAGTGGTGGCAGAGGACAGAGAGCATGCCATGGAAAAGAACGGCCTTGGCAAAGGTTCTGAATTGTATTCTTAAAGACACCTGGAATGCGGTGAACAGGCGGGGAGAGTGATGAGATGCAGCTGGTAGAGAAAGACAGAGGCTTGATGCTGCAAATGAAGGTCAGTCTTCACTATTGCATCTTCAACTCCATCTTTTTGTTGGTGGTCATCAAATCCATATAGAATTGTTGCTGGGAGCATGTAGCCAGTGTCCAGGTTCTTGTCCCATCCCAGAAAGAATTCAGAGAGGAGACACAGAAGTTAAGAAAGTAAAGTGAGGATTTATTAAAGGATGGATTGTACACTCTAAAGATGAGCAGGCAGGCTCAGGTGAGCAGCTGCCCTGAGTTTCTTTGGCAAGTTGGTTACATAGAGTGTAAGAATGGATGGATGGAATATTCATTGGGGAGGGAAGGGTTTGGGATTGGGAAAATTCCCTGATTATCATCCCAACTCCACCTTTCTGAAGGGAGGAGGGATTTTTGTGCTCATTTAGTCTGGATCAGAAATATCATGGTGTCGGTGCATGATGGGTACTTCTAATCTGAAAGGTTGATTTTATTGATAACGAGGACATAATAAGCAGAAGGTTACATTTGGACACTGGAGATTCCTGCCTTTTCTCACATTTCTTTGTCAGCCTCCAGACCACTCATCACCCCAAAAGGTGTGACCACTTATCAGCCCAGAGGTTCCTGCTTTTCTTTTTCTGCTCAGGCACCCCTGGTGTTTACATGATGTATGGTTTCCTGTATTTGGACAGTGCCCCTCCTTTCTGCCCAATTCCTGCCATTTGGCCTGTGTCCCCTTTCTCTACTCATCTAGCTATCTGTCTGCTCTAACAGAATCAGCCAAGATTTTAAGAAAGTCCTAACTAAGGAATAATACTGAGAGCTTATATGTGTTATTAAAGCCAAGAGCATGGAAGAGATCACAAAATAACGACAGAGTGAGAGTAAAAAGGAAATAGCCTTGGGGTTCTCTAACATTTATTGATCTGGAGGATGAGGGGGAGGAACTGGCAAAAGACCCTAAGGAGAAGCAAACAGATGGGCAGGAGGCAAATCAGTAGAGTAGGGTGTCCCAGAAGCCAAGAGAAAAATGTGCATCGAGGATCGGGATGTGAGCAAATGTGTAAAATACTGGTGAGAGTTTAGTTAAGAAAAGAAAACATTTATTTTTAACTATAAAATGAAGAGCATCTGAACAAAAAGAGAAGAGAGAAATGTAGTTTAAGGCATTGTGTTGTCTAACATAGCAGAGAAATGTGCTGATAGATACAGGGGTAAATGGGCTCCAGAAAGCAGTACTTTTGAAGAGAGAAGTAGCGTATTCATATTCTCCTGTGATGATGTGTTGGAGAGGGAAAGATAGATGACGTAGAAACAGGAGGGGATATTACTTGAGAGATATTCTAAATGATGAAACCTAGAATACAAGTAGAGGGGTAGGAACGTGGAGAGGTCATTGAATACGGATAAAGCATTTTAAAATGGTGCCTACTGAAAACATATTAGCCACTGTCCCTATATTATATTTATTTACTTTCAGGACCAGGATCGAAAGGGGCAAATCTCCCCAATTTGAGAAAGAAAATAGCAGACCGTACAGTGCTTCCCATCATTAGGGCTTTATGATACAGTCCCCTGACCCCCATGCATCTCCAGATGTAAATGTGGCATGGATATTCTTAAAAATGAAGCCTATCTATAAGTCATTTCAGAGCTGTTGCACTCACAAGATCTGGAAACTATACAATCACAACACCACCAAAGATACTCATGATAAAGGGAGTTCAAATAGCTGTTCATGCTGAATTTGCTTTTCTAATTATGCCAGGTTCGCTGGTATAAGAAAAGAGTGGAGAGAGGTCAAAGTGTAATATTCTTCCTTACACATAGATAAAATCCTTATTTCTAGTGATTGTGAACCAAATAGAAAAGTGTAACACATCCCCAAAGTCCATAAGTATTTCATTGTAAGTCTAAGAATGTCTTTTTTTTTCCCCTAGTATTTTCAAACTGGGGCATGCTGTGGACATCTAGGTTTTCAATATTATTATATTAAGCACACTTGACTAAAAAAATCCTAAAACTATTTCCTGAATATTTTCTTGGCTTTCTTTTTGACTAAATGTGAAACAAAACAAAACAGGACATTTCCTAGACATGATTATAACACCAGCACTGGTACCAGCTTTTTAATTAGGGTATATGCTTCTAAAGGATGATTCTTCACCCTTGAAGTCATAAAATAAAAATTATTGTATCATATTAGGTGTTTCAAACTGGGGAGACAAAGGAAATTAAATGAATAATTTCTGATTTTAATGATTTTACTATCTACATAAGAAGATAAACTACTTTATATACAATTTAAAAAAACTCACAATGTCAGTTTATAATTAGGTTGTAACATGCTATATCAGAGGTTTAAGTGTTCTGTGGATTAAGACCAAGATAGCCAGAGAGACCTCAGAAGTACTAGCTGAGGCCATGGGAAAAGACCCCAACCTCTTCTGTGTAACCAGAGTAGATTTTTACAAGATCAAACATTAAATCAGGTTGTATTTGTCTTATCAAGATAAGATGAAATCGTGAGCTGAGCCAAATGTATGTTTAATTTTCCCAGTTGTTACTGAACTGCTTTGACAAGTTATTATTACAACCAATATTTGAAGATAATCCGTGTTTATGAAGATTATAAATATAAAAATCATTCAATGTAAATTGAAAGGTATAAAATCAGTATCAATCTACCATGCAAAGGATAAACTATAGATTAATAATTAATTCTTAACTATTAATGCTATGAATTTTTGAAATGAAGGCTCAAGTGTATTTTCAAATCACCTTATTTAAATGTGCAGAAGGCACTTCATAATACATATTCAGAAATCTATCAGTAATGTAACTTTTTTAAAGGATTTTTAAAATGTCCCAGGTGTGTGGTCACTGGACCAAGAATAGGAAAATCTAAATTTTGAGATGAGTAATCTAACTGAATGACAATGGCTAAATCACTCAGCCTTCTGTATTTTTTCCTTATGAAACTATAATAATGACACATACATTTGAGGTAGTAAACCTGTTGTAAAAATCTAAGTGAGGGCATTTGTAAATCTTTGTAGCACATGTGTAATATTCACTGAGTTTGTGTTTGCTGTCAGTCTGTCTTACTCTCACTGCAGATTTTTGCCCTTAATTATAATAATTAGCCTATATTTGGCATTTAATGTATGTCACATTGTTTTGAGAGTTTCATGTGTGTTATTTTCAGAAATAGTATTAGCCATCTACTATTCTTCTCATTTTTCCTACTATTATATGTGCATTTTATAGACAAGAGAGCTGGTGCACAAAGCCTGTAGATAATTTTCCCAGAATACTCAGAAAGTATGTGCCAGAGGCAGGATTTGACCCCAGCCTGATTGACTCTAAAACTTGACTATGGAATCGTTATGCCATAGTGCCTGTAATATCTCTATTCTGACTGAATTAAATTAGATTAAATATAAGCTCATTTTCTGCAATGGAAATTGACAACGTTTAGGTTAAAGCTCTTAAATTTAATTAATATTTCTTCCTATGCACACATATACAGTTCTATACTGAAAGTATCATATCATGCATGTTTTCTTTCTAAAAGCATTTTTTTCTTCTGCAGTTTCAAATCATTCAACCTCTTCCGTTCTAAAATTGTATTACAACTCACAACTCACATTAGCTTAAAGTGTACCTTCCTTCCACTTTTTAATCATGCTCTCATATGGGTATTTTTATGTATATATATTTGCAATATCTTTAAACATATGTAGACATAAACATATACATATATACTAATACAGAATGTTATTGGTCACTAATTGCCTTCTAGAAATGAAATATGCATGACAAAATCATTTTTATCTGACTGTTTTCCAACTTAATAATGTATCATGAAAAATCCCTTTAAGTCAACTGGTACATTTTGACTAATTCTTTTTTTTAACAGTTGCATAATATCCCATTGGGTAGATGTACCATATTTTTTCAATCGTTCCCATAGAGACCGTGTAGCAATAAATATGTTTTACCTATATCCTTAGCTATTTGTAATTTTTTTGATTCTTTGTGATAAATTCCCAGGTATAAGACTGCTGGAAAGAAGGGTAGGTATGTGTGTTCTTCTTTTTAAGTGATCTTGACAGATTGCTTTGCAGAAATGCCCCAACAATTTACCTATCCATCAACAATGTGTGAGTCACTTTCCTCTGACTCTCCAACAACGAGAACATTTTGCACTTTACCATTTTTCCCGGTCAAGAATGTTTCTAAGATCCACCACAATTTGTGTCTTTTCTCGTCAGTTCCTTCTGGAATTAGATGAGCACTTTCAACCTGCAGACTCAGGTCCTTCTTCAGCTCCAAGACATCTCCTTCTATTTGCTGAGCATTTGTGTCTCTGTCATCGTCGTCTATTTCCTTGTCTCAGATGGAATTGCTATCATATATATTTTAAGCCTTAGGGTCTATCACTTACCTTTTCAAATGTCATGGTTTTCATTTTTTTCTATTTTTTTCTGTGACTTTAAATATGTTTTACCACTTGTTTCTCCAGCCCACTAATTTAAATCTCGTTAGTTACTGTCTTCTTTGCAAAATGTATACTTATATTTTTTTAAGTTCTAGAGAAACTTTTTCATGTCCTGGACTTAAGTATTATGAGCAATCTTTCCTTCATTTGTTCCAGTTATTTCCTGGAGAAGGCAGCAGGGACTCCTTTTTCTTAGAAATAATTACTTTGTGAAAATGTTAAAATATATTGAAAATTATAAAGTCTAATATAATGAAAAATTCTGTGCCAAAATTACACATTTTCAAATATTTGTTGTGTTTATTTACCATGATTTTCTTAAAAAAAAAATAAACATTACAATTATTCTATCATGTGTACTTGTCCCCAGTCTTAAGGCTCATCTTTTGCCCTAAAGTACAGGTAAACCATTTCTAAATTTGATGTTTATCATTTGTATATGTTGTGGCATAATTTTATTAAATAATTGTTGATCCATAAACAGTATATGATCTTTTGGGGCCTGTTTTTCATCATACATGTGTGTATTTACATGTGTGAGTGTGTATATTATCACACTGTACACATCTTTGTCAATTTATTATTGGAAGCTGAGATTTATATATATTAATGCATATCATTCCACTTTCAGTAATTTTAACCTTTTCATCAATCATCAGCATAGCACTATACAAATACAGATTTTTTCCAATATTTTGCTAATATAAATATATTTGTAATGAACATGTTCTAAACGATTCCTTTGATACACCCATGAGAGTTTCACCAAGAGACTGTACCTAAAAGGACAACTGTTGAATTACAAAATATACACAATTTCAACTTGACTAGCTATTGCCAGCCAAACTGCACTATAAATTATCAAAATTTATCAAATTATACTCTGACCAGTAGTGTGTGAGAATGCCTACTGTTCCATCAGATTGCCAGCAATTCCTGTTTCCAGATTAATGTTTGCAAGTCTGATATTTGTAAATGGTTATTGCATATGAATTTCAATTTGGGTTTTTCTGATTACTAGTGAGCTTGAGCATGTTTTCCTATAACATGACTCTGGATAGTTTTTTATCCTTTGTAAATTCCTCCATGCAATTTAATTTACATACATACATATACATGTGTTGAAATATCTGTATTTTAGTTTGTGAAAGTGTGTATATCTATGTTACCACACCTTTATTAGATTTTGACTGAGGTTTTTTTAAAAATCTTTTTATATCTTCCTCTTATACGTTCGATGTGTACCTTATCAACAATTGTTTATAAAATATAACAATCAATATTTTAACATATTACTTGTGAGTAATTTTTATAGCACTCCTTAGTTATTCATACCTATAACTTCAGGTCCTCTAAAGAAAGTCAGGTCAAATCCTGTTTCAGATAACTTGCTTATCACTATGGTTTCATTTCCATGTTTACTATCAGCCCGTGACAGTTACTTTTTTTTTTTGCCAATTTTACTTATTCATTTAAAATAATGTTTGTCATGTCATCTTCACTGTACATATTTTTAGTGGGGATTTTTTTCCTATTTTTAAATTCTCCACTTATCAGGATCAGGAGTCTATTACTTGACTATGTAAATTCATAGGAGTTGAGGATTATCTGCTAGGGGACCCCAGAATATAGTCCAGACATATTCTAAGATCTGGTCATGTATCGCAGCAGGAAAGTTGTCAGTTCTTTATGAAGATACCAAGAGAAGGTGTCTTTACTAATCAACCTCTTAAATTTCTCCTCATCTCAGCCTGGAGTCTTTGTTTTGGTCTTTGAGGTTCAAGGGGACCTGAACCACTCATATATTACTCTTTCTTAGATCAGGGATATGTGGGAGCGAAACTCTTTCTAAGATATGCTGTTACAATACTTGCCCCAGGAATGTCCCATGCAAGGTGCCAGACTCCTGTTTTATATAGAAGGAAGACATACTACAGCATTCTAGTTGCTTCTTTCCATGTCTTACCTACTCCCTGGAATTCATGACTACTTGACTCAGAGGACTAAATTTCCATCACTATAGAAATCTCTATAAGGCTCCATTTTCATGTAATATATTAGATGTGAGAATTGTTTCACAAATTATATGAAATTATGAGATGTTAATATGAGATATCAACTGAATTGTTGCTTTCTCAACTATTATAAAACACATGTAAAAGTTACTATGATATGCATAACAAGTGAAATTTGTACTTCTCTAAATAAATCACAGAATATAATAACATGGTAAAAATAATTCTTGACCTTTGATATGAGTGAGAATTGAGTGATCAGGACTGAAACAAATATCTAAAGAGTCAGGATTAGAATTTGATTAAGAGGAAAGAATTCAACCACATAGGCAAGTTGAAGTAATACATATTTACAACGTGGTTGAGAAAATTCAGCTCAACCAAAATTTGCAGAAGCACAAGCCTCAATACAACATAAATTTTGAAACCCTTGAGTTTAAATCTTGGCTCTGTAACCCATTACCTTGATAACCCAAGAAAATAACATTCTCAATCCTAATCTACTCTGTGTGAAATGAGCATAATAGTATGTACTTGCCTTGTCAAGGGCACTATTTATCTTATACAGCACTGTATAGAGCACAGTGTCTGACTTCTGTTAAGAAGTCAGTAAATGAGAGCTAACTCAGCCCTGAGTCATCAGTAAGCATTTAAACTTGCAAATTATTTTTCAAGTGAAAAAATTATTCTTATAAAATTTTGATTTAAAAAAATGATAAAAGTGTGATTTAAGGGGGTGCACTTTTAGCAGCTTAATATAAGTAGTTCTTACTCTCTTCCTTGTGGTCCTATATCCAAGAGAATAAGGTGAGAACAATGCCATACATACAATTATTCTCATGAAGTTAAAACATATAGACACGTAGGCAGATAATGATAAATAGATTTAACTGCTACTAACAAATGTTGGCCAATTACCATACATGAAGACATTTTAAGGAGAGTCTATCTAACAGTTAAATTAACCAAATAGTCCTTCTTTTTCATAACATCCTCAGCACATCGTACCCAGAAAAGAAAGATCCTCGGAAAGTCCCTGTTGTAGTAAAAAAAGAATAAGAGAAATAAAATTGTTTTTAGTGAGCACTTAATACAAAACTTTCAGAGATATTGGTTTCAACTCCATTTACTGAGTGAACTAATTTGTTTTTTTATGTATGTGTTATAAAGAATTTTTCCGTTAAATTAATATGAAACTTTCATTTCATGTGTTCATAAAAACTGTTGAGAAAGCACTTTTCCTATATTTTCCAGGTTTTTATGTTTGTTTTATGCAATATGATACACTGCTGAATAGAACTTAATAATTTACAGATCGTTTACCAAACCACCTGGGCTTCAAAAAATTAAAACATTTGCCTGAGTTTTAATGGGAAATAATATGAACTTTTGAAAATGTGTCTAGAGAATCCAACCTGTAATAAACAAGTAAGTAAATAACTGTAAACAGAAAATTGTCATTAAAAAGGGAACATTAACTCTAACCTCCAAATTTTGGGGTCTACATTTCTTCATTTTTCCTTCTTAAGATGCAAGTAGGTACCCTTTAAACATTAGCTTAAAAGTAATTATTATCCTAAGATGAACAACTCATACTATTTCAACAGATACATATTTGGAAATTACTATTTTGTCAGAGTTACAAATACAATTCTTATTTATTTTTGTTTATGAAATCAATATTGAATATGTTTCATAGGAATTGAAAATGTTTTGAGTCTCACTTAAATATGATTCCCTTAAGGGAAAACCCATGCTTTATTTTTATTATACTACATGTGATCTAACAGTGGTGGTGGGGACATGGATGACATTCAGAATAATACAGGGAGAAACAATACAAGTACTTAAAAAAAACTTTCAAATACAAACTGAAATGTTTAAATAAAGGATGCAAAATGAGAAAGAGATGATGCTTGGCAGCTAAAAATGTATGAAATAATGAAGGAAATCATGATCACAAAGAGAAGTTTAAAAATCAAAAAAAAATAGCATGCTTAAGAGAAAAACAGTAATGCACTATTTGTTAATGTGTATTTTCTTATTTGGTAAACACTAATTTTGGCAAATGGGTTCTACTGGCTGATGACTCATTTTATGACAGAGCTGTAAATTGAACCACAGACCTCAGGAGCATAAATAAGGACTGACTTCTCTTCAACAGGAGCCATAAATATTTAATATCTATTTAATGCTGGCTTCATGAATTAACATTGATTGGTGATTAAATAAAAAATACAAGAATAAAAAGTAACCCTGATAAACTTTTTAAGCTGAATGGAATAATATGTATATTGTAAAAATGTCAAAACATTAGCTTAAAGCAATTATATCTTAAAATCGCTCCTTTATTATTTTTTAAACTATAGAAGCTTCATGAATCCTTTTTCATTTAAAACAGGATTTGAACTATCTAGAACAGACTAACATTTTTAAAAGACCCAGAAACTACAGAAATAAGGAAAAGAAAAAGAAATGAAAAGACAACAAAAGCAAATAAGAGGAAGAAATTATATTTAATGATAAGCTGAAATCTTGAAGGAATGAAATTAGTGCAAGATTAATAATATGTGTAAAAAGGAGACAGATTTCTTTGATAATGTTAGAATAAGTAAAACTGAACTTGTTCATAATGATTTACCTAAAGATAGTGAAATAATTAGGGAAAATTGTCAGTAGGTTATAAGCTGGTCAATAAATTACCTCAATTAAAAAAGTAGTTGGATGTCGTCCAATCTCAAAACTGTGAAACATTATTACACCGAAGTTAAAATAACTAGATATATAAATTAATAATATGTTATATATAAAGTGTTTAAGATTCTAGCATATATCAGGTAATGAAATTTTAAGATAAAATGTATTTTTGAAAAATTTTCAATTCAGAAAATCTATCTATATTCCTTTTTTAATAACTTTGAAAAATTTATTGCTATTCATTAGCAGGGAGCTTTGACTGAGAAACTCTTGCATTCGAAGGGAATCTAATTTAATAACCACCCATATAAATTAATAATCCTGCAACTCTAAATGTATTAAAAATTCTTAAATAACAAATCAACAACATTTTCTTATAAGTTTGGGAAAGAATACCAATTATTCATATAAAATGATTAATATCATTCTTTCTCATACTTTTTAAAAATTATACTCATTCAAATTTTGTCCAGAATAGTTTGAATTTGAGTGTATATTTCCTGGGCCTGCAGTAAAACTAAGAAGCATCTTGTCAAGCAAGACTAAAAAGAAAATTCATTACCTCCGTGTAGAAAGAACTTGTATTTTAAAATATTCTTTTCTTCTATTTAGTCACTAGTCTTTCACTCTTTTGTTTTCTTACTTGCATATTCTAGCCCTCCCTTCCCTTTGCAAAACATACAAACATATACACACAAACCCATACTTGTACTTCCACTAAAACATAATTCTCATTTGAAAGTCATTGAGGGTCAAGTAACTATCAGAGGTAACCTGAATCTTGCCAGGGCTGCATTTCACCCTCAAGTTGGCTCAATTCCTATTTTATTAAGGTGAGCAGCCGCTACATTCTCTGACCACCAGGGGGATAGTTGGATCCTCACTGGAGAATGATAATAACATCAAGAGCCATTTAAGTGCAGCCATTATGGAAAACAGTACAGAGATTCCATAAAAAACTAAAAATAGATTTACCATATGATCCAGAAGTCCCACTCCTGGGCTTATATCCAGAGGGAACTCTAATTCAAAAAGATATATGCACCTCAATGTTCTCAGTAGCAGTATTTACAATACCCAAGGCGTGGAAGCAACCTAATGTCCATTGACAGATGACCAGATAAAGAAGTTGTGGTATATTCATACAATGGAATACTACTCAGCCATAAAAAGAATAAAATAATGCTATTTGCAGCAACATGGATGGACCTGGAGAATGTCATTCTAAGTGCTGTAAGCCAGAAAGAGAAAGAAAAATACCATATGATAACACTCATATCTGGAATCTAAGGGAATAAAAGGAAAAAGAGGACACTAATGAACTCATCTACAAAACAGAACTCGCAGACATAGTAAACAATCTTGTAGTTACTGGGGGAGAGGTGTGGGAAAGCATAAATTTGGGAATTGGAGGTTTGCAAGTGTTAACCACTATATACAAAAATAGATAAAAAATAAATTTCTTCTGTATAGTAAAGAGAACTATATTCAATATCTTGTGGTAACCTTTAATGAAAAAGAATATGAAAACAAATATATGTATATATATGCATGGCTGGGACATTATGCTGTACACCAGAAATTGACACATGCATAGTAGGTAGAGAGGCACAAGATTTGCTTTCCCTGGAATTCATTTCTCTCAAATGTTACAGAGAAAGGAGGAGCTAGCCTTTAATATTTATTTAATTTAGTTTAGTTTAGTTTTCCAGCTCAGTTGGGCTATTTTTAGATTTCAAGTTCAAAAGCCAAGATATTATTGGAGTGTTTTGTGCTGAAATAGGTAATATTAGTAATCAATGCATGCATTTCAGGTAAATTCAGTTTACTTCCTCCCATGTATTGAACTGGAAGAAGGAAGTGAGATACATTGTACATTTCACCTCTTAAAATGAATAAGCACAAGGATGGAGAGAGATTTACTAAAGCCTATTCTAATGAAAATTGTAGTGGATCAAATTCCATTAGGGTTTTTGTTTGACTTTTATCTAAGGCAGCAATGAGCTGACCTTATGATCTCATCTCTGGAGAAGCTAGACTAGGAGACAACCCCAAGGTCATTTCTCTCAAGCAAGATCAAGTGCTAACACGGTTTAGTGATGAAGTATGGGCAACTGAGAACGTCTTTGGCATATCCTTTCTAGCACCACAATAAGACATGTAATGTGAAAGTAGTCACAGAAACACATGCATATGTTAATAATGATTAACTTTTTCATGCTTTAACTATAAGCTATAACTACAATATTTCCAACATAATTTTGTTGGGAGATACGTGTATATATTACAATTTTAAAGTGAGGTTCTAAATTCTTGTATTATTTAAGCCACCTCTGAAATAATGTTTTCTTTACACAATTTCTAATGCAGAAAAGAATATATTTTAAAATTTACGTTTATTTAGTATTTGAACTTTATTGCTTCAGGTTTGCTTCTAAGTTTGCAGAGTTGACCGTACCTATCTGGACATCTGGATGGCTCTGGAAATATTTCCTGCACCCAAATATGCCCCCTTTATCAGCTTACTGACTGTCTTTCGATTTACAATTAGGGAGAAATGTTAAAATGTGTTACTGGAACAGATAGCATCCTGCTTTAAAATCAGATTTTAAAATATATAATTAACAATATTAAAGTTGGGGAAGCAATGGTTTATAAAGTCAATGATCAACAGTGTTATATTGTCTCTCTTACTCCTCACCTCTGTCTCTATCTTTCTATACCCTCTTCCCCTTCTCTCTTCTTTCTCTATGTCCTTCTTTTTCTTTCTTTCTTTTTATTGTTTATGTGTCTGTGTAACCATTCTATTCCTCTTTACTAGTTACTGTCAAATACACTCAATTTTTTTTTCAATTTTGACTGCTTGGTTATTTTGTTTTTATTTGTATTATTTTTTTAAAATTAATTTTTTTGATTGAAGTTCAGTTGATTTACAATGGTGTGTTAATTTCTGGTGTACAACACAGTGATTCACTTATACATATATGTATTCCTTTTTATATCTTTTTCATTATGGGCCATTACAAGGTATTAAATATACTTCTCTGTGCTGTATAGTAGGACTTTGTTGTTTATCTATTTCATATATATTAGTATCTGCAAATCCTGAACTCCCAATTTATCCCTCCCCACTTTCTTTTCCCTGTGCCAATCATAAGTTTGTTTTCTATGTCTGTGAGTCTGTCTCTGTTTTATAAACAAGTTCATCTGTGTCCTTATTTCTTTTTTTTTGATTCCACATATAAGTGATGTCATATGGTATTTTTCTTCCTCTTTCTGGCTTACTTCACTTATTATGACCATCTCCAGGTCCATCTATGTTCCTACAAATGGTATTATTTTTTAATAGCTTTTTTGTGGTATGATTCCTGGACAGTAAACTACACATATTTCAGATGTACACTTTGATTAATTTTGATAGGTGTATACACCAATGAAACCACTGCCACATCAAGATAGCTAACATTTTCATCACTCCCCAAGAGGTGCAGTTTTCGAATTCCTAATTTATCCCTTCCCTCCCCAAATTGGTATTGTTTTGAATGCTTAAATAACAATTCAAAGTTACTATCAATTCCTCTGGATAAAGATCAACAGGTATACAATTGTAGTTGAACACATTGAACTTGATGACTGATGTAAGAGTAAGAACACACACCATAAGGAATCTCAGTATGACGGTTTTAGAAAAACCTGTCATAGAACTTGGGCTTATGTTAGCTCAAATTAAGGTGAGTTTAAAAAAGCAGGTTTTTGCGCTGATTGCATGCTTTCAGGAAGCAGGAGTAACTGATTCTTACTCAGTCTTATCTAGATGGAAGGAAGACTGGACAGAAGCAAAACTATAGCTAGTAAAGACCCATCAACTCACTCCTACCAGTCAATATAGGAGTATGTTCGGTCATTTTTGTGGCTTAGACGTTATTCATATTTTGTCTGTTCAGACAGGATTACAGTGACCCTTGTTTTGTTTGAATCCATCATGGTCACAGAATGACATTGTCTGATGTTGATATTCTGTGAAATTGCTTATTTTTGACTGAAGAAGACAATAATCCAGCTGCAAGTACTGGATCAACTCTTAGTTTTCAAAGGATGTTTTTCTCATTATCTTTACCAAGTTACAAATCTCAAGCAGTCTCTGACTCCAGTCAGTCCAGTGGTTAAAAGCAAGAACTGTTGAACTACACTGCTGGGTTTGGTTGACGACTGAATCTGTCAATCACCAAAGGAGTGAGAGAGGAACAATATAGCACTGTTGATTATTGACTTTATAAACCATTGCTTCCCCGACTTAACTTATGTGGACTTTATCCCTTTCAACTGAAAATTGGACATAACAGTCTCTCCTTCATAATGTTATCCTGAGGTTTAACTCAGTCAATCCATGTGAAGTGATTAGAACAGTGTTAGCACATGGGCATGCTGTGAAAATGTTAGCTAGTATTATCCCATCAGTTTTTGTCTCCAAGGGTAAGTACTGGAACTCCCAAAGAAATGCTCATATTGAGCAGAAATCACTAGTGCTATCACTATTATCGCTAATAGTGCAGCTGTCTGTGCACCCAGTCGTAGAGTCTTCAAAGCCCTTAAGTAATCCTCTTGAACTGCTTTCTGGCTCTGGTAGGTGGCTGTCTTTCCTCACAGATTCCCCATTTCCCTGAACTCAGCCATCTCCATATCAGTGGCTACCATCTTGGTCCACAATGGCTGACAGGTAATCTACAACTGAGGGCAAGTACCATTAACTCCCACCAGTTACACATTGGTCCCATTTTTCCTCCCTAATCTCTAATGTTTTCTTTTTTCTGGATGGAATATTAATACACTATATAAAGAATTCAAATTATAGAGTCACACAGCTCAGGACTGCTCTAAAATTAGGAAAAGATATTTGTCTTATATTTATGACAGGATAATTTTGGAGGATATCCATTTTTGACACAGCTTATGTATTTTTTTCCTTTATTATCTTAAGTAAGGTAGAGAAGCTTTGTAATTTCCCACTTTGATGGTGTTAGTAAGATGAGAAACAGATGAAACACTAGGTCAAAAACCTTCCTCACTTTGGTTAAAATCTATACTGATTGATTTGATTATGAAGGGTGCTGGTGTAGAGGTAAAAAAAGATGAAGATGAACTTCATAGTGGGGAAGAGTGGTGTCATGAAATGAGAGACAGGGAAATATCTTTTGATCCTCTGAGCAATGAGAACACATAACACTATTCTAGGAGAGGATCCCAAGGAGTTGGTATGTACAGTCTTTAGCAAAGATTCTTGGGTCCCACACACAACACAGAAGAGGAAGCTGAATTTTCAGACCTGAAGGGCCTGGAACAAAGAGCATCTCAGTTGTAAGCACTAAAATTTAAGCCATTAAAATGAAAACCCCGCGAAGGTAGGCTTTTCACTATCTTGTTGAGTAAGCATTATAAGTTCAAAAGGAAAACAGTTTCCAGCATTACTTCTAGTAAATATTAGATAAATGTTTAAGTCAAGTTAATGAGTGATTGACTAGATCTCCAGAACTTTTGCACAAATTGAATGGAGGTAGTGGTAGAACATTACTTGTAGAATGGTGGGATGAATATCCTATTAGTAATTTGGTTCATTAAACACAAATACACACACACAAATACATAATATCATGGCTTCCTTGGAATCAGGTTTAAAAACTCATCCATCAGAGACTTGTGGGTATATATAAGGCCACTCAGATCACCTTTCCAGAATAATGGCAACAAAATGATGCACGTATTAAACTTCTCCCTGTCTTTAAATTATATACCCCCAAACAAAACAACCATATTGCCTGCAGCACTGGTGCTAGCACAATTTCAACTCTCAGTGCATTCTGCTACAGCTGTATTCTTCGCTGTAAGTTATACAGTCATTAACTCTCCCATAAGATAAAGTCTATTTCTTCTTTTTTAATTTTAGGTTGTGACAGGCTGACTAATGGCAATTTCCTGATTAGGTCATGCTTTCTCACACCTCTGTGCCTTTGCACACGCTGCCCCCTAGGCTTACGTGCCTTCTCACCATCTGTACCTGGCTAACTTCCAATTCACAGTTCATGATTTTGGTTAGGCATCCTATACTCCAAGCAGCTTTTCTTAGAAAATAATTTTCAGTAGGAGAGAGAGGCCATGAACACATTGGTGAGTGCTTGAAACTAGATGAGAAGAGGGAAAAGGAATAGAAAAGAAATATTACAAATAATTATTTAAAAATAAACAAGATTGAAGGACATCTGTAAATTTTTAAATTCTGCTGTGTATTATTAATTTATGAAAGTAATTTTAAGAAATCTAGAATGGATACTTAGAGTATAAACACCCAGAGATATTTGAAATACTGTAAGTCAATATTAATTATATCATTTTATTACTCATTATTTCATTTATCATACACAATGATAAATGAAAATCTTTTTTCTTCTAGCTAAAAAATTTTATCCTTAATTTTGCCTAGACTGATCTATATTCAATGTAAACATTTTAAAAATTGTTTGCATATTTTAATTCATTTAACAACATAACTCCAATATGTTCACTGATATTACATCTAGGTGTTAATGTCCAGATCTCATTTTCTTGAGGTCAAATTATAAAACATATACATTTTAAATTACTCATTATTAATGTCCTGGGAATATGAGAGTTCCAGAGTTCTATCTATCTATCTATCTATCTATCTATCTATCTATCCATCTATCTAACTATATACATCTGATCAGATTATTACAATAAAAATCAAGTTAAAATTTTAATTGAAGAATAGCACTCAATAGAACACAAAATTTTAGCATCTACCACTTTATATTTAGTGCTCTTTATCTTCTATTAACATCATTATTTTTGTTCTTCAGAATGATTATACTATCATTAAAATTTAACATTTGATAAACTTCCTATGATTTGTTAGGATTAACTTTCTTCAGCTAGTTGAAAATGCTTTTTTATAGAAATGGTGTTTATAATGTATCACTAGAAATTAACATACATATATATATATATATATATATCAATAACTATATATCTATTTATACCAGTGATGATATCTTTATTGGCATAGATTTTGTTAACAATTCTTACAGCCGTATTTCACAGCACAACTACTGCCTTCCTATCTGAATGCAATTTTCAATCCTTACTTCATTATGCAGGCTACCATTACTCATAGGGTAAAATTTATTTAAAAGGGGAACTTAGGATTTTCTGGATCTGAGGAATAAAAGGAAGTTTAGAGTCAGCCACTCCTGAGATCCACAGTGGCTAATCAAGATCAAGTAGTGGATTCTTCAGTTACTGTCTGTAGGCGGTTTCATGTGATAAGTATCACCAAATTCCCACTTTAAATAGTGTTCAGTGTTAATGGTTAATTTCATGAATCAATTCATGGGCTAGCACCTAGCCATGGTGCTAGGATACTTGGTCAAACATTATTCTGGATGTTTCTATATAGTTGATTTTTGGCAAGCATAAATTACTCTTTCTTTATGGTAACATGGGTGGGCTCATCTAATGTTAGGCTTTAATAGAAAATTACTGACCTCCTCCAAACAAGAAAGAATTTGACCAGCAGACTTTGGAATTGAACTACAAGTCTTCCCTGAGTTTCCAACCTGCTGGTCTACCCCTCAGATAGATAGATTGACTGATTTGGACTTGTCAAGTCTCAGAAATTGTGCTAAGAAATTCTCTAAAATAAACACATTTCTTTCACTCTTTGTCTCTGTATATATATGGGTAATTGTGATTTCAGAAGGAAAGGGAGGGATTGGAGCAATAAGGGACAGGATACTAGGCAGAGGAGAAAAGAAAACAGAGGGAGCTGAATATTTTCAAAATCTTAATACCCAAACAGAATTACAATGATGAAATAATATAGTGTTATCCTTGGGCACTAAAGCCTATTAACTTACGTGATACAGCTTAAACTGTAGCCTGGGAAACCAACCAGAATAATTATTACTGCATCTCTATGGAAACACTAATTTCCTCTTCCCAAAAAGAAACTGTAAAAGAAATCTTTAGAAATTCAATCTGTTTGTCAACTGGGGATTCATGAATAATTTTAGATTTGTGTAAGGATAATCTACATTCATTTACCTCAAATTGAGAATTGTGACCACTTTACTTACTCTTTTCTGCATTTGGAACTAAAGTTGTATAACTTGGTCACACTCACTTTTGATCTTGTACCCTCTATCAAAGTTTATTTAAAAAACAACATACTCCATGTTCATTGCACTGCCATTTGCAAAAACAGGAACAAAAGGGGAAAACATATAAAACACTAACCCAAAGTTTAACAGTAACTGAACTTGCTAAAAGCAAACCAGCTTGGAGACATTTACAGAAAATAGAGCTTGGTCCTATATTGTAATTTAGAAACCCTAAGGTTTGTAGCAGTCAGTCTATAATATTGACAGAAAAATGTTTAGGAATTAGAAATTTTAAAAGATGTTTATTTTTAAACTCAGCTTCTTAGATTCAGAATGAATATCCAAGCAAAAGATTTGTATGCACCCCTAAGTTTAATGATGGACATTGTCAGAAATTCTGCAATGACTTCATGGTAAGTGTATTCATGGTTGACTGGAAATTATTTTAATTCTGACGTGACATGGTACTACCTCGGTTTTTTCCCCCCAAATTTATTATCTTGGAAAAAACACATTTGAATTAATGTGGAATATTGGAAAATATATCAGGGTGCAACTGGAGGCAGAGAAATAAATTAGAATGAAATTGCCTGTTGACTCTCTCTCTGAGAGATAGCAGAGGCTAAGAAGGGCACAAAGAACTTACTTCTAGATCAGCTCCTAACTCATTTGACTTCCAGAATTATCATATTTAAATAAATAAATAAATAAGAGGATTAGCTAGACTTACACACTATCATGTATCTTAGCCTAACTTTTTTCAGTAAACTCCAGGGTCTTCTAGGAAAGGTGTCTGAGAAAGAAATACAGTGGAGAGCTGTGAGAGATAGATGATGAGATTATTAGTTTTTTTTTTCTTTTGCTATTTATTATAGGAATATTTGTTCAAGTGGAACACAGAAGTCTTTCCAAATAGTTCTTTATACTGACAGGTAATTGATTCCAACTGGTGGAGAAAATAATTGGCAAAACTGTAGGAAAAGGAGGTTTGAATGACTGCAGTCTAACATGATCACTGGTGTTATTTGTAACTTCTGAACTATGACAATCTTCCACAACGTAACAGAATCTAGTTCAAATTAATGAGGTACCAAAGAAATGCGTGTTCAGCAACTTAACTAACTTCAAGTGGAAGCATCAAACCCTCAATAAAGAGCAGATGCTCCCGTGTGCCTGGGGATTAATATATTACAGATTCTGAACGATCATCACACCTTCACATTTATGAATGTCTGAGGACCGGTACATGAATGTAGCTGGAGTATAACAGCAGTCTTCATTTTAGGCTAATCTTTAGGATTTTTTTTTGGATACATATTTTTCAAAACATACTTATTATTTTCTACCAGTTTGAGTGTCATTACAGTTTCTAGTGCATAGTATGGGTTTCATAGTAACACTTGCAAATTTATTTAATTGCAGCTATTCTGTTGTCTATGTGATGGTTACTAAAATGTCTATTATAAAGTCAGACAATATGACATTCGTATGACTTTAAGTTATGATTTCTAGATTTAGTGGAACTTGGACCATGTTCTTGGAAGCCTCTCCTGCCTTCATGTCATCAAATCTTGAATCTAGAATCTCTTTTTTCACTTTCATGTAAATGTCAGTCATCTGAATTTACAGTTATTTGTGAGTTTAACTTGAATTCTAGGTGTCAAACAAAAGTTGTAAATGTGAAGTTAATCACAAAAAGACATCTAAACATATTGTCAATAGAAGATACTCAAGATGCATGAAATTTTAAATATATATAACACATAAAGCATAATATATTTTGAAATGTTTATATTTTATATACACTTTATATATTATACATATAATATATATAATGAAAGTTACAAGAAATATTCAATTCTATGTTAAGTATTATAGTGTTTACATTTTTACAACAGCATTTTAATAAAGAAAAGATAAGCTGTAAAAAAAAGATTAAACTAGGCAGTTTCATATTCTACCAACATTTTCTGCTGCCCAGCTTTTTATAAATAAAAAGTAACTAATAAAATGCAGCAACAACCATATCAAAATTAATATTATGTGTACTCTTCTAAACTTTTATTTTATTCAAGGTAAGTATTAGGTTTCAAGCCTCACAAATACTGTGTCGTAGAAAAGTGACAATATTTGAAAATGGAACTAATAATTTTACCCTCTTTTAACTGAGGAATGTTGTGATTTTTCTCAAAATATGATATGAAAGAGAAATATTCTTTGAGAGTTGCTGCATTTCTTCCCTCTCTTGGTAATATCCAGATTCAAACATAGTAATAATATTAAAAAAATCATTATCAGTGTAGCCCCCATACTTTCCTCTATAATATCAAGTAGAATTGTTAACAAATACTAATGTTAAGAGGTGAAATTTTGAAATAATATTCTTAATGCTGTTTTCCAGTGGTCAAAGGGGAGGTAGAGTAACATGTGCAAGTTTACAAAACTCCTAAGTCCAGAGCCAGAAAAGACACTTCCACAGATAGCTTACTACTATCCTCAATTGCTGTTCTAAGTTCTGTGGACTCCAGACTACATCATAGTTTGTGGAGATGTTATGGATATGATATTTCTAAGACAGTCTTTGAGTGAAGCTTATAGATCAGATAGTTTTACTATTTACAAAGATCTAGTTAGATCTCGACAGTACCACTTATTAATTTTGTGAGCAGGTAGCTTCCTGGGTCCATGCCTCATATGCTCTACCTGTAAAAAGGACAGTAACAAGAATAATAATTATGATAACACTCACTTGTAGAGTCATTTTGAGATTACACTGCACAATCTGTGTAAAGTAATTTGCACAATTATTTTTAAAATTTGTGTCTTCTTGGGGTTGAACAAAGTGGTTATTACATAGTCACTAATCAATAGACATCACTGAGATTAATAATAGTCTTAGTATGATTAGTAAATGACAGACACTATACTGAGTTCTTTAATTAAAGAGATGAATATGGTAGAATCTTGATGTTGAAAATTATTTTAAGTAACAGAAATCAATGCAGGGCAGAAAGAACCCTCATCCATTGCCAGTAGGAATACCAAACAGAAGAGCCACTTTGGAAGACAGTGTGGAAAATGTTACACAGTTCATCATAGACCCAGCAATTCCATGCACAGATACTGATTCAAATAAATTGAAAACTCATATTCACACAAACACGTGCACATGAATGTCTGCAGCAACTTTATTCAGAAACTAGAAGCAACCAAGACATCCAACAACAAGAATGGATGGACGAACTGATACCTCTATATGGTGGAATCCCAATTCAACAATAAAAGGAAAATATATTCATTCATACAAAAGCGTACCTGCGTCTGAATGCATTATGCCAAGTGAATGAAACCAGAACCCAAAAGAATACTGATTGTAATATGCCATTCAGGTAATATGCCATTCAGGTAACATGCCAAAAAGGCAAATCTATAGGAACAGAAAAAGATCAATGGATACCAGTGTTGGGAGGACTGGAATAGGGTTTGATGACAAAAGGGATATACAGAGAATGTTCTAGGGTGACATACCTGTTCTACATGGTGCTGGGGCACTGGATACCTCATTCTGTGTAATTGTCCAAACCCAGAGAAATGTATTTCACAAAGTGTAAACTTTAACGTATGAAAGTTTTTTTGAAAGGAATCCATCAGGATGTCAGGAGGTTTTATGATGGAATACAAACTGAAAAATAAATCTAACTGTATTACAAACGTGTAACATAACTGAATGGGGTGGGGTGAAGAAGAAAGTGACTGGAGCGGAACTAAGGAACGTTGGAAGGCAGTATTTTGACTGGACGTGCTAAGGTTATCAACAAAAAGAACTGTGCAAAACCATGGTTGTCTATTTGGTATATTTTTTCCTCTTAGAAATATAGGTAACAATTCTGAAACCACTTTACATGTATATGAAAGTTTAAAAAATGAGTAATAAATAATAGATTATGAGAACCTGGCTTCTCACTGTCAGAAGATTTTCAAATAATATCAGTAGATACCGCACCTTTCAGGTATGGAACTTAATCTCTCCCCCTTAAGTGGGGACAGATTTAATGATTCACTTTCAAAACTAAAGTATGAAAAGTAAAAAAAAAAAAAAAAAAAAAAAAAAAGTAACTTTACAAGGGAGAAACCTGGAACACACTACCTTAACTAAGTGATCAAAATTAAAATTATCAGTGATGTTGTGGGGATACCTCTGTGATGTTTTTCAAAAAAACCCATAACTCCAGTACAATCATGAGAAAAACACTGGTTAAACGCAAAATATGAGACATTTTACAAAATACTATATCAGCACTCTTCAAAACTGTCAAGGTTGTGAAAGCAAATACTGAGAAACTCACAGACAAGAAGAATAAGGAGATAAATACAATTAAGACACAACATGGTATCCAGGATGGAACCTGAAAACAGAAAAAAAACATTGATAGAAAAATGAATGAAATCCAAATACAGTCTGGAGTTTACTTAATAATAATGTATTAATGATAATTTCTTGGTTTGATAATTCTACTATGATTATGGTAACATTACTAGATGAAGTGTATATTGAAACTTTCTGTACTATCATTGCAACTTTTCTGTAAATATGTGTATTCCAAAAATTTGTTTAAAAGCTTATTAAAAAAGAAATAACAGTGATTATGAAAATCTATAATAAGTTTTTGGGTACATTAGAGATAGACTGAATAATGTTTACACATGAGATACTGAATCACCATATGATGCATTAATTTATTGTTTCCAATAGTAGGGCAGTGCCAAGATTGTGTCTGTACTATAACTTTTCAATCAATTTATAGCAAACTATGACTTTTAATTTATGACTATTAACTTGCTACATTAACATCACAATTTTACCTATCAGGCAATAACATCTACATTAATTCCACAATTTTTAATACGTCTTTGTAAAGTATTCATTTCTATTTATCAAATTATTTTTTATTTTTCTTTAAAAGCCTATTTTGCATCTTCAATGTATTATACATTCATGCATTATCATACAGGCAGCCTTTAGAATAGGTAACAATTTAGACATACTGGATATTTAATAAATGCTGGCTGAATCAATTAATTAAAAAAATTTCGGTCTTTTTCTCTGTAATTCCCACATAGAAGTCAAGCATTTTAATATTTTTTGAATCTCATTGTATAGAATTTGGTATTATTCTAAAATTCCATTTTGTAACATCTTTAAATTCAATACATGTGAAGAAATATATCATTTAAATTCAGTGAAGGAAAGATGCCACAATCGCTTCCCAATTCACTTTAATCTCCAGAAACCCAGGGATTTTTCTTTTGCTGACTCTCCAAATCATTTTGTTATTCTTATATTTTTTTCCCACTTCATTAATTCTAGTGAATTTAAAATATTGTTAACCTATTTAGTCTCACTTCTTCTTACATAACATTATTTAGACAAAGAAGTTAGAGTAGGTATATTTCAGACTGAAATACATGTTATAATTCTTGAAGCATTCATTAACTACTAAAATATTTATTGCAAGCATTTAGACATCACACCCTAAAATAAAAAACCCTGCCAACTGTTCTTTGTATAACTAATGTTCAAATAGATACATTGGAAAGATTAGTTACTATGAAAATCTATCAACTCATGAATGTGGATAATTTAAAACCCTACCTACTAAGCTTATCTTGCTTTGAAAAATTCTCTCTGACTGCCTAATACTTTGCAAATTAGGACATTTGTATGGTATTTGTACACCATACCAAATAATACATAGAATTAAGAAAGTATCACGTGAGAATGATTCTTTGGGAAAATTAGCTTGGTTATCAAAGTAAACGTCTCTCAGTTGACAGTTTGACTTATATATTATGCAACTCTGGATAGAATCTGTATGTCATAGATCACTGAGTTAAGATACTTGATAAAAAGGAAAGACTTTACATATAGTTAGTTTAATATCCCTAGAAAACAAATTTGTTTTTTATTAGAGACCAGTTTCTGAGGCTTGAGACTGGTATGTGGAAAGGTCAGTGAAAGGTTTTCCATCTTTAGTAAAATAACAACAAAAAAAGAACAAAACAAAATAAAACAAAAAAATAAACAATCAGCCGCCTTGAACTGAGGAAAAAAAAAAACCTTAGTTAAGAGGGAGATATTTCACATACAGCATAAGGAAACAAGGTAACATCTTTCTACTAAAGCAAATCGCTAACTGGGGAGACCCAAAATATCTTTAGAAGGATCTAGAGAGCTAGAACTTGAAGCATGTAAAACATAAGGAAGAGAATTAAAATGATCAATAACCTCACAACAGACAAAAGACATTCTGAATAATTTAAAATTTTTAAAGCTTACTTGCTATGCAATATTTCTATACACAACTTTGAACAAAACTGACTCCCACTATACATTTCTGTATCCTGCTATTATTATTAAATGCACCCATTTCTCGTTATATATTCCTAAATCTCCATGTTTAATGGAAAGCTAACAAAATTCATCATTTATCTGTTACTGAATGTCAAAGGATGAATCCAGTCTCAGGCAAATTCAGGTAAATATATAGTTGTAGAGTTTTATATCAAGAAAGAGAGAAAATTCCTAATTCATTGTTTCTACTTTCCTTGAGTAGGAGACAAGGTCAGTCAGTGAGAATTTATTAGGGTATTGAAAGCAGGCTGATTGAGGACACTTAATAAAATTTCTAGTCTACTTGTCTAGATAACCATGAGTGTATTTTGGTGGCTGTCTACTCATTTTTCTCTTAATATACGGCAGCATGTGGCTACAACTGTACAGACCTGAAAAAAGCAGATGGTTGGGTTCATCTAGGATTTCAGTTTTGCTAGAATAGATAATAAAAGAACAAGTGACTTTAAGGGTTTTGTAAGATAATTTTTTGAGACAAAGACATTGGAAACCAGACTGAATAGGCAGGCAGGTAGGGAAATCCAAATCCAAAAGCAGCTCTTTGTCTAAGTCTTCATTTATAGGAGAAACCTAGAGATTCCCCACTCTACTGAGACACTATCCTGCTTTCACCAGCATGGTGATGTTGAAGTATAATTTCCAAATACAGAATGTATTCATGGAAGAGATTTATTTAATAAGGAAATCAGCAGGATAGTAAAGCTAGTTTGAAAAGGGATTTGAGGAAGGGAGATTTATCTAATCAACCAAGGAAAGCATGCTACAGTTAGTTTGTTAAGTAAGAGACAACACTGTTTAATACCCTATTAGGTGCACAACTGAAATCTTTGGAGTTATTTTCTCTACCAAATGGAAATACTTTTTACTTTTATTGGGAAAAATTATACAAGTAAGCATGTAATAACACAGAATCTAAGCTCTTATGGATGATAAATTGCAAGCCAAAAAAGCAAGAGTGTTTTCCTTAGATAATTAAATAGTCGCTGGACAGTCCTGATAAGCAATGCTTCAGTGTGATATTGAAAGTCATTCAGTCTGTCCTTTTGTCCTTCATCCAAGTTTAAATGTTTTTCTTAACCAAAGAAATATCTATTACCTCTTAAGAACTACAGTACTCACACAGACGAAATTCCTACCAGACTTCAAACTGTTTCTTCTTAGCCAAATTAGACACTTGGAGACTATAGCAAGTAAGCCTCCACCTGTTTTATACCTATATCATCCATCTATTTTTTTTTTCTAAATTTCAGTGTCTTCCTGAATGTGGAAATTACAATAGCAAGGAATGAAGGGTTATGAGTTTGTTTATCTTTTCAGACTATCAGGAGGTAAAGACTATGTAGGCAAACACTGAACCCTCACCCCCAATCCAATTCAATCTGCTTTCTAATCATAAGCCAGTTGAATTTTGGCATTGGTTGCCTATCAGTCTAATTCTTAAATGTTACAAACTTCCACCTTCTTTGTGTCTTTGTGGGGATTTATCTATATTATCTCATCACTTAGGCCACCATAAAATGCTTTGTGTCCCTCTTCATTCATAGGAGAACAAAAGTCCATTTCAATGGTTACACTGAGTTGCCCCATATCTGAGTCAGTTCTCCAGAGGTTTCTGATCAGTGCTACAAATCTTTCCACCACATGAAATGATTAAGAAAGTATTTATAGTTTCCTATTCTACTCAAAATGTTTACTTATGGTGTAGATTTTGTGTATGTTATTATTTTGTCACATAAAAGAGACACTGAATTTGATGTGGTAATGATTAAATTTATCTGTAAACAATTGACCATAACCTTAACAAATTATTCTGTGATGCTAATGAGATCTTTTTTGACGAGTTCAATGAACTAAAATCTGAAAAAAAGAAATGTGCTGCTAAGACTGAACAGTTGCTGCTTTTCTTAAAACTCCAACAATAGTCATGTATTTTTAATGAATGCTTGTGAATCCATATTCCTAATTATTCATTAAAATTCATTGTTAGATGTCATGAATATGCTATAGTATGAGTTTCCATGAATATAAAATGAAAATCAAAGCATATGATGTTAAATCTGCAGAAATATTTCTCTAATATGATACTAGAGCTCATAATTATAAATACTTTATGTTTCATATTTTCACTGATAGTTAAAATTCAAAATTAATTGCACATCTTTGCACATTAATTGTCTGACCAAGATGCCAAACTCAATTACTAAGTAAAAAAAATTGAGCATGTGTTCTTTTATTTCAAAGAATATTAACTAGTGACAAATTTTTGAAGTGAACCACAATTATTTCACCTGTAAAATTTTAAGAAACTAAAAACAAGACAACTGACCTACCCAACTTAAATTTCAGGTATCAAAGTCTTCAGTGATAAGTTGGATGAATGCATGAGTGAATTTTTTTAAGCTCCATGGGTAACTTGTTTGTGGATAAACTTTTTTGACATTTAAAGAAATTTCTGTTGTAAATTTTTTAGCATTTTTTTTAGCAAGTACTTATACACTAAAAAAGGACTAGCTCTTATCCAGGTAATTCTAAAAACACTCATTCACTGCTTAAGCAAATATTTACTGGAAAAATCTGCTCTTTTATGATTGACAATTCATCAGTAAACAAGAGGAACAAGGTCCCTTTCTCACAGAGTTTTCACTCTAATGGGGGAGAAACAATATATGCAAATACATGCAAAGTACACATATATAATGTCTCAGTTACTCAAGTCTACACAAGCAAATGAAGTACAATAAGGGGCTATAAAGCAGAAGAAGTTAACACTTAAGATCAGATGGTCAGGTAGGTCATCTGCGATGAAGTAATACTACTCTGAGAGCTCAGTAAGTTGAGGGAGCAGTTCCTAGCAGGTATGAAGAAGAAGATTTCAGGAAGAAGAAACATTGAGAGCAAAAGGACTTGGATAGGAGTGAGCATGGAATACTCAGACCAACAAAGTGACAGGTATCCCTGGAAGAGGCTCAAGCAGAGGGTGGAATGGGTCAGATTCAGAAATGGGGTTGAGGGCCAATTATCAGTGGAATAATAAGGCAAGATAAGCCTGTAGGTTTTGTCCTAAGAAGTAGTCTGAATTTTACTTTTAAAATAACACTCTGGCTGTGTAATAGAGAAGGACCAATCTGACTCCATATTAGATGTGTTCCTTTAGCTGTAATCCTGTGCTCTGTTTCCAGTGCTTAGTCATGCTGGTTCTGCACCTTTGATAAAACAGTGTTGCCTAGAGTCTGAAATATACAGGAGAGCCTATTCTCAAGTCTCTGTCCTTTAAGGGTATAACACCTTTCCATTCACATGGAGATAAAAAGTTGTAGAAGAGAGAATAACATTTGTCTTGCTGGAGATTTATAGGAACATCATGACCTGATCTAGGTGGACAGCTGCAAGAACAAAGGATTCTGACACCAAGAAGTGTGCAGCATACAACCCCACCACCTCCCCTTTTTGGTATAAAAGGAACATGAATTCTAACTTAGATAAGATGGTTCTTTGGACACTAGTCCATCATCTTTTCTGTCTGCTTGCTTTCTGAGTAAAGTCACTATTCCTTTTTCCAACACCTCATCTCTAGTACAATAAATAAATAAATCCTCAGCCATTTCTTTGGTTGCATAATTAACTACCCTGCTGTATCCTAACCTCAATCTTTACTGCAGCTTGCTAACTCTACTAATTATATATAGATAATCTATATCAGTGAGATCCAGACAGGGAAACAGAAACTATACTAATTATTTTAACTGAAAAAATTAATAGAAGAAATTAAACAGTAATTAGAGGACAGAAAGTCAGAAGGGAAGAAACAGAGGCAGAGCAGTTATTAAATTTGCAGGAAGCAGCTACTGTCTCTAGGCTTTTGTGAAAAAAGGGCAGAGGTTGGGGTTTATTAGAGCCTTGGACCTTGGAGGAGGAACCCCCAGAAGGGAGCTCCAAACTCTGAAGAGGGGACATGACCCAGCTGGGTCTGGTGTCTCAGGAACACAGAGCAGGGCTTCTTCAAAACTGAGAATCAGACATTTGAGTAGGAATGCTAGCCCACCCTTCTCTGAAGGTCGTCATGAGGCTGCTTTGGGGAGAGTTGAAAAAATATTGCAAACTAGACAAACTGCTTGGGAAAGAATGACAAATTGCTATTAAGAAGACATTGATAGGGACAATGGAACAGAAGGAGTAAGTCCGTTCTTTCTCCTCTCCCCTCCCAGTGTCCCTCCCACAATCTCCCAAAGGAGAGCTATGGTTTGTAAAATCCCAGTCCCAGTACCAGAAAGGAAGATGGAAGTGGGGATATATCAGAGTGACAACAGCTGAATAATCAGTGCACAAAACCTACAAGAACTATTGCCATTAATTTGAAGGTCTAATGTATGAATCAAGTAACAGCATAAAGGGATCCATGAGTTGGGTCCCTTGAACACAAGCTTCATGATATGATGTGAGTGAAATCTGGACTGTTGTCAATCGACAGGTAATGAGCAAGACTAAATCATATTCCTGGTCAATTATTTGTTATTCACAGACACAAAGCCAAATTCTTTGCAATATTCTCATTAGTAAGCAATCAATAATATTACCTGTATTTTCTCATGGCCAAAGAGATAAAATCAACCTAAATGTTTCACAGAATGCCTTAACAGGTTGAACCAATTGTGAATTAAATTATCCCCATGCTAATATTCAGCAGCATATTCCTCTATATGTAGACAAATATCTAATCAATTTGAATTGCATTATTCAGATGATTACATCATTGCATATTGTCCTGAGTGCAAGTGTCACCTTTGGCATCAGTGTGTCCCCAATGTCCTGCATGGTGCCGGACATGAAGTGGGCCCTAGGTATATTAATGGTATATAAAAAAGTCATTATTCTTTCAAATTGCATCTGGAGACAAATTTTAAATTTTCACTAACTAGAACACCAGGATAATATACAAAAATTCAACGACTTGGAAGTATTAAATTTATTTCAAAGTTTCTAGCTCTTATCCAAAGATATATTCATTGTAAGAAGCTGCCTTCACAAGACGAAGGCAAATTTTATTTAATGCCTAATTATACAATGTAAATTCAATATGTATGATTTAATGTTAACTTATAAAGCCTTGGTATTTTTAGTTTCCTGTGTTTTCATTAAGAGAAATAAAAGAATATACTGCAGGCTGATCTGGTTCTTTCCATCATTCAATGTTTCCTTAATTAAAATACATTTAAAAACATGTTATAAATCACAAGGCTCACTGTGGTCAGTTGCAGTACAACACACTCAACATCTAAAATACTCTTGAAAGCATCTATGTTAAATGTAGCACTGCAAATGAAACCGTATATATATGTATACATATTGCATAGATGTGCATATGTACATAATTCAAATAGTTTTAAAGCAATGTATTAAAATATTTTATAATTGCTCATATTTATGGACTTTTCGAAATAAAATTATGCAACTTCTTTATCATGTTTTATACTAGATATATTATTATATTATACATTAATTATGTTTTTACATTTCATATCAGTTATAATATATCTCTATACAAATATATTAGTCTATCTGATTTGTTAATATTGTAGCTGTGATGGTAAAGTTTATACGTCAACTTGATTTGTCCATAGATGCCTGGATTAAGCATTGTTTCTAGGTATATCTGTGAAAACATTTCTGAATGAGATTAGCATGTAAATTGGTAGACTCAGGAAAGTATACTGCCCTCCCAGTATGACTGGGCATCCTCCAGTCCACCGAAGGCCAGAAGAGAACAACGGGCAGGGGAAAGAGGAATTAATTCTTATTTTCATGCCTCACCACAGAACTGGAAAGTTTCATTTATCTTCTCTTGCTCTGCATCAGTTCCTCTGCTTCTTAGGCCTTTGGACTCAGACTGAATGACACCACTGGCTTTCCTGGGTCTCCAGTTTGCAGACAGCAGGTTGTGAGACTTCTCAGCCTTCACGATCAGGTGAGCCAATTCTTCACAATAAATCTCCATATATATTCTATTGGTTCTATTTCTCTGAAGAACCCTGACTAACACAGTAATCAATCAAGGACTAACATATTCTACCTATGGTATAATACATGGAGAATAGGAAAACAGATAAGAACACATTCATCCTCATGGAACTTTTTTTTTTTTAAGTAATTGACTTGTCAATCTCATCAGTAGGTTGCAAGTATCTTAGAATAATGGTAGTGTCAATAGTAATAACAAATATTTAAAGCAATAGCAGTAATAATAATACTTTAAATTTGCATAAGACTATAGATTTCTCAGAATGCTTCTACATTCATCCCTTGATTTCTTTTTTTTTTAACATTTTTTATTGATTTATAATCATTTTACAATGTTGTGTCAAATTCCAGTGTTCAGCACAATTTTTCAGTTATTCATGGACATATACACACTCATTGTCACATTTTTTTCTCTGTGAGTTATCATAACATTTTGTGTATATTTCCCTGTGCTATACAGTGTAGTCTATTCTACAATTTTGAAATCCTAGTCTACCCCTTCCCACCCTCCACCCCCCTGGTAACCACAAGTCTGTATTCTCTGTCTGTGAGTCTATTTCTGTCCTGTATTTATGCTTTGTTTTTGTTTGTTTGTTTGTTTTTGTTTTTTAGATTCCACATATGAGCGATCTCATATGGTATTTTTCTTTCTCTTTCTGGCTTACTTCACTTAGAATGACATTCTCCAGGAGCATCCATGTCGCTGCAAATGGCATTATGTTGTCTGTTTTTATGGCTGAGTAGTATTCCATTCTATAAATATACCACCTCTTCTTTATCCAGTCATCTGTTGATGGACATTTAGGCTGTTTCCATGTTTTGGCTATTGTAAATAGTGCTGCTATGAACATTGGGGTGCAGGTGTCATCCTGAAGTAGATTTCCTTCTGGATACAAGCCCAGGAGTGGGATTCCTGGGTCATATGGTAAGTCTATTCCTAGTCTTTTGAGGAATCTCCACACTGTTTTCCATAGTGGCTGAACCAAACTGCATTCCCAACAGCAGTGTAGCAGGGTTCCCCTTTCTCCATGGCCTCTCCAGCATTTGTCATTTGTGGATTTTTGAATGACGGCCATTCTGACTGGTGTGAGGTGATACCTCATTGTAGTTTTGATTTGCATTTCTCGGATAATTAGTGATATTGAGCATTTTTTCATGTGCTTTTTAATCATTTGTATGTCTTCCTTGGAGAATTGCTTGTTTAGGTCTTCTGCCCATTTTTGGGTTGGGTTGTTTATTTTTTTCTTATTGAGTCATGTGAGCTGCTTATATATTCTGGAGATCAAGCCTTTGTCGGTTTCACTTGCAAAAGTTTTCTCCCATTCCGTAGGTTTTCTTCTTGTTTTATTTCTGGTTTCCCTTGCTGTGCAGAAGCTTGTAAGTTTCATTAGGTCCCATTTGTTTATTCTTGCTTTTATTTCTTCTAGGAGAAAATTTTTTAAATGTATGTCAGATAAAGTTTTGCCTATGTTTTCCTCTAGGAGGTTTATTGTATCTTGTCTTATGTTTAAGTCTTTAATCCATTTTGAGTTGATTTTTGTATATGGTGTAAGAGAGTGTTCTAGCTTCATTGTTTTACATGCTGCTGTTCAGTTTTCCCAACACCATTTGCTGAAGAGACTGTCTTTATTCCAATGTATATTCTTGCCTCCTTTGTCAAAGATGAGTTGACCAAAAGTTTGTGGGTTCAGTTCTGGGCTCTCTATTCTGTTCCATTGGTCTATATGTCTGTTTTGGTACCAATACCATGCTGTCTTGATGACTGTAGCTCTATAGTATTGTCTGAAGTCTGGGAGAGTTATTCCTCCAGCCTCTTTCTTTCTCTTCAGTAATGCTTTGGCAATTCTAGGTCTTTGATGGTTCCATATGAATTTTATTATGATTTTTTCTAGTTCTGTGAAATATGTCCTGGGTAATTGGATAGAGATTGCATTAAATCTGTAGATTGCCTTGGGCAGTATGACCATTTTAACAATATTGATTCTTCCAATCCAAGAGCATGGAATATCTTTCCATTTTTTAAAGTCTTCTTTAATTTCCTTCATCAATGGTTTATAGTTTTCTGTGTATTATTCTTTCACCTCCTTGGTTAGATTTATTCCCAGATATTTTATTACTTTGGGTGCTATTTTAAAGGGGATTGTTTCTTTACTTTCTTCTTCTGTTGATTTATCGTTAGTGTAAAGACATGCAACTGATTTTTGAACGTTAATTTTGTAACCTGCTACCTTGCTGAATTCTTCAATCAGCTCTAGTAGCTTTTGTGTGGACCTTTTAGGGTTTTCTATATATAGTAACATGTCATCAGCATATAATGACACTTTCACCTCTTCTTTTCCAATTTGGATCCCTTTTATTTCTTTCTCTTGCCTGACTGCTGTGGCTAGGACTTCCAGGACTATGTTGAATAGGAGTGGTGATAGTGGGCATCCTTGTCTTGTCCCAGATTTTAGTGGGAAGCTTTTGAGTTTTTCACCGTTGAGTATTATGCTGGCTGTAGGTTTGTCATATATAGCTTTTATTATGTTGAGATATGTTCCCTCTATACCCACTTTGGTGAGAGTTTTTATCATAAATGGGTGTTGAATTTTATCAAATGCTTTTCCTGCATCGATTGTGATGATCATGTGGTTTTTGTCCTTTCTCTTGTTGATGTGATGTATTACACTGATTGATTTGCATATGTTGAACCAGCCTTGTGTCCCTGGGATGAACCCCACTTGGTCATGATGTATAATCTTTTTTATGTGTTGTTAGATTCTATTTGCTAAAATTTTGGTGAGGATTTTGGCGTCTATGTTCATCAGTGATATTGGTCTGTAATTCTCTTTTTTGATAGTGTCTTTGCCTGGCTTTAGTATCAGGCTGACGGTGGCTTCATGGAATGAGTTTGGGAGTATTCCCTCCTTCTCAATCTTCTGGAAGAGTTTGAGAAGGACTGGTATGAGTTCTTCTTTGTATGTTTGGTAGAATTCCCCGGTGAAGCCATCCAGTCCTGGACTTTTATTTGTAGGGAGGTTTTTAGTTGCTATTTCTATTTCCATTCTAGTGATCGGATTGTTCAAGTGTTCAGATTCTTCTTGATTCAGTCTTGGTGGACAGTATGTTTCCAGAAACTTGTCCATCTCCTTTAGGTTATCCAGTTTGGTTCCATATAGTTTTTCATAATATTCTCGCATGGTATTCTGTATTTCAATTTTGTTTGTGGTAATTTCTCAACTTTCCTTTCTTATTTTGCTAATTTGTGCTCTCTCTTTTTTCTTCTTTGTGAGTTTGGCCAGAGTTTTGTCGATTTTATTTACTTTTTCAAAAAAAACAGCTTTTGGTTTGGTTGACTTTTTCTATGGTCTTGTTAATCTCTATTGTATTTAATTCCTCTCTGATCTTTATTATTTCCTTCCTTCTGCTGCTTTTTGGGGCTTTTTGTTCTTCTTTTTCTAATTCATTCAGGTGGTGGGTTAAATTGTTTATTTGAGATTGTTCTTCTTTTTTGAGGAAGGCCTGTATAGCTCTAAACTTCCCTCTTAGCACTGCCTTTGCTGTGTCCCATAGGTTTTGAGTGGTTGTGCTTTCATTATCATTTGTCTCAAGGTATTTTTTAATTTCAGCTTTGATTTCCTCATTGATCCATTGTTTTTTCAATAACATATTGTTTAATCTCCATGCTTTCCTTTTCTTCTCCTTTGTTTCTCTGTTGTTGATTTCCAGTTTCATGGCATTGTGGTCAGTAAAGATGCTTGAGATAATTTCTATCTTCTTAAAATTGTTGAGGTTTATTTTGTGCCCAAGTACATGATCGATCCTGGAAAATGTTCCATGTGCACATGAAAAGAATGTATATCCTATTTTTTGGGGGTGTAATGCTCTGAAAATATCCACCAAATCTAGTTTTTCTATTGTAGTATTTAATTTCTCTGTTGCCTTGTTTATTTTCTGTCTGGAAGATCTGTCTAGTGATGTTAATGCAGTGTTAAAATCTCCAACTATGATTGTATTCCCATCAATATCCCCCTTTATCTCTGTTAGTAATTCTTGTATGTACTTAGGTGCTCCTATACTGGGTGCATATATATTAACGAGTGTAATATCCTCATCTTGTATCACTCCTTTAATCATTATAAAATGTCCTTCTTTATCTTTCTTTGTGGCCTTTGTTTTATAGTCTATTTTGTCTGAAATCAGTACTGCAACACCTGCTTTTTTGGCTTTTCCATTTGCATGGAATATCCTTTTCCATCCTATCACTCTCAATGTATACGTGTCCTTCTCCCTAAAGTGGGTCTCTTGTATGCAGCATATTGAAGGTTCTTGCTTTATTATCCAGTCTGCCACTCTGTGTCTTTTGACTGGAGCATTTAGTCCATTAACATTTACAGTAATTAATGATAGATGTGTGTTTATTGCCATTTTGAACTTATCTTTGCAGTTGAATTGGTACATCCTCTTTGTTCCTTTCTTCTTACTTTTGTGGTTTGGTAATTTTCCTTTGTATTTTCATGGATTTTATTTAATTTTTGTGACTCCTTTGTAAGTTTTTGGCTTGTGGTTACCCTTTTTTGTAAATCTATCAACCCATTACTATAACTGTTTTTATTAAACTGATAGTAACATGATCTCAAACCCATTCTACTGTTAACAAAATTTAAATAAGAAAGAAAAAAAATTCTATATTTCCCTGCCTCCCTCTCCCACTCTCAGTGATTTGTATGTCTTCTTTTATAATTTAATGTTTACTTTATTTGTAATTCATGAGTTATCCCCTTTCCAGTTGTGTGTTTCTCATTTCTGTAGCATCCTGCTGCTTTTCTATTTAGAATAGGCCTTTCAATATTTCTTTTAGCATGGATTTAGTGTTGCTAAACTCCTGCAGCTTTTTTTTTGTCTGTGAAACTCTTTATTTCTCCTTCTATCCTCAAGGATAGCCTTGCTGGATAAAGGATCCTAGGCTGCATCTTTTTTTCATTCAGGGCTTTGAATATATCTTGCCACTCCCTTCTGGCCTGTAGTGTTTGTGTAGAGAAATCAGCTGAGAGCCTTATGGGGGTTCCCTTGTAACTTACTCTTTGCTTTTCTCTTGCTGCCTTTAGAATCATTTCTTTATCCTTGACTCTGGCCATCTTGATTATGATATGTCTTGGTGTGGGTCTATTTGGGTTCTTCCTGTTTGGGACCCTCTGAGCTTCCTGTACTTGGATATCTGATTCCTTCTTTATGTTTGGGAAGTTTTCAGTCATGATTTCTTCAAAAACCTTTTCAATCCCCTTTGATCTTTCTTCTCCTTCTGGGACCCCATTATGCGAAGATTGGGACACTTTATATTATCCCATAGGTCCCTTATACTATTTTCATTATTTTTTATTTGCTTCTCTTGTAGTTCTTCTGAATGGGTGCTTTCTATTGCCCTGTCTTCTAGATCACTAATTCGTTCCTCTGCATTATCTAGTCAGCTTTGCACAGCTATTAGATCATTCCTCATCTCTGTCAATGAGTTTACCCATTCTACTTGGCTCTTCTTTATAGCTTCAATTTCATTTCTGACATATTTTATATCTCTAAACACTATCTCTTTTAATTCCTTCAGCAATTCGATCACTCATTTTTTGAAATCTTGATCTAGTAGGCTATCAATGTCTATTTCGTTGATCTTTCTTTCAGGGGATTTCTCTTGTTCTTTTAATTGGGAAAGGTTTTTCTGCTTCTTCATCTTGCTCATACCTCTTTGGCACTGTGGTTTATGGAGTATCAGTTGTTTATTTTGGTCCTTAAGGATTTTATCTATCTGATGCCTATTTAGGAATAGAACTTAGGAAAAAAAGAAAAATAAATAAGAGAGAGAGAAAGAATTTTAAAAGAAGGGAGAAAGAGGGTTTGAAAACAGTGTATAATGAATAATAGAAGAGTGAGTTGAAGCAGAGTATTAATCGGGTTGAGACGTCCTTTTAAAACCTTTACAAAAAAAGGGGGGGGGAGATGAATAGATGTATTTGAAACCTGTGTCTAATCAATAGCAGGACATCAAAACCCAAGAGAAATAGAAATGAATTAAGAAGTAAAGATTAAGAGAGTAATAGAAAATAGAACAGGTAAAAACAGATAAAAAAAAAAAGGGGGGGGGGTGTTTGTCGGTGTTCTCCTGGAGTCTGTGTGCTTTTAATGTGAAGTCTTTCTGTCTTCGTCCTGTTTTGGAAGCTCAGCTTGCTGTTTCCAGAGGCCCTCCGTTGGCGCCCTCTTCTGTGCTGCTCCCAGCACCTGTCGGCAAGCAGATCGCGCCTCCTCCTAACACTGGATCAGGTGCAGCTCTCTGCTGTGGGCGGGCCGGTCGCTGCCCTTCCGGATGCCGCAGTCAGATGTTGCAGACTGGCCAGGTAGGAGGGCGGGTCGTGCCCCCTCCCAGCACCTCGGTCAGGGGCTGTGTTCCTGCCCTAAAGGCGGGGGGGACCGCTCTCGCTCTACCTGCGCCGCCGCCAGTAGCTCTGCTGCTCTGTGCAGCTGCGCGCCCGGCCCTGGTCGGCGCTCCGCGGGTGGGCTCGGGGAAGACTGAGGGACAGCCCTGTCCCTGCTCCGAGCCAAAACCCAGCTCCTTGTTTGTCTTTGTGGAGCAAGTTCTCTGAGGGACCAGGATGGAAGGATCCTATCTGCCCCGGGCTGCAGGCCAGTCTCAGTCTGGCCTTTGAGGCTGCTAAGCCCTTCGGTGCGGATGCAGGTTTTGCCCCCGCCCCCGCCTGAGTGCTAAGCGCTGAGGATATGGCGGTTGTGCCTGAGACGAGCCTCTCTTCCCCCGAAAACTTTCCGCGGGTTTTCAGAGATGCGGGTATGCACCCTTCCCCGGAGAGCACATCAACCTTGCTGTTTTATGGAGGGCCCAGGTTGTTCTGCCCTGTGCACCCACAGCACGGCGCGCAGCCCTTTGCGTTCCCCAGAGGCTGCCTCCGTGCAGCCGCCCCCGTCCTCCGCCCGGCTTGGGCAGCCTGGCCCTGCCCGCCGCTGCCGGCCCGCGTCGCAGGCTGGGTGTCGGGGGGACGCTCTGTGCCAGTTTAGCTTAGTTCTGTCAGTCAAGGGCTGCTCTGTACAGATCCGAGCCTCGGAGGCTCCCCCTCCATCCCACTGGCCTCTCAGTTGGAGAGGGGAGACCTAGCGAGCGAGCGCCAGTCCTCCTTTGCCGCTCCCTCCCCGCGGGACCCGTCCCGCGCTGCTTTGCCTTTTGTTCTTTCTTTTTTCCTTTTCTCCTACCAGATTTTTGGTGTCTTTATCTTTTGAAGAGGGCGATGTTCTGTCGGAGCTCCGCAGGTGCTCTGGTTGGCTGAGTGGGCCTGTAGATGTGGGTCTTGGTGTATTTGTGGGAGAGGGTGACCTGCGAGCATCCTTCTACTCTGCCATCTTCTCCGTCTTCCATCCCTTGATTTCTTATTTTGATCTATGAATTAATGTTAAGATGTTGACAATGTGCGTATTATCTTCCCTTTACATATAACAAAAATGAAGTCAGTGTTAATTTATAAATAACATTATTCATATATTTTAACCTGTTGATGTACAATTTAACTCAAAAATTAAGTTTAAGGATTTTCTTCCACAATTATATTCTATGGTTTTTTCCCCATACTGTAATTATATATATATGTATATATATATAGTTTTGTAGAAATTGAAATAAAAATGTGGTTTACCATTTGCCAATGAGATGGTAAATTGAAGTTTCTAAGCATAAAAGCCAGTGTGCAACTTTGTTTACTCTTCTCCATTCCTTCAGGATCTAATTTATGTGTTTCCTTTTGTGAGTCCCTATTCCCAAAGCAGAAAGTATTGCTTTCTTGCCTATGCTACAGCAACAAAATTCTTAATTCTGCCTTAGAATGTATCCTACATAAACACTTTCCAGACCTTCTCAGAGATATGTGGAGTCATTTTATTTGGACGTGAAAGGAATAGAGTCTCTGAAGTCGTTTAAGAACGTGAAGATACCTCGGTTACACTTGTCTACATAAACTCATACATATTCGGAATCCAGGATGGCATTTGGGATACTGGCTATTCTTATGTGGGCCTCCCAAATGCCAAAAGAGAAAAAGCAAATGCCTTTATGGGTCTAGGCAAGCATGTGAAAACCTGATTGTAGGAAACTTCTGCAAAGCTTGGATGATGCTAACGGCAGGAACACCTGTAAGTCTAGCCACTGCTTCCTCTGTTTACACCCTCAGCTTCAACCTGAGTACGAGGAAATGCTGACCCCTAGTACATCTAAGAGAGCAGTCAAAAAGGCATGAAAGAAAGGCAGGTTGGGCAGAAGGAAAGCTGACTCACAACGCTGTTGTATGTCAGGCCATAGCGACCTACAAGGTGCTATGGAGCTGGGATGGCCCTTTACAATTCTCCCAAATTGAGACACAAGAATGAGGCCTTCATATCCTCACATCAGTCAGTTGATGGGGTTCAGGACATGGTACCATAAAATATGGCACCATGGCCTGTTGACTATCATAAGCCGAAGAAGTTTGAGCAAAGGCAGCAGCACGAAGTTCACTCTGATCTCCCAAAACTCTTGCCTGTCTTCCCTGAAAGCAGGAGACTGTCTTCCATGTGAAAGATACTCATCCTGTACCAGGAAGAAAGAAGACATTCTTATCGCCAGAGTCAGGGAATTTGAGGCCAAGAAGTCTGTAAAAACAAATCTTGTTAAACTAACTCCTATTTTTCCAGTTACTTCTTCACCAATTACTACCCTTTACCCAAACATCCCTCCTGTCAGTTGATCTCAAATGTATTTTTTTTTTTTTTTTTGCTAAATGATATAGAAGCTTCCTCCTCTGATCACTTATTCAGGTCTTTATTCTCTTGGGAAAGCTCCCATGTACACATAAAACTTTAATAAAATTTGTATGCTTGTCTCCTATTAATCTGTCTTTGGAGGTTTAATTTCTTGAGTCAGCTAGGGCCCAAAAAAGGGTCCAGGAAAATTCTTTTTTTTCTCCAACACAGTCTTTGACTACAGGCAGACCCCTGCAAGGAGATGTAACCTTGGGGAGACATTTCCCTGTGGTCAGGACAAGTCCCAGTGAGAAGCACAGGTGTGAACATCCAGCTGCAATTTTTAGCAGCAAGTGAAATTGGTGCGTTGGCCCTGAAGGGGGCATCCAGGCAGATCACCACAGTATCTTGACAATACTCTCTCAAAGGTTAAATGTTTCCCCTTAAAATTCCATTTATTTATAGGCACGTTATCCTTTTGTCACTATTATTAATGCAAATATGTCTTCCATTATATTTCCTAAAATATTTTCATAAAGGAATTTTTTTTTATTTTTCTCTAATAATTGCATAACAAACCATTTTACTGAATTACTTTTTAATTTCATTACCTTAGGTTCCACAGGTATATGATTATCTTCATATGCATATCAGGTCTACCATGACTTAAAACAGCAGTTTATTCCTGGAAAAACAAAATTAGGTCAATTATCATCGTCGGAACATTAAGTATAAATGACATTATTGGTTTACAATCTCTTCAGTCATTTTACAAACAAAGCAATCATGTGATAGTCAATGTAACTGATACTTTCATGCAAAAAGTACAAAAGAACAGTCCAGACAAAATAAATCAATATTAACAAAGCAACTGATGCGTGAAATTGCAACTACTCTACACTGACAAAGCTAGAGCAGGCTGAAAGAAGACCTCAATGCTATGGTGCCTACTCATACTAAAAAGATAACTGCCTGGCTGCTCCATTTTCTGTGTTCAGGTATTCTCAAGCCATGGGAAATCCAAATCAGCTCAACCATGCAAAGAGATGCTGCCCAGCAGGGAAGGGGATATGGAAATTAACTCCCTAAAATGTCAGACACTTGTAAGCCAAATGGGCATTTTTCAGGGAACAGCGGTTGGGATAATGTGTTTCATCTTTTCCAACTTTTATAACATGAGATATTTAGTCAGAGAATTGGTTGACACTTCAACAATGCTAAATAATAATAATAGTCATCACCTTGTCTTGTTTCTTATGGTAATGAGATGAGAGGTTCATGTGTTTCACTGCTAATTATGATGACAGAAGTTTTTCCCTTTCACTTTATTGTTTATTCATTCATGGTTATAAAGATGAAATGGGGATATATATAGTTATAGTTACAAAAATTATGTTAAGAGAGGATCTAATTTCTCATTCTGTTCCAAATTAATTGATGTGCTTAGAATTTTTTTTGTTTTTCCTCTGCTGGTTGCTACAGACACCATTATTTATTGTATCATTCCTTTTTTGTTTTGTTTTGTTTTTTTCCTGGTAATTTTTCTGAAGAACCCATGAAGTGGGTCTAATTCACTCAGGTCTGCATATTTGAACATACCTTCTGATTCTTTTCACCTTGAATGGGATTTTAACTGGAAATAAAATCTGTGCGACTTTTCTTTTCCTGAGACTTAAAACATTTGCTCAACTATGTTCTATTATTCATTGCTGCCCTGGAGAAATTGAAATCTACCCTAAGCTTTCTCTTTTTAGGTTTTCTCCATATGTGTGTATATTTTCTGGTCTGGAAGCTTGGATAATTTTTTATTGATAATCTCTTGTACTTTAAAAAAATCTATGTTTGTATGAATCTATTTGAATAATGTATCTCAGGAGTCAAGTTATCTCCCTTTAAACTATATATTCAAATCTTCCTTAATACAAATTATGTTTTCTTTAATGATAATTTTTCTTCTTCAGCATCTATTTTAAAATGTTATCTATTCTTTTCTCTTCTTCAAAATAGCAATGATGACAATGCAAGATCAACTTTTTCTTTCGTATTTTTTGTCTGCCTTCTAGTTTTCACTTCTCTTTCTTTTTAACCTCATTTTTTGTTCATTCTTTCTCTGTCACTGCAACATATTTCTGACTGGATTGTCATTGGAGTTCTTGCCTTTTCTTTCTTTTTTTCCATTAACTTATAACCATCATTTCTTGGATAATGTTTGTTTTCTTGCATTCATTTATTAAGCTCTACAAGCTCAAAGTTGATCTCTTACTGGCTTTGTAAAATTTCTTCTCTGAGCCATTGCAGATCCGCTCTGAGGTCTTTAGATACCATATTGCATTTAGGTTCTTAGATAGTATGTGCAACGGTTTTTCACCAAAGTCTTCACCTTTTTCAGTGTCTGACTGGTTTCGGATTAGTTCTATGAGAAAAAAAAAAAAGTGTTATCATGCTCCTTTTGTTCCTTTTAGCTAAATGGCACTTTTATGTAGTTTCCACAATAGTTCTTCTTCTTCTTTTTTTAATCACTATACATAATTAAATGGAAAAACTAGCTTTGAATCTTGGACCAATCATTTTCTAGAAAAATAGTGCTGGAGTAAAGCCAGAAGATAGGAAAGGGGTTTCAGGCACCTAGAGCAGGAGAATTGGTGTTCTATTCTCCTGTCTATTACACATTTATCATTGGCAATCTTACTTTTAGGTATTCCGTGGTGTAGGTGAGCAGGTATTAAACCTGGCTCACCAGCAACAGTCCACGGCACACTTATAAGAAATTTTGAGCATTTGTAGCATTTTTTCTTTTGTTCATCCTTAGATGACAGAGATAGACACCTGCCGATGTCTCGCACACATTTGTCCTCCCTCTTGCCTTGCATTATATCGTTTTGTGCAAAGATGGCATATCCGAGATTTTTCTTTTTTATCTTCAGTTCCCTCATTCCTTCTTCTCTGGGATATCAAACTAAGACCAGGAAGCAGATTTAATTTCACATCCAGACCACACACTCCAATTTGATTGTTTCATACATGGTACTTTTTTCCTTTCACGGAGTCCCATCTTCTTTTTGGAACACTGTACTTTGCCTGCCAAAGTAAAAAGAGAAGGAGAAAAATAGAGAAAGAGAGCCTTATTTAAATTTATATATATATATATACACACACACATACACACACATATATATAATATCAATATCAGAATGAATATCTTCCAGAAAAGAAATTAATCTTGAGAAGACTAAAGATTTGACTGCAGTTAGTAGGAACAAAAAGCATTATAGCAATCTAGAAATAGGTAATGGAACAGTGTTTTAGCTATTATTTTAAAATGTATTATCCTGATCCCAGATTTGGAACCAGAAATTTTCCAGCTTACCAGTTCAGTACATAAACTGAATTAAAGTAGTGCAAGCATTCATATTGAAAATGTTCTTACTGGATATATTCAAAATAAGACTTAATGGGGGAAAAATGTTCTTTCTAGCAGGCAAAGAATATGAGAGAAGGGCCATAATGTCTCTTAATAGATGAAGTGATTGATAACAAGAATAGTGGTGGGCAGGAAGGAGAAAACACAGATATTAAAGAAAGTTTTCAGAGGCTTTATTTACAAAGGCAAATATTTTAAAACGCATATGAATTTTAACCTAATAAGTTGATGTATTCTACATGTGTTTGGCATTATCAATATTATTGTTATAATTATTAGTGGCAGTAAAATTGTACTTTAAAGAGTAAAATAACAAATGAAGGGGGAACAAGGGATGGAATAATAGGAAGTCCAGAAGAATGTGGTGTCAGAAGATACAAAAACCTAATTCAGCATGTGGTCCACATCAACTTGCCATGATTCGAAACTTTGGTCTCAAAATACACAGTAGGGATGTGGGAGAAGCTGGCTATAGTTCCCGGAGGAGTAATCAGAGAAGAACACAGGGTCCCAAAACTGAAAAGATGGAATATTACAAAGGCTACTAATTCAAAGAATCATGCAGAGCAAACAATTATTTGAAACTCAGTGAATCAAAAAGGGGGTTAAGTCATAGGAAAATTACCAAAAACACAAATTCTTGGGGCAAAACAGCAGAAGAAACTCAAAGAAAATCTTACTTGAGGTTGTGAGGTCTAACATTCTGACTAAGGCTTCCAAAGTTTCTTACGTCAAATTGGATATAAGAAACAGGACCTGCGAAGAAAGTTTCTGAAGCGTGGCCTGCTCTGTCTGACCCTATAGATCTGCCCTTCTCCAGTATTCACCAGGAGCCTAGCCTGCAGCAGCACCCTCCTTGGCTCTCTGGGTTCTGCTTGGATTCTACATACGGAAGGGTCAAAAGAGAGTTGAAGGAAAGGATCAAATGTGGTCAGGGTTTCTATTCCTTTGGTCTCTTCCTGTGGCAATGGCCTTGGCTTCCTGCTTCCCTCTGGAGGATGTAGTCAGCTTCCACTAGAGGTTCTGCCGTCCCGGGCATGGTGACAGTGTCCCCCTGCCACTGGCCCCGGGGGGCTGCACTATGCCAGTTTTCCTACACACTTCTTATCCTTTTATAATTGGTCTCTTAATGTCACATTTCTCAGTTTGAATCTCAGTGTTCCATCTGCTTCCTGACAAGACCCTGAGAGGTTCAATGACTTTTTCAGGCATTATTACCCCAAAAGAGGAAGGCGTCTGTTCTTGTTTTGCCCAAAGGAGAATTCAAATGGGAGACTAAAGTGCTGTGTAGTGAAGATTTTAAAGATTTTACCAGCAAAGCAAAAGTACACCTCCAGGAGCGGGAAGCGGGCTGACCCAAGGGAGGATAGCAGGGGTCTCTGTTTGCCCCTGTCTTATACCCTTGCTTGTAGATGGTCTCTTGATTGATTGATGGCTCTTGTCCCTGGAGTGCTTAGCATGCCTGTCCCCTTTTTCACATGTCCTTACTCTTGATGGACCCAGGAAAACCCATGGTGGGGGGCTAAACCACAACGCTAATTATATTAGAGTGTCCAGTTAGGTCCTTGTTGCTACCACCCAGTCGAGGCTGTTGGGTCTTAACCGATTTCTTGCTGGCACTCATTTAGAGGAAGCAAAGCCCCTTATGCTGCAGGTGGGCATACTGCCATCTCCCAGACCATCCTCCCTCTCCTCCACCTTATCTTTCTGGTGCCCTCACTTATCTAACTACCTAACAGTGTCAACCTCCTAAGTACTTATCAGAAGTCATATTTATATGTGATACAGGAAAAGGCAAATGTGGGGCTTGAGGAAGGCCATGTCCCAGGTCTCAGTTGAGCCCCTGGGCTGTGTCCCACCAACTGAGGGCCCTTGGCTTCCCGCAGGAAAGAATTCAAGAGCAAGCCACAGTTGAGTAAAGGTAGGTTTATTAAGAGATATACATACTACATAGAGTACAGGCTGTTTCGGAAGGCAAGAGAAAGGTCACAAGGTGTGGGGGTTGGGTACTCAGGTTAAAGAAAAAGTAGGTACACACCCCATAGACAGAGTGTGGGCCATCTCCAAAGATGAGGGCATGAGAGAGGCAGCCACAAGGTGAGGAGTTGCCAGTTTTTATGGGCTCTGTAGCTTCACATGCCAACATGTGGGAGGACGATTCAAACTACCCTGGGGAAAGGGCTGGGATTCCCAGGAATTTGGCCACTGCCCACTCTTTGACCTTTTATGTTCAGCCTCCAAGCTGTCATGGTACCTGTGGGAGTGTCATTTACCATGTTAATATTACAATGAGCATATAATGAAATTCAAGGTCTACTAGAATTCAAATCTCCCACGATCTTGAGCCTCAAGGCCTACTGGGAGTTGAGTTTTCCATGGCTTTGATGTTAATTTCTCTGTCATTCCTTGAATGGCTGTGATCTACCCCTTTCCCTGCTGTCTTATAAGTAAACCAAAAAATTAAGTTATCCTTCTTTCCTTCCTTCCTTTTCCCCCATCCTCCCTCTCTCTCCTCCTTTCCTTCTTTTTCCTTCCGTCCTTTCTACACCATTCCCCTTCTATCTCCTCCCTCTCCCATCTTCCTTCCTCCTTTCTTCTCCCTTTTCTCTTCTTCTTTTTTTTTTTTTTTTTTTTAACTCAACAACATTTATAGAGTACCTACTGGAAGTTAGATATTGTTCCAAGGGATGGCAAGAGACTAGCAGCTAAAAGAAAGACCCTTGTTCTGGTGGGTGTTACATCTTAGTGGAGGAAGACAGAAAATAACTAAATAATTATGTAGTACATTAGGCAATGGCATCTACTTTGGAGAACAATAAGACAGGGAAAGAGGATCCCTCGGGGATGACTGGTGGGTTGTGCTATTTCAGAAATAAGTCAGAAAAAGCTGCTCTGAAAAATTCATATTTAAGTACTGAGTGAATCGCATAGAGCTAAGTGAGGAGCTTAGAAGCCATGCAGATGCCGGGAAGAAGAGCTCATAAGGCAAAGGGAAAAGCAAGAGAGAAACCCCTGAAGCTGACGTATGATTAAGTGATTTTCCTTGTTGTCTTTACAGCCAAGATAAATGAATTTCATACTAATCTGATGAAATGCAGAAATCAGAATTTTCTCAGTAAACAGAATAATAAAATAAAAATATTCAGTAAAATTTTTGCTGTTTTAGTTTCTAGAATATTTTTTACCTAACAATATTGATCTACATAAAACTACATAGAAAACACCATATATGGTGGTGTGGATTTATTTTCTACTTTAACCTTATTTAGTCTTTATTTTTCCCAGTTTAACCTTGTTTAAAATGTTCAACTTTTAAATATGTAGTTTCTTTACAGTCTTATTTTCAAAATCAATTTTAACATCATTAAACGTCAAGACAAGTAGTTTTAAAGTTTCTAATTTAATAATTTACATTTAGAAATTTCAACTACATAGTTACCTTTATATCTCACAATAATACTTTAGAACAGTCCCTTACTGCCCTAAATTATGTCAGTCCACTGAAAATTTGAGTATTCAAATAAGTGTCATAATTATTCCATGTTTAATTTATTTAGATTGATATATTTTATACAAAAAAAGAACATATACATAAGTCTGATGCAGCTTCCTAAAATTCAGTCAGATCAATTGCCTAGGGCACCTTTACTGAAAACATTTTCTATACATTCTTTGATAAAATTCTGGACTTCAGTTTTATTATGAAACCTATCAACTAAGAATATAAATATGTGAATTATATTTTACATTGAAATATAATTATGAAACATTATTAACATTATAAAACTTTTCAATGATAAGAACTTTTATTTGAATTAATTACCATAGCAGAATATGTGCTAAATGAATGCCAAATTTACTTCAAATCTGCCTGAGGTCAAATTGATACACAAGATCACCCTGAACATCTGAAGACTGGGTAGTTATCAGGACATTCCCAGCCATAGAGGGCTTTGCGAAATCAAGGACACTGCAATTCCATCAGAAATTGAAAAGCATAACTACCACATTTGCTGTGAAGAGGATGCTGGCACCAAAAGACATCTCTATCAGTCAGATGAGAACAACATATTATTATTCGTCCTGCTCCACACCCCCATCTATTTCAACTCAGAGGGGCCCAAACTGTTGCTGAAAGATCAGTCCCCATCCCTGATGAGCTGAATAACTCTGAGACAGGGTCTTAGGGCACAGAAGAAAAGGGACAGCTTTATTGCTTTGCAGGCAGAGGGGACTCACAGCAGGCTAGTGCCTTCAAAACTGTGCACCCACCTTGCGGATATGGTAAGGTGATTATATAGCTAAAGCTCAAACAATAAACACTCAACAGAATCATTTTCTCATCATAAGACTTCGAGTGGTATCATGATGCCTCCAGGAGACCAATTCTATAGAAGCTAATGGTTGTCGCTTTTTTGATCTTTTTATCTCATAAGCACCCAAGGTGTGGTCTTCTTGGCAGTTAGCCTACCTTGTAAGGTTATAGTTCTGTGACCTTGTCCTTGGAGATCAACCCAGAAACCAAGTATGATTATTGCTCTTGATTACTGGAATAAAGCAGAAAGAGTAAAATTAAAAGCTTTAGTTTTAACAATGGGCCCAGAGCTCTAACAACCAGTCAGGTCAGTTGATTGTTCTAAGGGCAAGCATAAGAATAAGCCATCTGTTAGCCCAAGTGCAGCCATTTTATTAATCCTCCTTCAAAACTAGCAGATGCAGAGTTGGATTGGAAGAGAAGAAAAGGAGGGAAAAAGAGACATCCTTTCCCAAACTCCAAGCCTTATGGCCTAAAGTGGAACTGAGTTGGAATTGGGAAGAGATTTTAACTCGAATTTAAAAAATAAAGTTTTAATATTAGAATAAAAAGATTATTTAATTATTAAAATGAAATTCTACTTGGGATTGACATGGGCTAGAAAAGCAATAAGACGTGCTCAGAATTTTATTTAAGGACTCAAAAGAAAAAAAAATTATATAGCGTGATTTTAAAAGGTCTTTGGAAAAATAGAAATATAATTGCTCACTTTAACTAAGTCCCACTTATTCAATATGGTTACAAATATAATGCCCAGGGTGTCACATGACAGAGCTGAGACCCTAGGGATCTTCTAGGTATGACAATGAAGGAAGATAGGGGATAATTAGAATAATAATAAATGTATATTGACAGCACATTATGTGAATTCCCAAATTTTGAATAGAAACAGTCTTCAATGTTGAAATGGAGCAGGACCCTGTGGGGCCCTCCCTGGTACAAATCCTTTCTGTGTCCCCATTGCTTGTTAGTCATAAATAGGCTTCATTCAGCCTTCTTGACCTTCCCTGAGCTTCAAAGGGCAGATTCAAACAGTTAATAGTCAGGGAAGGAAGAAAATGCAGAAACGACGAAGGAGCAGCCGAGAAACAACAGTGCCGCCCTGGGGGAGGGTCCTGGCTCCTCTTCAAGGGACAGACACAACAATATCCTTGAGTTCTTCTACAGGAACTAAGGCCCCCCACCCAAGTAGAATATGTAACTTCAGGCTGAGCACAAGATTCGTGGAACACAGCCCTGTTGCTGCATCACCAACCAAGAAGAAGAAAGTCACACACCCTACAGCACTCATCCCAAATTTTGCCTATAAACACTTCTCAAAAACCCCTGGGGATTTTGGGTTTTGTGAGTATGAGCCACCTCTTCTCCTTGGCCCTGCAATAAAATTTTCTCTCTTCCAAACTCCAAGGTTCTGGTTTGTTTGACCTCACTGTGCCTTGGCCACACAAACTTCTGTTTGGTGACATCTTCTGCTCTCAGAGATGTAATGAATTATCTCTGTAGGATGCTCTGCTCTCTTGTTTCCACTAATAGCCACCACACGCCTTATGATATTCTCCATACTGTACATGTATTTTCTAATTCACTTACTATCTCTTTATTTCTCCTTTCTATGACCTTTTCTTAAGACCCTTCATCTTACTATAAATGTGAGAAGGAGTCAGTTTCTTCTTTTCTTTCTTTAATTACTCGTAGTAATCTAGTAACCTCTTGGCTTTAACTCCATATACAATAGGCTGTCAGCCTGGGAAAGATGAGAGAAAGAGAGAGAGAGACAGAGTGTGATAATAGATGGACCAACCGACCTCTGAACTTTTTGATAACTTTATTATAGCTAATATTTCTTTTCCAGAGACTAAAGCCTAAGCATTGTTGAAACAGAGAGATCATTTATACTGCTAAATTAAAAGATGTTGAAGAATTTCTCACTCTCATTTATTTCATAGAAAAGTATTACTGATTACCTTCTCCATGCCAAATGGTGCAGTAGTTTGCTACAAGTATGCTGAATTAAACACATACGTTAGTGAATGGAGGGACTCTTAAATTAGGAAGCCCACCAAAGTGTGGGTTCTTGCCTCTGGCTGTGAAGGAATTCACACAGCAGAGGCAGGGGGACAAAGAGAACAGTCACTTTATTGTTCAGAAGGGAAAATGGAGGGAAAGTACTCAAGCAGGGAAAAGGGGAGAAAAATGCTCCAGCTAGGAAAAGGCACTCGATCAGCAGCCATCAACCAAGCTGGGAGGTAGAGACAGCTCTGGCCCTGGGTTGGGCCACGTGGGCTTTTATGGGAAGCTTCTGCCATCATGTCCTCCTTCCATGTGTGATGGAGACAATCAGTTTTTCTATGGGCTTTTCCAGTCCTTATATGGACTTTTCTGGTTGTTGTCTTGGCAACTGTCAACTGGTGGGTGTATCACTTGGCATGCTAATACATTACAATGAGTGAATAATAAGCCTCAAAGTCCTTTGAAAGTCAAATCCTCCACCATCACTAACTCAGTGGGTTCTAACCAGTTCTGGTTCCTTCTGTGCAGCTGCCTCCTGAGACTTAAATAAGGGGAATTGGTTTCTAGCTGAGGGTGGGACAAGGGTATGGCCCGGGGGGCAAGAGCCTTGGTAACAAAAACAGAACATCGCTTTTAACCAGAATAGCTGCAATCTGGTGCACCAAGCATCCCCCACCCCCCAAAAAATCTCCAAAGATTCTGTTCATCCATGAAAGTTTTAAAGGGATGAAGGAATAATCTCAGTCAATCATTGAGATAGGTAGTCAGAGTTGTTGCCATTCCCCAATGCCTGCAGGCTTGTTCTAATCAAATGCTTGAGTCCGCTCCTCTGTGACTCAGGGAGCCCTGGGAGACTTCAGCTTTTCTACAAACATGAGGCAGGGGTTTGGGGAGAGGGACCCAGAGGGTCCTGCTACTTTTCAGATAGAAAGACCCAAATAACCTCTGCAGAACAATTAAACACACACACACACACACACACGCACACGCACACGCACATGCACACACACAGTACCATACAGATAACAGCTATAATGAATGAAACATAACCGTGCTAAAAACAGGACACCCACAAGGCCCAGGAGAGTCCCCTCTGAGGAAGGATAGTTTCAGTTGAAACTTGAGGTATATGTAGGAGTTAGACAAATGAAAAGAAATAGGAGCATTCCAAGAGAATTTATAGTCTGTGCAAAATCACTTAGAGAAAAAGAACTAGGAGCTTTAGAAAAATTATGAGGAAATTATTATGGATGAGGCAAGTGTAGAAAGGGTGGAGGAACTGACACAAGATGATGGGTGATTAAAAAAAAAAAAAGAGTAAGAAAGGGCCAAATCATTAATGGTTGCATAGGTCAAGATAAAGATTCTGAAATTTATGCTAAGTGCAGTGGATGACAACCAGTGAAGTGTTTTAAACTGCTGAGTGAAATGATCAATCAATGCCACATTGACTGATTTTATCTTCATAATATCTCTCAAAGTGATTCTGTAATATCCATTTCTCTGGTCACTATTCCCACAGTTCTAATAAATCCACTAATCCCAGAACTTATTACTTCTCACCTGCACTATTATAGGAGACTTTTAAAAGACCTCTCAAATTTAGATTCTTGTTGAAGTTCAACTTTGATCATCTCAATTTCCTGTTCAGTGATTCTTCACCAGCTAAAGGATCCATTACCCTATTCCTTGACTTGACATTCAAAGCATTCCATTTTTGTATTCTCTCTTTTTTTTGCATCACAATTTAGCAATCCAAGTGAACTCTTCCACATTTTCCATACATACTTGCAACTATTATCCTCCCATTATTTTCCTCAAGTAGTCTCCTGTGCCCTTACATTCTTCTTCTTCTCTAGATGGTCTAATTCTCTTTATGCACAAAACTATAACCCTAATACTCTTTCTAGTGTCCACAGACTCTTCTTTGACCAACTCATGCCAGATGTTGTGTCCTTCCTTCTTGGGTTATAACAGCCAATCAATAAATAAGACAAATAAGTCTACAGTCATAGTATGGAAGATCCTCTGTTAGGCAGCTTTTATTTTTAAATAGAAAAAAATATGAGAGTTTTCTGACACTGAGAAATTTGACTTTTTACTGAAATGCAAGGTATATCACACAGTGTTGTAATTTGACAGCTCCTGTAGTAGAATTTTATACTATTAGTGTTAACTCTCAAACACAAACACCACTTTACAAAGGAGGTATGCCTAGCTTTGAAGAAGATAAAGTTTTTACACCAAAAAGGGTCAAGGGCATTCCTGAGAGGAGCACTTCTGGGATACAGACACCCTGATTGTGGAAGCTGGGTCTACTTCTTTATCTATTTAGTTCCCCAGTGTCCTGCCTTGCACAGAGTTAACAATAACCTCTTTTCCATCCACCCGCATCAACAGTAGGCACTGAAGACTGGAAAGCTCACAGAGACTTCCCTGCCATGAACTGTCATATATATCCTTAGGCAATTGTCACCATTGTGGTTCCAAACAAGGTTCATCATGGTCATCTTACAACCTCCACCTCACACCCTCCCCAAACAGACAAGTCCTATGGGGAAACACTTCCTCTGCCCCTGATATTTTCTTCCAAGACCAGGGCCACTCATTAGCATTGTAGTCCAGGCCCCTCTCTGTCACCTCCTTTACTCACAGCATTGGAGGAGTGAATTGATCAAAGTTGAGTTTGGGAAAAGAAGCCAGACAAGTATGACTCTGCCCTTTCATGTCCTCTATTTTTGGGGGAGCTCAGCCAAGCACAGAGAAGATTCATTCTTTTCTGTTTCTACATATCACGGGCAGACAAGTGATGATCCTACAGCAGCCCTAGACAGCTGCCGGTGAGTGGGTGAGAAAGTCTGTCCAATTCTGGAATTCTACATTAGGGAGACTGCTTATTTCCCCTTTTCTCCCTCCCTCCTTCCCTCCCTTCCTTCCTTTTTTGTCTTTTTTTCACTGACATAAGCAATATTTTCCAAAAGGCAAAAAACGGCTTGGTTTATGTTTTTAATGTGCCCTAACCCCTCACTGATACCCACAGTGATGTTTTCACTAAAATAAATTACCATCCTTGTTTGCCAAACTTGAGTCAGATAATACCCCCTAGCCCTAGCAGCAGCACGATCCAGACTCTTCCCTGATGACATGCTCTTGTAATCCCAAAATGCTTATGGCTGATCCATTATGGGTCATGACAATAGTGACAGTCAGTAAACATTTAGTGAATGTCTCTTGGCTGTTAGTCTATATTTGTGACAATTTTATAAAATCAATATTATTATAGATACTGTCTTATTGTGAGTATAAACAAAAGATGCCAGGAAATAATTCTTTTTTGATCCTACCTTATTAATTTTAATGCTTATGTTTAAACACTTAAATGAATGAATGAATATCAGTGCTTAGCTAAACACACTTAATCATGAACAATTTCACTAAATTGTATTTAATTCAAAGACTCAAGATATGTACATAATTTAATTTATCAGAATACGTACATTTTCATGTAAATGGTAATATTCTTTAAAAATTTTAAAGTCATTACAAAACAGTTAATACCAATTTCTACTGAGTTAGTCACACAGTGGCATCAACATTAAGTAGATTGTTTCTACTTCAGACTTAGAAATAATATGAGGATTTTCACATTTTTGAAGAAAAGTATTTGGTGAAAGTGTATTCCTTTTTATTCTTTTAGTAGTTAAGATAAATATGTTACCCTCAAAAAAGGAAAAGACCCCAGTCCTTGTCTTACCCAAAAGACATGATTACAGACGGGAGGTGGGGTGCGGGAGATGTTAAAGGATTTATTTAGGAGAAGGAAAGCACACCGCTGTGGATGGTTGGGCTGATCTGAGGGGGGAAGGCGGTGGCCTTTGCTCTGCCCTTCCTGTCATACCCTTCCTTAGAGGTGGTCTTTTGACTGATTGGTGGCTCTTGCTCCTGGAATGCCTAGTCATGTTTGTTTCCTTTTTGTATGTCCTTACGTATGATGCACACAGAAAAACCACTGGGGGGGCTAAGCCACAATGTTAATTATATTACAATGACCATTAGGTCATGTCCAGTTAAGTTTTTTTCACTACTGAGCAGTTGTGGCTGTTGGATTTTCACTGGTTTTTGTTTGTTTGTTTGTTTGTTTTTTGTGCTGGCACTCATTTAGAAGTAAAGTCCCTTAATGGGGGAGGCAGGCATACCACACTGCCATTTTTCAGACCATCCTCCCTCTCCTCAGCCTTATCTGCCTGGTGCCCCCACTTATCTAACTACCTAACAAATTTTTACACTAAGTGTTCCTCTTAAAAACAAGATTCCGACCTGTGTCATCCTGAGACAGAAATTCTAGAACTGTACCCTATCACATCTTCAACAAAATCAGTTCTGCTTAAACCTAAATCATTTTTAAGTTAAATTTTTTAAAAATCAAATTTCAATACATCTTGAAAACTCAAACCATGCAAAACTAAAGCTTGATGAATGTAACTGAAGTCTCATAAACAGTTCAATTTCTTTGATATAATAAAAATTAATCTTTTTATTTTTATTTTTTCTCTTTTAACTTTTCATAAATTTTCTACACATATACAATTACATGTAGATAACACATATGTACCTGGTATTATTTACTTAGCTGTATTTCCATGTTAACATTGAAGATATATTTTTACGAGGCCTATTTTTCAATGGGTCTTTGAAACCATTTTCTCTACTAGTAGAATGAAATGTTATATAGGCACTTTAGAAAACCATATACTTTCTTTCATTTTTTAAAAATACAATAATAATAAAAATAATGCAAATTTTAAAATAATAAAAATAATAATTTTTTTATTATTTTACAAATTATAAATTCTTGCTGAAGATTTAAAACACTTATCTAGAAAATCCCCCTAAAATATCAAATTTAACTTACAAAAATCTTCATTATACAATTTCAAGTTATAAAACAAAAGAATAAAATGTAAAGCATAAAAGAAAGAGGGAAACTAATTAGTCATTAATTTCACTGAAATGTAATACATTCTTACATTTAAAATCAAGATCAGTGACATTTGTGTTTGAAACACAAGGAAGCATAAATAAGTGGTTCTTTTTTATTCAGATGTGTAGACACTGCATATACAACTTCTTTTCTCCCAATGAGAAAATCATTAAGTTCAATTCTGATCACTCACGAGATGTGAGACAGGATTGGCAAGAAGGGAACACTGGGGAAGGTAGCATATGTTCTGTCTATATCATGAAGACCAGCTAAGCCAGTAAATGGGGCAAATTATATTTTCCAGTAGATTCAAGATCCCTCACAGTTTATCCAGGTTTAGAACTAGAAAAAAAATTCCAATTAGTCAGACTCATTTCAAATTAAATTTCTTTCCCCTGAGATTGTGGCATTTCTTCTTAATTTCTTATCACTTGAAGTTTAATTAGTGAACTAAAATTAGTTTTAAAACATTGAATAATATTTTTTCCTAGAAGTAAAATTCTTTTTGGAAATCTAGTGTCAGTGTAACATCCACATTAATTTTACCTGTTAATTTTCATTATTTCGGATGCCTTTTGTAGTTACAGAACAATTAAGTTCTATCTGGTAAATTGCTAGAAAGACTATGTTTCAAACTTAATAAACATGACTTACTAACAATAAGATAAAATGTGTCTATCACTTTTTTTTATTTTGGGGGGATTTTTTTTTGGCAATGCATGGCTTTTTGACATAGAAAGAATTAGATTAGATAAATATAATTAAAAAAAAAACAAATCTACCTAATCAAAAAAAAAAACATATTTACAACCTATAAGAGAATTGCAAAATGATTTTGTGGTTTTTATGTTATAGTTTTCCAGGAAAAAAACAAAAGGAAATCTGCTAGTTATTTTATGATTTACAAGGTCATCTTTGTTTTTTAAATAGTTATTCTAAGACCACATGATAAAATGGTTATTCTAAGACTACGTGATAAAAAACTAAGTGTATTTACTTTAAGGAAATAACACTAATTTTAAATCAAGAGAGATGGAAATATGTTTGAGATCACCTTGCAAAAACTGTCTAACCAACACCTTTCAAATAATTGTGCTGTACTTGAGTTCCTTCTCATAATTCATTATTTTCTCTGTAGGCCAGAGAGAGTAATATTGCAGTTTCCCACTAGTAGACATAGTTCCTTCAAAATTGTTTTTGTGTCTACTAAGATATTTCACTGAATATTAAGGATACTATTACTTGTATATACCTAAAACAACTGATATTTTAAAAACTCACAGTTGTATTTGAACCTTTTAAAAATAAACTTAAAATGAAAAAAAAAAGAAGTAATGTCAAATGCTCAGAAGTGAATAAGTAAGGTAATAAAGATTTGGTTCCAAAGACATAACAATAAAAATTTTCAGAGACTAAATATATAGAAATTCAGAAAACTTACTCTTAATCAAATGAAAATGAGGAAAAAAATGTTTCTTCTCATCCATTTATTTTCTCAAGGCCAGATAGCCTTGGGCATCAGCATATTTTTTATATTTCAGTAATTATAGTTCAGAACATGAAACAAAAAAGAAGAACTTACTTATTATATAATTGGAAGTGGGATTGATGGGGCAAGGAAATTCATCCATTTGTATGCAATTATAAAATACTAAACAAGGAGTATTTTTTCTCAGCTAGACAACTAACTCATTTCATTCTCTTATCAACCTTATAAATGAAGGCATAATAATAATAATAAATTATATAAATATTAATAAATTATATAAATTATAATAAATTAGCAGCAGCAGCAGCAGCATTACAATTATCTGTACCTTATAGGTGAAAAAACAAATGGATAATTTCTTGGATAATTTGAGGGTCACTCGGTACATCCCAGGACTGAAGCATGAATCCAGACTGTCTAGTTTTGTTGTCTATGGCCTTGATCGTCATATTACATTGCCTATGAAGTTTCAATTAAAAAGGTTGAGCAGTTTGGCAATAATCAATTTTAACTGAAATTTTTTTAAAGGAAATAACCCATTCTAACCAAATACTGAAAATAAGACTGTTTGACATTTAATATTTAAATATGTTATAAATCACATGTCAGAGACAAACAATAAATTGCTTTAAGGTTATTTATCATATCTGGGGACAATTTCCTTTTAATTTCTTTAACTTGGAAATATTTATTTTCAAATCAATATAAAATGTTTCATGTGTTATTTATAAAATATATCGTATTTTAGGTGAAATACATAGACACAAGAATGTGATTATAAACAAAGGGTTAAGAAAGAATCATGTGGTATGAATATATATTTGGATAGTCATATAATTTGAATATTTTGAAACATTTCAAGTTATACTGTCTGTCTTACGTTTGCTAAAGATTCTGAGGTCATATAAATTACACTTTTATCCTCTGTAACTGCAGCATCAAGCATCTGTGCATTTATTTAAGGTATCTAACTAGAACCATCAGACTTCCAGTTTTCCCTGGAATCTCTTGGTTATAGCACTGAAAGTCCCATGACCTGGGAACCTCTTATTCAGGAAAACCAAGATAGCTGGTTATCCTTTTTATTTGATAAAATTAGAAAATTGAATTCAGGAAAAAGAACTTAGAATCCAGTAGCATTCCCATAGAAATTAAATCAGTTACCTCTACATGAACACTCACTTTGACTTTAATATGTAGAAAGATTCTAATTGTACACATACTGCAACCATTGGTTTCATTCAATAATTGCTCATTACGAGTATATGACATATCAGACTCTATGTCAGGCTGTTGAGTATAAAAATAAATAGGTATGTTGAATCCTCTATTCAGGAAAGGAAATAGTTACTCAACTAGGTTGTTATGACACAAAACACAAGCCTTATATGCAATGTTATAGAAGTTCACAAAAAAAAGAGTAATGATGTTCAGAGTTACATTAAGGAGAACACAAAAAGAGTGAGTTCCTAGGTGACCAATACACATGAAATGGAATGTAGCCACTAAACATGTAACCAGATGGAGAAAATTGTACTTACTAAAGGGCAGTACAAACATGATAAGCCATTTTGACAATAGAAAGGGGAAAGTGAAAAGGATAATAAACCAGAGCAATATTTCGGGGTAATAAAAATATGAATATTCAATATTAATGTTTATCAAGTTCTTACTTTTTGCGAGAAACTGTATCATGTACTTCACCTGAAGAGCCCCAATTTATTTCCATAACACCATTCTGGGCCTATTTTATTTTATTATAAGAACCAGTGGAATCATTGAATCAAAGGATCTAATCTTTTAAGTTACATCCCATTGACTTTACATAGATACAGAATTTGAGAACAAGAATTATTTTAATCTTTCAATATGATATTAAATTTAAAATGCAGTTGTTAAGGATTCACATCAACCTACTCAGTAAATCAATTCATTTCAGTATTTAATTAGAAGACTTCTTATAAACTTATTTTTAGAGAGATCAAGCACTCAGAAATAATCTCTGCTGTGAAAAATCTTCATAGAGTCCCAGGCATGTATGTATGACATAGTTGTGCTGCAGTGCACAGCCCGTAACATGTGTGCCTGGAAGAAATAAGGTAGATATGAGGCAGCCCAACACTCAACCTAAAATCTCTTAAAATTAAGTATATGGACACACTGGGCCTGAGAGGGGAAAAGTGGCCACATCTTATCCACAAACTCAGTTTAAGTTTTCAGGAAGCATGCAGCATCATATTTTAAAAAAAATCTTAATTCTCATTTGGCTTACGCACCAAGAGAGATAAGAGGAATAAGTTTACAATTATTAATTAATTGAAACAAATTCACTGCCTAAGTTGTTTCATATTTATTGCTGATGCTTTAAATTTGAAAAGACTGTCGAGAGCAGTAGGCAAAGTCCTCTGGGTGTTGACTGCAAGCTGCAAATATTCCAGAGAGGAGAAGGAGGGTGAGAGGGAGGAAGGAAAAGAGGGAGAGGAGAGCGAGGGAGATGGATCACCTTAGAAACTTTATAGTAAGTCAAAGAACACGACAAAGAAGCATGTAAATAGGAAAACAGAGTCTACTCTTTCAAATGTAATTTGTTTTAATTACTTCTTCCCAAATTGATAAATTATCTTTTAAGAGTGAGTTCAATACAGTAACAGGAAAAACATTCTATGTGCTAGAAATTGCCATATCAATTTATTAATTTATATTACAGTTTAGTATTTATTCACATTTATTTCTTTAAAAATGATATGCTCTTTTAAAAAGCACAAACTGGAGAGCTAATCTGGTCCAGAGTGTGAAAGGACCTTTTCTCCTAAGATTGACGCTATCTAATTTGCCAACAGCACTGATGTCTAATGGTGATTATTGCCAAGTGCAGACAAAATGTTGTGAAAGTAAGCTTGAGGCACCATTTGCAGGCTAACTCCTATGAGGTAATAAAAAACACCTTTCTAGACAATGGCTACAGCATGACTCTAATGAGGATCTCACAAAGAAAATCTTCCAGACCCTTCTGCTAGAGGGAAAGGTTTTGAATTGACTAAGCTCAACCATATAGAAAATTATGACTGTAACTTCCCCTTTAAAGACAAATGATTAAACTGTTAAATGCAAATTAAATGATAATAATTGTGAAAGGGAAGATTTTAGCCCAAAGCCTAGTGGACACACAACACCAAGTTATAAACAAATTTATCATAAGATTTGGTTTAGATTTCTCCCTCACACACACACACACACACATACTAAATACACCCACAAATGCCTATACTCTGTAGATGCTAAAATACATTAAAAAACAAAACTGAACACTGCTAGGGAATTCACTATACTAACCCTCTGAAATATTCTATTGTATATAGTGTAAATAACATTTAAGAACCAATATTTCCCATGAAAATAATATCCTTTCTATAATAAGACTTTTCAACTCAAAGGTCTCTAGTCTCAGCTTAGAGTATCTCTTGATAGGAAAGTCCTGGAACTTCCTAATCCAAATTAAAATTTTTGACACTACTTATCATAACACCTTATGTAATTGTTTTTACACTTATTACAATAAAAAATTATTTTAAAACCTTAAAATGTATATTTTCCTTTCTTCGTCTAGATTATAATGTTCATAAGAGAGGAAGTTTTGACTATTATTTTTACTACTATATTTCCAAAATCTGTAGCAATCCTTGGAACATAACAGGAACTGTTTTAGTGAATGATTGAAACCATTATAACCACTTTTGTGTTTGTGTTGAGAGTGGGGCAGGGAATAGGAAAACGATATTATACACTTTAAAGAGTGATATATACACATACATAAGGATGTACATATATTATAATGTATACACATATAAATGTATATTATATATATATAAATTTTTTTCCAGAATTTGTTAAGACATTACAGTTTTTCTTTCAAGGAACATTGCATCCTCTTAGATTCTGTAAAAGATAAGTCCCATAAGTTCCATATAGTTAAAATAACAGTGTTTCAAACATAAATTTAGAAGATCAAAACATTTTGCAGTTATACATAATTTTATTACACCAAATACCATTCAAATAAAAAATATATGGTAAAAATCTGTAAGGTTGACACATACAGTTGGGCAAGCTGCACATTATACACCATGTAAAAGGGTGCCATTCACATCATTTACTCCAGGAATTAGGGAAGATGATCTATAAAAGCAAAAATAAAGAGCTTAGGGTTTGACATTTCAGTCATGTAACTTTGTTAACAATATAACTTCTAAAGGGAGATAATAAGTTCAAAGCACCAAGTGCAGTTTTTTCTGTCAACTCAATGTATATCTGTATGTGGTATGTGGTATAGAGTCAGTGTATACTTGTTATATATTAATTTTGCCTGTTTCTACCACTTTCAGTGCAGAGTAATAATTAGATATGATATGATTTAAAGTAGACAGTTAAAAAATACTAGACATTTAAAAAATACAACTCACACTGTATTTTTAAGAATGTAACTAGCAAAATGAATCTGTGATTTTATAACTATCATTGCTTAGGAAGAGATTAAGGTAGGTAAGGGGGAGGGGCCCATGAATTACAGTCATGTGTCCCCGTAAGTCTTTCAAAACTTCAATAACTGAATCATCACTATAACTGTTTGGTATCAATTATATAAATTACTAATAAAAACTCAAATTGTTAGCTTATTTTCAATAAAAGTTTAAAATGTTACTTCTATAAGATAACAATTGTTTAGTGTGCAAAGGCTGTGCAAGATACAGTGTAAATTGGTATTAGAATAAGATCTGAGTTATGTCTATTTATCCTCCACTCTCTCCTCTCACTCTTGAACTCATAATATATTAGTGATTAATCTTTTAAGTAGATAAATATTTAAACAGTATTATTGTTGACTGAAAAAAAATCTACCTACTATTTGTGTCTGTTGTGTTTATTGATGAATCTGAGACACTCAATAAATATTTTCTGAATGAATAAATGAATTCCATTAGATAGGTTTATAAGATCTAGATTGTTTAAAAGAAAAAAATACAATTATCTTTTAGAGTTGTAAAATTTCAAGCTTCAAATGAAAAAAAATTCACATAAACATAACGAAAACAATTAAAGAATTTTAAATTTAGATTTAATGGCTTGATGATGAAAGTGAACTTGGATCTGATCACATCCTCTACATCAGAGCCATTTAATCTGAAACATCAATTTAAAGCACAGCAACAACCTGGTTAAATTTATTCAATTGTTAGAGCAAACTGAAAGATTTCAATAGTCCTGAAAAATGAGGTGAAGTATAACATGGAATATATTGTAAAAGAGAGGGGAGTTATTTTGTAATATTTAATATTTAACTGCAATTGTCACAGCTATTGGGATCTTAGGGCCCTCATTAAATCTGCTTCCAAACAAATAATGAATATTCCAATGCTAGGACCAAAAAAGCAGCATCCTTGATGAGGTAATTCTCCATTATAAAAGTAGAGATATGTTCAGAAAATGAAAGTCATCCAGATTAACACAAATTCAAAACAGTTTACTATAAACACACATTTTGATTACATCTATTCACAAAATCTTTTCTAGCTTGGCAAATACAAGATAAATAAAAAAAGTTCACTTAGCTCTGCCAAACTAGAAGGACTCATGTGAATGAAAAAACAATCTTTAGAAAAGCACCAGTGACTTCATAACAAAAGATAGCATTGAGTGCAAATAATGTATTGGAATAAGGTGAAACAATATGAGCTATTTCGTATAGACACACTGGCTTTTCGTGCAAAATCTAGTTGTGATTGTGTCATCTGATCCTGGAAATACATAAAAAGTGTTAAGACACACTAAAACTGAAGCTGCTAAGCACTTTAATTGCATTAGGAGAGAGGCCACTGCATTCCACCACATTTGGATCAGATTTTTAAATAAATCAGCCAGTGACTACAATTACTGTTTCATACAGACAGTAGGACATCCATGAGAGTGACCAAGATGATTTTCTCCTATGTTACCCATCACATAATTTGTACAGAGTAGTTCATATAAGAATCCTATTATTAAGAACCGAGTATGTAAGGGAAAGTGTTTAATGTTGGAAACTAGAATACTGGTAAATTAGAGATGTCCTCAGAACTTCTCAGTTGGAAAGGGAAGCACACACAGTCAGGGAAGAAACTGATGCCAGGAATAGAGGTCTGGACAGTCTCACAGTTCATATGGCAGATTAAGACATGGGGATAGACCATTTTATGCAGAAAGGGGGTGTAGAGCAAAAAGCTGAAATCTCAAGGAGAGACCTGTTTACATAAAAGACAATGAGAAGAGCAGTAATCATGTGACCCGTGAGAAAGGAAGAGGAGTCTGCTGTCACGGAAACCTAAATTGGAGTTTACAAAAGAAGTCGGGAAATGGTATTGACAAACCTTAACCAAAGACCTGGTGCGTTACATAGGATCACAGAGGGAGTGTGGGCTGAGAGTGGGGATTCTTACCTCTGGGCCCTTGCAACTGCACTTGATGTGCTGATTTATGGTGAATTTCCAAAGTACTCAAATGAGGATAAAAGAAAGGTCTGGTAAAGCAAAGGAAAATGAGGAAGAGTGGATTGTGTGGACCCGCAGACTCTGCTTAGTTCCCTAGTGGACGTTCCTTTCTGTAAAGACCAGCTGGGGGTCACCAGGAGACACGTGCCCAATTCTGTACCTGCCTATGCAGCATTGAGACCTACAGAGATCATCTTCCCATGGGAAGACACGTGAGCCATCGGTGTTCCGTTATTTGATCCACTTGCTGTCACCCTTGAACCTAAATATTTTTTAAAATGTATTACCCTGTTTTCTTCCACATAGGAAAAGATTAAGATTGCTTTTCTTTTATGATGGGTGAGAAAAAAAATACCATTTTCTTAAGTACACTTTGTTCAATCATTCCAAGTAGAACAAAGATTTAAAAAGTACTCATGGGACTAGAAGTTCACTGGTTTCCTAAATGAAAGGCGATTTAGCTCATGGTTGAGAAATTATGAAACTAGACTGTAATGCTTTGGGGAATAAAATTGTGTTACTGAAAGTTACAACAGTTGTGGAGTTTTGGAAGAAATTAGGTACCATGGGAGGAAAAAATTAATGCATTCACTTAAACAACAAACAAAATTGAGGAATATAATTTATTACTGAGGATAGTGAATTAAGATGATAAGAGGAGGGAAAGAGAAGTCTAGACTGGGAGAGATTGAAATGAGAGACAGGAATACTACTAGAGAAAAATTCATATTTTCTGTGAATATGTGAAGTTACTCATCCCTAACTGTGTCTTCTGGGTTTTGCAGAATGCACATAGTTAGATCATACAGATAGCTGACAGCCACATGTTACTCATCTGTTGCTCCGTTCTAATGAATAAGCTTTTGTTATTAAACTCATATCCCCAAACAGCAATAATTCTGGTACTTAGTTCATTCTTTTTTTTTTTTTTTTGGTTAATGTCAGACAAAAGAAAAAAATTTCATTTTTGCTATTCTTCCAATATCTAGAACAACAAAGAAACGAGCCAGGTTAATCCTGAGTCCAACAAATAAAATGAGATCCCACTTCATATCCTAATTCGTTTTACTTTTAAAGGGATACTATTAACTTTCAACTTTGCTCCTTGCTTCACTTTAACAAAAATCTCTCCTCCTTCTCTCTCTCTCTCTATCTATATCTATATCTATATATCTTCTATCTATCTATCTATCTATCTATCTATCTATCTATCTATCTATCTATATATATCTCCTTATATAAATATATATATCTCCTGATATAACAAAGTACCACAAACTGGTGGCTTAAAACTAGATAAATTTATGATCTTTTAGTTGTGGAGGCTAGATTCCCAGCCTTGAGGTGTTAGCAGGGTCATGCTTCTTCCTAAACTTCTAGGTGAGGAGACTTCCTTGCCTCTTCCAGCTTTTTATAGTTTTAGGTGTCCCTTGGTTTATGGCAGCATCACTTCAACCTCTGCCTCCAGCTTCATAGGGCCATTTTCCCTTTTTGTCTGTGTATCTCTCTATCTTCACATGATCTTCTTCATCTCTATTTTCTCTTCTTATAAGACCACCAGTCATGTTGGACTAGGACTAAACCTAATTCCACATGATATCATCTTAACCTGATTATCTGCAAAGAGCTTATTTCCAAATAATGTCACATTCACAGGTACTGGGGGTTAGGACTTCAGCTTATCTTTTTTGGGAGACACAACTTAAACTATGACAACTTCCCACTACAAAAAGCCAAGACTTACAATTTTGTAATTTATATTATTCCCTCCTATTTCTGAAATATACCTAAACGACATTTTCCAGCTCTTCTGGAGTGAGGAGCAGGGCGACTGTGTGAGGCTTAGTTAGGTCAGTGGAATGACAGTCAAAGAGCTAAATAACAATCACAGCCCTGGCTGTGGAGAGTTTTGATGCCACACTCTGAATATGTGGTTTCCACACAATGGAATCTGCTTGGGTCCCTGAGCCACATTCAGAGGAGAGCTTCCACAAACTTCAACACTAGAATTTGCACACATAAGAAATAAACTTGTATCGTTAAGCCAGTGAGATGCAGAGAGACTAACTTAACCAACACACCCATATATGTTAAGTGAAGGTTCTACTCTCAAATGTTATTATTGAATTCTTTAATATAATGTCAAATACTAAAGGACAAACAAGCTATGTGTAAAAACCTCTTAATCGACAATGTAGTGTTTGTGTCATTTAACATAGCTCATTTTCTCTCAAGATGTAATATACACTATCAATCCCATTGGGCAATATTTTTTAGGGTGAAAAGACTTGTGGTTAATGATTATGTCCCAAATTATTTCCAATACATTATAAAAGTGACCTAATTTGCAGATTTCTCAAGATAAATGATACTTAAATATTGAAAAAACAGAAGCATTACAAGACAATATTTCTGGCAATGGTCAATTATCACTCCTCATCTTATTTGTTAGGAACTCCTATATATCTATGTGTCGAAGAAGCATGTTTAGAGGGGCATGTCTGTATTCACATGTCATTCATTTACACATGTACAGGATGCTTTAACAGACACTTTGGTGCCTATTATGTTTAATAATCTCTGTCTGGATTTAGGTGTAGCACAGTGAAACAAACAGGCAGGTTTCAGCTTGCACTGAGTTTACAGAACATGGGGGTGATGGGAAATAAAAAATGATGATACAGGTGTATAATTACTCACTGTCAAAGTGTTATGAATGAAAGGCAGAGGAAGATAGGAAAGCATGAGGTAAGGGAATGTAATCTAGCCTATGTCGAGCAGAGAATGTTTGCACAAGAAAGTGATAACTTTCACGGAGCATCTAATGCTGAGGAAGAATTAACCAAACCAAGAGGTGACTGGTGGAAATTGGTTTATGCAGAGGAAATAGGAAGTTGTAAAGGCCCTAAAAAGGTAGAATAAATTCCAGGAGTGTAGAGAGCTTATGAAAAAACATGTGAAATGATACCAAGGAAAATTCAGGACCAGAAGTGGCAGGAAGCTGCAGGCCATGTTAGAGATTTTATTCTATATATTTAAAGAAGTAAAAAAAATATTATCATACTTGCATTTTGAGGATATAATCCTGCCTGCACTTTAAGAGAGAAAAATTGATTCAATAAAATAATTTAGGAGCCAATTGTAATATTTCAGGTTAGAAATGTTTGTATCTTAGAAAAGGGCATTTGAAAATGGAGTGAAGTAAATTAATTTGACAAATATTTAGGATATGTAGCAGGTATACACTGTGATATAGATATTGCAAAAACATTTCACTACTTCCTATCCTGTGGATTGGTTTTCTTTAGAACACTGTTCCTGTTTATGGCGTATCTGTGCCTCTGCATACTTCTGCACGTGCATTGAGGTGAGCAAGAAATGACACGGATTAGGAATAAGAGAAAACTTGCCAATTAATGGTCATCCACTAAACCCCAGTGGCACCTCCAGATTATTCTGGAGATATTCAATCAATTCAAAGTTTGACTCCCAATCAGTGTTACTTCCCCTCTGTCAATATGTATTCTCTTCCTTTCTTCTCTCCAAAGTTGAGAGAAGTCTAGATCCACCTCTTTGACAGGGGAAATTTGTGTGTTTTGCTCTCTTCTCTATGACTTAAACAAGTTGTCCTTCACTCTACTTGGTCACTGGGACCACAAGACTCTACTTTGGGGTGAAGACAGTTCTATTATTAGAGAAATATAACACTGACTGTCAATAGTCCCGAATTATCCCAAATCTATCCAGGTGTTTTTCCTCCTTATCCTCCTAAAATTTGGATTGCAAATGGGAAGCCAGAATGCTCATTTCTATATTCCTAACATTTTCATTTCTCCACATCAATTACCCACCTCTCGCCCAACTCACACTCATCCTCAGTATCTCAATAATCTTTCTTATTTCTTGTGAGAAGTTTTCCTGTATCATGTCATGCATTTCCATGTCATACATCACCCCTGCAAAAGGCTTTATCTGAATAAAGGTTCTCCTTTTTTCCTCCAAGTATACTTTATTCTCTCCAAGCCTTATTCTGGGTGTGAAAATAAAATCTTTTGGTATTAGAAGGACTTATCTTATGTCTATAAAACCTGCATTTCCAGGTCAACATTTTTCCATACATAGAAACTAAATTCTAATTTGAAAGTCAAAGTTGAGCAAAGACCTATTTGCTTTTTATTATATCTGTCCCGACACTGTATGTAACGATTTAAAGCTGGAAAATGTGAAAGTCTACAATAGAGTCAGAGTTATTTGTAAATTAAAAAAAAACATGTTTTGTATCTTGGCATTCACGTCTTTTTTTCCTTTAATAATGTCATTATCTTTCTTCACGAAATGGTATCTTGGTACTTAGTGAGGTTTAGATATTGTCAAGTAAATTGGGAGGAAATCTGCGGTCAGTGCTTGAGTGCTAGTATACTTAACTGTACCCTTTCAACACCTTCTTGATCTGACCACTGGGTGTATTTAATCCATTATGTCTTCCTTTTTTTGTATCAAGCAGGCACTAATGATCTTCTCCTTTGCCAGTATATCTGAGCATGATATCTTGATGTTCTTACCTTGTTCTCAGCTTGTTTCTGACCCACTCTATTCTCAATACTTCAACTTTTTATACGCACACCCTTCTAGGAATTTTGGCATTAATGGGGAGGTTGTAAAGCTCCATGACTAAAGTGGAGAGAAAGTTCAGAGAAAGACATAAGGTGACATAGGAAATATTTTGCCAATCTGAATAAAAATCTAAAGCAATTCTGATAATAAGAACATTCTAAATGCACATTAAAGACTAAACACCTTTAGATGCTATTAAGTTATTACATAAAATATTACATATAATTGTAGATTTTCTCAGGTAAAGAAATTTGAAAAAGTTAAATCATATCAAATAAATCAATTTATGTGTCATTATCCTATATTAGATACATTTTGTAAAGCAAATGATTATCTTGGGTATATATGCATAGAAGAAATATTATTCTAAAGAAAAACCCAATTGTACCCAAGAGAGAAACATTGGGAAATTTCCTGGCTTATTGAAAATGCGCTACACACACACACACACACACACACACACCAATTTACACACACTAATTTTATTTTTTAATCTAACAATTTATAATCTGAATGTGATAAATGTTTTAATGTATTAACAACATACTGATCCTTCAAGCAAACTTTTATGTCGGAAAGCAGTATTTGAAATAAATAACTATAATACATGGCAATTATATTGTCATATCACATGCATTTGGCTTTCTAAAACATAGTGTCCTGAACAAGGTAAAGAAATAATCTGAACATGTCTAAGAACTATTTTTAGGGGTCAAATCTACCATTTTATTGCAATATTTCATACACAAGAGCTTTAGATATCTGAATATATATATATACATATATATATATAAACATAAAGATATAAAGGACATTGGGCAAGAAAATATTAATATTAGAGTGAAGAAAGAATACTCACAAGGGTGAACTTTGGCATCACGCAAAATGATATGCCAGTTGGTAACACTTGTTACGTTGTATAAATGTTAGTCCTTTGAGTTATGAATTACTACCTGAATTGATAGTTCTGAATCTTTGAAATTTATTATTGAGATTCTTGCTTTTTTTTTTTTTTATAGTCAAGTCAATACAGACTCCATGGGCCCATAAATCTTAATGTTACTTCTGAAGGAAGTTGTTTCTCTTCCCTACCTCCACCACCTAGCCTCTCCTCCTTCGTATAAACACGACTTAAGTCTTTTTATTCCTTCAGTAGAGTTAAGAGGAGGAAGCAAGTGAATCACATTGTAAACGACAGTTATGGGAGCACTAATGTTCAGAGAGAACAGTGGGTACCAACATCATGTAGCTTTCCCACTGCTAAAAAGAATCTTGGTAAAGTGGACCCCAACTGGGTAATTCCAGATGCCCATCTTCACTTAAAAACCGCTAGAAAAGGCAACAAAGCAATTAGTGGATCTATCTAATGAAAGGGAAAAAAATACTATCAGGTAAATCAACTTTCAAATGCCTATGTTAGTAAGATGATAAAAGCAAAAAGAGGATAAAAGACAATTTCTCAATTATACAAACCTTTGGTAAACATTTTGAAGACTAACTTGGCCCTAGCATAATTTATATGAAATTTAATAAAATGCAACCTATGAAAGTCGAAGTGTCTTAAAGCAGGGAGAGATATTTGTGACAAGTAGCTCACAAATACCACACATCTTCCTAAATCAAGGATTCTACCTACAGTTACATAAACAGGAGACTCTTTTGCTTCTGCTTGGATAACTCTAAAAACCATCATTCACTTAATAAAAAAGTATTTTAGTATTAGACAGTATTGCTGTTTAATACATTTTTGTTATTAATGACTCGAAGGGTGCACTCTTTAAACACTTCCACAAAAATGTGACTTCCTCTTTGGAGAAAAGCCAAAATGATACTGATTTTTCACATGACAGGCCTTCAGATATTTAGTGCAAGTGTGTGTTTGGGGGAGATGACATCAGGGCTTTCTCTTTTTCATCTGTTTTCTAAGGTCAATATTTCTGATGCCTTTAAAACCTTCCTTTCATGAAATAAATGATGATAGAAATCATGATCATAAATCTTAATATTATATATATACCTCTGAATTTTAGTTTATTTCTAGAATACAAAACTAATTTATTTTGACTATTTACACTCACAGTTATGTACTTTTGTCCATGATATTTAATAACTATAATATTAATAACTTACCATGAGTGGAAACCTTCACATTATGAGTTTAGTTTGACCCCATTTATTAAAGAACAGCTAGCAACCCTCTCACTTAAATCACAAAGTTAATAGGATCTATATCTCCTATCCTGAACAATTTTTGTCTCATTAGATCATAACTGTTTTAATGGTTGATGCATATCTAATTGATAGAAAAAAATTAAATGACATAAAAAAGGAAATAAATTACTAAATTATTATACCATTTAAATTCATTTTTCTTTCTAATTTCAGTTTTTATGTCTTAAACTTGCTCTCTCTATAGATATAGGTAATAGATACACAGATTTTATATAGAGAGATTATATATGTGTATACATATAGTGTAATAATAAAGTCCAAGCTTGGAAGTAAATGAGCAATGTATTGAATAAATAGTTGAGACTGAGTGCTCTGTCCACTTGTTGTCCAACCATGAATCAGAGGGAATGTATGTGTGTAGCCTTTCTCTCATGCCATAGAGAATAATAGAAAATTATCTATGTAGATGATATAGATACAGGTATAGATGTCTCTTGTGTCATAAGAAAGTGATAGAAAATTATGTGTATATGTCTCTGAAATGTATACCTTTGTATTTATGGATGCACATTTATTACTGTGCTCACAAAGTAGCATGAATGGGAAATAAACTGGAAATTCTCAAAAAAAAAGAAAAAGGAAAGAAACTAAGCTCACCATGACCAGAGAAAACCAGATCTTAGCACCTGTAGGAATGTATAGTTGCGGTGGGGGGAAGGCACTTCTGGCATCACCAAACATTTCAGAAAAATCAACACCACCTAAAAGAAAAAAATTCAACCAAAGAACAAAATTTTTAAGAAACAGGATGAGAAAAAATTAAAAACATCAGTAAATAAAAGTAATTAATGTCCAATTTTTTGAAAAATAAGAACTATACGGATTTAAAGTGTGAGCATCAGTATTTAAAATTTAATATGGTATGACTCTTAGTTGAGTACCAATTTGAACAAACAAACAAACAAAAATCTAGACATATGAGTTGATTGGGGAAATTTGAATATTCATTGAAAACTTGGTGATACTATGGAATTATTTTTTTTTTTGCTTGGTAATGATATTGTGTTCACTTCTTAAATAAAAGTCTTACTCCTTAGGTACACATAATATATTTGTACATGAAATAAAATATCTGGGATTTGTTTCAAAATAATCCACAAGAGAGTAGGTGGATGATGTGGAAAGAAGTGGAGGTGAAAAAAGATTTATGAATTGATCATGAAATTTAGGTGATGAGTGCATGAAAAGTTATTATACCATTCTATTTTGGGATATGCTTTAAATCAGCAGAAGAGCAGAGGATACTAAGGTAAACTAAATTTAATGAGTTAGAAAGACAGTTTGAGAAAATTAGAGTAATTTGGCAGGTTGTACCCTGAAAGATGAGCTGTGAATGAAACACCGTAATTTACAACTTGGTCTAATTGGTATTCTAAGAGAAGGAAATAAAATGTATGTGAAAAAAAATACAACACAAAGCTGAAGAAAAACTCAAAACTTCAGAGCAGTCTCAGAAAAATGTAAATGTAGAATGAATGCAAAAAAAAAAAAAAGCTTGGAAAAGCCCAGTTATTACATTGTGGAAGACTATTACATTACAGAGAGTAAATAAGAAATTCAAAAATGTTTTAAAGGAAATGAAATAGATTATCAGCTATGCAAGCAAAAATATATATGTGTGTGTAGAAATATATGAACTTGTTTTATCAACCATATTGCACATTAAAAGCAGAGTAACAAGAACCAAAGGGAACATTGTTTTAAAGCTGGACCACCATTAGTATAGGAAGGCAGCTAAATATCTTAAACCCAATGATGGTGGAAAAGACAATAAGAAGGTGAGGCTTGGGGAGAGGCAGAGTGTAGGGAAAAAAACAACAACAAAAACAAACAAAGAAAAAAAAAAAACCAAGGAGACTGAATGTTGCTGAGATTTTCTATCACTTGGGTTAACAGTTAATTGTGTCATCCATTTAATTATTTTTCTGCACCATTTATTGTTGCCCTAACATGCCAAACACATGCCTCTGAGCCTTTTCACTTGCTTTTTTTCTGCCCTGATGACTATTGCCCTGGTAACTGCAAGACTCCCTTTCTCCTCCTACCTCTTTATTTAAGCCTTTTCTCAAATGTCACTTTCTCAGAGAGAACTTCTCTAACCATATTATCTAAAATAATTGTTGCAGCCCCTTCAGCATTCTCTGGTTCTTCACTGCCTTCATTTCTCTATGTAATAATTAAATCCCCATGACATTATTTACTTATTTATTTGCTTGTTTATCTTTTCCCACTAGGATGTAAGTACCACTAAAGCATCCAGAACAGGGCTTGACACTAGTATGAAACAAGAAACATTATTAATTATTCAATGTCTTGGAAAGGAAAGAGCTGAGACCCCCCACCGATGTTTCTTGGGGAAATGATGGTTACTTGTTAAATGTGCAAAAGCAGAAAATCATACAGAAAAAAATACGTTATTTATGCCTTCTTTAAATGCTAAGGAAGGAATATGAACAAAAATGACATATGAAATTCAATAACAAATCCTTTCCTACTGGATTTAGCATTGCGTCTCTAAATAGAATTCTTACAAATGAAATTAACAAAATAAATTTGATTCTGTCTGTATTTTATCAAAGAAAATCTCATTTTCAAAAAGCCTACATCTTGTCTTTAACATACTCAGATGATATTTTTGCAATATGACTGCAAATTATGAATAACCAAAAAATATATATCCTTTATATATTGTGATCTTAAACAAATTCAGGAATTCAATAAAGTGGGTCTTTGGTGACAACCTGAGGCACTGAGTAAAATATTTATTGTGAGAAGGATTTTCTAAGTGCAAATAACTTCTTTGTAGGCTTATTTCTTTGCTATAAATTCCCCATTATTCAGTGATACATTCACATTGTTTTAACATAATATATTTGGAATACTTTCCATTACCCAATGGTTGCCATTTGCTTCCTGATGACAGACCTCAGAGATGGTACTTATCAATGGTAGACTGCCCCTAGTATGGGATAATGTCACATGAGACTTTGCCAGCAGGCCACTGCCTTTCCAGGGTGATTCTGTATGGCCAGGTCAAGTAAAGGTCAAGTAAATGGAGTACATGGCTGCTTCATTAAAAATTAGCAATATTTTAAATCATAAATGGAATTTTGAATGTTATTCATAATCACTCTCAAGACTTACTCTGAAAGCCACGATCAATGAATGAAAATTTTGATAACATAAATCTCATCACACTTCACCATGTCCAATGGTGATCCATGCAACAATGTGAAACTGCTATCAAAGACCTTCTTGTTGAAGCACATGTTCATCTTTTAAAGTCAACTTCAAAAAGTCATAATTTTTCTTTATATTTTATAGGTGTCAATACATTATTTTAATATTTAAACAGCAGTCACATTTTCTACCTAGAATGTCTAACTGTCATATTTTCTTATTAACTGAGATTTCCATAATTTACATATTAATGAACAGTACATTTATTTTAAAGCATTTCAATTTAGAGACAAGATGCAGAAAGACAGAGATCAATTTTTGTTGAACAACTTCTATAGGCTGGGCCCGATGATGAGAGATGTAATTTATTTTCCTCAAAACCTTTGAAAATGTTATAATCTCTGTTTTATGGATTAAGAAACAAAGTCTCTGAGAAGTTTTGAAAATATCTCAAGTTAACACAGTAAGCAGCAGAGCTGGAATTCAAATTCAAGTCTTATTGCACCAAGAGTAAGCCCTATCTGTATCATTGTAAGATTCTGGTAGATTTTAATAAAGCCCCCTCATTTAGTCAAGATTGGAAACTCATCAATATAATTCTCCTCTCAATGCATATCCTTACGTTTTTATTATTTCAGTTTCTTCTTTCTGGACTTTCTCCAATTCTATTATTTTTTCTTTATACTATTTTGAAAGAATCCCAAATCATGGATACCAGAGTTTTATAAAAATGTACATATTTTTGTTTTTGTTATGCACATTAAAAATGTTAAATTGATGTACAGAGTTTCTATATCTTTATGAATCTTTTTTTCTTTTAGCTAATATTGATGTAGATCCCTGTTGAAGAAATAGAGTAGATAATAGATAACAGTAAATGTTTTATTCAGTTGATTTCCAAGAATCCGTGGGTATTTACAATCATGTTTTATTCAGAGGTATGTAACTCTCTGAAGTTAAATCATAGGATAAAATTGACTCCAGTGTCAGAAAAATTGAAACTTTGCATTCAGGAAGTTCAAATTGCAGGTTAAATGCAGAATACCAGATGAGCCAGAAGACAAGAATACTGAGTTAATCGTTAGGGTGATTGGAGCTAGACTGGTGGAAAACTTAAACTGTGGAGGTGATCCAGATGCAATTTCTGGGATATATGTCAATTGACCACCTCCACTGATAATATAGATTAAAATCTCCAGTTTTACTTGGGATATGGTATTGTTGGTTATAAACCTTTTACCTTAATACCTGCAGTAAGGGATCAGTGTGGTATGGTACTTTCAAAAGATCTAGATCTTAATTCTGAAAATGCTTAAGACTAATAAAAAAATTTGTACAGGTTACATCATTGTTTTGACCTTTAGGTGAATAATCTAGAAAAGAATACTGCCTACCTCTCCCGTCTTTCAAAATTACTTCTTCCCACAGCATTCATTATGTCAAGCCCTTTCCTAACCTAGAGTATTTGCACATAACATTTCTTTTTCCTCTGTTTTTCCCCATGGTTTGCTGCTGCTCATCCATCAGGACTCAGCTTTGCTATCAGTCCACAGAGTCCTGCTTTCCTCTTGAGAGCCAGCATGACTTATAAAGTGAAATAACATATGGCAAAGCACTTAAAAAAAAAATACAAATCCAGCACTGTAATTTATGTCCATTTACTAAATACCAATTCTAATGCTAAATTCCTAAATTAAATTAAGGTAGCACCTCTGTCTGAAAGTAGGTATTAATACTACCTAGCTTATTTCCAGAATTCATTAATGAATGATCCTTGGCTAGATCATCGAGTCTTTCTGACAAAGAAGAAAATAATCCTGAATGATGTATTTCTTTCTTTGGACTCTTGCACTTTTCCAATCTAATCCCAGTAACCTTTTAAAAAAATCTTAAATGATACATTATTTCACTGCTCAAGACCCTTCACTAATTTTCCATCATAGGCACAATTGAAATAAGAACTCTATCCTGTGAGTTACAGAGTAACACCATCTCGGGCCTCTCCTGGCTACATGCTCACTAAAGGTAGCCTTTGTGTTCCTCCCGTGTCACATGTTTTTTGCTAAGTGGCTTTCAGGAGCCATTCTTTCTCTGGTTTGCTCTTTTGCCTGCCTTTATGTTGATTGTTTTCCTCTATTTTTTGCATTTTTATCTCTTTTGTCTCTGTCTCTTCATCCATGTGTGACACACACACACACACACCACACACACACACACACACATTTCTGTCTTTCAGATAAGGTGAACTTCATAGAGGACACTTCTGCAAGGACTCTATATAAAGTAGAGAACTCTCTGTGCAGTATCATCTGCTATCTCACCATGTTGATCACTTCACAACACTTACCAAAATGTTTGTGTTTGTTTTTGGTTAGTTTAGTTGTTTATAGCTTTTCTCCCCAAATAAAGCATAAGCACTGTGTGGACAATGGGAAGCCCACTTCCTGTTGCACATTATAGGCGCATAGCAAGCGCTCAATAAATATAAACTCCATGATTGAATAGATTCCAACAGTTTAATAACACCAAGTAAAATAATTGCTCATTTCTCCCTCACAGTCTAAATTATTACTAATAATTTAGCTATTTTAATATTTGGCAATCTTAGTCTAACTAACTGGCTGGTTAGTCAAATCGCTTATTTTGTTGAAGATCATGAGTAGATCTTTCCTTATTAATAAATTTATTTTTAAATTATAATTCTCCTGGACCTTTCTGAAATCATTGAAACTGTTTATCACCACCACCCTAAAATTCCCTTCTCCAGTGTCTATCCTTGGAATCCCCATTTTCAATAGGAACCGTAGTAGAGATTGTTTGTGTCAACAATGCCTCCCCAAATACCACATTTTCAGTAGCAATAATAAAACAACAACAATTAAAATACTGCAGCTCAGTGAAATTCAATGCTCCCTATGAACTGACTCCACTTAAAGTTTCAAAACTTTTTTTTTGATGTCTAGCAAATGTTCCTCACCACATAAACTCATCTAATCTCTCTCAAAAAGAAATACAAGTCCAATTACTTGTTTTTACTTTAATGTTGCTGATTATATTTTTCCTTATGACACGAATCCCTTTCAAACTCCATGTGTGTTCATGTGTGTGTAAATGTATATGTGTATATATATAGACACATATATATACACATATTGTGTGTTTGGATGGGATGCTATAAATTCACATGGCAATAAGTGCTTTATTCTGTGGCTTTATTGGAGAACAAAGCCCAAAGCAAAGGAGAAGAGGCTCTCGAATGAGTTACTGAAACACAATCAATCTTATGTTAAGGAAGTAGGCAACTTTCGGAGTTATGTTGCATAGGAAAATTAAAATTTACAATCCTCCATAACCTGTAAAATTTTCTCTTGTTACAAACAAATAGACTCCATCATGGCTGGTTAGAGTCTCCAGAACTGTGTGATTAGTAACTTGACTTCTCTATGCTTCATGTTTGCATATTTGGGAAACAGGCATGTAAAATAACTGTGAAGAATTATCTGCAAAAGCTGTAGATACGTTATAAGAATTAGAAAAATATTTAAAACATCTCATGTGGTGGGTTAGTCATAATTTAAAATCTTTCTTTGTGTGTGTTTGTTTTGTACCAAAGTAGGTCCCTATCCCCTCACTGCACAGGACTAAGTATACAGCCAGATCTCAATACTAATCAATTGATTTATTGAAATCTCCTGTGGTTTCAATTAGTTCTGCATGGCTAGACATTTTTGTGAGGGTCAGAAATCCATAGTCTGGGTTTTCAATGCTTATACAGAAGGATAGATTTGTAGCAGTAGATCAGAAATAATGAATGAATCTTCTGCTAAGCTTGTTCTATTGGATGGAAGTGTCAATCTTAAATTCCCCAAGCAGGAATCTAGAAACTCAGAGAAAACTTGAAGTCTATCCTGTGATACAAGTTCTATCTACTCATCTATTATATTCACATAAACAGCATTAATAAATGAAGAAGCAATATTTATTGATTGAAAGTTTGTTTCTTCAAAACAAATTAAAATTTTTTGATATAATATAGCTAACATTCCTCTGCCAAACCAGCAGTTTGACTAGCAAACATTCTTTCTACATTGAACTGAATTTTTACTACAAATAAAAGTACAATGATGTCTTCTAATGCATCATATCTGGTGGTTAATACACATAAATTCTATGTCTGTAGCTCAGTAAATATCTATGGACAGACAAGTTCCATAACTGGCAAAATGGCCTCTATTTTCCTCAGTAAACTTTATTGTTTCACTCACACTATTAAGAATTTACATAACACACCAGGATTTCTGTTAATTCCTCACACTCCAATGCCAATGATATTTTTTGTAATCTCTAAATTACTTTATTTATTCATTAACTTCTCACTATCTTTCCTAGTTACATGAGAAAGTAAAATTAATTTAAGTGATTTGTCAACTGAAGCAAGTATTTTTAGTATATTTCTCCTACTGGAAATGGTTTTAGAACATACTTTTTAAAAAGACATTTGTGAATACTGACTCTTCCTGTAATAAAATTACGTGAAGATGATTTTCAGTGTTTGTCATTCACTTGTGAAACCCTTAGGTTACCAAGAAAAGTAATGCTGTGATTAGTCAGGAATCATATATTGTGACTACTCAACTACACAGTAAGTCGTAGTTTTTACAAAATGTTTGCAAAAGTTGCGAGACGAACTATTGAAAGTTCTAGTTCCAAAATTCTGTCTACACCAAGATGAAGGTTTATGAAATTTGGAAATCATTTCAAACTAAATATAAATATCTACAATTACTTAAGCACCAGCAAAGTTCCAGCTGGTCAGCAGGTTTTATTTTATTTGATCCACACAAAAGTCTAAAGAAGTAGTCTCCCCTGCTTAACGTCTATTTTACAGATGAGGAAGCTGATACTCAAAGAAATTAAAAGCTTAGCCCAAAACCATACAGCTAATAAGTAACAGAGAAGGATTTGGTTCATGGTTTGATTTCAAAGCCTGTGAAGTTTCCAATCTGCAATATTGCTTCCTAATCAAAATGCAAAAGGAGAAATAAGGCACATAATACTTTGCAAGTGTTTTAATTTAAACATTCTCATACAAATCATATCTGGAAATATTTTATACACCTGCAATAAATTTCTAGCTAGATATTCTACTTTCTCAATTGATTACATACTTTGTGCTCCCATGGTATATTGCACATGTCTGTATAACACTATTAATATTACTATATTACTCATATTATTGGTCTATGCATACTCAGATTTGTATCCTCATTACTTACCACTGCTCTTGGCAATTTGACAGTGATCAATAAGCATTTATCAAATGAACAAAATATATGATAACAAAGCTTTCAACTTTTAATTAAATTTTATTTTCCTCCAGAATCCAAATTATAAACTCTTCAGGAATCATGCCTCAAAAGGATATGGTGCAAAATTTGACATGTGTTAGTACTAAGCCCTTAGGATAAACTTGATCATGTACATAGTAACATTGGGCAATGTGTGGTGGCTGGGATTCAAAAAATAAGGGAAAACGAATCTTTCCCTCAGAAAATAGCCCATCTTTTATTCTGCCAACATGCCTGAAATTTTGAAAACAATGACAGTTGTTTTAAAAAGAAATTTTTAACAGTAGATGCTCTTAAGATATATAGACTCATGCAGAAGCCCAATTGATAACAGGTAAAAAGCAAGATTGTCTTCATTCAAACTGGGGTGCACACCCCAGGCTGTGACTCCTTGCAGCGCCCCTAACATTTTTGGCAAGCCCTATAAAATGATAAACAACTTTGAGTATACCTTTGGTCAGATTTTAAAACCTCTGGGGAAAACACAGTTCTTTATAAAATTTTGATGAAATATAAATTATTGTATGTGGTTGAAATAGCTCATTAATATCTGGGCACAACTTAAATTATGTGAGCATCCTATGTCACTGAACAAGACCAGAAAAAAAAATTGAGGAATAAGTTCTCTTTGGGGAGCAAAAAAAGGACAAGACTTTGTCAAAGATAGATAGTCTAGAAAAAAGAAAAAAAAAATGGACTGTGAGCTCTGAAGAAAATCTATTCCCTAAAAATGCATGACTTTCCCACAATGCCTGGTGCACACTGATATCATCTCTTACCTGCTTTATTACCATAGCATTTGTTTGTTTGTTTGTTTTTGGCGGGGGGAGGTAATTCAGTTTACTTATTTATTTTTAGAGGTGGTACTGGGGATTGAACCCAGGACAGCGTGTGTGCTAAGCATTCACTCCACCACTTGAGCTATATCCCCCCGCTTGCTACAGCATTTTAATGTCTTCTTTTCCCTATCTTGCTTTCTTCTGTTTATTCTTAACATGACTGCCAGAGTTCTTAGAAAATAAAAGCCAGGGACAATCACACCAGTGCTCCGCACCCTCCAATGTCTTCCCATGTCATTCAGAATAAAAGCTAAGCTTCATGCACTGGCCTGTAAGATCCTCTAAGCAACCTGGTGCCTGCTGCCTCACCTCCCCTTTGTGACTGAGTTCCAGGTGATACAGCCCCTTAAATATTCCAAAATTGATCACGCCCAAAGGCCCTTGCTTTTCGAATCCCTCTCCTTGGGGTACCGCCCCATATGCAGGAACAGCAAGGGTTTTTACTTCCTTCTGGACACTGCTGACGTGCCACCTTATCAGTGAGGTTTGGCCATTCAGACTACTTAAATGTCAACCCTCTTCCCATCAAAATTTTCTATAATATTATCCTATAATGTTACCTCCATAGATGTCTTCATCTTCTGATATACTTATGTACTTGTTGAATTTTAATTTGTAGCCTTCACTTCAAAAATGTAAGCTCAATGATTTTGGGTTACCTTTTCTGTTTTTTTTAATTGGCACATCCCTCTCATTTGAGCAGGGCCTGGCACATAATAAGTGCTCAACCACAAGAACAAAATGTTTTTGAATAAATGAAGCAATGCATGAGCAGATGCAATTTTTGTTTTTAATGTAACCAAAAGTTATAAATTTAAATGTTAAGACTTTTGGAATAATTTTAATAGTTATAATGAAAAACATGTCTAAATATATTGTACATTGCATTGCCTCTTTCTTAAAATGAACATGCAGAATATATGCCGTATTTTTAAGTTTTAGAGTCCTTTAGAAACATGACTGAAATATTCCAGAAATAGTTTTTTATAATTCTATTTGCTCTTATAACAGATAACTCCAGACACAAAGTTTTATAATACTTTTCTTTAAATATATATATTTTTTGTTTCTCCTTCACTAGTGCCTTTCCTTCCCTATCCCCCAAATTGGCCATTATTATTCATTCAAAAGTAATGTAGATTAATTTCCTGGCACTGTGTTAGATACTATGAATTCAATATTAAGTAAGACATGTTCTCTGCCCTCTAGAACCATTCTAGTCTAGTAAAATAATCTCCAGCTTTCAAGAAATTATTTGCCAAAGGAGATATTATACAGGTATGCACATGTGCAAATAACATAATAGTATTAGAATGCTCACTTTTGAGAATGCTAGAAGTCTCTCTTATTAGAGCAGAGAAGATTTATAGATAATTATGAGCCTCTGAACTCTGAATCACACAATTCATGAAAGGATATTCAGAATACTAACCCATAATAAGTGTATCTTTAAAAAAATTATTCTTGTACATGATAGGAAGAAAAATATAGCTATGGAGAAGTGTCTGAGAGATAATAAAAGAAAATATTTTGGAAAGTAGAGTTTTAAATTTATTTTTCTTATATTAAGTCCTTTATAATGACTACCTAATAAGATTTTTATAAGGGCTAAATGAAACAGCTGTCTGGCATTTAGTGAGCTATCATAAAATTATTGTTCTCATCTTTCCCAGATCATTATTTGAGAAGAAAACACTGATAACATCTAAAAAATTCTATTATCTTTAACTATTGGAGAAAATATTCTATCTTTAATCTGAGAATCTACTTAGTATAAATAGTTTTAAAGAATCTAATATAATCTGCAAGTTCAGCTTTTGTTTTCCCGCTGTCATCTTCATTTATAATTTTGTCCTAGAAGTACACACTAAGATTTTAAGTAGACTAAACTCTTAGGAACTTTATATAGTGTTATGATTTTCAGATTTATCTGTCCTAATATTGTTCAGACTTTACAGCATGCCTGTATTTAATACATGTCATATTTTCCCTGTTCTATAAAAAAGTGAGACTTTCCATCTTTAATGATGGCTAATAACTAGCATAACATAAGAAGAGAGAGGTCCCTGTCATTGCAGGAGACAGGTTCTAGGACAAAGTGTTGCTTGGTTGGTTAGCATCCTACAAGGCTCTCAAGTTATGTTCTTTTGGACTGAGGACCAAAATGCATCTTGACTGGTAGTAAGAGTCATGAAAATATACTAAATACTTTGACAAGTGATATTCACATTTAAAATGAGAAGCCTATTTACTTGTAGTTAACAATGTCCAGAAGGAATCTAATTTCTCAGAATAAACTTCTTGAAGCTCTTTGAATGTATACTTTACTTGAAATAAAGTCACAGTACTACTTCTGAAACAGAGAATGTTGTTTGGCTGTTACAAGTTCACATGCTACTTCCACATGAACTTCTGGGAAAAGGAGCTTTTGTAAACTATCTGTAATTTATGTTAGATACCTTATCAGAATTGTGTTTAGGTGAATGAGACCTTAGCTTCTTAAGCCATGCTCTTTTTGACCCTAGATTTTCAGAAGACCTGGTAACAATGCAGATGAAAGAAAATATAAAATTTTGTCAGATGTGTTTTGAGATGGAAAGAAAGTGTAGAGATCTGACATGACTTTTTGTAATTTTTTATAATTTTCAACAGCACATGTCCAAAAGAGACATGTCATCCACAAAGCTGATTAACCACAAAGTTCATTCACAAAGTTCATTCAGGGTTGGCTTAAAAGAAAAGGGCACTTTCAGGTCTTCTAAGCAGGAAAAATATAATTGTAACAATTTTGAAACTAACATTTAAAATTTCTGCTATTTTATTCATGTTTACATGGGCATCATAAATGCTATAATTTCCAAATCTTTATTTTAGACACTAGAATCGTACTATTTTATTTTGATCTTAATGGTTAAAACTTCAGGGGACACACACATTACCTCACGATGATAATGGAAAATTTAAACACACCATGAAAAATAATGAAATTACTTTTTACTATGTAAATCTTAATACTTCTGAAAATATGAAGTTTTAGTTAAGCAGTTTCTCTTTAAAAGATTTCAGTGTTATACAAAATGGGTATAATGATATTCCCAAATGTTTTTTACAGTAGAAAACGTTTTTGAAAAATAATTCTATGTATTAAATATTTCTATATCTATGTTAAATATACCTATCTATAGCTATATATTTATATTTATATATTTTCAGAACAATTTCCATAAAAGAGGTAAGTGTTCCTTAATCATCATATTGACCTGAGCAGTAAGATTAACCAGCCAGGACCTAGTACAAAAGTCAAAAATAATGAATTTTCGCTTTGGACATTCTGCACACAATTTTGGAAAATAAAAAGATACCTAAATGAAATCCGGGTCATCATTACATGAATGCATTCTTTTAGTGCCATTTTGAATTCCTACATTCATGCAATCAACTTAGTAATTTACATATGAGAATTTCTCAAGTATATACATTTACTGCCTGATTCAAATCAAAAGGTCAAATAAACCAAAGAGGTAGAGCAGATTAAAATGGCCGCTGAGGATCAATTAACACCCACAAATGTTTAGTAAGCAGTCACTTAATTGCTATTTAACTAAACTATAAACACACTGTAATGAAGATTAATAGATTTTAAACAGGTTATGTTTATTTGTTTCAGGTAGGACCCCTTGATATTATACAGGAGCTCACTTAACTTTAGTGCTATACGTTATTATGTTTCATTCATTTTTTTGGAAAGAAAATGTCATTACAGAACTATTTTCATTTAATTTCCACCACTCATTTTAAATGATATTTTCTAGTAATGTACATAGATACGTTTCATTAAAATCAAACAAAGATAACAAAAACAAACAAAAATTCAGGAGACTTTAAGGCCTGAACTTTCAAATTGGATAATAATTACCTGTTCAAATGCTTTTGCTGAATATTATTATGTACAGGCAACTTACTAGACATTGTAGAGGGCTGTCAGAAAGTTTCAGGAGGATCAGAATTCACTTTTCCTGAGGTAAGCACACATCTAATTGAGTGTTTTTACAAAATAATTACTGAAAGAGATGTCTTCCACCAAGAAAATGCTTGGACCCAAATCCAATTTGGTTTATTGCTTAAATGTTTGAGCTGTGGGAACTTTCAGTAAGGCACATTTAACATCCATGTTGGATTTAATAACTATGTGAAGGAAGAGTTTTATATATGTGTATATTAGTAACTGAGCATCCTCTGAATTTATAAATCCTGATTAGTCTATTTTGTTAAGATTTTTGTCAGAGAACTATGGCAATAATATGAACACTCATTTCAAAGACCCTAATTGACAGAAATGACAGTTCAATTCAATTAAACAATAGGATTAGAAAAACTGAATTGATTTTAGTCTTTAAAACAAAGTATAATGTGATTTTTAGAATTCTTAAAAAGTAACCTTAATTATGTCTCTGTCCTCTTCCCTATAAGCTTGGGAATCTTAAATCTTAATTTAATTGACTCAGAAGTCAATTATAAATTATGACTGGCTAAACAATCATCCTTTTGTTAGCTCTTACAAAGTCAGTTGCAAAAAGTCTAGTTCTTCCATATTTTCTACTACTTGGCATTGGACCTAATATGCTGTAAGTGCTCAGTTAAACATTTTTTTTAGTTTGAATAGTAAATAAATAAATGAATGAATGCAATATTTCACAAGGAATATTTTTTTAAGTATTTTTCTAATATATGAAGGTAAGCCATGATAGCAAATTATTTTTTCTTTTACTTCCTCCCTGCCTTCCTCCCTGCCTTCCTCCCTGCCTTTCTTTCTTTCTTTCTTTCTTTCTTTCTTTCTTTCTTTCTTTCTTTCTTTCTTTTTTTCTTTCTCTCTTTCTCTCTTTCTCTCTTTCTTTCTTTTCTTTCTTTCCTTCCTTCCTTCGTTTCTTTCTTTCTTTCTTAATTTCTTTCTTCCTTCCTTTCTTTCTCTTTCTTTTCTCCTTCATTTTTCTTCCTTTCCTCCTTTTTTCTCTTACTACTTCATTTTTTCATTTCTTCACAATAATAAAACAAGAATGATAAAGTTAAAAAATATTAAAAAGCAATTATCTTCTTCAATCATTTCACCTTTAATATAATCTCAGGCATAATTTTTTTCTAAATTCTATATATTTTACTTGATAGTTTAGATGAATTTCATTTAAATACATCCCAGTAAGGGTGATTATTGTAAGCAGATTGATAAATATAGAAAAGTAGCTAATTTAAATAACAGGTTGAGTGTTTTAAGCATACCAAATATTACTACAAGACTAATAAATATATGTTACTCATCATCTGTTAAATATGCCTTAATATTTTAGTTCATGTTCCTTCATACTAAAATTCAATATACATTTCTTTTGAGTCATATAAATCACTGACCTTTCAATAGTTAACTTTTAAGCTGTATAATAATAATATTGGCATTGGAAACTGAAAAAGGAATAAAAAATGGAATTTCAAAATAACCACAAAGATGAATTTTAAATTACAGTTTTTAAATGGTTATAGGTTAAGGAAGAAACTATAGATATAGTGTTTGTGTTATTTTATATAATACTTATAATATATATATATATTTATATCAGATATTTTATATTATTTATATTAAGGTAAAAATTACATCAAATTAGAAAATCCACAAAGCATCAATTTCTATAAAAATCAGTTAATTATCTGTACTTCGTATTTCTATATTACCTCTGATGGAAAGTTCTCTCTGTCCTAATGCTATGTGTAATTTCATACACTGTTTTCTTCCCTAAGGGAAATACTTGATTCAGTTCTTGGATAAAAATGATCTGTCACTATTGTTTGCTTTAAAGGGCTTTTTGCTTTTTTTTTTTTTTAACACTGAATACTGAAAGTAAAAATCAAGGCACAGGGGATTGCAGTCCAGCTGTTGTGGCATAAATCAATATTTAAAATACACAATACTGATTTTTTTTTTCTCTGAAAGTAGAGATTTTGTGTGCTTAATTTCTTGTGTTATTAAAATGTCCAACTTTGTCTAGGAAAGACTTCAAATTTCGCTTTGGATTCTGTTTAAGTTTACTGTCCAGCAATGAGGTAACAGAAGAGTAACATAACTGCACTTTAACGTTTGATTCCTGTGCCTGTTGGGGGTTGCTGAATGTGTGAATTTCATGAATGATCCAGAACCATATTCCTTATTGACTTAGGGAAACTGCTACTTCTCTGACTCCATTTGCCTTTAGCAAAGGTGCCTGGGTTCTATTTTAATGGCTCATTAAAAGAAAAGATGAAAAATTTCTAAGTAGTCATAGAAAGTCATAGGTCTCATCATTCCAAATAAAAGGGAAATTCATCTTTCTTTATTCAAACAAGAGACTTTTTGCAGAATAGTAGTCTTTGGATATATTCATTTATTGCCTAAACTCTCCCATACATTTTATGTCATGATTTACGTACTAGAAGTTCATGCCTTGAAATTATCTTTTATCATTTTATTCCACTTCTTGGTTTACTCTGAGAACAGCTTTCATTCGAAGGCTATGCACCAAATGCACTGATTTTGCAAAATTCGTTCCCTGTGCTCAGATGCCCATCTTCAAATTTCTACCGTGTTCCTCTGGCCCCCAGGGTGAAGCACTGCTTGAGTGCATTAATGGCAGAATCACAATGTAATTGTCAGAATGGTGGCATCATCACACTTTGACGCCAGCATCCTCATTTCTTCCTTCTCACTACAGAGAAACTAAGGCTAAAGGTTAAAAGATGCGGTTTATTAAATAATTCAAGCCATTAACCTGCAACCTGCAAAGCAAAGGCAGCCTATTAAGTTTACGCTGCCATGATTCATGTTTGGTGTTTACTGATGCTAAAGCATATTGCCTGTTTGCTTTACTTTTATTGCTACGTAGTAATGTAGTGAGGAAGGAGAATGAAAAAAGGTGACAAGATCCACGCAAGGGGACAATAAGAGCAGCAGACTCACTTGCATAAAGAAGATTGAAGCCTTCCCTCCCTCCCTCCATCTCTCGGTATAGGCCCCAGTGCACATCTGCGTCACTTACGGGGGAGGAGGCGCTGAGGCAGAGAGAAAATTGTACTGTGAGGACCTTGACAGCTTCACCGGCGGGCTTTTCCTTTTGCCTCCCTATATTTTCTGGAATATTTATTTTTTTCTCCTTTACAAACTGACTAGATAAAACCGCCCCTCTTCGCTTCGCAGAAGGCATTTGACTTTCTCAGAGATAACAGCAAGCTCTCAGAGCATCCTCCTAGAGCCCAGGGACAGGGGCGCAGGTGCACCGAGAAGGCTGGGGGGTGCGCTTCTTGGCGACTTGGGGCTCTCTCTTTTTCTCTCTGCGCTCTCCAGGCACTGAACTCTAAGCTGCAAGGATAGGAGAGCCGACAGCTTCCCGACTGAGGCTCTGCCACGGGTGCATCCCAGGGAGGTGTATACAGCTACCGCCGCCTCCCGAGGTTGCTTCGGAGTGCGCAGACCTCCCTCCCTCCCTCGAGCATCTTCACCATCAGGGTCTCCTTCCCCGCGGTAACCACGGGCCCCTTGAGCGGGGATCGAGGATTTTCAGCCCACTACGTCCCGCTCCTGCCTCTGCCCCCGGCCCGTTGCTCTCCCAGCGCGCAGGTCCTGCGGACCTGACCGCCGCTGAGCCGCGCTGCTCTGCTGTGCGCGCTCCGGTCTTCGCCTGGCAGGTCGCGCAGCCGCCTCGCCCCGTCTGCTCCCGGGGTGCAGAGGGCACCTCCCGCCTCCTCCTCCAACCCCCACCCCCCCGGCTGCGCTGGCCTCTCCCACCCGCTGGCCCGTCCACTCCTGCGCCAGCTGAGGTCCCTCTGCCTTCCTTGCGTCAAACATGTCAGGCTCTGGGCGAAAAGATTTCGATGTGAAGCACATCCTGCGACTCCGCTGGAAACTCTTCAGCCACCCGTCTCCGTCCCCCGGCGGCCCGGCGGGGAGCAGCTGCCTGCAACAGGACAGCAGCGGCAGCTTCGAGCACTGGGGACCCAGCCAGAGCCGCCTGCTCAAAAGCCAAGAGAAGAGCAGCTTGAGCACTTTCTGGAAGAAGCCTTCCTCTTCTTGCTCCTCTTCTTCGTCTGCTTCCCCGTCCTCTTCCTCCTCTTCCTTCAACCCACTGAATGGCACACTGCTGCCAGTGGCCACAAGGCTGCAGCCAGGGGCATCCGGGCAGGGCACCCACCAGCCGGCGAGGACTCTCTTCTACGTGGAGTCCCTAGAAGAAGAGGAGGTACCAGGCGTGGACTTTTCTGGACCACACGAGAAAGGACTTGTCCTGCAAGAGCTCAAAGTGGAGCCGGCCAACTCGAGCCAGGCAACAGGTGAAGGATGTGGACACAGGTACAGTAAGTCCCCATAGGGTATCCAAGCATCTCCCAATTTCCACTCGTCCCCACCCCACCCTCGTGTGCTTTGATTACTAAGTTACTAAGTCTAAAAATTTTTGGGTTGACAATTTTGGTTCAGAGATACCAGCCTGGTTTTTATTACCCAAGTTGTAATCTCATTAAAAGTTTCCTCATTAATTTCTACTGGCTCATGGATATTGTTTTCCTTTTTGTAAGTTTTCAGAGGTGTAATCACAAATTGAACAGAGACGAATTTTGGTAAATCTCCAAGTGGCATGGTTCTCATATATCTGAGATTATAGTATTCTTCTGTCATCTTCTGTCATTAAATGACACATGTCAGTCTTCCAGTGTTCTGATGTGAGGTGAAACTTCCTTTATGGACAATTCAAATGCATTTCATACAGTGGCCTAGAAACTGACTTGGCAGGTTAAGTAGGATCCCTGTGGCTTGAATCTATATTCCAGGAGTAATGAGGTGAACAAAAGGAGACCACAGGACAACATTATCTTCTTTTTTCCCCAGGAAAGAGTGTTACTGTTCTCTATCCCAGCCCCCCAACTACTTGGTGTTGGTTCTCCTTTGCCTTGTTCAAAGTCTTAGAATTAAACTGTTGCTAAGGTCCTTTGCATTCATCTGTCCTGATTTCTTGGCTTGGTATGGAATTTTGCATCTTTGGTAAGCAAGCCAAAATTTATTTCTTGTTTATTTCTAATATCACACTTCTCTGTGTACATTTATTCTACTTTTAAGACATCGAAAATCTTCTCACACATTAACTCCTGAGTTTTACATTTTTAAAGAAAGGACTCATTCAGCACTAGATAATTACTACTTTGGGCATAGAGTGAGAATATGAAGAAATTTGCATTTTAATTCACATACTGGAATATAGGATTGAAGAAGAAATACAGGAGAAATATAGGAAAATGATAACGATTCTGTTAATAAAATGTGTCTTTCAATTAAAAATTAGAAACAAGCAATGTTTTAAACTTTTGGTTGGTTGAATCAGCTTCTTATAAAATTGATCAAGTCACGAAAGAGCACACACAAAAAAATAATACTACGTGTTCTTCAATTATGTTGACAAATTTGAAGCTAGGGATATAAAAATTATCTTTAAAATTTTTCAATTATATGAATTATATGGATTTGAATTTGAATTTTAAGAGCCTTGAACATAATCTAATAGATGAAGACATGTAATATGTAAGATTATTATTTTAAAGAGAGAGAAGTTTAATTGCAATCTTCAAGTATGAGAAAGTTTTTTCCATATATGGGAGACACAAATGTAACTTTATCTTTTATTCAATTAAGTAAGATATTTTAACAAAATGGTTATAACTGTGGGTGCCATTAATACTATGAAGTTATTTGATTTATGTATTCACTAGTTACCTATAGTTTTAGATCTATTTTTAAATAAAATATGTTGAACTTCACCCCCTTTAGTTGAGTAAATGTAAAACTTTTTTTTTTTTTTTTTTTGGTTTTGGTAAACTTAAAAACATTTAGCAATTTACCTTATGTATTTAGAAGAAAACCAGCTGGGTTAAATATTACTAATTACTACTTTATTGAAACTATTATTTTTGTGATTCAGTTCAGAAAAAAATAGATTTTTTTTCAGTTACATAATGTCTTCAAATAAGCTAAAAAATCTGATCCTCTGGGGATATTAATGTTTAATAATTTAAAAATCAAATTTGCTTTATAAAAATAGATTTTTAAGTAAATAAGGCATACTTGATATGAGTAATTTCAGAAGACTGTCATGTAAGTTGAAGAATTTAGAAGTACTCATGGAGTATTGACGTAAGAAATTATAACAAATTAAAACCTTAAACCAATAACTAATAGCTCAGTTAGGGTTAAAACACCCATCAGATTTAACCTCCAGTCCTCGCTTTTGAATATACATTAGTGTTTTTATTCACAAAGAATTGTAAATTAAAAGAATTCTGAAAATAAGCCAAGAATTACCCCAAATTATCTTTACTTTTGGAGTGGTTTCCTGTGAGGTCTTGCATGTATAAAATACTGAAAATCAGGTCTAATTTTATTTCAAAATTCTTTTTAATGCTTAATTCATTTAGATAAATTTGAATTTCTCACTGGATAAATCAGTCAGCACTGATGGTATTTCTCATAGATTTTCTTAAACATTCATAGATCATTGGTTCTGTGCTGATTGACTGGCACCATGCTACTTAACTTAGCAATAATATATAGTCACTGTCAATATATATTATTCTATTGTGTTCATTTCTCAGAAAGGACAGCACTTTAAATACCGAATGGAAAATAGCATGAAACATAATTAGTAATGGGGAATGACTTTTATTTCTATCATAACCTATGCAGGAAATCTGCAGTGTACATAATGACAATTGAACACGTAAACTGTGTAAACCTGCATGATCATTTTGATTACTTGGGTCATTATGCTATCACCATTCTGTGATGTGACATTTGATAGTTAGCATTTTGTTTTATCAGTTCTGACCACTCTGCTAAGTTAATCTTCACATATAGAAAAGAGGTGGTCCCTTTTCTCTTTCTTCATTTTCTTATCTTCCCCTTTGTTCATTTCGTCTCACACTAGCTAGGAGCATTGTTTTAGACAAGTGAAAATAACTCAGTTGGTTTAATTTGTTGTCCAAACAGCAGCTGGAGGATGCTCAGTGGAAAGCTGCTTATAACCTCCGAATTCTGGAAAGGTCAAATTACCATTGTGTTAAAACATAAAGGTAGCAGGAAGACTGGTAAACTGATTTATTGCTGAAACTCAGGATTTGTGGTATCCCACCCTACCAAACACATATAAACAAATCTCAGTATTCTTCTACCTTAGCTGTGGCACCATTAAGAATCCTAACTCTGACAGTCATAGGCTCCTGTCCTATGCTGTGAATCATTTTTTCCCTCTACTTGACTGTCTGAACTTAGTTGTTGAGAACATACCATTCCCTAGCCATTCGGTTCACTATATACTTCTGGTGTGCATATTTTTTGTCCAAAATTCTATATGTGATAAACTAAGAGACCAAAGAGAAATATTTATATTCTTGCAGTTTATAGTGATGTGAGTGGGAGAAAAGATGTCACGTTGAACTGCTTGCTTTTTCGGTTTTCTCAATTCTCACTGAGTGTAGTCATCTGATTCCATGGGTTCATAAACTGTATTTTAGAGTTGCATCTCAAAGCCTAGACCCCACCCCCGCCCCCACCTCTAGTCGTGCACCACCACCTCTCCACTTGACCTCTCTGATGGATCTCACAGTCACAGTATAAATACAACATGTACGGAACTGAGCTCACAGTCGCCCTTCTCTCTTGCTCAGTTTGCTTCTTCTCTATCTCACAGAATTTCTCTCCATGCATTAGGCTGCACAAGCCAGAAATTCAGGATCATATTTGCCAACATCTTCTTTCCCCTGATTTTCAGTGTTCCACTAAGTCTTGTCACTTTTACTTCAAAAGTGTCCTCCCCTGAGTCTGCCCCATGTCACATTATCTCCATTGTTGGCATCTAATTTTAAAATTCTATCCTTCAACTTAACTTCTGCAACTGCCATCTGCATCTTCTTTCCTCATTAATTTTGCCACCTGTAATCCTTTCTCCACACTAGTCAATGGAAATTATAAAATAAAAATCTGAACTATTTTGCCACATCCTGGCTCTCCTTTTATTTTTCAAAGCATGTCCACCACTGACAGTCCATCCCATGGACAGCTAGGTCCTGAAAGAGCTGACCCTTGTCTGCCACCTGACCCTTCGCTCACCTCCCCACCACCACTGCCGTCTTCCAGATGCAGTGTTCTTTGTGATCATTTTTCTCAACCTTTGGGCCTCACAAACTTGTTATGGACTAGTGGCTTTCCTTCCTCTTCCCCTCCTTTTCTGGGTTCATTCCTATTCATTACTGAGATGTCTTGAATAAAATTTCTGTATCTTTCCCGGAGAGGTATTCACTGATACCCATGGAAAATTATTTTTCTTAATTTTTGATTTATTTATATCCCCTCCTTTTATGTTCTTAGGGTAAGTACCCTCTGTCTTCAATGTCTTACTGTAACCGTATGTTAATACCCGTGTTGCTCTTTTTTTGTCTCTAGCTGTGATTGCCCAGTGGACAAGGTGTTTCTGTTTTGCTCATCATTTATCCCAATCACAGAGCATGTAGTTACTCAATAAAGACTGCTGAGTGAATAAATATTTGTCATAATCATAATGAGTGACATTGATTAAGAACTTGCTATTTGTTAGGTAGCATGCTGAATATTTATATTGTGCAATTTAATATTTAGAACAGCCCTATGATCCTGGTACAATTATAAATCCCTTCGTTAAGATGATTACATAATCATTTTATGATTATGAGAAGACTGAGATATAGACAGGTAATTAATTTACCCTGAATCACAGGATTGAAGGGAGTAGAGCTGAATTTTTAGTCCTTGCTATGTGACTCCTGACACCATATTCCAGGCCACCTGGCCAACTCTTCTTTCCTTCGGCTTAAACAAACAAACAGAACAGAAGAAAAGGGACTCCAGCTAAGATTATGCTGAAGCGGTTCTCTTGTTCCATTGGTGGGAATGATGCCTGTGTCTGAATGTTTAAATAGACTTTTTAAAATGATAGTGATGGACAACACCTGATAAGGCTCAGGCCAAGACGACTTAGCCTGAGTTAAAAAACAATTATTTCCTGAAGTCTGGTTCATTCAGTGCATTTTCCTTTCTAATTAAACAAAAATATAAGAAAATAACCTAGACAGAAAAAAACTCATTTAACTCTGGAGCCCAAAAGAGAGCTTTATGATAGAAAATCTGCTTCTGTAGGTCAGAACAATTAATACAGAGAAGTGTCTCAGAGAGAACACGCCATTAGAATCTCATGGAGATTGGTGGTATTTACTCAGAATGAAAAGAAATCAGCCCTGCTTCAGTGAAAAGGAAAAAAATAACTTTAAAAATGTCAAGGTACTATTTCTTCAAGATATTTAGTTCTCAAACTATACTTCTATGGAACACTAAAATAAAATAATGTTCATATTTTCCCCATGACCTCAATTCCATAGTGAAAAAGTATATGGGTTAATTTTACTCAGTTGTATACCTTCCTTGCTAATTTATCTTATGCTTGGGTGTTATACAGCCTACTAGTGTCTTAGCCAGAAGTACCAAAAATCAATGCTTTGTTTGGGGAAAGGGTTTTTTTTGTGTGTTTGTTTGTTTAGTTGGTTTTTATGTTTTACTTATTTTAGGATGGATTTATCAATATTCTGTGTTGTTTACAAAGAAGCTCACAATTTCCAAGTGCCCTCCCCTCTGAGCAAGTTTGCTTCAGGCAAACTAAGATGATCATAAAGGAAAAAGCAATGAGATCACTAGGTTGGATTTGCAGGTACCCGAAACTCCAGAGCTATCTGAGAGAAAGATGTGAATATAAATGCGAGATAAAATAAATACAACTCTTTAATTATAACAAACGATAAAAACCTCTTCACTAATTGAAGAACCATGTTTTGACTTTCATTGATAAATTTCTAATGAATATCTTATTAACTAAATCTTTAACCTCTTTAAGGTATTAGTTTAAATAATCTTAAGAATAATAAAGAAATCCTTACTATCCAATCAAAATCAACATTTGGTTACTATAGAATATAATATTGATCAGATATTTATTTTTGTTGGTTTATTTTTCTAAGTCTCAAAAAATAATTTGTGTATCTGGAGGATGATATACATCTAACAAAAACATGTTAAGTCAAATTTCATTGTTTTTGACCAAGAACTTGTAGAATTTACTGAAAACTGAGATCTGCAGGATATTTTAGAGTTATATCAAGTTCCTGAACATGAAAATGTATATTTTAAGCAGAGTCTCACAGTAATGAGACTTTATTGATTTTATTTTACCATTCAAAGTAACTGTAGGTATTTTTGTGGTACCCGTAAAAAAAATGCTCTGGAATGTACATATTAGATTAGACCAGATAATAATTAATTTATCTTTTTACATTTAAGATAAGATTATTCAAAACTGTGAAGAAAACATATGATATAGACATAGATAATCTGAGCAGAGTTAAATATTTGTAGATCTTGTAAAGTGTAGGTAGAAAACCTGTTGAACAATGTTGGTTTGTTGCTAACTACCTTTGCTGAGTTTTCTGGCCAGAGTTTGAAAAAAGATTGATCTAAATGTTTATGAAAGCATAACAAAGTTGAGCTTGACCAGAGAATATGTGTACTGTGATTTTAGGATCCCAACAAAAATCTGTTTTGAATGGTAAGCCGATGAGGCAGATCATTTTGGTTGAAGATCATGTACCAGAAATGGTGAAGAATCAATAACAGTAGAATGGAATTAGTCAATGTTAATCCTAAATTCAGCTTTTCCTATTCCTTAGGTGACCTTAGTCTAACTGATAACTGATTGTCATAGGAAATCTTTCAGTTTGATTTCCTGTCATACTTGTTTGTAACACTGGGTAGATTTTCTTGACCCCTTTTTTCTTAGTGATATTGATAGATGCCTCTTCATGCAAATCAGCATTTTCATGTTGGTTGAAATATGATGGGAAAACTTTAAAATGGGATCAGAAAATTGGGAGAGTTTATACTGCATGAGGGGAAAGAATGACACTATTTTATAGCTTTTCAAGAGGTGAATGCCAAAATCTCTTTGTATTGACAATAAAATAAATGGTTTTGTTTTGTTTATTTCTTTAGTAGATTTTAATTGTGCTAAAATGTCTAAGTTGCCTCTTCAGGTCAGTATTCAGAAATATCACAGTTTCAGAGAAAATGGAAAAATAGCTCTGGACAGAACAACTAGTTTTGAATTTATATGTTTAAATTTATGAATATAAAAACATCCTGACTTTCTAAGTCTGAGACTTAACTTTGAACTCTACTATTTTGAAAATAAATTTGGAGTAGTTTTTATCATTTGTAATAAAATTTAAGTATGATTTCTACTTTTCCAGTTACCTTACCTTTGAATGCTAGTATGTAATTTCAGTAGAGAAGTTGACACAAATGAGTACCTAGATATTTGCTACTTGGTGATCCATTGATGATATTTAAACATTTATTGGTGTAATTTTTTTCTCAAAAAGCATAACATTTATTATAATTATTTTATGATTCTGGTTTACAGTGGTTTTTATTAGAATAGTAATTTGTTATTAGCAATAGGAATATGCTTATATTAACTGCCTAGGTATAAGAAAATTTTAAAGAGCATTCAGGATTAAAATAATCCTAGGCCAAATAATCTAATAATTTTTTAAAAGTCGGGATATAGGAAGAGCTGAGATTTCTGCTTCTGGCTGAGTTAGAAAAACAAGGACTAGACTTACACTCTCACCTAAAATAACAACAAAGAATGAAATAAGGAAAGAAGTGGAAGATAAAATGAATGAGTAACGGGAAGGAAGGAAAGAAGAAAAAGAAAGAAATGAAAAGGAAAGAAAAAAGAGGACAGACTATATATGAAATAACATTTTCAAGACACTGGACATCAGACACTGAAGGAGGGTGATTCCTGAGATGTGCAAGACAAATGAACACTGATTGACCTAGCTCACTGTCTTCAGAGAGATTCCAGGCACTGACAGGGGAGAGGAAACTAAGCAGAATGTGAAAACCAGACTGGATTGAAGAGGTGTAGCTAAGGAAACTAAGGCAGTGAGACCTCAAAGGACTGAGTGCCTTAATAGAGAGCTGCATAAGGAGAAAGTTCCAGAAATCTGTGGAGGGGACCTTTGAGTACTGAACAGATCAGTATTCAGTAGAATAATGACAAGTACATATGTTTAAGAAAACTACCCAAGTTTTGGGAAAGAACCAGAATTAGGGGAAATAGTACCTGTTGTTAACAATCAGAATGGAAAATCTCATGATTCATGGGAGTAGGTAAAGTACTTGGAGAGGTGTTAACTCAGTAATGGGAAATAACTAGCCCTAGTGTAAGCACTGCCATGGTTCCATTTAACAAATCTTAACAGCAAAACTCAAAAGTATCAAAGGTTTCCAAGTAATGTAACAGTGCCCTAGAACAAAACTGAAGAATAATTCACATATTCAGAAATATTCAGTATCAAATAAGGCAAATTTTGCAGTGTCTGACATCAAATTTAATATAAATAGACAACAAAGAAGTGGAAAAATATGAGGAGACAATTCAACAAATTAAAACTGACCCAGAACTGTAGCAAAGTCATTAAAACCTTTTCATGATATTGAAAAACAATATTCCATTTGTTCAAATAGTTAACTAGGTCATAGTAGATGTAAAAAGATCTATGTCAAACCTCTAGAACAAAATAAATTACAATGCCTGAGATGCAAACTATACTGAATGAAATTAATGACAGAGCAGAAATAGTAGAAAAACATGGTGACCTTGAAAAGAGCAATGAAAAACAGCAATAAAACCAAAATGAAACAAGGCAGAAAGCTCCCATAATTTTAAGAGGCTTAATGAATATATATTTGGAATTCCTAAAGGAGTGCAAAAACTGAAGGAGTCAAAAAAGTATTTGAAGAAATAGTGGCAGAAATGTTTCAAATTTTATGAAAACTAAAACCCCATAGATTCAACAATCTTAATAAATTCTAAGCACAAGAAACATGAAGGGAACTACCATAAGGCACATTTTAATCAAATTCTCAAAACCAATAATAAGTAGTAAGATATTAAAGCTTCCAGAGAAAGCACATGTTATGTAGAGAAGGATAAAAAATAAGAATGATGGACCAGTTTTTATTGGAAATGATGCAAGGGATCAAGTGATAGGTGGAACAACATCTTTTGAGTACTGTAAGGAAAAAAAAAAGTCCACCTGAAATTCTATATATACCCAAAATATTTTTCAAAATGAGAGTGAAGTAATTTTTTCTCCAGACATAGAATAGTTGCAACAGTTCATCAGCAGGAGACAAATATCAATGAAAACCCTTTAGGCACAAGGAAAATGACACCAGTTGGCACAAAGGAATGAAAACTACCAGAATGGTAAATACATGGGTAAACATTAAAGTTCTTCTTTATTGTTTAAATCTGGAACATTTGAATGATAAATGATGGTTAAATAAGCAAAAAAACACTATAATACGAGGCTTTTACAATATGTGTAAGATAAATGTATGACTACAGTAGCATTAAGACTGGGAGGGTAGAAATGCCAAGTATAGTATTGCAAGTTTCTTACATTAAATGTGAAGTGGTATATCATGTGAAGTGTAATATAAATCCTAAAGGAACCACTAAAGTAACAGAACAATGATAAGTAGCTAGTAATCCAACAAAGGTAGAATACTCTCATAAAAATTATTCAGCTAATCTACAAAATAAAAGAAAATGGGAGCAAAGATGGGGCAAATAGAAAATGCACAGAGCAATTATAGTCTGAAACCTTACTGTATCAATAATTACATTAAAAGTAACAGTTCTATACATCCATAATGAAAAGGCAGAGATTATTAAATTGTATAAAAAGCCAGGCCCAAGTATATTCTGCTTACAAAGAATACACTTTAAATATGAACACAAATATTAGTTAAAAAGAAAAAGATGGAAAATACATAGCATGGTAATAGTAATCCAAAGAAAGCTGAATGGCTCTATCAGTATCAGACAAAGTATCTCAGAGAAAAGAATATTAACCTGATAATCTATGAAAAACCTAGAGCCAACATCATAATGTTGAAAGACTAAATGTGCTTCTTCCAAGATCTGGAACAAAATGAGAATGTCTTTTCTTACCGCTTTTACTCAAAATTGTATTGGAGATGCTAGTCAGTTCAACAAAGAAATAAAAGGAAATAAAAAGCATCTATGTTGGAAAGGAAAACTTAAACTAGTTTTATTTGCATATAAATTGATCATCCATGTAGAAATAAATAAACAATGTAGTTTTTATTTGTAGATATAATTAGAAAAAATTATGAAATTTACAAAAAAGAGCTTTCAAGGTACAGGATACAGATCAATATACAAAAGTTAATTGTATTTCTATATACTATCAAGAAAGAAAGAAATTTTCAAAAATAACGTATTTCATAGTAATATCGATAAAGTGTGAAATACTCAATGTATATGACAAAAGATGTGAAAGACCCATGCTCCAAACGACAAAACCAGGCAGATAGAAATTAAAGACCTAAGTAATGGAAAGATATGTCATGTTCATGAATCAGACGACTTACTGTTAGTAAGATGTCATTTCCCCTCAGTTGATCTGTAAATGTTACACATCCCCCAAGAAAATCTCTGCATGTTTTTTTTTCTTTTTGTACAAATTGACAGGCTCATTCTAAAATCCATTAAAAAATTCAAAGGAATTAGAAAAAAATAAAAACTTGGAAAAAAATGAAATTTGAGGGCCAACACTTACTGATTTCAGACTTGTTCTGAAGCTACTTTATTAAACTAGTATTGTACCAGGGTTACAATACATAAAGAGATTAATGAGAAGCAGATAAGATATTGATATGGTATCTATATAACATACTTTATGCCATAAAAAATAAACAGCTGTTCATTGAATACTTCTAAATGAATGGAAAAAAATGTTATGATGAGCCAAAGAAACTCAACTACGTGGCATATTTCTTCTAAATATTTACTTACTGTAAGTCAGATAATCTTATCCATTGTGTTGATTATTCATATTTTGAATAGAAATTTGATTCTAACATGCCTTGATTCATACAGTGGAGTCAAACACCTCTCGAGTTTGACATATGCTTTAAGGAGTCATCCATTGATAGTTACCTTGCAGAACTTGATAATGAAATAGTCACACTAAGATTTTGCTGCCATCTTGGCAGCAGATGAGAAAGAGGAGAAAGGTGAATAGTTTTATAGCAAATATCTCTGCAAAGAAACCTCAGAAGTTCTTGCTGTGTGACCACAAGGACTTTTCTCTTGAGGTAGTGGGTACCAGCTCCATTGCCAATACTAGGGGAGCAGCAATACCACTCATGAGCCTTACTGTAATGACACAGAAAGGAAAAAGTACGCTGTCCTCATCTCTGATTCTTCTTTACCAGATGGCTTGGAAGCACCGCTAAATATATTCTTCCACAGAGGAAAAAAAGCTCATTCTCCACTCTTCTCATGTCCTAACAGAAAATGTTTAAATGTAATTATTCTCTTTGACAAGAGTCTGTGACTTTTACGCAAATTTCTTATCAGAAGAACACTTTTTTAATTGTAAAATTAAATTTATATTATTAAAGAATCTATCAAAGGATATAATTTAAAATCACTTCTAAATGTAATTTTTTCCTTAAAATTGACACATCAGTTTGAAACCTTAACTAAAACTTATGAAGACTCACTTGTATCTGTTCTTACTCCTATATTTTCACATTATTTTATTTGTCTCACAACAAATTTTCCTCTAAGTATGGTAAATATTTAAATTCTTATTCATCGATGAACTCCAGAAAAATCTTTGGTCTTTATAATGGCACACACTGAAAATGGGTGTAATCTATCAATATTGATAGTTTTGTATATCCCGTATTTCTCTAAATTAGTGTTGCTTGTCTTATTCTAATATATTGGCATCCACAGTTTCATGCTACAATGGAAAGAAAACTGGATTTGGCATTATAAAACTTAAGTTCTGGGATAAACTCTGGCTGTATAGAAAAATGTCAGCATTGTCACTTAAATTGCTCCTTATGTCATGTTTCCTTTGGAATATGATTGGAGAGGACATGAAATATATTATACCTAAAGTCTGCTAGCCTGGCCACCACAAGATGGTGGATCTTAACCTATAGTTAACTCAGCTTAACTCCAGCATAACAGCAAGAATTAGGCCGTACTTACTTAAGAAATGAATGAAGCTCTATTTTGAACACTTAAGGTGTACTCTGAGCTAAATGTGCCCTAAGAAAAAACTAAATATTCTTTCACTGAATGAAGATGAGTTTCAAGCATTCTTTTCCAGACAATATAACAGCTTCCTGAGATACAAAGATGTATAGAAAACATTTTTCTCACAGAGTTAAAAAAAAACAGCAATAAAAATGAACAGATAAGTAATTATAGAAATGTAACTTGTGCTATACTAAATATATATCTTAAGAGGGATTTATAAAGGTACAGAAAAAGAAGGCTTCAAAAGGGTCTTAATAAAATTCAGACTAGCATCATGTATACAGTTGTTAATTAGAAGAAAAAAAGCAAGTAAATGATCATGACTATGTCTGGATAGAATGGGAGGTGATCTGGCTGGGACTACAGACCACGGGCAGACAAGTGTCTGTCTAGATTGTCTTTAAAACTTTGGGTTTAGCTGATGGCGACTGTGAAACAATGAATCTTGATGATGAGATTCAAACTTTATAACACATGGGCTAGAGAAATGATGGGTGAAACTGAAACTAGAAGGCCATGTTAAAAGGCTAAAACAACAGTCCTACTGAGGAACTATTCCTAAGCAACGGGAAAGAAAGAAAAGAAAGAACCTGGAAAATAAAATGTCATAATTGCCAATTAATTGAAGTTTTAATTGTAAAAGAGGGAGAGGTAAGAAGAGTCCTTCAGTTCTGGATGGACTTTTGTCGTTGGATTTTTGTTGTTGGTGGTGGTCTGCAAAGTGGACAGTGCAGGAGACTGGAGGGAAGAAAACCATTTCTGTTTTGAGCAATCTGAGTCCAATAAGTAGCTGACATAAATATTTTTTTTAGTCTTTGTGGAATAGTGGAGTGTGGTAAAGGAATTATAGGAATTAAAATTTAGAAAATTCTAGTTAGAGAATATGTTGGGATGTCAGATTGGACATGAAGAATAAACCTGGAAAGTGACATGAAATATATGGCCATGAGAGCGAGTTAGTAACTTGAGATGAAGGTATGGAATTCAAGATATTGGATGGAGGAGCTACACTGCTTGAGGAACCATCTGTGGAAGATTGACTATGCGCAGGAATATAGTTGCACTTGAGGGTTCTCAATGTCTTCTTCAACGATTAGAGATCATGAAAAATCAGTTTGAGGTATATTCATGCAAACAACTTACTTGAGTCCATATATAAATTTTATTTGTTGAAACTCATTAAAGATGTAGTTGTTCAATTTATTTATAAATTTATATATAATACATATAAACTTATTTTTATATGTTCTATATATACATTTACATATAAAGTTGTTTATATAATTAAATTATATATAAATTAACTAATTTATATATAAATTTGTATGGCCATATATAATACATAATAAAATTTATAAATGGCCATATATATAAATGGACAACCTATGATCACAAAATGCTTACTAAAGTATGTTTGTTTAAATTTATTAATTTGAGGTGGTAAATAACTTCCTGAAAGAGTACAGTGCTTCTGAAAGAGCCAACACATTATTTCACTTGAGAGGAAGGTTATTCAAACCAAGGAGATAATATCAATAAACTTGGGCCTCAAGGAATTTAAAAGTATGTGTTTCTAGCTCTACTGCAAAATAGTTTTTCAATATTCACATGCATGCCTTTGATTTTTCTATGTTAAATTCAGTGAATAAGAATTCTATTTGTATGTTGAGTTTCTATGAAAAAATAATTCCTATGTTAATTACTTAGAAAAAAAATTATAAGTAGCTTTACATTTTACACAGCTTTATCCAATACTCTACTAGGTTGGAGAATTACATTGGTCCACGAATTAGCCTAAAGAGAAGCATACCAGAGTGAACTGATGGGATCTCAGCAACCTATACACAAGGATGTCAAAGTAATACACTCCTGAAAAATCAGTGATTGCCACAATTTCAGGAAGCCTCCTTCTTGTTACTTCTTATTGACTACAGTTATATTCTTGTGTTAAATATAACTTTTCTTTTTTAATATTATATTTTATTTGAAAGTGCAGATACATTTCACTGAGTATATGAAAGTAAATTGGCAATTATTTTGGACTTTGCTTTCTTCAGAGAAACTTTGGCAGCTAAAAATTTAGAGGGAAGGAAGGATGCTGTACTTGAAATTACAAATGTACAATTCCTTAAATTATAATTATGGAAACTTTACAATGAAAAAGGTTAATCTCTCTTGATTAACAAATATACCTGAAATAGAAATTGTATCATAATAGTCTAGTCACTACTAATCAGGTAAAAGGCTTAAATTTATGTAGTTATTATATTCAGGTTAGAAATAATCAGAATATTTTATTGCTAATGAGGATGTAACTTACTGTAAATTTTTGTGGGAGGAGCAATGGGACAATATTTATTGGTATGAAAAAATATAAAAGCTTTTTTTTCAGGAATACAAATTTTGATAACTTACCCTTCAGAAATAAAAACACTAATAATTAAGGAACATCCATGTTCCATGCATGTTTATCAATGGATGAATGATAAGAAATTATTTTATATCATAGAAGATATATCATACAAATATATATCAAAATCCATCATGAAAAATACATAGAGATTGAAAAAGAATGAACAAATGTAGAATGGCTTGGATAACTAGTGCTCAGTGCATAAAGCAATTTGTAAAAATGTGTGTGAGGTGTGTGTAAAAAGTGTACAATGAGTTACTTTTAAATAATAAGAAAAAGTTGTAAAAAGTTTAATTTATTAATTATTTTCTTTAAGAAAAATGCATATAATTGGTGTCAAAATTTAGTACCAATTAGGAAGTCTTCACAAAAGAGCAATATTGCCATCTACTGGTTAATTATTCACATTGAAGCTACATGGGCCCTGGAAAAAAAAATATGGGGAGAGATGAGCAAGTAGTTAAAACTATATGATATAGCCAATAAATAAGGACATCAAATATCCTAAGATACTAACAATTCATCATAAAATAACTTTTAATTACTTATTACATTCAATTTTTCACTGCACGTGCTATCATGGTAATGCTGGCTTTATAAAATTAATTTGAGACTTGTTCTTTGGTTTTTTTGATGGTTTCTATCTTTGTTAAATTTCTTTTTATTCATGCACTGCTATACTATTTTAATTTAGTCATTTATCTATGTGTTCTTGTAGTTTAACAAATCCCTTTTGATAGAATTATTCTGAATTCTTGTCAGACAGTTTGTAAATCTTCATTTCTTCAGGGCCAGTTATTGAAACGTTATTAGCTTCCTTTGGTGGTGTCGTGTTTGTCTGATTCTTTGTGATCCTCGTATCCTCGTATTGGCATTTGAGTAAGTTTGGTCTCCCCTTCACGTTGCATATTCCCTTTGGCAGGGAAAGACCTTCACTGGTTCACTCACCTTGGGGCACTGGACCAGTCAGCTGGTATTGCCTGTGGGCAGGAAGGGCTTACTGTCAAGGTCCCCAGTTAGGCGAGGCCATTGCCAATGCTCTGAGGTTGGAGGGTGGGGGTCAGCAGCTGAGCTCCACAACTGGATTGGCTCTGCATTCGAGGGGAGCAGCTGGATGGGCTCCCCGGTCTGCTGGGGCTGTTGACTGTGCTCTGTGGTTACAGGGAACCACTAGCTGGGCTCTGTCATCAGCACTGGGTGGGTGAGTTTGCAGGCTGTGTTCTACTAATTAGACTCTGTGATTGCACAAGTCTGCAGTCTGGGCTCCACAACTGCTTCTGGTCGGATGGGTCCTCAGGCTGTTCTCTATAGCAAGATGGTGCCACTAGTAATGCCTTACAATTGAGCAGGTCCACAGGCTGGGCTTCACAATTGGCTACACCATTGGCTATGCTCCTCTGTTATGTGAGGTCACTGTCCGGGATCTCTAGTAGGGCAGGGCCTCCAGAAATTGGGTGCAGTTAGGTAGGATTGCAGACTGTGCTCCATGGTGGGGCAGGGTCACTGTCTGGGCTCCTGGTTGGAGGGGGCCACAGTCTATCTTCCATGATTTAGTGGGGTCACTAGCTGGGCTCCCTGCTTGGGCAAAATCACAGTCTGTGTTTAACAACTGAGCAGGGTCATAGGCTGGGCTGTGCTGCTGGGTGGGGCTGTAGGATAGGTGTTCTGTAGGCTGAGCTCCCAAGCTGCCCAGGGTCACTGTTCAGAATCCCTGATGATGCAAGGCTAGAGGCTATACCCAGCAGTTAGGCAGGGCAGCTGGCTTGGTTCCAAGCCCAAGCAGGTCTGTACAGTGGCTCTAAGTCTGTTTGGATTCTCTGACTTGCTTTCCTTTCTAATAAGGCTGTAGAATGGCTTCAATGCCAATACAGCCTGTTGGCTCGGGACTCAAATCAGGCAGTTGGCTCAGGATTCAAATCAGGTAGAACTGCCAACTGAGCTCCCTGGCCAGATGAGGCCACTAGCTCAGCTCTGCAGATCGTCAGAGCCATTGGCTGGGTCCTTGATTGGGTGCTACTATGAGCAGGAACTTACTAGGCCAAAATCTGAGCTCTGGTTGCTTTAAGCCACACCCCTTCTCGGTTTATCTGATCCCTACTGGTTGAACCTGCAGATTTCCCCCTTGTGGTCTTTGGGAAGTGAGATCTAGATAGCCCGCTTGGCCTTCCTTTTCCCATTGGGAGAAACCATATTCCAGGGGAGCCCTCTTGGTGAGCTGATGCCCCAGCCTGGGGAGAGGTGATGCTGTAAAAGGGAAATAGCTCCTCCCACCCTCCTAATGATGTCCTTCTCTGTCCTGGTGGCTCCGGAGGAGCTCCAGGCTCACCCCCAGGTTCTGGGAGTTTTCTCAGTGGTGTCTTGTCTATGGATAGTTGATAGTTGGTCTTTGTGATGGGAACTAAAGTTGGGAACAACCTATGTCATCATCTTGATAACCTCACTCTCCCCAACTTTTCAAGTTTTTTCAAAATTTGTTTAGTTTTTTTTTTCTCCAATTAATGAAAAGAGAATTAAGAATGTCTACCTCATAAACTACAATAATTGCAACTACTTAATATTTTATGTAAGTATAGGTTAAAGAGTACTGTCTATATTTCAAATGAAATTTTCTACTTTAGAAAGACCACATTCAAATCATGCAAGCCAAATTATTGTCTAGATTATAAGAAGAAAAAATCAGCCAGCAACTCTTAAGTTTGTGTCTTCCTGAATTACAGGAGGTTTCCAAGTCTGTCTTACCCACTCAACATGCCTATTTATTAAGGAAATCATGGTGGAGCACCTGAAAGCATTTAGGCACTTTAAGCCATTACGCCATTAACAGTTGAGCCAACAATGTTGGTAGTGGTGTTTATAATATTACAGTTAGTGAACAGGATAGGAAACACTTACACAGCCTGTCACTTTTTTCCCATTAGAGCTTTATCTAAGCTTTAATATTGTTATGTGTAATTTGTAAGAGAATTTTAGAATAGAACTTGAGTAGTAAAGCATATAACCTGCTACCAATATCACATAATACTCTGACAATATTCTCCACAATGATTCACTGGCTATAATTAAAAAAAAAAAAAAAGAGGAGAGAGAAAAGGAAAGAAAGAGACAGAAGGGGAAGGAAAGGAAAAGAAAAACAAAGCAAACAACAAACAACACAGTAGGCCCTCTTTAAACTGATTCTCTGAACGTTTCTCTGAGTTTCTGAAATGCAATACCAGGACAACCCTTCAGTCTTTGTCTTTCAGAGAAGCAACATGTTTGCAAGTCTAACTCTGTGTCTTTCAAAATGTCATCTTGCCCTGAAGCTGGTAATTACGAGAGTAGTCTCATTTAGCTAATTGTTGCTTTAATAATTTGAATTAAGTTTTGTCCTCATTCAGATTAGCTAATGCGGCAACAGATTCTCCTTTTTATTCTGCTTCCTTGAGAAGAGACTCTATACTGATAAATCTACTCTGCTAAGCACACCTCTCTCTTACTGGGCATGTGAGGTCAAGTTATAGTACACAGAGCAAGAAACGTTTCCCTCTGATTCGAGGTTTTGCTTCTGTTGTTGTTTTGGTTTTGTTTTTAAGTCTATTCTCACAGCAAATCTTTTCAGGACTCTTCTATTTGGAAGAAGAAATCCTTTTTTTTTTTTTTTTTTTTTTTTTTTTCTACTTTTGAAGTAGAAACCCTTACTGATTTCTAAAATGGAATTGTTTCAAAAAAGTCATTTTGAATTGTCTCCTAAGGACACTGGTGGAAAGTTCTTAAATTCCTATAATGCATGTTAATTACCCTAGAACTGAACCGCCTCACTGAGAATGACTTTAAAGTTCCCACTTGGGGATTACAGAAAGCTCTCCCCACTACTCCTATAGCATGCATGGCATCAGAATCAGAGTTTCATTGTATACAGCATTAAGAAAACTAACCATTTAAAACAGTCCTGGTAGAGGCAACTTCATGGCATGCAATCTGCCCAGTCTCACAAGGCCCTGTGTTTAGAAGGGTCCCACATTTGGTTTAAGGTTAAAACTCCTAATAATGTTGAATGAGGGGACCTGCACTTTCATTTTGTATTGAGTCCCACTGTTGTGTCATTAGTTCTTGATAAGCTTGAGAATGAAGCTTTTATGTGTCTTTAACTTTCCTCTTGAGAAATCTACCAATCACTGTAAAATTTTTCACTTTAAAATTACTTCAATAAGTTTTCTCAAAAAGCATCCAAAGTCCAAGGACCTTCCCAAATCTCACTCAGATCCTGTAACAGATCCCATCGATTATGTTGAGTAGATCAATGACTGAGCAATACTTACTTGGAACAGTAATTAGGTTTTTAATCACTTTTTGAGCTGCGTATATCAAAGCTGTACCAGAGTCAGTGAAACAGAAGCTTGGCAAGCACGGTGTCTGGGCCTAGGCACAGGAACAGACTGTTTTTAGTAGCAGTGGGGGTTGGGTAGAAATTATGTCCATTGAGATTTATTCAACTCACCCCTTTCCTATATCTCTTGTCATTAATTCTCTTGGCTAGCTCAGCATTTAAGTGAGTTGAAAGACAGATATAATTCCTTACTTTGTTTATTTGGAGCAGTACGTGGGAAATTCCAGACAGGCAGACGGAAAAAAGACTGACAGTTATGGGCTTGCAATGGAGAAGGCAGAGGAAGGTGAGACAGGGATGAAAAAGACACTCTAAATTCACGTGACTAGCCACAGAAGCCATGCACGTTGCCACGTTAAAATGGCAATTTTCTAGGTTTTTGGGTTTTTTTTCCCCTGAAGAAGTCAAAGTACATTCAGAGTAAAATGGCTCCTTCTGCTCTAGACAGAGGATTGCAGTGTGATGTCTCACAACTTAATTCTAAACCTTTCTAAACACAATCTCCCTCAAAGCTTTCTGACATGAAAGAACGAGAATTTTCTATTTCAGTCCACATAAGTCTAATAATTTTACCAGGTGAACTTTTGCCTTTTTTTCCAGGCAGCCCCATTTTCCCAAATTCAATCCAGTCAGCAATAACTGAGTTAATGCATTCTTATGTCAAAAAATTTTTTTAGAGGATTGTATTATATTTCTTTTACATAAATCTTTGAGAAGTTTCTAGATGTTTCATGATGACCTCTCTTCTCCTATAAGAGGGCTCATTTCCACATAATATCTTGCTTAAAAAATACAATTTTATCATATGAAAAAGAACCACTGGTAATTTAACACAAAATTAGTTCTCATGGTTGGTAAAATTAAACATAGCCTTTTACCATGTTTTACGAAAATATATAATTCCATAATCAGATATGAATGTTATTCTCAAGTAATGTCACAAGAGAAATTCTGTTTATTTAGTTAATTATTCAGGCATATTAAATAACTTTATATATATATGATCTTGATAAAACGTATATGCCAGTTTACAGTATGAACTAGAATTCTGTCACTTAGCTTTTATAACTTAGCCTTCAGACTCTACCCTTGGGCCTCCCAAGGATGATCAATGCATCTGTGGCAAAGCTCTTTGCAAATGATATAATTGTTTCAAAATACCACAAGAAAACAAATGCTTTGTCAAAATCAGACTAATGTCAAGTACAAACTTCAATTTGGAAATTAAAAAAGAAATTTAAATCTACCAATTTAAGTAACACCTTGCCACATACACTTTCTGTGTCAAGAGATTTATTTTTCATACAGTGAGGTGGATATTTCAGGAGGAAAAATTGGAAAAATAGAATACAGTTGCTCCGTTTTTGGGGGCTGTAACTCTAGGGCTTAGGAACACCTCGATTTTACCCCTCCTTCATCCCCTTATCTATCTGAAGGTAAGAGCCTTTGATGATCTAGTTGACTTAGACCTTCAGGACCAGCTCACTTCATTTGGTCTTTGGAGGGATGACGACCAAGTATGTGTTCACTCCCGGGGTTGAGCATGACAGACACAGTTTGTTTTCTCTATCACAATTCTGGGATCTGAAGTGTCCTCTGTTACTCCCTACCTCTCTCCCTTCCTTCATCTCTCTCTCCCTGCCTGCTCTCTGTCTGTCTCTGTCTTTCTATAGTCTCAGTCTTACTTTCAACTCATCTAAGGTATTCAATTCTAGATAATGATAGAATTCTTTAAAATAAGTGTCATATTGTTTCTTTTCATTTTATTCCACTATGTAGCTTTCTTGTGGAAAGGGGGCACATTTACCTTTCTTAAAAATTTCCTATAAGGAGAAATATTTATAAATGTTGTCACAGAAGGGGATTTTCCTATTTGTATCCAATGGCACTGAAAAATAAAAGTATATTTCCTTATTTCAACATTAGACTTAAATGTATTAATATATTTTGATATAAAGTCTCAGGTATTATTCTGCAGTATAGAACTTCTGTGATGATGAAAGTAATCTAAGGCTACACTGTCCGATATTATAGACACTATCTATACATGACAGCTGAGCACTTAAAACGTGGCTAGTCTAACTGAAATAATGAATTTTAAAATGTATTTAATTTTAACTATTCTAAACATTAATGTAAACAATCACATGTGGCTAGTTGCTACCATATTAGATTAGCATAGTCCAACAATGAAAAATATGAACAACTTTTCTATATTATTGGTACGCTATAACATTGTGGTAGAGCTAAGAAAGGGATAATTCAGCGCATGAAAGAGGTTTAAGTTGTGATTGTAAAGTTTTGTACTTATAAGCCATTGGATGCTGCACATTCCACAAGTCATTGTCTTAATTACTAATTCTCTTTCCCATTAATTAAAACTAAAATTATATAGGCTGGATGGCACAAAATATAAGCAAAAATTATTAGTGATTTTATGAAATATATGCTTTTAGTTTTGACTATTATGTGTAAATAAAGATAAGGATGGTTAGCATGTCATTTAAATAGGAAGTAAGGTTTTAGGCAAGGGTATAGTAGGTAAGCAAAGACTCTCAATAGAGAAAACAATCTGAACAAAGTCATATATATAGGATTAATAAGTGATAGTTGATCAGAAAAAGAATAGATTTGGACTGAGGAAAAGATTGGAAAGTTGTCCTAGTTTCTGATTGTTTTGTAACCAGTTATCACAAAATTATTGACCTGAAACAATCAGTGATTATTCTTTCCATTTCATGAGTGAGGAGCAGAGGCATGGCTTAGCTGTGTCCTTTGCTGAGTCTCATAAGCCTGAAATCAAAGTGCCGGCTGGGATTCATTCTCATCCAGAAGTTTGACTGGGGAAGACTTCCCAGACTCACTCAGGTTGTTGTCACAATTCTTTTTCTTGAACTGCTTAGCTGAGGGTCTTGGCTTCTCATTGGCTGTGGCTGGAAGCTGCTTTCAGGTTCTCAAAGCTACCCAGGGTTCCCCACCATAATGCCTTCTTCACAGGCAGTTCCTACTCATTGACTTCTTCAAGGCCAGGAGCAAAAATATATCTCTATAGTCTCCTGCAATGGGGTCTCATATACTGTGACTTAATCAAGATAGTCTTATCCAATCTATTCTATTGGTTAAAAGAAAGTCACAGAGTCCACCTACACTCAAGGGAAGGGGATTATACTAGGGTGTTTATGTTGGGGTCCACCTTAGGTTACGTCAAGCACAAAAAGTTATTTAGGATTTAGTTACAGAGTGTATTGGATTCACCATTTGAACATCACATGTTTTTTGGTAGCTATACCTTAAAAATAAGTAAGTACTTTGAAGATAGAAGTGTGTGATGGAGAGGAACTCAAGTCATTCAGTTCAAGTCTTCATTAAATTGAGGAAATCAAATCAGTATTTTTTTTGTGTGTTTGTTTTAATTTGCTTTAACATAACTAATGTCAAATGATCAATTTTTTGAAACATTTTGCTTTACTATAGATAGATGTCAGATGATGTAGCCCTATATCTGAGTAGCAACTTCTTTAGTTTGAGAAAGTCAGTGCAATAACTAAGGAAACTAAAGAGAAGTGACGATGTTGATTCTTTCCTGGAAGCATGAGCCAGAACACAGGTGTCAGGCATGTAAACCATACATCTGTAACTGGAGAGAGGAAAGCAAGGTTAACAAAGAAATGTGAGTAACAAAGAAAAAGAGAAGTAATGTATTCCGTGAAGTAATGGGTGAAAAGACCTATGGTGCAATAGCCTTCAAGATTAAAAAGAAAATTAAAAGAGGGAATCGTATCAATGCTTCCATAGGTCTAAAAATAAGAAGCAGATTAGTGGTTACCTAGATCTGGGGGAGTTGGGGGGAATAGGGAATGATTGCTAATGGGAATAGGGTTTCTTTTGGGGGTGATGAAAAATATTCAAAACCTGAATGTGGTGATATTTCAACAACTGAGTATATAAGGAAAAGCATTGTTTTGTACACTTTAAATAGGTAAATTATATGATATGTGATTTATACTCTAAACCACCATTTGCGAAAAATAAGAAATACTATGTTTAATGAAAGAAAATCAGTATTTTACACAATCTTCTATTGTATATAGATTTTTTGAATATTCCTGAAACTCTAGGCATAAGGATGTTTGGACATAATGAAAGACTAGATGGAAGCCTAGAATATATAACTGTAAGTTTTTCAACTTAATAGTCAATTTATAGCAATAGAAAGAATAGGAAATAAAATTGTATTAGTCCTGTATATCCAACTTACAAAAGCATCTATTCAAAACTGCATAGGGCAAAACCAAGGAAAGGTTATAAAACTATATTCAAATAAACAGAACTGTAGGCCCAGGCCCAGGTGTGTCCCACATGCACAGCATGCCAGGAAGGTGCCCCTCAGCAGTCATTTTGCCTAACTGACTCCTCCGTAGAAGAGGCTTTTCTACCTGAGAGCTAGCTGAAGAGGTTGATGGTTGTGTTGCCAACATTTTCTCAGGTGATGAGAGCAACCACTGGAAGAAAGTGTCATGATTTCAGCCATGCAATTGTTATTTGAGTTAATGGGAAGTCTGGACCCAGAAAAAATTCTGGACCCAGAAAAAAAAAAGCACAGCTATGTGTAATGAGACCACAAGAACATTTGTAAATGTTTCCTTTGTCGTTTTTGACCAATGGAATTGTGTTACTCATCCTGACATTGCTGTCAATGGAAAAGGGGATAACATTTCAGATGTCAACAAATTTTTGAAAGATAACAAGTGGATAGAGGAGTAGAAGAAAACTCAACAAATGAGTGAAACTTGTGCCCTAAAATCCTGCAGAAGGGGATACTAACCAGAATTGATTGGGTGATCAGCAGAACCTGGGACAGGCTTGGGATATGAAGGCATAAGAAGGATACAGTTAGGTTTGTTGTTTTTTTTTTTTTTCACCCAGACAGAAGATGAAAAGGTTCTTCCCTAGGGAAAATAAGGAGTCCCAGAGAAGTAATCTACATGTTCATGTGTAAAAAAAAAAAGTATGATGAAAAGCTGCAAAAACAGTATGAATCCACACTTTATGAAAGTTGGCTGTGAGCGATACTTACATAGCTCCCTTGTAGAAGTGTCACACAGAATTAGATAAGGCGATATTTGTTTGGTTTTCTCCTAAAACAAGCAGTCCTCAGGTAGCAGGCCCTTAAGGGAAGAATTTTTTAAAAATTAAAAATTCAGGTTTTAACAAAAAACTTGAGGTACTTCTGCAGCAGACTGAATAATTTGGATATGAAAGGAAGATAAATGAATCCCAGGGAAGCGAGGACAGAGAATTGCTTACATCTACAAACTTGATGATTGAAAGCATTGCTGCTCAGTTAAAACAAATGGAAATTTGTGAAATGGGTGGAGCTTTTTTGATAGTAGGAGATGCTCAGTCTGGGCAGATGATCATTTTATGAGAAAACAACATATGGACTCTGCAAAAATTAAAACTACTGTAGAAGTTTTCTTGTTTTGTTTTGTTTTTTTGTTTGTTTTTTAAATGAAAGAAGGAAAAGGAAGGGAAGAGTCTGGTCATAATGAGTGACTGAAAGAGCAGATACAAAAGCAAAAGGAGAAAGAGAAAACAGTGGGTGAAAAAGGAAGAAAGAGGAAAAGAAAGGACTTGTGATATAAAAAGAAGAAAGATGTTGTTCAAGAAGTATGCACACAAGCTGAACTTCTGAATGAAGATGCAGCAGGTCTCAGAATCACAAAAGATCATGAAGTGGAGAATGAAGGTGAGTCAGCTAGAGAAAGAAGCATATGACAGGTTAGATGAGGAAGAACAGAAGTATTTTGTGATGAAGCTCAAAGGAGATCAACAAGCCAAGAGAGAATGTTATGTAAGCACAGAAACAAAAGCTGGGACAGAGAATAAGGTAGAAAGTCCAAGGAGAAAGGAAAGAAGAGATCTGTTGATTTTTAAAAAAAGAAGAAAAACAATGTGAAGTTGGGGTACGCTGAGTTAAAGACAAATGATATTAAGAATGAGGTCCATGGGACCAGTGGAGACATTAAATCTGAAGGTGACACTCAGTCTATTGAAACTAATATGATAAAACAAAGGACCGTTGTTTGAAGATCTTTAGAATAACACTGAAAATGGCTAAAAGTGAAGAGTGATGTAAAGATGACATAAAGAAATGGAAAGATATCTCATGCTCTTGAATTGGAAGGATTAATTTTGTTTAAAATGACCATACTACCCAAAGTAATCTACAAATTTAATGCAATCCTTACCAAGTTACCCAGGAAATTTTTCACAGAATTAGAACAAATAATCCTAAAATTTATATGGCATCACAAAAGAACCAGAATTGCTAAAGCAATATTGAAGAAAAAGAACGAACCTGGAGGAATAAACCTCCCAGACTTCAGACAATACAACAGAGCTACAGAAACCAACACAGCATGTTATTAGCACAAAAACAGACATATGGATCAATGGAAAAGACTAGAGATCCCAGAAATAAACCCACAGACTTACAGTTAATGAATTTTCCATAAAGAAGGCAAGAATATACAATGGAGAAAAGACAGCTTCTTCGATAAATGGTGTTGAGAAACTGGATAGCATCATGTAAATCAATGAAGTTAGAACTCTCCCTCATATCATACACACAAAAAAATCCTCAAGATGGCTTAAAAGCTTAAACATAAGATAAGACACTATAAACTTCTTAGAAGAAAACATAGGCAGAACATTTTCTGACATAAATCTTAGCAATGTTCTCCCAGGGCAGTCTACCCAGACAATAGAAATGAGAGTGAAAATAAACAGATGGGACCTAATTAAACTTATAGGCTTTAGCACAGCTAAGGAAACCATAAGCAAAAGAAAAAGACAACCTATGGAATGGGAGAAAATATTTGCAAATGAAGAAACTGACTGACAAGGGCTTAATCTCTAGAATATATAAACAGCTCATACAATTAAATAACAAAAATCAAACAACCCAATCCAAAAATGGGCAGAAGACCTAAACAAGAATTCTCCAGTGAAGACATACAAATGGCCAATAGGCACATTTGAAAAAATGCTCAATATCAGTTACAGAGAAATGCAAATGAAAGCTACAATGAGGTATCACCTCACACCAGTGAGAATGCCCATTATTCAAAAGTCCACAAACAATAAGTGCTGGAGAGGGTGTGGAGAAAAGGGAGCCCTCCTACACTGCTGGTGGGAATGTAATTTGGTGCAGCTGTTATGGGAAACAATTTGGAAAAACTAGAAATAGACTTACCATATGATCCAGCAGTCCCACTCCTAGGCATATATCCAGAAGGAACTCTAATTCAACAAGATACTTGCACTCCAATGCTCATATCAGCACTACATACAACAAGCAAGACATGGAAACAATCAAAATGTCTGTTGACAGATGACTAGATAAAGAAGCTGTGTTATATTTATTCAAAGGGATACTACTCAGCCATAAAAAATAATAAAATAATATTATTTGCAGCAACATAGATGGACCTGGAGATCATCATTCTAAGTGAAGTAAGCCAGAAAGAGAAAGAAAAATACCATATGACATCACTCATATGTGGAATCTAAAACAAAACAAAACAAAAAAGAAGACACTAATGAACTTATCTACAAAACAGAGAGACTCACAGACATAGTAAGCAAACTTAAGGTTATGGTGGGGTCGGGGGAAGCAGGTGGGAAGGGATAAACTAAGAGTTTGAGATTTGCAAATATTAACTACTATGTATAACATAGATAAACAAATTTCTTCTGTATAGCATAGGTAACTATATTCAATATCTTGTAGTAACCTGTAAAGGAAAAGAATTAGGAAAATGAATATGTGTATATATGTATGACTTATTTATGCTGTACAACAGAAATTGACATATTATTAACTGACTATGCTTCAATTAAAAAAACACTTTTCAGAAAAAAACCTAAATTTTAATGTAGTTGTGGCTGGCCAATATATCAGTCTGTCAGCATATTTATAAAACTAATAACGAGCAGATGTTCTAGTGAGAAAAGTAGATACTGCAGAGTAAAGAAATAATATTAATCTCTAGGTTTATCTGGAAAATTCAGAATGAATTGTATCAAAAATACATTAGAAATGATTTAATTTTAAAGCTCTTTCCTCCAACTATCATACCTCTCTGCATTTAGGATTTCCTTTTAGGAAGTATAAATGATTCTGTGGTCACTTAATGGTTGCACTCTCGGAGCCCTTGCCAAGTGTTGACGGTTGTTTGAAATGAGAGCCAGGCTGTGTTGGCTCACTCCTCAGATTCATTCCCTGGTCCAGCCAGACAGCACTCAGACTCGCCAACACACAAAGGCAGGCTGAGACCCACGCCAACCTGTGTCCTTTCAGACTCTGCCAGACTTAGATCAGGCTGCTTGTTGACTAATGAACAGCCTGCTGTATTAGTGGCATTAGCTGCCACAAGAAGATATGTCTTGGTACCTGTCCACAAATCCGTTTTTCACCTACTGAACTGGAGATGGAATGATGGACTATCAAGAACTATAGAACACACCATTTACATCCTGACTCTGCACTGGAGATCTTCTATGGAACCATTCTAGACACATTCTAAAAGAGTGAAGTAAATTAAATTACACGTATAGGGAATAAATTAAGAGCTCAATATTCTGAGTTCACATCAGAATCACACAGGTCTAACCCTTACCTAAAGGTGTGACTATAGACAAATGACTTAGCCTCTCTAAGCCTTTTTTTTCTAAGTCATTTGTAAAGTGAGGAATACTATTACCTACTTCGTTGTGTTGTTGTAAAGAGTTAATATTCTTAAAACACTTAGAACAGCATTTGTATAATCATTATATGAATGTTCACTATTATTATTATTCCTCTGCTGAAAATAATGAGACTATAAGGTATGTAAGTCACCATAAAACATATTACTCTGTTCCTTTTATGCTGATGAAACTAAAATAAAAAATGTTGGGCTGATACTTGATTAGGTGGGGGGCATTAACAAAGAGAAGACAATTTTTAGACATGATGAAATGAAAGTGAAATAGTACAGATTTCAGAGGCATCATGAAGAGAGCTGGAATGTTGTGTGTCCTGGCACTTATGGAATGGACTGTAGATGTCAGTGTACCTGGGGGGTCCTTAAAAAATAGACGTTGTTAAGCCTCACCCACTATGGGAGATTTTGGGTGAGTGAATGTGGTGTGGATTCTGGGAACAGGAATAGTTAAGTTAGAAGTTTCTTAGTGGTTCTTCAGGCCAACCTGATATGGATACCACTGATAGGGAACAGAGTTACTGTGGAATTGACACTGCCTTACTCCAGATCTGCAATCTAGGGAGCCTTGGAAAGTCTCCATCAACTGCAGTATGTATGACACGGTTGATAACTGCCAAGTTTGTATTTCTGCCACATGCTCAAGAGCATTGCCATTAATTATTTGGGTTGAATGTCATAAACCTGCTCTAATCCTCTGCTGGCCCTCAAACTGCAGCTTGTCAAGTGGAAGATCTGAAAATGTGATGCTAATGAGAAAACCAATGTGCATATTTTGAGATCCATCATTTAGAGAATTGATTGCTGAAATCAATTCATTTCAATGTGAATATGTTTCATGATTTTGATAAATGTTTAATGAAAATATTGTTACTTTATGTAATTATGTTTTTATTTTTGGTGAAATAATTCAGTTAAAATGCATTTAGAATTCCTAAAAAAGCCCGTTTGTGCCAATGCACTGAATAGAGTGGTGACATGAAAAGAACAGCGGAGCTGGCAGTGATCTTGATTAGCTGGACTCACATTCTCATTTATAGATGAGGAGGTTAAGGATCTCAAATGTTCATCGACCTTTACAAGGTCCCAGGTCTCATTAGTGGCTTTCCAGGTTCTAGAAAACTCTGTGTCTGACTGTAAAGCCAATATCCCTCACTAAGCTCTCTGGCCTTCAGATAACTCTGAGCTTGCATTTTTCTGTTTTGTGGCATTTTTATTAATATTTGTGGAGAAAATTTGGAAGTTATACACATAAAAGTTTCTATGATTAAATTTGCCATTAAAAACCTAATGGGGTATTTAAATAACTTTTTGACCATCATTGATTTGCTAACCCCAAATACTTTTCTGTGTGTGAGTGAGGAGCCTATCTAATATGACATTTTAAATATAAGCAGATGAAATTGAATCTACTGTCCTCACTGTGAATGTTGTAGTAAGAAGATTGTTGGCTGGCACTTTAATGGTCTAAGAATCTTTGGAGATATATATATATATATATATATATATATATAAAATATATATAATATTTTCCTCCTTTACCAGATTGAGTTAATTCCCTTTATTTTATAACTGAGCAGGACCTGTGAGACCTTCCAGGGTCAGACCCCTCCCCCATATCCTCTGTCGTAGCTCCTCTCTGAAGTACCCAGATAATAGTATCTCATGTATATTTCCTGAGGTTTTTAAATGCTAAAAACCTCTATCAAAGGGAAGAAATTAACCGAGAGCACATGGCCCAGACCTTCTGGCGTCTAGGGGATCTACAGTGTTGACATCCCTGTTACCTCAACATCAACCAATCAGAGAAGTGTGCATGAGCTGATCATGCACCCTGTGACCCCCCTGGTCCCTTTCTTGGCCTTTAAATATGCTTTGCTGAAATCCTTAGGGGAGTTTGGGGTTTTCCTGGGCATGAGCCACTCTGTCCTCCTTGCTTTAGCTATGCTTCCATAAATGAAAGAAAATTATTTTTTTTTTATTGTAACATTGTGTGACCTCAGTACTCCAAGATCTGGAGAACAGTGGCCCTAATGGCTCTGCTGTTATATCAAAGTGGGCCTTTTGCAATTTGGCTTTTATCTTTGTGTGTGTGTGTGTGTGTGTGTGTGTGTGTGTGTGTGTGTGTGTGTGTGTGTGTGTGTTGTGTATGAATGTCTTGGTACCTGAGTCCAAATCTTGTTCTCTCTTTCTAGTTTTGCTGAAAGTGAGGCATCTGAATGTGAGTGAGTAAGATATGTGTGTGTGTGTGTGTGTGTGTATATATATATATAATTATCTATTTCTGCTGTTTCCTTAAACTGAAGTGGATATTTGGGAACTGGAAAAAAAATCCCTGAAAATAGCCAAGATGATTGGGTTCTGTATAAACCATTAGAGGAAAAATTTGCATGTCTCTTTCTGCGCCTTTGAGATGATCTATCCGGGGTCTTAAGGAAAAAGGTTTTTTAACTCAGGCAGAAAAACTGAGATCTCTGGTTCTATCTGTCTTTATATAAATTGTAACATGTAAAAGTACTCTGTTTAACTGATTTAAAAATAAGGACTTACAAATTAAATACTTCTAAGTACAAAAGAAGCTAGACAACAAATTTCAGGCTCATGTGATTTAGGAAATATTTAATATTAAATTAATACCTGATATTAAAGTCAGCTTTAGTTTGTTGGTATAATCAACACAGACATGTCTTTTATGGTACCTAGGTTTATTGGAGGTCAATAGATTCATGCTGTTTCTGTTGCAGAGTTTGTCAGCAGAAAGAAAAAAAAATTCAGGTAACTTGGTATAACAAAATTAAATTAAATGCAAATAATACAACAGCTCTTTGGTAAACTCTTTGGAAAATAATTATTTTAGGAATGTCTACTTTAAAATGATCTCTCCAGATATTTAGTAACTTGAAATTTTAGGGTTGTGCTAACTTAAGTTAAATGCTGGAAGTTTGTTAAATAGCTAGATCATTCCCAAACAAAGTAAGATACTCGGAACATTATTTACTGAACACTGACTTCCCTTTACAGAGAAACTAAAGATGTTTAGGACTATTATTAATTATGTTTGGTGCTACACTGAGATATTGTCTTTAAAAGCACATGTTTTTAGAAATTATTCTTGGTATTTATGTTTGCCAATCTACAGGGTGATAATGTAAAAGATAGCTCATAATTGCTAACTCCTTGGTTTACACTAGAACTTTTTCTGTAGAATTTTTTAAGAGTTGAGGATTGTAATTTAAATATGCCATTAAAGTTACTAAAAATAATAAAGGAAACATTTCAGTATACCGTAGGAAAGTAGGTTATACGTTTTGAGTTAAAACAAAATGCTTTTGTCCTAAAGCTGGTTGTTTCTAGATGAAAAAATAAGGCACAAACTAGTATGGACACAGAGAGTTGCGGGAAGTTTGTAGAAAGGAGCTCTAAGTAAGGTGTTTTGTACATGGTTGGGCTGAGATTCGATTAAATGTAAGTAGGTAAATGGATTGTTATTGAATGGAGACTGGTGCAGGACTAGATTTGGTTCCTCTCTGTTAAGAGAACAAGTTCACTTGCTTGTGATAACGGATGCTTCTGATAACAGATTGTGTGAAACTTCTTGATGTTGTTGACAAACTTCCCACCACATCCTAATCAAAGTTCTTTTGACTTCAGCTAACTTTGGGATGCTTCAGAGGACCCCTGAGGCACCTCAGGCAAAAATATTGAACTAACTAGGATTGGTTGGTAGGTTAAATTACACAGCATTGTCAAGTGAGTAATAAGCCTCCTCAGAATATGTGGTAGGAATAAGTGTTGTTAATATAGATATTCTGGAAATTACATAAGATTTCTGAAATTTAGATACATCCTGACATAATGCTATCGATCATAATTCTAATTGTTATCTTAGAATGTTGTATGCCACAGCAACTTGATGAAGCGTCTTTGTTGAAAAGTGCTGTAACCAGATCTTTAACCTTGCCTTTTTAAGTCTTTCTCCATTCTTAGACAGTTAAGCTGATGCTTTGCAAAACTGCTACATCTTCAATAAGATTCACAAAAAGGATTTTTTGACAAGTACAGATTTCTTTTAGATCATACTGATGAACTGGGTAAGGGGTTTAAAAGTTCTAATGAAAACTCTGATTTCATAAAACTGTTAGAAAAAGGATTAATTTCATAAGATTAAGTAAAGTGGTGAATATGGTTATAATTTTTTGGTTTTGTCTGAAATATTACTGGCTTTTAATCTACACTTGCTAATTGGTTTATCAGATGTTTATCTCCCTATCAGTATTGAAAGTTATTGTTTTACTTCCAACCACACAGTTGTCTCCTGTGCTTAGGATAGAAAGAATTCTCTAATGGTGTTGTCACAGGGTATAACTGCCCTCAATGCTTGGTTTTTGCCTGTTTCTAAAAGCACATGTACAATGCCTCTGTAAAAATTGGGTATAAGTGATAAAATGCATGGCCTGTGTTGTGTTTCCCCATTAATACATGTCTGAGTCTGTTCATGATATCTGATTAGTTTTCCCCCAACTTGGATAGGTAGGCAAATATAAAGGAGGCCTGGCACTGAGGGACATGATCTGATCCTGGGGCAGTAGTCATCACCCGAGCATCAAGGCATGAATATTTTGATCATCAGTGTTTCTACTGAAAGATTTGCAATGACAAGGGAAAATGATGGGGAAATCCTCACATGATGAGGTATGGAGAAGTCATTCTGGCTTATACACAGTATAACTTAAACTTTACAGACCAAAGAGGCCTGTTCTGTGACCTTTTGGACATGCATTGCACATCTGCTTTGGCCTTGAAGAGGGGAATGCATTTGAAAGTCAAAATAGAGTAGCTGTGGTTCAGACATTCAAGGTGAAACTAGGTGGCCATGGTGGGGCATGATTTCAGACACTTTCTTGTATTGTTGAGAACACAAAATTTCTGAGCTGTGTCATACTCAGGAGACCACCAACCATTCTCCAAGCAGTGACTGCTGGCAGATGCAACCTTATGATTTTAAGGTCTTCTCTTGTAACTATTAAATTTTTAGATAATAAAATTGTTTTTGGTGAGATGTTAGCAGAGAGAAGGAGCCATGTGTAGTGGCCAATAGCTCCTATTACATATATGTTAATATCACATCAGATAAAGCCTACATAGATAAAAGTAGACAACTGGCTACCTGGCTACACGTCTCTGACAAAGTGTTAGGTTCAGACTGGTTTTTCAGGCTTATTCTCCTGAATTCCTCTGGGAATGGGGATTGAGATCCATTCTGTCTATTAAAGTTCTGGTCATCTCTCCTCCAACTACTACTAATGGGGTCTGCTGGTGCCAAAAGGGTGAACTAAAGGACTGGGATCTTAATCATACAAAACTCAGATATAGGACTTGAAACTCAGAAATATTTCCCATTTAGTGTTCATCCTCCAAGTCAAGGCAGGGCTATCCCTGTTTCAGCAGGAAGTAGCCAGAGTGGTCATTGCCCCATTCCCTGAAAGACTTGGGAAAGGATGAAATAGGACTGGAGATTGAGACTGAGTCCCCCTAAAACCTGGTTCTTCTGCCAAATTTATGATTAATCTCTCTGTCCAAAACATTATTCCCTTTCTTGTCCAATACCTGTTCTCCTCAAGATTGAGGAGTATCAAAGAAAAGGGGGGGAATTTTAACTAAGCAGGACCCTGTGGGGCCTTCCAGGGTCAGACTCCTTGCCCATATCCTCTGCTGTAGCTCCTCTCTGAATTACCCAGATAATAGTATCTCAATAGTAGTTCTTGACTTTTTTAGATGCTAAAAACCACCAACCAAAGGGAAGAAATTAACTACTTGATGGTCAAGAGCACATGTCCCCCAGAACTTCTGGTGCCTAGAAGTTGATGCTGTTGACCACCCTGTTACCTCACCAGCAACCAGTCAGGGAATTGTGCACAAGCTGATCATCTACCTACAAACCCCCTCCTTTACCTGGTCTTTAAATGTACTTTTCTGAAACCCTCTGGGGAGTTTGGGGTTTTCTTGGGCATGAGCCACCCTGTCCTCCTTGCTCAGCCCTGCAATAAACCTTTCTCTGCTCCAAGCTCTGAGGTTTCCATTTGTTTGACCTCGTGGGCATTGGTCACAGGAACTTGCCTTCTGTAACAGAGCATGCTAGGCTGACATCCAGAGCTGACCTATGCCAGCTCTGTAAATCTTCTCTGTCTTAGTTTTGACCAGGCTGCATAGATGCAGAGACCCTGCTAGGTAAAGAATGGCCCTCTAGAAGGGCACCTGTAAATACCAGGTTAATAGAAGCTTTTCTAGTACGGGGTTTTTGAAATAATAATAAATATGTACTGAATTCTACTTGACCTTTTATTTAATGAGAGGAAAATCTTTGGTGGAAAGAAAAAAAACACAAAACCTAACAAGGTAAATATCACAGAAAAGGCACAGAACATGTGCGGAGGCTTTGCATGGCTTCTATTTCATTGGATGCAACATTATATTTTTCCTTCTTTTTTACTGAAATATAGTTGACTTACAGTGCTGTGTTAGTTTCAGTTGTACAGAAAAGTGATTCAGTTATACATATATTAATATATATATTTCTTTCAGATTCTTTTCCATTATAGGTTATTAAAATTTACTGAATATAGTTCCTTGTGCTATACACTAGGCCCTTTTTGCTTATCCATTTTATATATAGTAGTGTGTATATGTTAATCCCAAACTCCTAATTTATCCCTTCCCTCTATCCCTTTCCCCTTTGGTAACCATAGTTTGTTTTCTATGTCTGTGAGTCTATTTGGATACAATTTTATTTTTCCTTAACTTTTTGTGCTAATAATGTAGTTTCTAGTATTTTTACCTTAATATAATTTTTACTTAACATATTATATCATGTATTTTAGAGCAGTTTAATTTTACAGGAAAATTGAGCAGAAAGTATAGAGAGTCCCCACAAACTTCCCAGTGCCTACCCTACCCCATTTCCCCTATTACTATAATATCTTGCATCAGTGTGGTACATTTGGTACAATGGATGAACCAATATTGATACATTATTTTTAACAAAATCTCATTGTTTGCACTAGGATACATTCTTTTTGTTGTATGTATGTTGTATGGTTCTATGGATTTTGCCAAATGCATGAAGTTGTAAACCCACCATTCCAATATCATATACACTATTTTCACTACCCTGAAAATTCCCTGTCTTCCACACATTTATTTCAACCACCAAACCTTAAAAATTATTATTACTTTTTTTAGTCTCTATATTCTTGACTTTTTCAGAATATTGTATACCTGGAATCAAACAATGTGCAGCCTTTTCAGATTGGTCTTGTTCACTCAGTAATATGCATTTAAAGTTCTTCCATGTCTTCTATGGCTTCATAGCTCTTTTTTTTTTTTTTAATCACTGAACAATATATTATTTTATGGATATGAAGACCACTATTTGTTTGTCCATTTATCTATTAAAGGACATCTTTGTTCCTTCCATGTTTTGGAAATTATGAATAAAGTTTTTATAAATATTCATATGCAGGTTTTTGTGTGCACATAAGTTTCCAACATATGTATTTAAATGTCTAGGAGCACAATTGCCATTTTATATGGTAAGAACATATTTATCTTTTTAAGAAACTGCCAAAATGGCTGTGCCATTTTGCACTTCAACTAACAATGAAAGATTGTACCTGTTGGTTCACATCTTCACCAGCATTCTGTGCTGTCAGTATTTTAGATTTTGGCAGTTCTAATAATGTGAGTAGTGGTTTATGATTGTTATTTTAATATGCAATTTCCTCTTGTCATATGATGTTGAACATCTTTTTCTATGTTTATTTGACATCTGTATATCTTTTTTTGGTGAAGTGTCTGTTCAAATCTTTTGCTTACTTCTTTTTTCTTATTTTTGAGTTTTGAGAGTTCTTGTGTATTTTGAATACATTTCTTTTATCAGCTGTGTATTTTGCAAAAAAATTTCTCCCAGTCTGTGAATGGTCTTTTCATTTTCTTAAAAGAAAATTTTGCAGAGAAGAAGTGTTCAATTTTAATAAAGTCTAACTTCATTAAAGCAATAATTTTTTTTTTCTTTCATGGATCAGGCATTTGGTGTTTGTCTAAAAACTTGTTTCAAATCCCAGGGTCACATAGCTTTTTGTTATCATCTTTAAGTTTCACAATTTCATATTTTGCCTTAGGTATATGATCCAGTTTGGTTAATTTTTGTGGAAGTGTAAAGTTAGTATCTACAAACTTTTTTTTTTTTTTTTTGCATATGGTTAGTTGTTCCAGCACCACTTTTGAAAAAGACTATACTTTCTCCATTGGATTCCCTTTGCTCTTTTGTGAAATCTCAGTTGACTATATTTGTGTGCATCTATTTCTGGACTCTGTATTATGTTTCATTGATTTATATGTTTATTCTTTCACCTATATCACACTGTCTTGATAGCTTTATAGTCAATCTTGAAATAGGTGGTGTCATTCCTCTGCTATTCTTTAATATTACATGGACTATTCTGGGTCTTTGCTTTTCTATATAAACTTTCGAGTTTGTTGATTTCCACAAAGTAGCTGGCTGAGATTCTGATTGGGATTCCATTGAATCTATAGATCAAGCTGGGGAGAACTGACATTTTTAGGATATCGCATCTGCCTATCTATGAATATAGACTATCTTTGCAATTATTTAAAGCTTTAATTTCTTTCATCAGATCTTCCAGTTTTCCTCATATAGACCTCATATACATTTTGTTAGATTGTTATGTAGGCATTTTTTATGTTAATGTAAATGGTGTTGTATTTTAAATTTTAAAATCCAATTGTTCATTGCTAGTATATAGAAAAGCAACTGACTTTTGTTTATTAATATTATATATGGCACCTCTGCTCTATATAGTGTATTGCTTATTATTTCCAGGGTTGTTTTGTTGGTTCTTGGTGGTATTTTCTACATAGATGTCATCTGAAAAAAAATGCTTTATTTCTTCCTTTCCAATATTTATACCATTAATTTTGTCTCTTGTTTTATTGCATTAAGTAGAATATCCTGTATGATGTTGAGTAGAAATAGTGAAAGGTGGCATCCTTTCCTTGTTCCTGATCTTAGTTGGGGGAGCATCTTGTTCATCATCATTATTAGTACAAGGCTAGCTGTAGTTTTTTGTTTTTTGTTTTTTCATAAATGTTCTTTATCAAGTTGAGGTAATTCTTCTCTTTTCTGCTGAGAGCTTTTATAATAAATGGGTGTTGTATATTGTCAAATGCTTTTTCTGCATCTATTGATATCATCTTATGATTTTTGTTTTTTAGCTTGTTATTGTGATGAATTGCATTCATTTATTTTTGAATGCTGATCCAGCTTTGCATACCTGGTATAAATTCCACTTAGTCATGCTATATAATTATTTTTATACATTGTTGTGTTTGATTTGCTAATATTATGTTGAGGATTTTTGCATACTTATGAGAGATATTGATCTGTAGTTCCCTTTTCTTATAAAATTTTTTCCTGGATTTGAAGTTAGGGTAATGCTTCACAGAAATAACTTAGGAAGTACTGCTCTTGCTTCTACATTCTGGAATAGATTGTAAAGAATGAGCATCATTTCTTTCTTAAATGATTAGAATTCACTAGTGAAAACACCTGGGAATTTTGCTTTCTGTTTTGGAATGTTATTTATTTGATTCAATTTCTTTAAAGGTTGTTTAGGTTATCTGTTTCTCCTTGTGTGAGTTTTGGTAGACTGTGTCTTTCAACAAGTTGATCAATTTCATCTAAGTTACCAAATTTATGAGAATATAGTTGTTCATAATGTCCCTTAATTATCCTATAAATGATCATGAGTTCAATAGTGATAGTCCCTCTTTTATTTTTGATATTAGTAATTTGTGTTTTCTTTCTCTTTTTCTTGGTTAGTCTGAATAAGGATTTGTGAACCTTACTAATCCTTTCAAATAATCAAATTTTGAATTATTTTATTTTCTCTATTTTCCTAGTTTCAATTATATTAATTTCTTTTCCAAATTTGAAAATTTCTTTTCTTCTGCTTACTTTGGATTGAATTTGCTCTTATTTTCCTAGTTTCTGAGGGTAGAAACATAGAAATTGATTTTAGATCTTCTCTTCTAGTATATGCTTTCAATGTTATTAATTTCACTCTACTGATTTTAATGCATCACACATATATTGATAGGTTGTGTTTTCCTTTTCATTGCATTCAAAATATTTTTAAATTTCTCATGAAACTTCTTACTGATCTATGATAGAGAAGTCTCAAAAATCTCCATATATTTTGGGACTTTCCAGCTGTCCTTCTGTTATTGATTTCTAGTTTAATTCCACTGTCTGAGAGCATACTTTGTAAGGTGTCTGTTCTTTTAAATTTATTATGGTGAGTTTTATGGTCCAGAATGTCATCTATCTTGGTGAATGTTCCATATGAGCTTGAGAAGAATGTGTATTCTGCTGTTGTTTGATGAAGTATTCTATAAATGTCAATTAGATACAGTTGATTGATGGTCCCATTTAGTTTGACTACATTTTTACTGATTTTCTCCCTGCTGTATGTGTCCACTACTGATAGGGGAGTGTTGAACTCTCCAAATATATTAGTAGATTCATCTATTTCTCTTTGCAGTTCTATCAGTTTTGCTTCACATATTTTGACACTGTGTTATTAGGCCCATAGATATTAAGGATTGTTACATCTTCTTGAAGAATTGATCCCTTTCATCATTATATCATGCTGTTTTCTTATAATTTTTATTGCTCTGAAGTGTACCTTGACTAAAAGTAACATAGCTATTCTAGCTTTCTTTTGAGTAGTGTTAGCCTGGCTTATCTTTATCCCTTTAATTCTAACCTATCTGTATCTCTATATTTAAAGTGAGTTTCTACCGGATAACATAGATGGATTTTTTTTTTTTTTTGCTACTCTGAGATTCCCTGTCTTTTAATTGTTTTATTTAGACCATTAACATTTAAAGTGAGATTATTAGTAGTCACAATTACATCCACTATATTTTAACTGTTTTCTATATGTTGCCATTATTCTTTGTTTCTTTTTTATCATCCACTTTTTCTACCTTTATTCTTAATTGAAGATATTATATCCAATATTTTTTCCTATCTTACCATATTAATTATACTTGTTAAAAAATTAGTAGTTACCTCTGAGTTTTAAATATATGAGTAATATAAATCCTCTTCCAAATAGCACTATGGCTTTACAGGTACCATATAAGAGTACCTTATAACAAGCATCTTATTACAGAGTATTCCCAATTCCACCCTCCATTTGCTTATCACATCACTATCATTTATTTCACTTGTCTACAAGCTAAAACCACCAAATACATTATTGCTATTATATTGAACAAATTGTTAAATTAAGAAAATAAAATAAAAATTTTATATGTTACCTTTACATATTTCTTCCCCAGAACTCTTTCTTTATGTAGATCCAAGTTTCTGACCTATATTATTTTTCTTCTCTTTATATAAATTCATTTAACATTTCTTACAAGACAGGCCTACTGGTGACAAAGTCTCTGTTTTTCTTTGAGTACGTCTTTCTTTCTCCTTCATGTTTGGAGAATAATTCCACTGTAAATAAGATTTTAGTTTGGTCTTTTCTTTGCTTTTTCCCCCCCAACATTTTATAAATATTTACTCCACTCTTTTTGGTTTATAGAAAAGAAGTTTTGGAAGAGAAGTTTGATACAATTCTTATCTTGTTTCTCCATAGGCATGTTGCTTCCTCCTTCCCCCTGGATTCTTTCAAGATTTTCTCTTTGTCTTTGATTTTCTGCAGTTTAAATATGACATGCCTAGATAAAGACTTTTTGGTATTTATGCTATTTAGTGTTAGATGACGTTTCTAGGTCTGTGGTATGGTGTCTATCATTCGTTTTGGAAAATATTATTATTTACCATTATTATTACCTAAACTATTTTTTTTTCTGTTTCTTTCTCCCATTATTTTCCTTCTGGCATATCCATTACATATAATACTATAGTTTTTGTAATTGTCCAACAGTTCTTAGATATTCTGTTTCATGTTTGTTTGTTTGTTTTCTCTTTGCATGTTAGTTTTGGAAGTTTTTATGGACATATCTTCAGACTCACTGGTTATTTCCTCAACTGTGAGTGGTGCATTGATGTGCCCATCAAAAGCATTCTTCATTCCTGTTACAATGTTTTTGAATTCTAGCATCCTTTTTCATTTCTTTCTTAGAGTTTCCACCTCTTTGCTTACATTACTTATCTGTTTTTGCATGTTGTCTACCTTTCCCATTAGAATCCTTAGCATAACTATTTCAATTTTCCGGTTTGACCATTTCAAAATCTGTGCCATATCTGCACCTTGTTCTGATGCATGCTTTGTTTCTTCAGACTATTTTTTTTTTTGTCCTTTTAGCAAGACTTGCAAGTTTTTGTTGAAAGCTATGCATGATGTATCAGGTAAAAGAAACAAGTTTTATGGTTGGCTGGCTAGAAGTTAGGCTTTGCTTACTGTTTGCTAAAGCTGTGATGTCAGAGGCTAAAATTTGCTCTAATCCTTTTGTTTGTGTCGCCTCTGTTTTATTTGTTATCCTTAGATGCTCTTTAAAAGGTACTTAATATTTGCAGTTCTTTTAGCTGTAATCCTCTTTCATTATAGAGAAGCATTATTGATGTGGTGGCAGAAGTGGAGTTGTGGATACTCTATAGTCCCATGATTAAGTCAGAGTCTTTTCGTGAGACTTGAGTTGGGTATTTCCTTTCTCCCAGATGGATTAAGTTTTGAAAAAAATCCCAATAAGTTATGTTCTGGTACAATAGTGTTAATAGTTCCCTTGAGGTTAGGTCTTATTAAAGAGAACAGAGAGCTCTGAGGGTATTTCAAAAGACTTTCTTCTTTTCCCCTTTCCCTGCTGGAAGCAAGAAGGAATTTTTCTTAGATCATCACATTAAGACTCTGGGAAGGCTCCCAGTATAAAAACTCAGGAAAACATGAACCTCCCCAAAGACAGAGCCTCCAGAACATTTAACTCAGAAGCTAACTTCACATAGTTTTAACTGAATTTTGGTTATTTTTATGTGAATAATAATAAAAAAAAAGATGGATAATATTAACAAATAAGTCATTCTATTCAATTACTTACATAAATTGATTATTCAATTTTTCTACCAGAATTTATATGACGCCATAACCTATTGAGTCTTTTCATAGATGAGCAGACCCATCTTCTTTAAGGACAAAGAATTTAAAAATAATTAGCTACAAACAACAATATACCTTGTTCTAGAAGACATTAATTATCTTAATAAAATCATCATAGTTTGTTGATTCCCATCACTATAAATAAAATAAAAAGTAATATTATTTTTATTTACACCATTGATGGGTCCAGTCATCATACCTTGAGTGAACAACATATGGTTTACCATGACCAAAGAAAACTTTGGAAAGGAATAACGTGTTGTGCTACAAGTATAACTCTGTGACACATAGTTTGTAAATACAAAGCATATACAAAAGTTATTTATTCTTTATGTATTGTATTAAGTTCAGATAAGTTGAAACATATTTCTTCTACTTTTAAAACAAATTCTGATATTAATTTAAATAATATTAAGTACAAGTTAATATCATAACATGTTAAATACATGTTATTATCATAAATCACAACTAAGTATCAATGGCAAAATTTAAAATAAATATTTAGTGAAATAAGCCAGACAGTGAAAGACAAGCACTGCATTGTATCACTTAAATGTAGAATCTAAAAGAAAAAAGAGTCAAACTCACAGAAAAAGAGAGGAGGAAAGTGGTTGCCAAGGGCTGAAGGGTTGGGGAATCTGTCATCCCTGGTCCCTGCCTTAGCACTGCCTTTCCTTTTCAATTCTTTGAGAAGGAATTCCACCTGAATAATCTGCTCATGTTGGACTACAGCCTAGGCAACAGGTGACTGGATGGCAGCTTAGCCCTAGTCACTCACAGGCTTCCCCAGACAAGGTTCAAGTCCCTGGGTGGCCACATAGTGGCTGTGTGACATTGATCAAGGCCCTCACCTAAAAGTCCTAATATTCTACCAACAAAATAGAGAATAAGTTAAAAATATATATAAGGTAAGAATGGGAAAAGTGATAGTTCACAGAGTATTTTGAAAATCGAGTGAGACAATGCTATTAGTTCAATGCATTACATAGGATGAATATTGACTAGAAGGCACTCTTTACATGTTTACTTTTTCTTTCTGAAGTATAATGTGAAAATACTTAGACAGGTTTTGCCAGGTTGGATTAATATGTATTTTTATATAGATTTTGAATACTTGTTCCATGACGTTTGGAGGATCATGTCATGACAGTTTTATCCAGTTGAATCAAATTATAAAGCTGAATTGTGGAAACTAGAATGCAAGAAGATGAAGGCAGAGAGTTGGTTTTCACCATTGTATATTCCCAGTGCTCTGTTGAGTGCCTAGAAAGTGCTCAGTAAATATTATTTTATATATTAAACACTAAAAACTGTCTTTGGAGTCATGAGGAAAACATGACTCCCTGAATAAGATGGGATGAGCTTAGGTAGGTTGATAGATACATTAGTATTTAAGAGCTGCTGTATAAAACAATTGCTTTTTATTCTGTTACAAAATAATATTTCCACTTTCAGCAGAAGTGTAACATATAGGATGGTTACAAATAGGAATCTAAGAATTTAGCACAGGTCACACCGTCCTATGCAAATTGTCCATATAATTCCAACCCTGACAGTGACAAGGAATCTTTTGCAGCATGCTTTGTGAGGCCCATCTCTAATGACAAAGAGTAGCAAATAAAAGAAAACTTACCCAGCATTCTCAGGCTCTGGAGTAAACCTTTCTCACTACCCAGGAGGGATTGTGAATCTGAGGCCAAAATGGAGGTAGTGCATGGAATTTCTGATTCCCAAATTTATTTTTTTGTTTGTTTGCATCAGTAAGAAAGTTTATTGAAATTATTAGTAAATGAGAATAGAAGGTTTTTCTTTTTTTTTTTTCCCCCATTTAAGAACACTTCTTGGTAAAGTGAAAAGAAATACAGCACAAAACACTGTTTAGACACCTTATTTTCAAGGAATGGAGCTATTTCCATAGACCATTAAGACAGGAGTGTTTTCTTGGAGATTTTGTTTTTCAGGCATCTGTGCATAATGGCTTGTGCAAAGGGAGACTCTTTCCTTTTGACGCTGCTTAATAGTAGTGTTTTTTGATTTCTGACTCAACCACAGATGAAAAAGACTCTACCATCAGGCGAAACTTCTGATCACTCTGGTTTTGTTAGTATCTTGGTTCCTTAGGTGAAGACTCTCCAATGGACCCAGAAGCCGAAGACTTGTGGCCTCTGCTGGAGCGTCTCCCAAACCTATTTTTAATGTGGCTGTAAAGAAGAATTTTACTCATTTCCCCTATTCACTGTCATTAACCTGGAGTTAAATTATTCATCAAAAATATTTGATTACGTCTCTATTGCTTTGTACTATTTACACCCTAAGTGTCTTATTTAAGTCTATCTCTTCATACTCATACAAATGTCATATAGAAGATGCCCAATAAAGGCTTATTAAATTTGCTTTATAAAGTTCTTTTTAAAAAATAAATCTCTCATTGCCAGATGATTTAGACTGACTGACTTGGTAATTTACCCTTACTTAATATGCTTCTAAAATGTGCTTCAATTTTCTACCACCTCTTGAGAACTCAAAGCTTGAGTATAAATTCACAGCACAGACAGTAAAAAGCACAGCTGGTAAACCACAGGGCAAATTTGCAAACCCTTGTGTTGCTTGATTTACTTCAGTTAATTACTGTTTATTTTGAATAATTATGCTATAGTCTGTAGTTTAAAAAACATTTTTATCTGAGCAAATTGATAGAAACATTTATCAATGTCTCTAGTTAATGCTTTAATTTCCCCTGCATAATCACTGTGGAATGCAAAAGTTAGCTCACTAGTCTCCATAACTGGAGTTGATACATGCTTAGCCTTCTCTTTTAAATATTTTTTTGCTTTATCTTGGTTTTGATGAAGAATCGAATGTTAGTGGTAAACTTGGGAATTCTGATTACCATCTGTCTGATCCACCTGCTAAGCCCTCACGTCAACTGATGCTCAGGTGTCATTGAACAAAGGCACTGCTTCTGGAGCTAAGGTAAATCTGTAAAAGTTCTTGTAATAATAGGTTTACATTATTTGCTTCTGCACAGTTTATTTCCCCCCAAACACATAGATTTAAAGAATAAAATCCAAGGGAAATGTTATGTTCTCTAAAACCTTCCACTGTTCTTATAATTTTATTTGAAACCGTAATTGATACTTCAAGGTGTATTTCTTTCCCAGTGTTAATGAACAATACAATTAAATAAATGAATAGATGCTTTCTTGTTATAGATTGTGGTAGGAATAAGCAAGCATCTCAGCATTCAGCCTTTCATTCTTTTTTTTTCTTTTTGAGATTACATTAAAATTGTTAAAAATTGAAGTAAAGCCAGTTTATAATGTGTCAATTTCTGGTCTGCAGCATAATGTTTCAGTCATACATGAACATACATATATTCATTTTCATATTCATTTTCATTATTATTTACTATAAGATATTGAATATAGTTCCCTGTGCTATACAGTATAAACTTATTATTTATCTATTTTATTTGTAGTAATTAGTATCTGCAAATCTGTGGGAAGGCATAAATTGGGAATTCAAGATTTGCAGATACTGCCTTTCATTCTTAATCAGATTCTTCTCACCTCTTCCTAATCTCTTATTCTCTCCCTAATATGGCTCGAGGTATACAGAGGATAGACTAGAATATCATCATCCAGTGAGATCTGACCACAAGCTCGAGCTGGCCGTGTTGCCGTGGTCACCTCTTACAAGCAGGGGTTGGCTGAATCACCCAAGGATATGAAATCCTACATAAAAGTACCGACAAATTTTAGTAACTTGAGTAGTAGTTAATTTGTTCTTTACCAATATCTATAGCCATCATTGAAATAATTTTTCTATAAACACAAAGGGATCACTGAAAGAAGAAATGTTTAGTAAGTCTATATTCAAGTGTTCTTGGTGTCTCTGGACTTAACATCAATATACAACATTAGAGTAGCAAGTTAACATCATTTGATCATGACCTGTGTGTTTTCCACAATCACCCTCTTCATCCTTTTAAACCCTGATTCATTTTTCATAAATGTACTTTTCCTAATTGTAATTAGATAACAGCTGTGCTTTAGTTATTTAATCATATCTATCTTGTAGAATATAAATCTCTTAAAGGCAAAACACATATGGTCATAGGAAAGCCTGTCTCAGATTTTGGGTACTTTTCAAGCAATATTAAATAAGTTAATGGTAATTTTAAAGAAATATCAGAAGTGAAGCAACAAAGAAGATAACAATCCATGTTTATTTTCTCCTTACTTTCCTTAATTTTCTTCCCTATTCCCTCTCATAACTTATTTGTGTCAAGGGAGTTACTCCAGTTCAGAATGAAGAACTGACGTGGGGAGAACTGACATTGGGCCAGAAATTGACAATTGAGCAGGTGAGCAGACAGGACCCTGAGATAATTGTGATGTTTTAGAACAAAAGAAGCTAGCAAGGTCAACAACTTTATTTTGGCCCAGTTCTCTTTACAAATAAAAATTATGAACTATTTCCTCTTTGCCCAATGAGTATAGACATACAAAAATTTTTTCAGAGATTCAGACATTAGTGACATCATGGATTTGATAATTTGGTGTTTGGTTAGAATTCCAAGGAATATAAACTAGAATCAAGAAACCAGCAACTTTATTCCAAACAGTTAAAATCTGGAAATAACTCAACAAGGGAATGAATATTTTTCAAATTACAATATATTTATGCAGTGGAATACTATGGAGCTATTTCAGAAAAAGAGGGATCTCAAAAACACGCTGAACAAAAAAAGCTGGTTACATAGTTACATACTTTACAATCCTATTTATATGAAGTCCCATGGCAGGCCTACATTATCCGTGATGATACAGATTATATGTCTTGGCCTGATCAAAAGGTTTGATGGGGACCTGACTGCCAAGAGGTACACAGAAACTTCTCTGGATGAGGGAAGTAAAATGTAATTAAGATGGGATGGTGGTTTCACACATGTACTCATTATCAAAATCGAGCAAATGGTACACTTCAGATGTGTGCATTTTATAGTACTGAAATTACCTCTCAAAGTTAATTAAAAGAAAGTAGATAGTCAGGGGCTTGAAGAGCTGAGGACCTTAGGGAATGATAGTGAGGAGACCACGTTTAGGAGTCAGTTTCTCTCACCCTGCTTTAGACTTCAGTCAAGGTTGGCGGCACATGTCTACTGTGCCCTAGCATTGGCAGGTGGCCAGGTTATTTATTGCATTTCTTCACTCACTCAAGATATATTCATCCTACCCTACACTACATATAAAATGGGAAGTGCTCCCTAACCTCACAAGTTTACAGATAAGTAAGTACTAACCGATCAATTGAAAATATGAAACAAAAACAACCGTGGTCAGTATAGTCACAGCATCTGTGTGGACAAAGGCTGAGAATCAGCTTCTGAAGACAAGTTACAACCTCCTGCACATGCTGACGTGAAACGCTCCACAGCAAGCCTGTGTGTTTAGCACTCATCTCCCCAGTTTGTGGTGCCAACTGAGCAGAGTAAACATTGTTGTCTTGTTCATTCTCTTTGCATGTTGATTAATTAGTCCTCCTAAAGAATTGTTGCTTTGTTCAGTATGTATCCAAGGCCTTTAATTTGTCTTCTAACTAAAGCTTGATAATCAATCCATTCTCAAGATAAGTATTTCTTTTATAACCTGTGATTATTCACTTAATATTTTGATAGATATTTTCCTAAAAAAAAAAAATTCATAGTTTTGGTGTTCTGGTTGTTTTGAGTTAATCTTGCTGAGTTTAAGAATGACTCAGACCCAAGGAAGAAAAAGAAACCATTCAGTTACATAAACCCACCTATAAATATAATCTAAGCTGAAACTCGATGTTTTCATAGCTTATTCTCTAAATCAGCACATCTCACATACAGTGAGGTAAAGCACTCATGCAAAACAGTCAGTTGTGAGGTAGGTCACCAGGATGTATTATTAGAACGGTACTGAATATTTTCATTCTCTCTCTTTTTCTTTTTTCAAATTAGAATGCATTTAAAATTATCAAGGTAGTTTTCCTCATTCTTCCTTGGATTTCTTTGGAGTGAAAAGATGAGGGTACAATATTTATAAATTCAGGAATTTTTCAAAACCAAACCCTATCTGACTTACACTGACATTTCCGATTAGGTATGCGGGTGAGTGGATGGAACAGCATCATGCTTGTTAGGTTGTGGTTTTGCGTTTTCTCTTTCCTTTTTTCATTCATATTTTCCTTTTTCATTTAAATTTTATCAGTGGATTAACTTTTAATGGCAAAATGGCTTGGGGAAATGAGCACAGGAGTGAAAGTGACACACAAATGTCATTGTAAATAACAGCTCATTAGTTACCGTGATCAAATCAGAAGCCATTTAATGATGCCAGTGAGGTTGTGCTAAATGCATTACATTATTCAAATCCACAAAAGCTGTGATTGTACTTTTAAAAAAGAATGTATCCTTCTTAGATTTAAATATTATGCACTTGTTATTTAAATATTATGCACATGCTGTCTGCGGAGTGGCTGCCTCAAAAAATAAAAACATGGCTCTTAGAAAAAGATAATATTGGAATAGAGAAGACGCTTATGACTCTCAAGGGTCTAACATATCCCACCAACAACAGTCTACATAAAGAGAAGCAATCAGAGATGGACTTGGATGCATAGTTTTAGGTGAAGGTTTGGAATCACTGATGAATTAAAACTGAATTGTCTTCAGAGGAAACTGAGTTGCCATTAAGAAAGGTTAGAACCTTTGGCCAAATTTAACAGTACTAAGTATCTCCAGGAAGCAACTGTAATGTGATTGGGAGAGTTAAAATGAAAAAGGAGTTTTAGAAGAGAAAATAAAATCCTTTATTAATTTAAGGTAAAAAGAAGATCAATGAAAACATCACATACCTTCAATAAAGGAATAATTGATAACATGAAAAGGCAAATACATTTAATTTTTTTAAGTTTTGTTTCCTTTACAACAAACTTTGTGTTCATATACACTAGATTATAATTGTTACACAAACTTAAATTGGGATGAAATTGTTGAAACTGGTAAGAATAGTATGCTTGTTCACAAAGGCAAATTTAAAACATTAAAAAATAAACTAAGCAAATAAAGTTATGATAATACACACATGGATAGATGCTGTATTTACTTACTCATCAATTAATTTATTTATATTCAGTTTACTGATCACTTATTTTTGTCTTGCACTGATTAAAGGTGAACCAACTCAGTTATACTCAAGCAAAAAAGGAGAAAAAAAAGTGTGCCTTGCATTGAGGAGTTTTAATCTAGATTTCTAGTTCAGTATCTTTATACACCCTAAGTAATTTATTTAGGTTACATGTAATACAAATTTATTTAGAAAGCATACATTTTTCTTTTACATCTAAATCATTCACATGATTTATACTGATAAATTTCAGTGAATAAATCTCCAATTAAAAAGTTTCACACATACCTCAAAATGTCTCATGAGTTCAAGATAGATTATTCTAGACGAATATGAACTTTCTTCTGCCTCTTAAATTTATTATGTTTAGAACACAAGTTTTATGCTTCAGACTGTGTCACTGAAGCTAGAATTAGATACTCCCGCTGAGAAAAAAAAAAGGTGGACTGAAAATAAACAAGCACGGAGGAGGGTATAGCTTAGTGGTAGAGCACATACTTAGCATACAGGAGGTCCTGGGTTCAATCCCCAGTACTTCCATTAAAATAAAAAAATAAATAAACCTAATTCCCTCTGCCCCCTCCCCCTAGGAAAAAAGAACAAAAAAATTTTAAAGATAAAAGAAAAACAAGCACACTGACAAACCATCAAAAATGAAATAAGTAGAAGATAATTTTTAAAGAACTTTAAAAATTAATCGAATTAGAAGTAATAAATCTAATAAAAGATGTGCAAGAATTCTACACTGAAAACTGTGAATATTACTAAGTTAAATTTTTAAACTAAATGAGTGGAAGGATATACCATCTTCAGGAATGGAAAATGTCAATGTTGTAAAGATATCAGTTCTTCCCAATTATGTATAGATTAAATTATATCCCAATTTATGTTTCATCTTTTTTGTTGGAAGTTGTTAAACTGACTTTATAATTTTAAGGCATGAAAAACAGTTTAAGGTAAATATAAAGCTAAAGGAAATAAAATGTGCCATTGGTGCTAGGATAGACAATTAATTGAAATAGAAACAGAACCATACATACATCTGGTATATGACAAAGTCACTATTACAGTGCAGTGGGGAAATATGGTGTTTTTAATAAACAACACTGGATAAATTGTGTATCTATAAATTTTAAAATATCTTGATAACTTTCTACACTATATGCAAAATCAATTATAAATTTACCATAGAAAAAATATAAAGGATAGTCCAATAAAACATCTAGACAAAATATGGGAAAACCCATTTATGTATTGCAACAAGATTTCTCAACTAAGATTCACAAAGGAGAAAGATCAATAAATTGGACTTTACCGGAATTTAAAACTTCTATTCAGCAGAGCACACCATTTGAGTGAAAAAGCAAGCCACAAAGTAAGATGTTTGTAATATATATTTCCAAAAATGAACTCTTAACTAAATATACAAAGGACTTCTATAGGCATGGTATATGCAAAGAACCAATGTTTCAGAAATAGCAAACTTGAACAGGCCACTTTATAAAAGCAAACACCCCAATGACTACCATTACAATGCAAATTAAAAACACAGTGAAACATAACTTAGTACCCATCAGAATGACTGAACGTTTTAAAAAGAAAAGAATATTCAATATCTACTGTTTTCCAAGAATCAGTGAAACTGCTAGTGTGAGTGTAAATGTGTCAACTAGAATGGAAAAATGTCTGACAGTGTTTGCTCAGTATGAACACACATACTTTATGAACCACCAATTCTCCTCCTAAATATGTAAACCTTCCAAACAATCACATATATGAACTGAAATGTGTGTAAAAGGAAATCATAATATGATTTGCAATAACTCAGACTGGAAACAACCAAATATCCATCAACGATAGAGTGGATGACTGGTGGCATATCCATACATTGGATTTTTCTGAAGCAATAAACATTGACCTACTGGTACATGCAAGAGTGTGACTCTCACAGACACAACTGAGAAAAATCTGGACACACACTGTAAACCTGTATTAGATTGAAGTTCAAATCAAATATGGATTTATTAAATTTAAAAAAATATTTTTATCAGTAAAAATTTTACCATGATAGGTAAATTTCTTTCCCTCACATGCTTGTTTTTCTACAAAAATTAGAGAAGGTAATGTCTATCTTATTACCTTCTCAGAGAATGTAAATGCAATGATGTGTGTGGATAATTATCACAGTTCCTGATATATATTAAGTAAGTGTCAGTAAAAACTGTTTCCCAAGTCTTTTGCATGAACCTTTTCAGTTCAGAATCAGTCCATTTCCCCAGGTATCGTGTGTTTCGTAATAGAAACCTTGGAGACATCTTTATTTAGCTCCCTTTTTCTGTCTTCCAAACTAAATTCATCATTAATCCCTTTTATCTCTCAAATTGTCTCTGCTCTTTTTTTTTCTTTTCTCCAATACTTCTATTTTAAGGAGACACACAATTTTATTGTAATTCATTTCCCAGTCTTTAACCTCTTTCCCTGCTAAAGTATACCCCTCAAAAATTTTCTGAATTTGACCTCTAAAAGACATATCTTAGTTTCATTTTTTTCACAAACTTTCCTGTGTCTCCCATTGCACACACCATAGAGAATAAAATTCATGTTAAATATGATGCTCTCCCAAGCCTGGCACTCACCTCACCTTTCACATCTTCTAGTACCTGTCAGATACTGAAGTCGCCACTGATCTACCCATTACACTTCCTGGAAAACTCTTGGAGTTAAATATCTCTTTCTATGTTTTATTCATAGAACCTGCAATACTCTGTTATGTTTTTTTATTTCATATCATACTTTTTTGTATATTTGTATTTTTATTGAAGTATAGTTTACAATGTGTCAGTTTCTGACGCTAAGCACAATGCTTCAGTCATACATGAACATGCGTATATTCGTTTTCATATTCTTTTTCACCACATTACTACAAGATATTGAATATAGTTCCCTGTGCTTTACCATATAAACTTGTTATCTATTTTGTATATGGTAGTAAATGCCCACAAATCTTGAACTCCCGATTTATCCCTTCCCACTTGTAACCATCAGCTTGTTTTCTATGTCTATGAGGCTGTTTCTCTTTTCACTTAGAATGACAATTACGAGGTCCATCCATGTTGCTGCAAATGGCATTATTTTATTCTTTTTTATGGCTGGGTAGTATTCCCTTGTATAAATATACCACAACTTTATCCAGTCATCTGTCAATGAACATTTAGGTTGTTTCCATGCCTTGCCAATTGTAATAGTGCTGTTATGAATATTGGGATGCATGTATTTTTTTTTAAATTAAGGTTCCCTCTGGATATATGCACAGGAGTGAGATTTTGGATCATATGGTAAGTCTATTTTCAGTCTTTTGAGGAATCTCCATACTGTTTTCCATAATGGCTGCACCAAACTGCATTCCCATCAACAGTGTAGGAGGGTTCCCTTTTCTCCACACCCTCTCCGGCATTTATTATTTGTGGACTTTTGAATGATGGCCATTCTCACTGATGTGAGGTGATACTTCATTGTAGTATTAATTTGTATTTCTCTGATGATTAGTGATAGTGAGCATTTTTTCGTGTGCCAATTGGCCATTTGTATGTCTTCATTGGGGAATTACTTGTTTAAATCTTCTGCTTATTTTTTGGATTGGGTTGTTTGTTTGTTTGTTTTTATTAAGTTGTATGAGCAGTTTATATATTCTGGAGATTAAGCCCTTGTCAGTCTCATCTTTTGCCAATATTTTCTCCCATTCCATAGGTTGTCATTTTGTTTTGCTCATGGTTTCTTTTGCTGTGCAAAAGCTTATATGTTTAATTAGGTCCCATTTGTTTATTTTTGCTTTTATTTCTATTGCCTGAGTAGATTTCCCTAGGAGAACACTGCTAAGATTTATATCAGATAATGTTTTGCCTTTGTTTTTCTCTAAGAGATTTATAGTGTCTTGTCTTATGTTTAAGTCTTTAAGCCATTTTGAGTTTATTTGTGCATGGTATGAGAAAGTATATTGACTTCATTGATTTACATGCAACTGTCCAGTTCTCCCAACACCATTTGCTGAAGAGACTGTCTTTACTCCATCATATGTTCTTGATCCATTGTCAAAGATTAATTGATTGAGAGTTTGTGGATTTATTTCTGGGCTCTCTATTCTGTTTCATTGATCCATAGGTCTGTTTTTGTACCAATACTATGCTCTTTTGATTACTGTAGCTCTGTAGTATTATTTGAAGACTGGAAGGATTATTCTTCCAGTTTCATTCTTTGTCTTTAGAATTGCTTTGGCAATTCTGGGTCTTTTGTGATTCCATATTAATTTTAGGATTATCTGTTCTATTTCTGTAAAAAAATGTTTTGGGTAACTTGATAGGGATTGCATTAAGTCTCTAAATTGCTTTGGGTAGTATGGCCATTTTAACAATATTAATTATTCCAATCAAAGGGCATGGGATATCTTTCCATTTCTTTAATTCATTTTTAATTTCCTTAGTCATATATATTTAGGTGCTCCTATATTGGGTGCATATGTTAGCAAGTGTAATATCCTTATCTTGTATTACTCCTTTGATCATTATATAGTGTCCTTCTTTATCTTTCTTTATGGCCTTTGTTTTAAAGTCTATTTTGTCTGATATGAGTATTGCTACTTCCAATTTCTTGTCATTCCATTTGCATGGAATATCTTTTTCCATCCTCTCACTTTCAATCTATGTGTGTCCTTCAGTCTAAAGGAGGTCTCTTGTAGGCAGCATGCTGTCGGCTTTTGTTTTTTTATCCAATTGGCCACTCTATATCATTTGATTGGAGCATTTAGTCCATTGATATTTATAGTAATTATTGATAGATGTGCATTTATTGCCATTTTGAACTTTATTTTCCAGTTTATTTCTTTTTTGTTCCTTTCTTTCCCTTTTCATTTTTCTTTTTGTGGTTTGATAATTTTCTTTTATATTAGCATGGTTTTCATTTTGGTTTTTGTGACTCTATTGTATTCTTTTGATTTGTGGTTACCTTTTTTTTTCAAGTATGTTTACCCATTACTATATGTTTGGTTTAGACTGGTAGTCATGTAGGCTCAAACACATCTGGATTTTGTAAGAATGCTCCTGTATTTTGAAGGAAGAGACCCTCTGCTAGAGTTAATTAGCTATTCATCTTGATTCAGTGGATCTCTAGATGTAATTCTTGTTGTATTTGTTGGAGAGGGAGAGCTGTGATTCTCTCTACTCTGCCATCTTGGCACCTCCCTTCCCCCATGTCATTCTTTTTGAAATTCTGTTTTTCTTCAAGACTAGAGTTAAATTTCACCATTTATCTATAGCTTTTCTGTCTTCTCCACAATCTAACAGTCTATTTCTTTGTGTATTTATATATTTGTTTATTATATTTATTGCAATAATCACTTTTTGCCTTTCTGCCTTGTTTATGTTTCTATTAATTGTGTACTTTTCTTTTTCCCACTCAAGTACATGTTCATGAAGATCAAGCAGCATGTGAAATTCATCTTTCTATTTCTCCTCAATGAATACAGTACCTAACACCAGAATGGTTCCTCCCTCACCCCCAGTGATTGATCTGAATTTAATATATGTGCATGGGAGACAGAGGATGAGAGACTGTTTCAGAGGAAACAAAAAAATCCAAGGTAGATTTTTTTTTAAATGGAAATTAAAAAAAAGGAAATTTAAAAAATTGTTTGATAATTTTTGATAGTTTATATTACTAGATACTGGCACACAAAATTAGTTATTAAAATAAATTAAAGAATACCATATGAAACATGCTCTAGTATATCTAGGACACTTATTTTTAGCAGAAACATTTTTATTAAATTCAAATTTTATGTAATGGTTTCAAATATGGCCAAACCTCAGTTAGCTGATTCCTTTTACATTTGGAAAATAAAGAATATTAAGCTTTTTTCTTACAGTTGAGCTATCATAACAGAAGAGGTCTCTTCCTTTAGAATATAGCTACTCCAAAATACTTCTCACAATTACTGGTAAAATGTGAGAAATAATGTAAATATCCCTCAGAATTGTACCTTACCTTTCTCATCAGTTCCCATAGGGCAAGTATATTGATTCTGCCTCTATGTTTCATGGTTAAGGGGATAACATGTAGCCTTAAAAGAGTAACACTAACTGTATTACATTAAAAAGAGACATAACTCATATTTCATTCTGACTTCATTAACTTCGAGTTCCACTGGTGATTGAATCACATTTTCTGTGCATCAGAATTTTTCTACTTACTGGAAATTTGGATTCGCATATGAACTGAATTGAAATTCAATGCCTTATGTAGCTGCTAAGAAAGTAGAGATCAATGACAAGTAGTATGAAATCTAGGTGTTTGAAATATTAGAAATATTTGTCATATCTAGGAATAAAAATTAACTTACAAAAATGTAGCTTGTTAAAGTTTGACAAATCAAAATAACTCTCTACAAAACCAAAACTGAAAAAAATAAATGCCTTTATTTGCATGTCTTTAAGTTAGGATTTTTATTTTGGAGCCCATCAGAAAAAAAAAAAAAAGCAGATGTAGATTTCCTTAGCAATGTACCACTATCTCTGAAGTGGTACTAGAACAAATTGGCAGATAGTAATGTCAGCAAGGACAGATAGAATAATAAGTCACAGGTGGGAAGGACCCCAAAAATCAGAGAAATGTCATCTTACCTAGTCCAAGAAACTCTTTTGACAATAGCTTTATCATGTGCTCCATTATTGTACCTTTAAATGTTGTCAATGTGGGAGTTTCTTCCTTTTATTGAGTTAAATTTGATGCCTAGAGTGTTTGCATGAAATACTTGCCTTTTAAAAGGAAATGTCTATATGTTCTTTCCAATGAATATCAAGTATCTCCAGGATTGGTTTTCCCAAAGCAAACAGTGATGGCTAAGAACATTACTTAGAACTCTAGGACGACACCAACATTTTACAGTCAAAAGTAAAACCTGATGAGCTGAAGGCAATTTTCAGTAAAGGATGTAACCATCTGTTATTCACTTTTCATTTGCTAAATAGGGGCAGAAGAAGATGTCTTCAGATGCTTATCCTGTGAGATTTTGATTTAGGAGCATGATATTTTTAAATATGATTAAATAAAATGCTATTAAATCTCTACATGGCATAGTTATGCGGCATCAAGAATAACTTATTAAGCCCCAAATTTTTACCTGAGAAAATATTTTAATGATTGTTTCATAGAAAACCCTAACCCCCTGACATTTCTACTTTTTTTTTTATAGAAATCTGACCTAGACAATGTCTTTCCAATGTCTTTCCCACTGACGTATGTTACAACTAAACTTGGCTTGAGGGTGCAACTGACCTCCTTATACTCACCAGTATTGATTTCTGTTCACAATTCTAGTCTAAGCATGCTGTTTCAGAAAGACTTACTTATCGGCCATAGCTAGCTTTGGAAAATACGAAATTCAGTTTCCTAGGGATAATAGTTATTACCACAAAACTAGTTAAAAAACACTTTAAGATTGGTAAATTGCTGCAAAGATGTTGACCATAACATGTTGAAGATTACTATGGAATTGCTCTCATAAAAAATACTATGTTTGGGCTTGATAGTTCACAATGAAAGAGTTAATATTTGCCTTTTGCTATGATTAAAAATATTTTTATAATGTTGCATGGGCTGAGGAAGCAGAAATTTGCATCACCATAATTAAACTCAGATAGAAAAATAAGTCAGTAATTCAAATCAGTAATTCAAATCAGGCGAGATTAATATTTATTTTAATTTAGTCCTAGAATACCCATTATGACACATAGACAGGGAACTGGTCAATCACCATTGTCCTTCAGGGAATTTCTGAAGTACACTGTATTTCAGTTCAATGCTCTTTATAAAGAAAAGAGCAAGAGTTTAAAAAATTTAAAAAAAGGAAAGCCTCAGTTCACTTCCTTTAACTGAACACGTCAGAACCTCAACCTTCATTTTAATATTTTATAATCTTAAAACTTATGAAACTTCAACTCTTCAGATAAAAGTTTAATACCAAGGTAGATGCTGGCTTCTGAAGAATGTTATGGAAAGGTTTCTTAAGAAGGGAGAAGGCTCCAGAATCATGTGTGAATATTTCACGTAACACAAGTCAGTTTCCATCAAAAGGGTTCCTTTTGATGACATCCAGAGCATCAAAAAAGTGACTTTCAAACTTTAAATGGATTCTATGACTAATAGGAAAGTGATAAAATTAGATTTTTTAAAAATCATTTTACCTGATCCATTTAAATGATCAGTTATAGGCAGTAGATTCATAGTAAGAAATTAAGGTAGTAAATTGATCAGTTACAGTTTTAATTTTATTATTCATATTCTGGAAAAATATTTATTAAATTGCCACTTTCAAATAAATTACTTGTCTGATTATTTCTCATTTTGTTCTCCCATGTTAATATTTTGCAAATTTAGGTTCTTTGATTTGCTGTCAATATTAATTTTGTATCAGAAGACAACAAGTAGAATCATTTTGTTTTGTTCTGGGGTAAGTCAAAACAAATTTAAACAATACTACATTTGTATTTCTAATTCCATGTTCTGGGGACACCATATCATTTATCTCAGCCTCATTTTCCTCATGTATAAAATGGGGGCAAAAATATCTTCTTTCTCACTTTGAAGTTTGTTATGAAGTTAAAATGGGATAATGCACTGTATATAAAAGCACATTATAAATCAAAAATCTTGTGTAAATAAACTATTAAAAGTTTACAGACCTTAAAATAGTGAACTTGGTATGTAATAAATTATAGGTGCTTATGTGGATGGCAATGAGGATTTCAGTCTTCAGCAGATGGTGAGAGGACCAGTGAAGTGGCTGCAGTTGACTTGTGTGATGAGCTAGGGGCTCATTCATGTTTTTATTAGTAACTTAGACCAAGGTCAAGGAGTGATTGTTGGAAGAACTTTGACAGATGATATGTTGTTGCCTAAGTATTTAAAAATGTAGTAGAAAAATTTTAAAAAAGGAAAATATAGTTTTCTTAAGAACTAATAATATTTCTTCAACATATTTAGAGACATAAAGAAATAAAAAGATTGATTTCAGTTATAGACAGGAGAATTGGTTTTGTCACTGATGGATCCTCATCTAAACCTTCCTGGCCTTGTATCTATAAAATGGGCTTTATTTATTTTTTATTGAAGTATAGTCAGTTTACAATGTTGTGTCAGTTTCTGGTGTACAACACAATGTTTCAGTCATACGTATACAAACATATATTCATTTTCTTTATCTTTTTCATTATATGTTATGACAAAGTATTAAATATAGTTCCCTGTGCTATATAGTAAGACATTGTTGTTTATCTATTTTATATATACTAGTTAATATTTGCAAATCACAAACTCCCAATTTATCCCTTCCCCCCGATAACCATTGTTTGTTATGTCTGTGAGTCTGTTTCTGTTTTTTAGATGAGTTCTTTAGTGTCTTCTATTTTCCTTTTTTAGATTCCACATGTGAATGATATCATATGATATCTTTCTTTCTCTTTCTGACTTACTTCACCTAGAATGACAGTCTCCAGATGTATCCATGTTGCTGCAAATGGCATTGTTTTATTCTTTTTTTATGGCTGAGTAGTATTCCATAAAATGAGCTTTAGTATTCCTTTTCTGGAAGAATATATTACAGGAAATATAAAATTAAATAATGAACAAGAAAGTTCTTCCTAAACTATAAATTCTTAATCAAACATTTATGATAATATCAAAGATACTACATTCAATAAAACATGTCCAAGTAGTAACAAATTAATTCCTCTTTAAGAAAAAGTGTACTTATACCAATAATGTAGGCCAATTTCACAACAAAGTAGATAAAATGATTTTTATAGCTTTACCTTTATACTTGGATTTATTTTTTCTCTGTTTTCCCCCTCTTAGGTACCTTTCATAGGTTTTAAAATCTTTCTAGTTGGCATCTTTGTCAGATAAAATTGATGTAACAATATCTACCTATAGTTATTAATAATCTCCTAGCTTACCAAATAATATGAATTGAACCAATCTTTTATCATTCAAATGTGCTTAAATATAAATCTAGAGATAATCACAAAATTAAAACTGAATCTTAAATTGTACTCTGAAATATATACAAAATTCAGATAATTATTCTAAGTGACACCAGCATTTGTGATAAGTAGATATTCACATCTCATCAAGTTCTGAGCTTCCAAAACTCCGACTTCCTGCCACGTCAACCAACCTTACTGAAATTCTTGGGAGTTTATATTTGTATTAAATTCCTGGAAACTATAATTGTACAATATTATCATGTTTCTTTTTCTAAGATTTCCCTTGAGACAATATGCCAAATTGTGAGGTGATGTATGCCTGTGACAAAAGAGCTGAAGTCTCCCTGCAAGAAAGAATGAAAGCTTGTCTCAGATTCTAAAGAGATTTCATCAGTAATTTATCTGAACACTTCCATTGCTATGTAAGAGAAGCTACACAGCTAAAGATACAAAGGGCCATGTCTGAGGTTTTAAAGCTGATCTCTGAAAGCACCAAGACTGGCCCCCAACCTCACATGGGGTGTTTTTTCCATATTACTTTTGAATATTGTTCAGCTTGTGCCTGGAAATCTAGAAGCAGCTGGAGAAGAAGTAAAATATAGTTACAAAGTCCACAGAAGATGAAAAATTGCATTTGAAGTTAAGAATTTAATTTTGTTTCTAATATATTTCAATTAATATGTTTAGCTCTATTTTTAAAGCAGTGTGTTCACAATGTGTTTTGCTAAATTGAAATCACTAAAACATGACATGCAGACTACTGCCTAGAGGTTAGAAGAACTTTCCTTTTCAATAAGATCAGATTTTTATGTTTAATGAATGAATTCCCTGTACTATTCTTGAAAAGCAATGAATGGGTAAAGTAATGTGTCTCTGAAGAACATGGCCTTCATAAATGCTACTACATGGGGCCAAATTTGGTCCTGTATGATTACTATGTATACATACACTAATTTCCTTTTGAAGCTAATTTTGGTAATATGAATATTTGTGCACAGTGAACTAATTTCTAGATTGGAATATAATCTCCATTTTCTGAGGTTAACTGAAAGTTTAAAATCAAACTGGTCAAACTAAGTTTTTAAAATTATATTTATGATATTGTGTCTTTATGAAAAGATTTACTGTTGCACAGACATTCAAGACCCTACACTATTCCTGTATTTTGCACTGACAGTCCACATGGATATTCTTGTGTACATGTTCAGATGGTTTGGTTGTGAGTTCCACAAGAGAAATTTCTTGACTACACTATTCATAACCTTGAACACAGGATAAGTATTTTCTGAATGAATTTATTAAAAACCAGTCATTGTAACTCAAGTTTGTAATGATGAAAGGAAGATCTAATGTTAATAATCTCTAGAAAAACAGTTGCCTTCAAGCTCTGGATGAGAGACAGTAAAGAGAATCAAGAGCACTTGGGGTGGTTAAGCTAGAAAATCATGGGCCATGAAGGCAGATGAACCTGGGTGCAAGTGTAGAATCTGTCACTCTATACTTGTGGCATCTTAGTATGTGATTTGTTTTCTCTGAGAGGTATGTTCTTTGTAAACTGGGGATAATTATCCCGCTTTCCAGAGGTTGCATGAGGATTCAATGTAATAATTAATGTAAAACATTTTCACAAACTCTTCCACTGTGGTCCTCCTGATTGTTTCCCATCATATTTTTTGTGAGCTTTTCTCTCACACTCAAGCCCCAGTGACAAACATAAGAAATATTTTCAGTCCTTTGCGTGTCTTTTCATTGGCTGCATCCTCTGCCTAGAATCTTCCACTCTGCTGGGTTTTTGGTCAAATCAAATCTTTCTGTAGTAAGCTTGCCCAGCTATCAAAAAGAGATTCAACATAGGTCCCCCTCTTCGTCTTAGACTAAGAGAGCAGAGTAAGAAAGTACAAAAGAACAACTTAGCTAGAAAATATTTCCTTAAAGAGGTCAGTTGAAGGTTTGATGGAATAAAAGAGAGCTTTGCTGGGATAAGGCAGTTTTCAGACATAGGGTTTAAATTCGATTAAAAGTTTTGACCAAACTGGTAGAGGAAAATCTCTCCACTAATCTGGAAACTAAACATTAGCTCTTGTCCTTATGAATGAGTGGAGGCTGAGAAGCATCACCTGACTTGAAAGAACTAATGTGGAACACTTCATTTTGCCAAATAAGGAGATGTGTTATGGGGATGCCCAGTAGTCATTTAGAGAAAATATTTTCTTTAAACTAGGTATGCATTTATAAGAGCAAATCCAGCAATGTTTCAAACATTTAAACATACATTTTGCCCAGTCAACCTTAGAAGTCTGAGGGGGATATCTTTTCTTTCTTCTTTATTATTGTTTTTTTAATTGAAGTACAGTTGATTTACAATGGTGTGTTAGTTTCTGGTGTACAACAAAGTGATTCAGTTATTTATATATATATAATATATATATATAATTCTTTTTCATATTTCTTCCACTATGGGTTTATTACAGGATATTGAATATAGACACCTGTGCTATACAGTAGGACTTTGTTGTTTGTCTATTTTATATATACTAGTTAATATTTGGAATTCTCAATCTCCTAATTTATCCCACCACACTTCCTTCCCCCGCCATAACCATTAGTTTGTTTTCTATGTCTGTGAGTCTGTTTCTGTTTTGTAAATAAGTTCATTTGTATCATATTTTAGATTCCATACATAAGTGATATCATATGATATTTGTCTTTCTCTGTCTGATTTATTTCACTTAGTATGATAATCTCTAGGTCCATTGAAAGAGATTTTGTGATCTGTCTTTTGGTTTTTAATTTAACAGAGATCAATTTGTTATATTTATTTATTAGTTATTTTCCCCACTCTGTTGTTTGCCAAGTGTAAGACACTCATCTGTGTATCCCTTACTTCCTGCAATGTATCTGGCAAATGGCAAATAATACATAAATGTGTCATCAATTAAATGTGGTTCTGTTTTTAGAACACAATAATGGAAAAATCCCACTATTTTTAGAGTATATTTGCTAATGGTTAAGAGAATGCTTGCAATTATTGGCTTTGAGAATCTAGATAAAGCATAAAAGGGCATTTGTGTGCTATATTTATTGGATTTAGTCGTAAATTATTTTGCTCCTGATTGCAATATGTTTGGTTTAATGATTTTAGAGAATAATTCAATTTTTTCTTTTGGGAAGATCACCTTAGAGAAAGAACTTACAGACTTTTAGATGATTGATATATGAAACAAGGCTGCATTCTTTGAGTTGTGTGTTGACTTTGGGGTTATAGCTCAAATAGAAGTTTGTGTGTGCGTGTGCAAATGATGTCAAAATGATTTCAAATATGAATTGCTGTACATAACACTCATGAAAGCTAAATGTTGCTGTTATATACCAACAAAACTTGGTCACAGAAGGTGAAATGACTTTTCCAAGGTTTCTCAGTGAGTCATAATCAAAACTGGAAATAGAACCCAGAAGTCTAGTTCAGCTCTATGACTCCTGTATGCTGACTACTTAAAAACTGACAGATTGTCTAGAGGCTCAGAGCTGTAGTAACATTTCTTTCTAATAATAGAGAGAAAATCTCTACTCTTACTTTAATCCTCAAATATAATTCCAAATGGAGAAGTAAATGAAATTTTATATTTTAAAATAAAGCCAATAATCTTATTTAAATTAGTATATGTGTTGGTGGGGAATGACTCACTTTTTTCCATGCAGGCCAAATCCAAAGACCACATATTTATCCATTTGAAACTGTGAATGCTATTTGTCAAAAATAAAAATAAGGTAGCACACCCTGGGCATGTATCTTGCTACCAGGTATTCTAAAATAAATTTTAAGCAAACTGATAAGGAAAAAATATATAGAGAGAGATAGCTAAGTTTGTATTTTAAAATGTAAATTTGTTTATTTAATTTAAATAATTTAATTTAATCCAATTAATATTTATTGTGTGCCTACCTTTTCCCTGTTTTTATTTTTAAAAATAGAACAGTGAGGAGTCAAGAAGTGATCGAAATGATGATCAGATTGATAACAGCCTCTCTAGAGGATTTCATTTGAGCAGACATCTAAATGCAGAGAAGGAATGAGCTGTGTCAATAACTGAGGCATTTGAATTGTAGGAGAGGGAAGAGCAAGTGAAATGCCTTTAGGGGGAAGCAAATGTGGCAAATGTGTTTTAGGAACATAAGCAGACTCCAAAAGACCAGTGTGGACTGGGCCATGGGGAAAGGTTGTAAGAGAAGAAATAAGTGGAGAAGAAGAGAGCCAGGCTGCATAGAGCCTTATGGGTCATAGTAAGGAATTCAAATTTAATTCTGAGTACAATGGGAAACTAGGAGAGTGCTGAACAGAGGATGATAGGGACTTACTTTTTATAGATTGCTTCTGCTCTAAGATGAGAGAGTGTGTGCAGGTGAGTAAGAATTGCAGAAAAGAAACCAAGTAGGAAGCAATTGCAGAGGTATTAGGTGAAAGATGATGGATCAGATGATGGATCAGGGTGGCATTGGCAGAGGCACCGAGAAGGCACTCTTTTATTGTAGTTTAAGACTTTTACATCCAAGAAGATGGAGTAAATGGACTCTTCCCTATTCCTCTGGCCAAGTAAATGAAAAACTCTATATATGTATATATTTGTTTCTCTACCAGTTTGTTAAAAATTAATTTTAAAATAGGTGATAGCAAGATATATCTTGGACTTTTTGTTTGCTTAGCAAGAGGAAGATATATATATCCCACACATAAGAAGATAGAATGTTGAGAGGTCAGACTCTCTAGGCAATTTGAGATTCAAGGAATGACCCAGTGGTGAGTTCTCCAGGTTTTATTTTTGCCTATGTAGCCCAGATTGAATTATGGAGAACTCAGCAACTTGGAGATAACAATAGGCAGAGGGAAAAGTCCCAAGGAAATCTACTCTCTCTAGCCAAATACTAGGAATGGATGGCCTAAAAAGACAAGAAGTTTAGACAGAAATCTTCATGATGATAAACAGCCTACTTCAGCCAGATGTAAAAGGGAAAAACACAACCTGATCCTCACTCCCACCAGCAAGTGCTGACCAGGGAACCGAGACATTTACACTTGCCAGAGTATAAGAAGTTCCCACTGCATTGGCCTCAGAGAAGGTCAACGTGGAAATAATGGAACAGTGTTCTCTGTACCCATTAGACAAATTGTCAGAAAAAATGCTCAGAAGCACAAGATTTAATAACATCTAGAGTCTGGTGTTTCATTCTTACATGGTGATAACAAGGCCCCCTTCCCAAACCTCTCTCCAACCCCACCAGTAGAGACCATGTGGGAGCCTAGATTTCTTGCCCTACTAAGGAATAACAGGACACTTCTTGTCCTCCCCACTAGGATGGTGTTAGAAGAGTACTGGTGGAGTCAGGGTTTTCACCATCACCCACTATTACCAAGGTCACCTCACTGCAGTGTCAGAGGAAGCCAAGTGAGAAGCAATAATGATGTGTTCTTATCCCTCCCAGTCAGACTGTTATCGGTAGAGACCTAGTGGGGAACTTGACCTCCCACTTCACGCCTACCCAGTAGTAACAAACAGCACCTTGCATACCCATTCTACAGAAGCTGAGTGGAGAACCTAGACTTAAATATCAACATAAAAATAATGAGGCTGCACCCACTTCACTTATCAGAGCAGTGCCAGAAAAGGCATGGTAAATCCCTTGATTTAAATAAGATCCATAATATTAAAATAGAAAATCCAAAATGTCCAGTTACAATTGACAATCATTCATTATACTCTGGTCAGGAGGATCTCAAACTGAATGAAAAAAGACAACAATAAAGGACAACACTAAAATGACATAGGTGTTAAATTAGCTCCCAAGGATTTTAAAGCAGCCAACATAAAAAACATTTCAAGGAGCATTATCGACATGCTTGATGTAATTTTTTTTTAAAAAATAGAAAGTTTCAGCAAATGTATAGAAGAGATAATGAAAAACCAAGTGGAAATTGCAGACCTACAAAGATACAATAATTAAAATAAAACTTAATTGACGGCTTCAATAACAAAATGGAGGTAAGAGGAAAGAATTTTTTAACTTGGTGATAGATTCATAGAAATTACCCAAACTGAACAACAGAAAAAAAATAAGAGTGAAAAGAAAAGTAGCCTCAAGGACATGTGGACTAAAACCAAACATCAGTCACCTGTGTCATTAAAGTTCCATAAGGAGAGAAAAAGAGGATGAGACTTAAATGTATTCATGTTAAAAAAATGGCTGAAAATGCCCCTAAACTGAAAAACAAAACAAAACAGAACATGGCAATACCAAACAGAAACTCACAAATTAGAGGTAAATGAACCTAAAACAAAATAAACAATCTCCAAATCTGTATCACATTGTAATGAAATTTTGAAAACTAAAGACAAACAAAAAGTTTTTAAAACCACCAGAGAGGAAAAAAAAAAAAGCATTGTCTATAAGGGCAAAACAATTTGGATGACAGTGAATTGATCATCAGAAGCCATGGAAGTCAGAAGGAAATCGCATAGAAATTTTTAAGTGCTGAAGAAAAGAGCTGGCCATCTAGAATTCTATATTGAGTGAAAATATTCTTTAGAAATGAAAGGGAAACCAAAACGTTCTCAGATGAAAGAAAGTCAAACTGAATTAGTCATCAGCGTATCCACACTAAAAGAATGACTACAGGAGTTTCTTTAAATATATACCAAAAAAAAAATGATAAAAGAAGGAACTTTTGGAAGAAGGAAAAAAGAAAGCAAAAAGGGTACAATTATTGGTAAATATAATAGACATTCTTTTGACTCTTGAGTTTTCTTAATTATGTTTGATGGTTAAAGCAAAATTATACACTTTCTAATACGGTTACCAATGTGTGCAGTAAATGCAGAAGGCTAAAGGAGTATGGGGGAAGGTTTTGACACTTTAATCCAACTGACAAAGTGTTGAGAGATACAGACTTTGTTTAGTTATTTATATATATTGGAATACTTTTAGCAATCATTTTTAAAATTTATACAAAGAAATACACTAAAAACACTACAGATAAATCAAAATGGAATTTTTAAAATTGTTCAAGAAACTCAAAGGAAAGCAGTAAGAGGAAAACAAAGAAAAAAATCAGAGAGAAAAAAATAAAATATAATTAAAATGGTAACTAAAAACTTTTGCTCTTTGAAAGATGTTGTTAAAAAGATAAAAATAAAACAAACTAAATGTGGGATAAACTATTTGCTAGCCACATATCTGCCAAAAGATTTGTATCTAAGATATATAACTCTTAAAACTTAATCATAAAAATACTCAAATAATTCAATTAGAAAATATTCAAAGGACAAGAAATAATATTTACTATAAGGGGTATAAGAAGATATACAGATAGTAATCACATAAAAATATATTCAACTTCATTATCCATTAGGAAAATAGAAATGAGAAGCATAATTTGATATCACTACATACTGGTAAAACAACCTACATTAAAAAAACAAAAGTATCAAATACTAGCAAGGATGTAGGGAAACTAGATCTCTCCACATTTACATTTGGGAATGTAAATGGCACAACCATTATAGAAATTAATTTGGACTACCTTAAAAACAAAACAAAACAAAATAACAACAACAACAACAAAACCTGTATGACTCAGAAATTACACTCTTGGGCATTTATTCATGAAAAATAAATACTATTTCTAAACAGAATTCTGTGCAAAATTTTTCATAGCAACTTTTTTTGTAACAGTTAAAAAATATGGGAGGGATACAGATACCCTTCTGCAAATTAATAGTCACACAAAGTGCAGAACATCCACACCATGGAATACTACTCAGCGATAAAAAGAAACTATTGACAGACACACCACTTGTATGGATCTTGAGGGCATAATTTTTTTTAAAGGTCACTTACTACATGGACACATTTTATCTAATGTCCTCAAAATGGCATAAAGATGGAAAACACATCAGGGTGTTTCAGGGATTAGTTATGGTGGAGAGGGAGTCAGGGAAGGCAGATGTGACTTTAAATAGCATATGGAAACTTTCTGTAATAAAATGAAGGTACAATAAAATTAAACTCACAGTTGTTGGAATGATCACGTGAAATACATAAAATATATGATCAAAATGTCTAAAGATATCAAAAAGAATTGTTAATATAATGAAGATGAGACCATCTAAAAAGATCAAGCATATTGGCAAAAAAATAGAATTTTAAGAAGTGAAGAAAATGATAATTGAATTTAGAAAACCCAATTATTGTGTTAAGTCACATTTTGTGCTAAAGAGAAAATTCATAAACGGATAATAGTTTTAAAACTATTATATGGAACACAGCACAAGAAGACAGACAATATTAAAGAAACACTAAAGAAAAGATAAGATACTGAGACACTGAAAATTGGAGGAGAAGCTCAAGCTTTATATCTAATTGGAATATCAGAAAGAAAAATAGAGTAAGAGGATGATACAAAGATTTAGATGCAAAGAATTATTTAGAAGTAATGAAAACCACATCTTATATTTTGACAATAAAGTACAAATAATATAAATAAAAATAAACTCACATTGAAACAAAGCATAGTTGTATTGCAGAACACCAAAGACAGAAAATTCAAAGCTCAACCAAATTCACATAACAGAATTGCAACAGTAATGCTAAATTCTCAAAAGCAACAGTAAAATCCAGAACACAATGGAATTATATCTTCAAAGTGCTTGTTGAATGAAAACTAAATACATCTAAGGGTATATCTGGTGACACTCTCTTTTAAAAAGGATGATAATTAAAGCCATTTTCATAATCTTTCTAATCCACCTAGATACAACTGGGATGTGCCAATGTTGGCAATCGGTTCAGTATGTTATCGTTATTCTCAACTAAGGTAAAATTATATGACAAAATGAATGGCCACTATAATTACTTTAGAAACATGACTAGTATTTCCAAATGTAAGATCCTTCATAATCACTGAGATTATTCAATATGTTGATATTCATTATTGAAACATTTATATTTTGAATCATTATTAAATGATATTTTATAGCTTAGTTGCAAAAGCAGTAATATTGAAAAATTAAATATTTCATGAGTCTTTCTTTTTGACATATGTTCCCTTTATTCTTTCTAATCTACAGACTTGAAATTGTCCTAATGAAAGTATTAGACATTTATTCCTTCAGCATTATCTATCATTGAATTCCATATCAGACTTGATAAAGTTCTTATCTCCTCATTCAATTCCCTCAAAATGATGATTTAACATCAAAGTTTTTGTTATTTCCTCATTAAATTCAGGTTACTCATGAGCTCCTGTTTTCTAGATTCCCAAAACTATACCAGCCTGCTTTCCCTAATTTTCTAAATTTCCTAGTTTTAAAGTGAAACAGTGGCTCTCAACTCTGTCTCCAAATGTTCATAAACAGACCTGCTTATAAACAAAGGACTCTACTTAATATTTACCAAGACTGATTCTCCATAAAGAGTTACTAAGTGTGTGTGTGTGTGCATGTGTGTGTGTATGTGTGTGTGTGTGTGTGTGTTTTGGTTTGGTTAATGTATAATTTTAATTCAAGTAATATCACCAGCAATGTTGTTTCATTTAGTTACTATGCTATTTTAAGGAAACACTCCAATACATTATTTTTTCTGGTAAAGACAACCGAAAAATTTTACTTTCTTATGTTCCTGCTTCTGACAAGGGAACTTTTTTTCTCAGTCCTGCTCCTGATCCCAGACAAGAAATGATGCATAGAAATGCAGTTGCCATGACAACTGTTCCACAAACTTAAGGCAAACCTGTATCATACTATCTGCTGAGTCCCTGTTCAGCAGACAGATGGAGATCCCAGGTTCATCCTCCTTCATTTTTTTCTGACTCTTCTGATCTGAAGAATACACTTTAGCATAGGGGGATTTTTTTTTTTAATCAAAGTCAGTAGTAGGTTGCTTTCTATACTTAACATTCTTTAGTTCCTTATGTGTGAAAGATTCTGTAGTAAAGCATTTGTTCAGATGTTCAGTAAGATAGCAACATTAACTCATTTAGAATTCATGTATATTCATAGACTAAAACCAAACAGTAAAATTATGCATGATTTAAAAATTAATGATCCATAAGTTCTAGATTTTTTTTAAATGAGGTGCATTCATTATTGAAGCACTTAAGGTGATTCTTAATACTTAAATAACTGAAGCACTGTTATTTGTTGCCTGTCATTTAGAGAAGTGCTATCATTCTCAAAAATGCCCTGGGATGGGTCTGAGTAAGGAGAAATTGAAAGAGAGCAGAATTTAATCTCCAAATTTTGTCTCTATGGCATAAGGATTATTTTAGGCTGATTATTTTTAAGAGACAGTATACATGGGAAAAGCTCTGAAAATCAAGTAGAAGTTACTCTTTTGTCACAAAAATTAACATTTATAACAGAAATCTTCACTTGTAAGGGTGTCTCCCTCACTATACCAGGAAGAGGAGGATGATGAAATCTCTATAAACTCTTATCAAAGTAGAAGGCAGCAGGTTTAAATCTGCATTAAGACCATACCCTTGTTTGTTCTTTGCCTGATGGTTGCACATAACTGGTTCCACTCCCCACCAATATTAGCCAGGGATGGTATTTAAGGTGAGAGCTTGGGCCATTTCAGAGGCTTACTCAGTTTTGCTGGGTCTCTCCCATGTGTACAGGAGGTATACATGATATTCAACTCCTACTTTTCCCCTGTTAATCAGTCTTTGATGACAGGGGAGTTTCAGCAAAAAATCTAGAAGAGTAGAAAAAAAATTATTTTTCCTTCCCTGTAAGAGTATACTTGAGGATTTGATACTTAGTCTTTATTAGGGTTTAGTGGTTGGATTTTCATCAAGCAACATTTATGAGTGGATTAGGAGCAGCCCCTATGTGGGATTTAAGACAGAAAACTGCAAACAAGGCTATTCTCTCATCGCTTACTTAGATAAAGATAGTAAAATTTTTCTTCCAATGCAGGTCAATAGAACACAAAGTTATTCAAGGAACACACACACACAAAATATAAACAATTAGTTCAGAAGAAAAGAATCTGGGGAAAAATAAAGATAATTAAAATATAGTGAAGTGTGCATTTTAATACCTATCATCTTACAAAATTACATTTCTATGTTCAGAATCAGAAGTGCTCATAGCAAGCAACTTCACTGAATTCCAAAGGTAATAACTATGTTCAAAAACTAAGAGCTACAAATAATAATTAAGGAGATTGATGGTACTCCTGGTATCAAATGATTATGAAGAAAGAATACTAGTTACCTGAAAAAATCTGAATTTTAAATTATTGTATTTCAAAATGATATTTTTAGTCAGTGTTTTGAGTGGAATTCAAGTCAACATAGTTTTTTTTTTTCATACATATTTTTGATGCTGATCCAAATGCATATAAACAATAAGAATTATTTTTAAACTCATTTAATCTTTTGATGGATTTTTGAAAGGTATTTTTTATTTATTTAATTTTATTTTTGCATTGAGGTAAAACCAATTTACACTTTTGTGTTAGTTTCTGGTGGAAAACTATTTTTTAAAATGAAAACACTCAACTATTTAGTGGTAATGGAGTTCTAAGATTTTTTAAAATTAAAACTAGGTATAAGAATAAGATGCTAAAAGTTCATAGGACAATTCTTTATAAGCTTGTTTGGCAAAGAAACATACAATTTTTCACGGCATTACACTTATTCCATTTTTATGAAATTAGAGTCCACTATACTCGTGTCTTCAAGTTCCTCTCTGATTTTCTACCAAGTTTTCCCCTGAAATAAGATCTAATAAAATATTACCAGATTCTCCTAGCACAATACTTAAGCACATTGGTTTCAAATCTTCTTTCCTTTGGTAGTGAAAGAATCACCTATCCTACCCACACTTTTAGACTTTGGAAATCTTGTATCTTTTGCAAGTCATTATGGCAATTACTACTTTCTCCCACAAACCCTTTCTTACATTCTAGCTCCACTCCATCATTCCACAATCATAGCATCAATTTGTGCACTACTTCCTATGCTTAGCACTAGACATATATGATACATTTACGAATGTTTACAATAGACCTTTAAGGAAAGCATACATATCTACACTTTATAGACTGTGAGTTTGAAATTCACATGGGTTAAATTGACTTGTCCAAGTTTATATAATAGGTTAGTGTTATAATCAGGATTCAAGCCCTGCTCCATCATATTCTAGGTCTTCCTCTTTCTCTCTCTACCATATTTTTCTGTTCTTTGAAATCTTATGATACTTTTGATTCTTCTAGTTTCACATAGCCCTTTCTTTCTTATTGTCACATTTAGGTAGTAACCCATTCTAGATAATTCATATTATTTATTTATTTTTTCATTACCTAGGGTAATAACTTTCCTGCTGTATTACTAACACTCTGGAATAACTGAAGAACATATAGCTTCTAATCAAATAGACTGTTATGCCTTCCTCTCTGGCAGAAAGTGGGCTGCGGTTAGATGAATGACTCTTCAGAACAGTCAGTTCATAACTAGCTCAGGATCCTGATTGATCATTCATCATCAGTTTGCAGAGTGCAGAGGGTGGCAACCTATCTAGAGCTGATATTCAGGCACCAATATGTTAGGTGTCATTTATTCTTTAACAGTGTCTCAGACCATGCCTATGGAAAAGAGAAAAATACATTTTTCCTGAGCACTTTTGTCTCATAAATATGGATTAAGTTTTGCTGCAAATTTTGCATAACTGACATCCTCCAAATCTCGGTTGCTTGCATAATTTTTTTTTCTTTCACCCAAGGACCCAGTCACCTGTTAAAAGTGACTCTACCCCAGGATGTGGGTTAGGTTCAGGTCAGCTCCACGTGTCTTCAGGTTCTGAGTTCCAGCCTTAAAGAGCACATTCTACCTGATATGTGACGTGCTCATGGTGGAGGGTAAGAGCTTTGGGGAGCTGGGTGGTACTTGTATTTCTAAAAGCAGTCAATAAAACACAAGTCCTTCTAGCAACTTTCTTCTAAGAATTTCTTTGGCCAGAGCCATAAATTCATTAAGTTTATATTCTTCTTCTTGAATATTCTAGGTCAGTAGGTTTACCAAATATTTTGCCACTATACAACATGGCCACTGTTATTCCAATCCCTCTCTTTTTAAAATTGTATATATATTTTTATTGAAGTATAACCAGTTTACAATATTGTGTTAATTTTGGCACACAACACAATGCTTCAGTCACACATGAACATATATATATATATACATTCATTTTCATAGTCTTTTTTACCATAAGTTACTACAAGATATTGAATATAGTTCCCTGTGCTACACAGTATGAACTTGCTGTTTATCTATTATATATATATATATATACATATATATATATATATATATATATATATATATATATATATCCTCAAATCTTGAACTCCCAATTTATCCTTTCCCACCCCTTTCCCCACCAGTAACCATAAGTTTGTTTTCTATGTCTGTGAGTCTGTTTCTGTTTTGTAAATAAGTTTGTCTTTTTTTTAGATTCCACATATAAATGATATCATGGTATTTGTCTTTCTCTTTCTGGCTTACTTCACTTAGAATGACAATCTCCAGGTTCATCCATGTTGCTGCAAATGGCATTATATTGTCGGTTTTTATGGCTGAGTAGTATTCCCTTGTATAAATATAACACAACTTCTTTATCTAAGCATCTGTTGATGGACACTTAGGTTATTTCCATGTCTTGGCTATCGTAAATAGTGCTGCTATGAATATTTGGGTGCATGTATATTTTTGAATTAAAGTTCCCTCTGTATATATGCCCAGGAGTGGGATTGCTGGATCATATGGTAAGTCCATTTTTAGTATTTTGAGGTATCTCCATACTGTTTTCCATAATGGCTGCACCAAACTACATTCCTACCAAAGTCCAATCTCTATAAACAGATTCCTCATAATCTGCTACCTGACTCCAAAACCAATCCCAAATGTTTTAAGCTATCTTTAGTCAGCTGTTGCAGTGATAAAAGTGATTTAACAACATAAAAAACTTGTTATATTGTGCACTTTGAAAATGTTCCCTGTTAGGTGACATTTTGGGGCCTTTGAGAGGGTAGTAACTGTCCTGGTAGAATTTCAATATTGCTTTTTCGTATACTTTTCCCCCTTCCTGATTTATGAAATGCAATCACTTCAGACTGCTGCAATAGAGAACTTATATTTGTATTCATATCTTGTCTTGGTTTCGTGACCGCAAAGTTCTATCCTGAAGAAATGCGGGGCTTTGTTGGGAGTCATGGAGGAAAAGAAAGGAGCAACATTTACTTTGAACTGATTCTAAAAGGGATTTTTGCTCCATCATTCTCCTTAGGTTTGTTTTTTTTTTTTTTTTTTTTTTTTTTTTCCATCAAAGCTGTCACTGTATTTCTGTGCCTTCTTGCTTTGTCTCTGTTTTTTCCAGATCAGTGTTTAGGAATATGGGGCCTATAGATGAGAAGTAATTCTGTCTTTTTTTTTTTCACCTTTTAAAAGTATTGCATTAAAGAAAAAAACAGTCAAAATACTATAATAATACTTTTAAATGTAAACAAGCATCCTAAGCCATGTGGTTCTCTTCTTCCATTTAATTTTTCATACTCACCCTTGTGTTTGAGAATATTGCTTCATTATACTCACTCTAAGTCACCAATTTTACTCACATTACTTCATAGATGAACAACCAACTGCATGATAATAACTATGGTTATTTAGAATTCTTTTAAGCATAAAATTGAAAGGGATTACACATTTTAGAATATTGATAAATCATGGAAATCTATCCAAGCATATGATTTTCTAACAATGCTACATTCTCACCCTTCTATATCTTATTATTTTTTTATTTTGTATTTTACTTCCTTCTTTTCAATAATTAATTCCTCAATGCACAATTCAAATTATTTTTTATTCTCATCATTTGTGCTCTCTCTCTTCTCTCTTTCTCTCTCACACACACACACAGGTTCTTAAATGATAACTTTTTAAATCATCTTTAAATTTCTAGCAACTGTACAATTCCTGGCCTATATTAGGTGCCTTATAAATATGTGTTGTACTATTTTTATCCATGAGGAAACAGGGGCTCAATTTGGCTAAGCGACTTATTCAATGCGATAGTCAACTATAGGCTACGGTAGCATAAGAATCCAGAAACACTAACTCTCAACTGAATATTCCTTTATATGCAATATATGTGAATAAATGTAGTCCATCAATATAAATTAGAACTTTGTAAAATTCTGTATTTCTAAACTCTTAAAACTGAATTTTTCAAAAAAAAAAGGCTTTTCTGTTTAAACCTGTGTGTATATATATATATATATATATATATATATATATATATATATATATGTAGTATGATTTTGCTGTTCAAATAGTCATGTCCAGAAATAATCCATACAATTCTATCAATTTTTTATCATTCAATGAAGTTTTTGCTTTTTGGTCTCAGTTATATATTTACCTCTTATAACATGTTGAAACAATAGTGATTTGTGACTATCTTAAATTTCTCTGTGCAACTTCCTTTGGTGCTATCAAATATTCATTTATCTAGAATGTTTATTTATTGCTGATTCTGTTGTGCTTTAACAAAGGATCTCTTTTAACATAAAAACAGCCAAAAGGATATCCTCTTTGCCTTTAACTGCAGGATGTTCCTGCAGTGAGCAGGGCCTTTTTGGATGACTTTAAGAGGAAGGTCAATGTGGCTTTCTCTGCCTTTCCTGAACCTCCAACATGTTTTACCTGAGTCAGCACTTTTGAGGCTAGTGCTTTATTAGCTTTAGAGTTTCCACTTGAGAATGTTCTGTCTCTGTTATTTTAGCAGGCTGGCCAGTCTATGGCTAGCATAAAGATGATCAGAGAAAGTTTATATATGTAAGGCATTTAAACACTCTAAAATGCTTTTAGAGTAGAACAAGTTAAAAAAATCATAATAATAGTTTTGGAAAGTCACATGTTCATTTTTTTAACACCTTTATTATGGTATAATTCCTGTCAGTAAACTGCACATCTTTCAGATATACAATTTGATGAATTTTGATAGTTGCATACATCAGTGAAACCACCACCACAATCAAGATAGCTAACATTTCCTTCACTCCCCAAGAAGTGCAGTTTTGGAACTCCCAATTTATCCCTTTCCACTCCCTTTTGCTGCCTGGTAAACATAAGTTTGTTCTCTATGTCTGTGAGTCTGTTTCTGTTTTGCAGTAAGCCCATTTGAGAAGGTCACATGTTTACAATGGGGTTTTTGTTCTGAATTCAAATGGCATCTTTCCAGTTTACTTTTTCTTAACTTATACATATACAGGACTTGACTGTGCAGATTTACTGTGGGTAACTTTCTCAAGATACATAATCAATAACCCCAGAACCCACTTCTTGAATATTTCATGCATATTCTTTTCCAGCTATTCTTTCAGTAGTAAGAGCATAAAAAATAAGAAACAAAAGACTAAACTGTATTACACAACTAGTACCAGAATTCTTAAAAATAAGAAATAAATAATATTCAACCTGAGAATCTATATTGATGCATAAAATAATTTCACCTCACAATCAGCTAAAGTAGTTCACCACTAAGAGTCATGATCAATGCTTCGAAAGTAAATAGAAGTCTAGATCCACATTAGCACATCATACTTATGAATTATATTTAAAATATCCATGAAAAAAGTCCTTGTATACCATCATCTAAAATTCTGGGCATCACCTAGGAAAATTAGTCAAAAGACCTTAAATCTGAGTGTCAGCTTTGAATAGTGGTGATATAGAGATTTTAAAGTCACCTGACCTTGTTAGATTACTGCAGGGTCACATGAAATTCATGTGTTTGCAAATCTCAGATTCTACATTAGAAGTATATAATACTTTTTTCATGGGACTATGGTGAGGTTTGTAAATATCTAAAAGGTTTTGCTGATATTAGAAACTCATAAACTATTAGCTATTATTATCTCTGTGGCTGTCTTTTAGACCAAAGGTTTTCACAATAGAAAATATATACCCTTAGAGGCACAAAAAGACTCTTCCAGAGATAAAAGTGTTAGATTATATTTAAGAAAATCAATTTGCATATCCTCAACTTTTATAAGCACTTTTCCCTAAACTTGATCCTTGTAAAAATGAATCAGTGCTGTGCAAATTCTCCCTTTAGCTCCCTTTCACAGTGGTCATTCTCCTAACCTACAGAAAAAGAATGAAAAAAGAAGAGAGAGAATGAAAGAAAGAAAGAATATTCTTCTTTTTTTTTCACTATAGGCTATTATAAGATATTGAATATATTTCCCTGTGCTATATAGTAGGGCCTTGTTTATCTATTTTATATGGAGTTACAAAATGTCTTTATTCTTAAGAAATTCATACCTAAGTATTTTGGACTGAAGTTTGATGATGTCCTCAACATACTAATAAGTGTTTCAAAGAATAACACTTATATGTGTATACTGAGGGTAGGGACACAGCACAAGTGTGTAGGAGAGCTGTACAGTGATAGCATATGTGGTGAAAATTTAACAATGAATCTGGTGAGGGATATATAATTTTTTTAATTGAAGTACAGTCAGTTACAATGTGTCAATCTGGTGTACAACACAATGTCCCAGGCATGCATATACATACATATATTTATTTTCATATTCTTTTTCATTGAAGGTCATTACAGGATATTGAATATAGTTCCTTGTGCATGAGTGTAATTTTTTTTTCAATTTTTGATAGGTTTAATAGATCTGATACATTCGACAATTTTCTAAATAAAAACCTGGTGAAAATGTTATGTGCAACCCCTCAGAAATATGTGAAGGAAATTATGCTTTCCTAACATTCTAAAGGTATAGTGAACAAAGTTATGTGAACAAAAAAACACTGAAGAACACAATTTAAACAAAAGGACTCAAGAAAGACATAGTTGTATTATCCATTTGGAAAACATAATCCAAGCGTCAACATAAATAAACCATAATGTAGTTCTGGGCTTTTTGTGATGTACTTTTATTCAGTATAGATTTTATCTTACTTGAGAATTCTTAATACAGTTACAGTTTGCCAGATTGCTTGCTTTTTAAACTATGCATCAAGGAAAGCATGAAATTAAGGCATAAAAAGGCTTAAGCTTCGACATATGCTTAGAGAATAACTTCACATCTGTCCATTTCAGATGGTAGCATATAAAATAACTATCTCTGTGCTTTGCTAAATTCATCTAATCTCACTGTCTAGTCCACTAATTTGCATACATAAAATCAAGGACTTTTGCTTATATTCATTACCTATATTATACCTTAAAATTATGTAAATATTGATTTTTGGATAAATATAGTAGCTGACATTTTATCAGTTCTCTACGTGAATTTTTTTCATAATACGCTGGTTTTTCCACCATATTTTATTATAGATAAATTATTTTTATTTTTTAACTTAACCAATATTTGGAGTGCAATAAAAACAATGACACAGAATATTGTCTGTATTCTGTGTATAAAACTCCGTTTTTGACCCTGTCCCAATATTAGTCATTAGTCATAGTGGTGACAGGACTTAGATCAATAGAACCGAATAGAGAGCCTAGAAATAGATCTACGTAATATATAGTCAGCTGATCTTTGACAGCAACAAAGACAATCCAATGGGAAAAAGAAAATTTTCAACAGATGATGTTGGAACAACTTGATAGCTACATGTAAAAAATCAATTAAGACGCAAACTTGTACCCTTCACAAAAAATAACTCAAAATAGATCACAAACCTAAATATAAAATGCAAAACTATAAAACTCCCAGAAGAAAACATAGGAGAAAATCTAGGTGACCTTTGGTATTGATATGACTTTTTTAGATACATCACCATAGGCATGATCTATGAAAGAAAGAACTGGTGAGCTGGACATCATTAAAATTAAGCACTCCTGCTCTGTTAATGACACTGTCAAGAGAATGAAAATTCAAGTCAGGAGAATATATTGGCAAATGGAATATACAATAAAAGGCTATTATCTAAAATATATAAAGAACATTTATAACTCAACAATAAGAAAATGAACAACCCAATTTAAAAAGTAGGCCAGACTCTTAAGGAATACCTCTCTGAAGAGTGAAAAAAGCTTAAGGGGCTTATAAGACAACACCAAAGAGAGTAGTGTTTATTTATGTGGGTCTCAGAAGGAGGAGGGAGAGAAGGGGCAGAAATATTGTTTGAAGAAGTAATGGCTGAAAACATCTTTTTTTTCAGAGGGTTTTCTTTTTCTTTGTTTTTTGCTTCCAGTTTTATTGAGATATAATTGACATACAGCCTGTATAGTTTTTTTTGTGTATGTATGGGGGTGGGTACTTAGGTTTTTTTTTTTTTTTTTTTAATGAAGGTACTGGGGACTGAACCCAGGACCTTGTATTTGCTAGACACATGCCATACCACTGAGTTATACCCTCCCCATGGCTGAAAACATCTTTAACCTGGGGAAAGAAACAAATATCCAGGTGCAGGAAGACCAAAGAATGCCAAGGAAGATGAACCCAGTAAGACTCAAAGATACATTATAATTAAATTATCAAAAGTTAAAGACAAGGAGAGAACACTAAAAGCAATGTGAAAAAAAAAATTACTTGTTATATATAATGGGACTATCAGCATAAGAAAATCAGCAGACTTTTCAGTATAAAATTTGCAAACCTGAATAGAGGGGCATATTATATTCAAAGTGCTAAAAGAAAAAAAAAATCAAACCAAGAATATTCTATCTGGCAAAGTTATCTTTTAGAATGGAAGGAGAGTTTAAAGAGGTTTCCAAATAAGGAAAAGTCCATCACCACTAAACCAATCTTACAAGAAATATTGAAATGACTTCTTTAAGCTGAAATGAAAGAGTGTTAATTAGTAACAAGAAAACATGAAAGAATAAATCTCACTAGAAAAGTAAATATGTAGAAAAAGTATCGGATTAATCATTCATAAAGCTAGTGGGAAAGTTAAAGACAAAAGTAGTAAAAATAACTATGATTATAATATTCAGTTAAGTGATACCCAAGTGAAATGTGACATCAAAAACAAAATATAAAGGGGGGAAGAGTAAAAAAGTTAAGCTTTAGAATGGTATCACTGAAGTTGTTAACTTAAAACACACTGTTACAGTTATAAGTTGCTATAAATAAGCCTCATGGAAACCACAAAACAAAAATCTATAATAAATACATTAAAGATAAAGGATTATAAGTGAGAAACTACAAAATGGCCAGTAAACAGTTAACAAAATGGCAGTAAGTACTTACCTATCAACAATCACTTTAAATGTAAGTAAAATAAATCTCTAGTCAAAAGACAGAGTAGCTGAATGGATAAAAGCAAACAAATGAAAAAAAACAAGATCCATCTACATGCTGGCTACAAGAGATTCATTTTAGATGTAAGGACACACAAAGACTGAATGTGAAAACATGGAGAAAGATATTCCATGCAAATGAAAATCAAAAGAAATTTGGAGTTGCTATACTTACAACTGACAAAATAGACTTTATGACAAAGACTGTAATATGAGACAAAGATGAGTGTTACATAAGTATAAATAGACCAATTCAACAAGAGGATATAACAATGTAAATAATTATGAGCCCAGCACAGCACCATCTAAATACATAAAGTACATGCTGACAGATGTAAAGGGAGAAATAGTAGTACAATATTAGTTGGGAATTTTAATACCCCACTTACATCAATGGATAGATCATCCAGAGAGAAAATCAAAAAGGACAAAAGGACAAATTGGCCTTAAATGACAGTTAGATCAGATGGACTTAACAGATATATACAAATAATCAATGCAAAAGCAACAGAATTCACATTCTTCTCAAGTACACATGGAATGTTTTTCAAGGATAGATCACGTTAGGCCACAAAACAAGTCTTAATGAATTTAAGATGACTGAAATCATGTCAAGCATTTTTTCTGGCCACAATGAAACTAAAAATTAATTACATGAAGTAAACTGGAAAATTCACAAATACTTGTGATTAAACAACACAGTATGAAACATCCAATGCATCAAAGAAAAAAATCAAAAGGGAAATAAAAAATTACCTTAAGACAAAAGAAAATGGAAGTATAAGATTCCAAAGCTTGTGAAATGCAGCAAAATCGATTGTAAGAGGAAAGTTCATAGCCATAAATATCTACCTCAACAAACAAGAAAATTCTTAAATACATAACCTAAATTTACACCTCAAAGGCCTAATAAAAGAAGAACAAACAAAGCCCAAAGTTAATAGATGGAAGGAAATAACAAAGATTAGAGCAGAAATAAATAAAATAAAGATTAAAAGCAATAGAGAAGATCAATTAAACTGAAAGCTAGTTTTTGAAAGATAAACCAAATTAACAAGCCTTTAGCTAGCCTCACCAAGAAAAACAGAATGATTCAAATAAATAAAATTAGAAGAAAGGAGGTAATGCAATTGTACCCACAGTGATAAAAGGGATCATAAAAGACTACTATACATAATTATACATCAACAAATTGAACAACCTAGAAGAAATGGATAAATTTCTAGAAATATACAACCTACCAAGACTGAATCATGATGAAATAGAAAATATGAACAGATGAATTACTAGCAAGGAGACTGAATCTGTAATTAAAAACCTCCAGACAAAACACCAGGACCAGACAGATTGAATGGCAAATTCCACCAAACATTCAAAGAAGAATTAATACCAATCCTTTTCACTCTTTCAAAAAAATAGAAGAGAAGGGAACCTTCCAAACTCATTTTGCATTTCCAGAATTCCTGTGATGTCAAAACCAGACAAAGATGCCTCAAGAACAAAGCTAGAGGCATTACACGTCTTGGTTTCAAGCTATATTACAAAGCTGTAATAATTAAAATAGTATGATATTGGCATAAAAACAGACATATTGATCAATGGAATAGAATTGAGAGCCCCAAAATAAACCACACAAATATGGTCAATCTATGATAAAGAAGCCAAAAATATACAATGGGGGAAAAATAGTCTGTTTAATAAATGATGTTGGGGAAACTAGAAAGCCACATGTAAAAGAATGAAAATGGACCACTATCTTACACCATACACAAAAATTAACTCAAAATGGATTAAAAACTGATCATAAAAACTGGAAACATAAACCTTCTAGAAGAAGACATTGGAGAGAAGATCCTTGACATTGATCTTGGCAATGATTTTTTTTTTTTCAGATATGACACCAAAAGCACAAGAAATAAAAGCAAAAATGAGTAAGTGGAGCTACACTGTACTAAAAAGCCTCTGCATAACAAATAAAACTATCAATGACATAAAAAGGCCACCTACTGATTAGGAGAAAATTTTGCAAATTACTTATTTGATAAAGGCTTAACATATAAAATGCATAAAGAATGCATACAACTCAATATTAAATAGCAGTCTTATTAAAAATGGGAAGATCTGAATAGACATTTTCCCAACAACAACATACAGATGGCTAACAGGTTCATGAAAAGACTGTCAACATCATTAATCAACAGGAAAATTCAATTCAAAACCATAGTGAGATATTGTCTCACACCTGTTAGAATAGCTATCATCAAAAAGACAAAGGAAAAACAAGTATTGGGTGAAGAGGTGGAGAAAGGGAGTCCCTAATACACTGTTGGTGGGAATGTAAATTGGTGCAACCCTACGAAAAAACAGTATGGAAGTTCTTTAGAAATTTAAAAATAGAACTACTGGAAAAATGATTCAACAGTTGCACTTTGGATTATTTAACTGAAGAAGATGGAAAAACTGACTTGAAAATATATGTGCACCTCTTGTTCATTGTAGCATTATTTACAGTAGCCAAGATATGTAAACAACAGAAATGTCCATGGTAGAATTAATGGATAAAGAAGTAATGCATATACATAATGGAATATTATTCAGCCACAAAAAAGAATGATTTGTTGTCATTTGCAACAACATGTATGAATCTTGAGGACATTATGCTGAGTGAAATAAATCAGAGAAAGACAAATGCCACATGATCTCTCTTATATGTGGAACGTAAAAAATAAAAACAGAAACTAAAATAATCTTATAGATACAGAAAATAGACTAGTGGTTTCCAGAGGCAAGGGGTTGGGGAATGGGAGAAATAGTGAAGGGTATATAAAAAGAAAAATGCAAATTAAAAGAGTAAGATACCACTATACATCTATTAGAATGGCTGAAATCTAGAACACTTACAACACCAAATGCTGTAGAGGATATGGAAACAGCAGGAACTCTGATTCATTACAGATGATACAGCCACTTTGGAAGACAGTTGGTAGTTTCCTATAAAACAAAAGATACTCTAACATATGATCTAGCAATAGTGCTACGTGTTATTTACCCAATGGATTTCAACATAGATGTTTACTAAAAAACTGGCACATGAATGTTTGTAGCTGCTTTATTCCTAATTGCTAAAACTTGGAAGCAACTAAGAATCCTTAGGAGGTGATGTTGTTCAGTAGGTCAATAGATAAATGAACTGTTGTACATCCAGACAATGGAATATTACTCAGTACTAAAAAGAAATAAGCTTTCAAGCCATTAAGAGACATGGGGGAAACTTAAATGCATGTTACTAAGTGGAAGAAGCCAATATGAAAGGACTACCTACTCATGTGATTCCAACTATATGACATTCTGAAAAAGGCCAAACTCTGGAAAGAGAAAGCAGATCAGTGGTTGCAGGAGGTGGGGAGAGGAAGGGATGAATTGGAAGAGCCAGAGGCTTTTTTTTTTTTTAAGGTCATTGAAACTACTGTGCATGTTTCTATATTGATGGGTATATGTCATTATGCATTTATCCAGACCCATAGAGTGCACACCAGCAGGTGTGAACCCTAATGTAAAAGATTGAAATTTGGGTGACAATGATGTATCAGTGTAGATTGATCAATTATAACAAATGTACCACTCTGGTGGGGGACAGGAAATCTCTGTACCTTCTGCTTAATTTTGCTGTGAACCTAAAACTGTTGTAAGAAACAGAATCTATTAATAAAAATAGACAGATGCACAACATGATAGATGGGTTGGTAGATAGATAGATAGATAGATAGATAGATAGATAGATAGATAGATAGATAGATGATACAGACAGAGACTGAGAGATGAAACATCTTACTCCATTACGAGGATAAAACAATAACATAATATAAAAATAAACCCTTTTAACTAATACTCTGTTGATATGTCAGAATCATCATTTAATATATTAAATAATACTTCCACTTAATGCATTCAGCAGACTTGTGACTTAAGTTGAGTGCCTTTTTGTAACTTGATTAATTGTGCACTAGAATCCAGAGACAAAAGGTACAGCTCCTGCTCTCCAGGGAGTCTCAGGATATAGGGCGAGACAGTTAAATTAACCAAAGATGAGAACATCTACATCCATGATAAATCTACATCCATGGCGCCACATACTGAGACAAATGCTTAACCTCTAAGTTAAAGGCAAGGAAAAGGGGATTACAGAAGTCATTTTAAGGAAGTGTGATTCCTTGAGTTTTGAATGACTAATGTGAAAACACTGAAGTAGAGGAAAGACGGGCAGAAAAATCACTGTGATATTTCTTTAAGCCATTGCAACAAGTGAGCCATTCCAGAGAAGTCATATGGTTTTGCATACAGTGCCATTACAACTATTTGTATTAAACCTCAGTTTAGCTATTGATGCTGCTAAGAAATAATTTGAGTTTTCCTTAAACAGATCTTTTTCTCCATTGAAATCATTCAAGAGACAGTGTAATGTAGTAATTGCTGGCAGGAAGTCAAATCGCTAGGATTCACACCAGCATCATTGACAAACCGTTTATCCCTGGGCAGGTTATTTAGCTCTCTGTAGCTCAATTTCATCACTTGTAGGACAGAAGTAATAACAGCACCTACTTCTGAAAATAATTGTGAAGTATAAAAACATAATATTTGTAAAATATTTAGCACATTATCTAGGATGGAGGTAAGTACTCAATGTGATAACATTATTATTCTTTCACCAAATCCAGTGTCCCTCCATTAGCCCCTGCTCTTTGAGGATAACAGTACCTGTTACTTTATTGAGATAAGTGAGGCCAGATACTAACGAACTTTGTCTTCTTAAGTCCTACACACTAAATGTCTGCATTTGGGGCCTTCTTCAGTTCTCAGTGTGACTCTTCCTCAGTGAACCTCCCTCGTCCAGGGTTCTGCATGTTATGTCGTCCTTTTTGGTCTTTTCCCCAGCCCTACTCCACTTTTCCCTTTTGGATTTTCAACATATTCCTTTCCTACTGGTTCTCTTCAATGGACTTTTAAACACCTTATGTTTCTTCTGTCTCCACTAAAACAAATAACCTCCCCTGGATTTGATGCTTCTGCCTGGCTAGCTCTAGGGGCATTTCTTCATGGTTTAAGTTAAGCAGGAGGTGTGCTCAAATATTCCCATTTCTTGGAATCAGACTTCAGGTCAGGACATTCCACTGAAATAACTGCTGTAAGTTACTAATGACATAACATTCTAGTGAATATTTTATTTTCAAATGTTCCATCAACCTCTATATCATTTAACCAGCTGTTATTTCCATTAATTTTGAAATTCTCTCATCCAGTTGTTTTACTGGCATCAGTCTCTTCTGTTTTTCTCTTGCTTTTCTGGCTTCACTGCTCTCTCATCCCTTTAGTTTCAGTGACCTTAAAGTCCTTCTATTTTTCCCACTTTATCAAATATCTTGAAGTGATCACATTCTAAACATTAATTTCAACTTATATGTATTACTGAGCCTCAAGTATCTATTTTTCTATTCAGACCACCCTTTAAATCTTCAGACCCTTCATTCTGTTTGTATCACCTATATGTACCTTCAAGTCCACAATTCAGCAACACAACTAAAGGTATTTTTCCAGTCTGCTCCTTGCCCTTGCTTCCAGTCTCAATAAATGGCATGTTCCTCCCACAATTCACCTAGGAGCTAAACTTCAAAATCACTCAAAAGTTCTCCATCACTCTCTAAAATCAGGCACTTGTCCCCATAGATTTTCTCTCCATTCTTTTAGAAGAAGCCTTCATTAATCTTGGTTTGTACTGCTGCAATGGCTATTTAATTATTCTTGAGAAATAGGACAGCGTGGTGGCAAGGGAGGGTCCCTACATCCCCACTGTCTGAGTTCAATTCTTGCCTCTGATACTTTCTAGCTGTGTGACTTTGGGCAAGTTTATCTCCCATTCCTCAACTACTGAATTTATAAAGTAAGGATAGTCATAATATCTATATCATAGCACTATTGTAGTAACAGCATTAACGTATTTAAAATCCTGCCTGACATGTAGGAAATGCTATCTCAGCTCCCTTTAAAATCGTTTACTCATCGCTTTCAAGATAAATTCTAACCTCTTTTCTTTTCACATGAAGCATTTTACGATTTCACCCTCACCTTTAATTTATTATAATTATCTCTTGCCTCCTCCCAGGAAGCACTCTGAGATTCAGCCACAACAGTACACTTGAGCCCTACATAATGTTTTTACTTTTTTTTTTTAATCTCCGTATCTTCAATTCTATTTACTTGGCTTTTTTAACATTTTTGTAGTTGCACATGTGTGCGTGTGCGTGTGCATGTGTGTGTGTGTGTTGTTGTTGCCATAGACAGCTAGGTTAATTTCAGAGACTATAGATTTTTCTGGGGTGAAGTTGTATAACTCTTTTAGAAGCCAGAGAAGGATCAGTACTGACCTGGATTTTTGAGGGTATTCTTTCTTGTCCAAAGAACAGTTCATTTTATTAGAAAAGTTTTGAGTTCTTGGACTGATGATTTTCATCAAAGTGTGCAAGAAATCATTTAACTTTTTTGAAACTTATTGTTATCCATCTCTAAAATAAAGGCATTTAATACTTAAGTGTCCACCACACAGGAATGATATAAAAATGAAATGATGCAATGTATATGAAAATATGTTTTTTGAAAGGAAAAAATACATTATAGTATATTATATTTCAATTCTATAATACATATGTAATATGCATATGTGTGTGTATGTGTGTATGTATATACTCTACTGCTTCCACTTCAATGATGAATTCTGATCATGTTTATGGATCACTTATTAGTATAAATTAAAGTAAAGCTTTAAAAATATTTTTTGTTTTGCTTAATTTTTCACAAGTAATTCAGTATGTCTTGTAATATCATGTGTGTTGTTTTAAAATTGATTAAAATATTGTGAAACAACCACACATACTTTAGAAATCTACTCCAATTAAAGGAGGAAAATAAGCTAACATACCGTGTTTACCAGCATATTTTTTCCCGTGAAAGCAAATGTGTCTTGACTATCTGTTCATTTGCTTTAGCTTTCCTATATTTTAGCTCTGGAAGCTCACTGAAAATTCATAAATAAGTAACATTATCATTATCATCATTCACACTACATACATTCTTGTATGACTTCACAATGCTTTAAAACGTTAATATTTACAAAGGTTTCATAGCAATTGGAATAACATTTTAAATCTTAGAGATTCTCATTATATATGCATAATGATGCTATAAGAAGTATGGAAAACACCCAAACTTTATTTTGCCCTTTCTTATCTTTTTCACTGGCTTTCAACTTGACAGACTCAGTGATGATTTCCTTAAGCTGTCACACTCAGAATGTTTCTATACTTTTCCCCTTAACTTTTTAATCAGCTGATAAATGCTATTAGAATTCTTATTATGAGCTGCACCAGAGTACTCCTGACCTTCTTCAAACAAAAGCCAATGAATTTTATAGCCACAAAAAATGATGGATTTTTTTTACAAAGTTGCACTTATTTTAGCTTCAGTAATCACTTCTTTTTCCTCCTAGAGTTTGTTATTACATTTGGTTATTACGAGACTAGATTATATCCTACTATTTAAACAGAAGATTAATATTGATATTAGAAATATCAAATCCATTTTAGCTTTTTGTCTCAGTTCTTCAGGAGAAAATCATTTATTTTTCACATTAAAATACAGGAATTCACATAAGCATCTCAAAAATGAAGATATATATTGTGATTTGGTATTCTGTATTGATACTTTTCATTATCATTTTATTTTTAGAATATATATATATCCCTAGAGACAACCTAAGATTGAATTTATTTTCTCACCCCAAATTTGTTTCCCAGCTCTCCTTATATAAGCCACCAAGTAAATGCAACCTATTATGCAGAGAATTGTATACATTTTGTTGCAATTATAAACCTTAAGATATATACCATAAACTAATTTTAAATCACTGCTTTTGGTGTCTGTAACAAGCAGCAATAAAATGGCTTGTTTTATTAAATCTGAAATTTACCACCTGCAGAAGCCTATATTTTATGGGTATGGAATCTGTTTTATATTATAGATCAAACTGCATTCATTATAGTGTCTACAATATAACAAGCTTTCCTTTACCAGTGCAAAAATGATACATCCTAGAAATTTGTTTTTTTAACAGCTTTCCAATATTTTGTAATAGTTACTATTGAAATATGCTACTGAATTACTATAGGAAACTGCATAATATGATTCATTTTGTGCATCAGTTTGGAAGAAAACCCAAAATATTAGAAACCAAAACAGTTACAAGCTATTCAAATACAATGAAGCAATGCTGCAAATTCATGCCGTAACTTCCACTCTGATAAAATTAAGACAGGAGTACGGTGCTATTGTTACACTACCATCTGGTCCTTTCTACAAATTACCAACAAGGCAAAACTTGTGGTGGGAGACTGAAGCTTTTATTACTGCCTTGGACTAGTTAAGTAAGTTGTGAAAAACTCTACAATCAAGCAGAGTAATAACATGATATGTGATTATATGTGGCTTTCCCTGATGGGTTCTGTCACTTCCTTTTTTCTCTTTTTCTCAAAAATATTTTTAAACTATTATTTTAATGTCTAGAATTCCTTCCAGTGTTGTACTTTGAAGAGATACTTTTCTTCTTTTTACGATGATTTTGGCTATTTACATTTATTCTTCATGTTGTGAATTTCTCTTCATTTCCTTCCAAATTAATAGGACACCAGAGTTTGGTGTACTTGGTCTTCATTTCCTAATATTTTAAGTTTTACTTCAGTATTTAGTCTAGAGAAGATCCTGAAAGTGAATAGTAAACAATATACAAGAATGTAGATGCAAATAATATTTGAAATGAGGAAGAAAAAAGGAAAGCACCAAGTAGTTATACATCAAAAATATAATAATTGTGGTATAAAGGGTTTTTTATTTTTTAAACTCTGAAAGTTTCCTGAACAATCACGAGTTTAATAATACCTACTACCATTCAAATAGTATTGTTGAGCCTCCCTTTCTCCTTCCAAAGGCCACCAAGAAAGTACTCTTAAATGACATCCCTGAAGTTTACCAGTAGGAGAAGTTTCTTTTTTTTCTTCTTCTTTTTTCCTGTTTTTCTTCTTTTTCTTTTCTTTCTTCTTTTTTTTTTTTAGTTTGGTCACACAATACAGTTATTATTTTAATCTTATTTTTGTTACAAATGTTAAATTTATAGACTAAACATAAGATCACTGGGGAAAACCAGGGAAAGGCATCTCTACTTTCTTTAAGAGGAAAATGTTTACATCATTTTTAGTCACAGTACCAATTTGTTCTTAGTTCAAAATGTACTGGTCTTGTGGTTATTGGAAATTCTTCACAGACCCTGTCAGCAGGTTGGCAGTGAGTCTTTCTTTATCAATGTGGTAATTTTCTTTTCCTATCTCTTCATAGCATCTTTTTTTTTTAACATTTTTTATTGATTTGTAGTCATTTTACAATGTTGTATCAAATTCCAGTGTAGAGTACAATTTTTCAGTTATACATGAGCATGTATATATTCATTGTCACATTTTTTTCCATGAGCTACCATAAGATCTTGTATATATCTTGTATGTATCTATTCTACAATTTTGAAATCCCAGTCTATCCCTTCCCTCCCTCCACCCCTTTAGCAACCACAAGTCTGTATTCTATGTCTATGAGTCTATTTCTCTTTTGTATTTATGCTTTGTTTGTTTGTTTGTTTTTTAGATTCCACATATGAGCAATCTCATATAGTATTTTTCATTTTTCTTTCTCTTTCTGGCTTACTTCACTTAGAATGACATTCTCCAGAGCATCCATGTTGCTGCAAATGGCATTATGTTGTCGGTTTTTATGGCTGACTAATATTCCACTGTATAAATATACCACCTCTTCTTTATCCAGTCATCCGTTGATGGATATTTAGACTGTCTCCATGTCTTGACTATTGTAAATAGTGCTGCTATGAACATTGGGGTGCAGGTGTCATCCTGAAGTAGGGTTGCTTCTGGATATATGCCCAGGAGTGGGATTCCTGGGTCATATGGTAAGTCTATTCCTAGTCTTTTGAGGAATCTCCATACTGTTTTCCACAGTGGCTTCACCAAACTGCATTGCCACCAGCAGTGTAGGAGGGCTCCCCTTTCTCCACAGCCTCTCCAGCATTTGTCATTTGTGGATTTTTGAATGATGGCCATTCTGACTGGTGTGAGGTGATATTGTAGTTTTGATTTGCATTTCTCTGATAATAAGTGATATTGAGCATTTTTTCATGTGCCTATTGATCATTTGTATGTCTTCCTTGGAGAATTGCTTGTTTAGGTCTTCTGCCCATTTTTGGATTGGGTTGTTTGGTTGTTTCTTATTAAATTGTATGAGCTGCTTGTATGTTCTGGAGATCAAGTCTTTGTCGGTTTCATTTGCAAAATTTTTTTCCCATTCCATAGGTTGTCATTTAGTTTTACTTATGGTTTCCTTTGCTGTGCAGAAGCTTGTAAGTTTAATTAGATCCCATTTGTTTGTTCTTGCTTTTATTTCTATTGCTTGAGTAGACTCTTCTAGGAGGACATTTTTGAGACGTATGTCAGATAATGTTTTGCCTATATTTTCTTCTAGGAGGTTTACTGTATCTTGTCTTATGTTTAAGTCTTTGATTCATTTTGAGTTTACTTTTGTGTATGATGTAAGGGAGTGTTCTAGCTTCATTGCTTTACATGCTGCTTTCCAGTTTTCCCAACACCATTTGCTGAAGAGACTGTCTTTATCCCATTGTATATTCTTGCCTCCTTTGTCGAAGATTAGTTGACCAAAAGTTTGTGGGTTCATTTCTGGGATCTTTATTCTGTTCCATTGGTCTATATGTCTGTTTTTGCACCAATACCATGCTGTCTTGATGATTGTAGCTCTATATTATTGTCTGAAGTCTGGGAGAGTTATTCCTCCAGCCTCTTTCTTTCTCTTCAGTAATGCTTTGGCAATTCTAGGTCTTTGATGGTTCCATATAAATTTTATTATGATTTGTTCTAGTTCTGTGAAATATGTCCTGGGTAATTTGTTAGGGATTGCATGAAATCCGTAGATTGCCTTGGACAGTGTGACCATTTTAACAATATTGATTCTTCCAATCCAAGAGCATGGGCTATCTTTCCATTTTTTAAAGTCTTTAATTTCCTTCATCAGTGGTTTATAGTTTTCTGTGTATAATTCTTTCACCTCCTTGGTTAGATTTATTCCCAGATATTTTATTACTTTGGGTGCTATTTTAAAGGGGAGTTTTTCTTTACTTTCATTTTCTGTTGATTCATCGTTAGTGTAAAGAAATGCAACTGGTTTTTGAACGTTAATTTTGTAATCTGCTACATTGCTGAATTCTTCAATCAGCTCTAGTAGTTTTTGTGTGGATCTTTTAGGGTTTTCTATATATAGTAACATGTCATCAGCATATAGTGACACTTTTACCTCTTCTTTTCCAATTTGGATCCCTTTTATTTCTCTCTCTTGCCTGTTTGCTGTGGCTAGGACTTCCAAGACTATGTTGAATAGGAGTGGTGATGGTGGGCAGCCTAGTCTTGTCCCAGATTTTAGTGGGAAGCTTTTGAGTTTTTCACCATTGAGTACTATGCTGGCTGTAGGTTTGTCATATATAGCTTTTATTATGTTGAGATATGTTCCCTCTATACCCACTTTGGTGAGAGTTTTTATCATAAATGGGTGTTGAATTTTATCAAATGCTTTTTCTGCATCTATTGAGATGATCATGTGGTTTTTGTCCTTTCTCTTGTTGATGTGATGTATTACATTGATTGATTTGCATATGTTGAACCACCCTTGTGTCCCTGGGATGAACCCCACTTGGTCATTGATGTGTAATCTTTTCTATGTGTTGTTGGATTCTATTTGATAATATTTTGGTGAGGATTTTTGCATCTATGTTCATCAGTGATATTGGCCTATAATTCTCTTTTTTGATAGTGTCTTTGCCTGGTTTTGGTATTAGGGTGATGGTGGTTTCATAGAATGAGTTTGGGAGTATTCCCTCCTTTTCAATCTTCTGGAAGAGTTTGAGAGGGACTGGTATGAGTTCTTCTTTGTATGTTTGGTAGAATTCCCCAGTGAAGCCATCCGGTCCTGGACTTTCATTTGTAGGGAAGTTTTTTTATTGCTATTTTGATTTCATTTCTAGTGATCGGGTTGTTTAAGTGGTCAGTTTCTTCTCGATTCAGTCTTGGTGGACAGTATGTTTCCAGAAACTTGTCCATCTCCTCTAGGTTATCCAGCTTGGTTCCATACAGTTTTTCATAATATTCTTGTATGATATTCTGTACTTCTATTTGTTGTAATTTCTCCATTTTCCTTTCTTATTTTGCTAATTTGTGCTCTCTCTCTCTTTTTTATTTTTCCCTTTGTGAGTTTGGCCAGAGGTTTGTTGATTTTATTTACTTTTTCAAAAAATCAGCTTTTGGTTTGATTGATTTTTTAATTTTTTTTAATCTCTATTTTATTTATTTCCTCCCTAATCTTTATAATTTCCTTCGTTCTGCTGCATTTTGGGGTTTTTTTGTTTTGTTTTGTTTTTCTTTTTCTAGTTCTTTCAGCTGGTGGGTTAAATTGTTTATTTGAGATTGTCCTTCTTTTTTGAGGAAGGCCTGTATAGCTCTAAACTTCCCTCTTAGCACTGCCTTTGCTGTGTCCCATAAATTTTGTGTGGTTGTGCTTTCATTGTCATTTGTCTCAAGGTATTTTTTAATTTCAGCTTTGATTTCCTCATTGACCCATTGTTTTTTTAATAGCATATTGTTTAATCTTCATGCTTTCCTTTTTTTTCTCCTTTGTTTCTCTGTTATTCAATTCCAGTTTCATGGCATTGTGGTCAGTAAAGATGCTTGAGATAATTCCTATCTTCTTAAAATTGTTGAGGTTTCTTTTGTGCCCAAGTACATGATCAATCCTAGAAAATGTTCCATGTGCAGTTGAAAAGAATGTATATCCTATTTTGGGGGGGTGTAATGCTCTGAAAATATCCACTAAATCTAATTTTTCTATTGTATTATTTAATTTCCTTGTTGCCTTATTTATTTTCTGTCTGGAACATCTGTCTAGTGATGTTAATGAGGTGTTAAAATCTCCAACTATGATTGTGTTCCTACCAGTATCCCACTTTATCTCTGTTAGTAATTGTTCTGTGTACTTAGGTGCTCCTATATTGGGTGCATATATACTAACGAGTGTAATATCCTCATCTTGTATCACTCCTTTAATCATTATAAAATGTCCTTCTTTATCTTTCTTTATGGCCTTTGTTTTAAAGTCTATTTTGTCTGAAATCAGTACTGAAACACCTGCTTTTTGGCTTTTCCATTTGCATGGAATATCCTTTTCCATCTGCATGGAATATCCTTTTCCATCATTTCACTCTCAATCTATATGTGTCCTTCTCCCTAAAGTGGGTCTCTTGTATGTAGCATATTGAAGGTACTTGCTTTGTTATCCAATCTGCCACTCTATGTCTTTTGACTGGGGCATTTAGTCCATTAACATTTACAGTAATTAATGATAGATGTGTGTTTATTGCCATTTTGAACTTATCTTTGCAGTTGATTTGTTATTTCCTCTTTGTCCCTTTCTTCTTCCTTTTGTGATTTGGTAATTTTCCTTTGTATTATCATGGATTTTATTTAGGTTTTGTGACTCCCTTGTAAGTTTTTGGCTTCTGGTTACCCTTTTTTGTAATCTATTAGCCCATTACTATAACTGTTTTTATTAAACTGATAGTAACATGATCTCAAACCCATTGTACCAAGGACAAAAAATGTTTAAAAAAAGAAAAAAATTCTACATTTTCCTTCCTTCTTCTCCCAATGATTTAGATGTCTTCTTTTACAATTTCATGTTTATTTGAAATTCATGAGTTATCACCTTTCCAGTTGTGAGGTTCTCATTTCTGTAGCATTCTGCTGCTTTTCTATTTAGAGTAGACCTTTCAATATTTCTTTTAGCATGGGTTTAGTGTTGCTAAACTGTTTTAGTTTTTTCTTGTCTGTGAAATTCTTTATGTCTCCTTCTATCTTAAAGGATAGCCTTGCCAGATAAAGTATTCTAGGCTGCATCATTTTTTCATTCAGGACTTTGAATATATCTTGCCACTCCCTTCTGGCCTGTAGTGTTTGTGTAGAGAAATCAGCTGAATCAGCTGAGAGCCTTATGGTGGTTCCCTTGTAACTCACTCTTCGCTTTTCTCTTGCTGCCTTTAGGATTATTTCTTTATCCTTGACTCTGGCCATCTAGATTATGATATGTCTTGGAGTGGCTCTGTTTGGGTTCTTCCTGTTTGGGACCCTCTGAGCTTCCTGTACTTCGATATCTGATTCCTTCTTTAAGTTTGGGAAGCTTTTAGTTGTGATTTCTTCCAATACTTTTTCAATCCCCTTTGATCTTTCTTCCCCTTCTGGGACCCCTATTATGTGAAGATTGGCATGCTTTATATTATCCCATAGGTCCCTTATGCTATTTTCATTTGTTTGTATTTGTTTATCTTGTAGCTGTTCTGATTGGATGCTTTCTGTTGTCCTGTCTTCTAGGTCACTAATTCGTTCCTCTACAGTATCTAGTCTGCTTTGCACAGCCTTTAGATCATTTCTCATCTCAGCCAATGAGTTTACCAATTCTACTTGGCTCTTCTTTATAGCTTCCATTTCATTTTTGACATATTTTATATCTCTAAACACTATCTATTTTAGTTCCTTCAGTACTTTGATCACTCCTTTTTTGAAATCTTGATCTAGTAGGCTATCGATGTCTATTTCATTGATCGTTCTTTCGAGGGATTTCTCTTATTCTTTTAATTGGGAAAGGTTTTTCTGCTTCTTCATCTTGCTCATACCTCTCTGGCACTGTGGTTTATGGAGTATCAGTTATCTATTGTGGCCCTTTAGGAGTTTATTTATTTATCTATCTAATGCCTATGTAGGAATAACACTTAAAAAAAAGAGAGAGAGAGAGAAAGAGAATTTTTAAAAAGGGAGAAAAAAAGGTTTGAATACAGTGTATAATGAATAATAGAATAGAAAGTTGAAGCAGAATAGGAATAGGGTTGAGAAGCCTTTTAAAAACCTTTAAAAAAGGGGAAAAGAGGGAAAAATGTATTTGAAACCTGTGTGTAATCAATAACAGGACATCAAAACCAAGAGAAATAATAATGAAATGACATGGATTTTTATAAATAATAATAATAATTTTTTTTTAAATTTAAAAGGGTTTAAAACTGGGAGTATATATATTGTTTAAGAAGTAAAAATTAGAAGGGTAATAGAAAATAGAATGCTGTTTCCAGAGGCCCTCCGTTGGCACTTTCATCTTTGCTGTTCCCAGTGCCTGTCAGCAAGCAGATAGTGCCTCCTGCCAACACTGGGTCAGGTGCAACTCACCTTTGCTGTTGGGGGGGAGGTCACTGCCCCTCCAGATGCTGCAGTCAGATGTTGCAGACTGGCCAGGTAGGAGGGAGGGTCACGCCCCCTCCTAGTACCCTGGTCAGAGGCTGCCATTCCTTCCCAAATGGCAGGGGACTGCCCGCCCTCTCCTGGCGCCGGTCGCTCTGCTACTCCGCCACTGTGTGCTCTGCTTCAGGTCGATGCTCTGCAGGCGGGCTCGGGGAAGACCAAGAAACAGCCCTGTCCCTGCTAGGGGCCAAAACCCAGCTCCTTGTTTGCCTTGGCGGAGCAAGTTCTCTGAGGGATCAGGACGGAAGGATCCTATCTACCTCAGGCTGTAGACAAGTCTCCGTCTGGCTCTTAAGGCTGCAAAGTCCTTAGGCGCGGGTGCACGTTTCGCCCCGCCCCCGCCTGGGTGCTCAGCACCAGAGGATGTGGCAGCTGTTCCTGAGCCCCACCTCTCTTCACCTGAAAACTTTCTGCAGGTTTTCAGAGAGGTGGGTATGCACCCTTCCCCCCAGGGCACATCAACTGTGTTGTTTTATGGGGGCCCAGGTTGTTCTGCCCTGTGCATCCACACCAATGCGCAGCTCCCTGCAGTCTCCTGAGGCTGCTTCAGTGCAGCCATCCCCGTCCTCCGCCCAGCTGGGGCAGCCTGGCCCAGCCCCCAGCTGCCGGCCTGCGTCTTGGGCTGGGTGTCGCTGCGACCCTCTGTGCCCGTTTAACTTAGTTCTGTTGGTCAAGGGCTGCTCTGTACAGATCAGAGCCTCAGAGGCTCCCCCTCCTTCCCCTTGGCCTCTTGGTTGGAGTGAGGAGACCCAGCGAACGAGTGCCAGTCCTCCTTTGCTGCTCCCTCCCCGCGGGACCAGTCCTGCTCTGCTTTGCCTTTTTTTCTTTCTTTTTTCCTTTTCTGCTACCAGATTTTTGGTGTCTCTGTCTTTTGAAGAGGACGGTGTTCTGTTGGAGTTCTGCAGGTGCTCTGGTTGGCTGAGTGGGTCTGTGGATGTGAGTCTTGGTGCATTTGTGGGAGAGGGTGAGCTACGAGCGTCCTTCTACTCCGCCTTCTACTCCTCTGTCAGGAGAAGTTTCTTTTGGCAAAATCTGCCTTGAGAACCAAGACATTTAAATTTCTGTCAATAAATTAAAGTAGAAATCCATCAATATGTTAATAAAATGGAGAGTGAAAGAGATAGGTAAATACAATTTTAAGACTCTACTCTAAAAGGTAAAGAAATTAGAGGGTGATAGAAGAGAATTTGAAGAAGAGAATTTGAACTTAAAGCAATAAAAATATAAAATAATAAAAATATAAACTGATGGGAAATAAGACAAATGCTAAACTGAGACAAACCTTTTGCTCCTAAATGACAAAGAAAAATGTGGGGAATAATACAAAATAGGACAAGTAAACACAAAATAAAATAAAATATGGGAGCCCTCATCACCATTCAATTTTCCTGAAAAACAGTGAAAATTCCTGAAAATTCTATTTATAGAATTTTTAAAATATAATTTTGGACACATTATTAATAAATTTTCAAGGACTCTTATCTGTATTTCATATATTTTGTGCTTACCGAGAGCAAATATGTGTTCTCTGCATTTGAAGAAATATAAACAGATGTTGGAGAATGCTATAGACAATTTGGATAATAAAAAGCAATAACATTTAATGAAATTTTGCCTGAATACAGTAACACATATTTGAAGAGGAAAAGGTGAGTTCTAGGCTTGAACTTTTCCAAGAGCTGGATTTTCTTACCTAAAAATATTTATGCAACACTATCTCTCTGGGTCTCTCTCTCTCAAGTGGCGATCTCCACTTGTAAAAATAATCATCAAAAAAGTGATGTTTTCAGCAAAACTCTCAAGGTAGGGAGATTCTGTTGGAACCACTAGCCAATGTTAATAACTGATAAAGAAAACCTAACTCTTTGATTCCTCTTTTTTCTCTTCCTTCTCTGTCAAAAGAGATGCTTTTCAAAATGGAAGCAAAACAAAGACATTGGCAAAGGCAAATAAAGTGTCAAAAAGGAAAGAAAGTGTGTAAATAACTACTCAAAATATGTTTAGTATCTGCCTTAGATATTTTATACTAAAATTCTAAACATTCAAATGAGGTTCTTTCCATACTTTTGAAGCATATCAACAATCAGGAAAGAACCCATAAGGACAGAGAAAAGCAATACTGATTTCCAAAAGAGGGAAAGATTTTCAGACTATATTACAATGAGCTTGATATTCATGATGGAAAAATGAACTGATGAATTTCAAGATTTTGTGAACTCTAGAAATCAGTGATCATTATTCATGATTTGCTGGATTAATTTGGACAATTAAATAGGTGTGATAGAAAGTGTATCTTTATTTCAGGAAGACATTTTATTTTGCCACACAGATAAAGTAAAACAATAAGTGCTTATGACAGAATATTTGTTATTAGTTGAACAATTTTATATAAAAGCTGTTGAAGAAAAGAATGATGAAAGGTTTTCCACTGTTCTTTCTTTGGGTTTGATTATTCAACTGTTGTATCTATTAATTTGCTAAAGGTTAGAAATCATACTCATCATATTTATGTGACTGCAAACTGGAAAACATTGCAAAATTTTATTTGATGCAATACAAAAAAAAGGTTGGCAGTTTATACTGATCAAGGTTATGATTAGTAAACATGTAAGCTCTGCTTTGGCTCCAAAAATAAATGAATATATAAGAGGTATCTTAATAGGGTGTATGTCAGGCATAATTCAGGGTTTTTGTTAACAGAGGGGTGATCCTGCCTGCCTTCTTTTTTTTATTGTCATTATCCAAATTTTGTCATAAGCCTAATACTTTAAAACCAAAAACACACAAAAACAATTCATTCTCTGAGGACTGTAGTTAAAGATAGTACAGCCAAGGTAACAATCATTTCGTATTTTCTGTTAATGGAAAAACATAACCGCAAAGTTTATTGCCTAGTTCAGTGCTATCATTGAGATGTCATGTGTGAAGCTAAGAAAAATATTTGACACTCAATAGACAAGAGCTTTCACCAATCATCTATATTTTCACCGCACGTAAGTGGCATCCAAGATACTATTTCTACTTGTTTAATTTAAAAGATAAATTATTTGGCACCTCAAACACATTTTGACTTATGAAATTTATGAAAAATTAACTTTTATTTTAAGCTGTATTCTAGGTAATATTTGGATTATAGGCACCTTCTAGACATATAGAAAATGATAGCATGAAATAAATTTTTTGGTTTAATTATACAGTAATTGTTCAATTAAATCCTCAGTGTAGAGTGATAGAAACAAAAATGAACTATGTATTTTCCAGGTATTCCTTCCCATTTTCTTGAAAGAAGACATCGAATTTGCAAAAATAGAAATGACTATACAGTTAGAAAGCTTGTTGATCTAATATTCATATGCTGTATATTTTGGCTGGAGCCTACAAGAAAGTAAGAGTCTTAGCTTGGGAGAAGGAAATAAGTTAGAATATGGAAAATTAACAAGAAGTAAAGAGTCAATTTATTTCCAAAGTGGTATTTTAAGTATTTTTGTTCACAAATTGTTTTAAAAGACTAGAAATTCATTATATAGCAAGGTCTACAATTAGTTTGTAGTCTGTTTCTGTCTCAAACTTTGAATTTTTCTTCAGACTGATCATAAATAAACTGTAAACCTTTATTTTCTTTTGTAAGTTCTGCTTTGCAACTCTGTGCCTACAATTCCATTATGAATATTTTTGTTTTTATATTATGGAGTCCAGACTAATCAGTGAAGAGATTACAACAGAAAATCTTTTATCACTCAGACTAGTAGACACATTACTGAAAATATTACATCTTAATATTTAAGGCACATTGTTTAATTTTCAGACATGTTGCTGAAAAGATTATTAATGAATAATATAAATAAGATTATGAGAGCATGCAAAAGGGCAACATAAAAATAATTTAGAAATATTTGAGAAACTAGCTTTTAACATTGGAAATTACCTATTTTTGGTCAATGAAGACGTCACTGGGAAGTTAGTGACAGATTATAATGGAGAGAGTAAAAAGAAATATTTGACGGGAACTCACAATTGGGAGTTCACCTAAAGGAGATTATTTTGTTTATCTGTTTGTTTAATTTATACAACCCAAAATATTGCCAGATTCCCTGGTGATGTCTCCCTTCTTATCTTAATGGATCTATCAAAAAATATTTGATAAACTTCATCTTATCATACTTTCTTTACTTGGCCCTCTGAGGCACCAATATCTCTTGATTGCTTTTTTGTTTGTTTGTTTTGTCTTTGTTTTTCATTTTTCTTCTGAGCTTCATTTGCTAGTTCTTCTCAGAACTCTGTTCCTGGACATTTTATCTTTGTGACATGCAGTCACTAACTGTATGATCTGCCAGGTAGCATATTTTTAAATATCATCAGTAAAATGTATGGTACCTGAATTGATTACTCAAACTCTTAACTTCCCCAGAACTCAAGAATGTATATTCAGTAGCTTAATTGTCACCACTTGGACTCATTCTGGCACTGAATTCTTGTTTATGTTCATTTCTCCTGCCTCTTTTTCCTCTGTGACTTAAAATCATACCCCAAGTTGCTAAAGTCAAAAACTTTTAAATAATCCTGTATTCTTTTTTTTTCCCTCTTACCCTCATACTTCACCTCCAAATCAACCATATACCCTGTCAACAATATTTTGGAAAAATGTCCCTAACACTTATTATTTTCTTTGGTACTGTCAGATTCAAACCACTATCCTTCTGGTAGTAGTCTCTTGCAACAGACTTCGTATTGGTCACCTCAATTCCACCTTTGTCCTAAGAATCTATTCTACACATAGCTAGTGATCTTCCCGAGCATAACCTTGTAATAAATAGCTTTCCATCCTGCCAAAGAGCCTACCTAGGCCTACAGCATTTATAGAATCAGGAGTCTTGCTATCTTTCTGATTTTATCTTCTACAGTGGTTTGTCTTGTTCTTCTACTCCAGCTATACAGGATTCCTTGTTATTTCTAAACCACCAAACATCCTCCTGACTTACTTTCTTCTCTTCTGGGAAAGCACTCTTCCCAGATGTGCGCACATTCTACTTCCTCACTTCCTTAAGTTGTCAGTTCATCAGAAGGTGGTAACCTGTTCCTCTTTTCCAGTTGTATTCTACTACTTAACATTTTCCCCATTTTTGTCTCCCTTTTAACTCAAAGGTTAGCTACATGGGAAAAGGATCTTTGCCTCTTTTGTTTACTACTGTAAACATGCCATGTCACATAGTGTGCATTTGCTGAATAAATGTATGATTGCACAAGTGGAAAAACAGCAACAAAATAGATGTACCAGTTTCACATTACAGATGAGAACACGGAAGCTCACAAGATGAGAGCTTTACTAGACCGCACTTCCACAGCCAGTAAGATGCAGCGCCCACGTCTCACCCTGGTTACTGTTCTCCAGTTCTGACTCACTACTCAACTGCCATAGGCAAGTTGTTGGAAGTTAGTAGAATTTTGGTCCTTATTTCAGGATTGTGAAAACATTCTCCCCTGCCTTTCTATGACAAAACCCACTTTTTTTAAGTCAAAGTGAAATACTTCAGATTCCCCCAATATTTCATCCATCTCCCAAGCCTTAAAATGTGCTTTTTGTTGGGAAACCTATCACTTTCTTACCCTTTACCTTAAATTACTTAAAATTAAATTTTAAGAAATTACTAAGTAATTTGTGTATATTCTCTTCCACAGTTGGTTGATATTCCCTAATCCTCACTCCAAGGGACTGAATCAAATTAAATTTCACCCCTCTGATAGCATAGCATATTGCATACAACTCATTCAAGCACTGTAATTCTGTTGTCCTTGGTTTGTCTTCTCACAAGACCTCTAAATGATATAAACATCTTGAATGTATTTTAAAATATTTTTATTTTCAGTATCTAACAGTTCACATTCTTATGGAATAAATAAATGGGACTTTTGAAAATCCTGTAAATATGATGCATTTAAGAAAGACAGTGAATGTTATAATCTCATCTTCATTTTTTTAGGAAAAATATAATATAATCATGAACATTAATGACAAATTTAAAATCTAGGAGACAGAATGAAGTGTGTTGTACTGTGAGATGATTATTATCATATGGATCTACTTTTGAGGTTGTTTTTTACTGTAGGTATACAATTTTCTAGTGAAGACTAATTTGTTTACATCAAAATGGCCAATTCATATTGTTAAATAATTACATTGCTATCTCTTTTGGCATATATATTTAGTGTGATTCAAATAGTTGATAGAGTTTTGTCTTCAAATCACTAAGAAAAGATTAATAATCAATTGTGATTGTCAGCATCAGTGTAAGAAAAGAGGAAAGTAGTGTGAAGAGGATAGTTGTCAATTTAACTGAGAACCATACAATCATGGGTGAGAGAACTGTGGAAAATATTGAGAAATAGTAAGATAAATGACCAATTTTGCTGTCTCCAGTAGATTTTCTAGGTATATGGTTATCTTATGCTTATTAGAGTGCATAGCCAGCCATGCACATCAGTATAACCAATATGGGGGCCACAATTCCAGATACAGTAAATAAATATACACTTACCTGTATGTCCACACAAGTGACAACAATCTTTATGATTTTGAAAAGATAGACATTATAACTAGGTATGAGAAACAAGTGTCTGGTCTCAAATAAATTATAAATAACTTGACATTTTTCATAACCTTTATTCCTAAAGGAATGAAGATTCCCTCTTTAAGTCAAAAAAGACCCCAAATATTTATTTTTGAAAAAATACTCAAAATGAAACCTATAAATACACTCATGACAATCTGATTTTTCAATGCAATAAGTTAAGACTATGATTAAGCAGTGTAATAGGCATTTCAGAAAATGATACTCCAAAATAAGTATTTCTGAAGGTTTTGATGTGGAAAAATTTAAAGCTAGGACTCTTACAAGAAGCATACACCATGATACTCAGGAAAATAGAATAGCAAGGGCCACCAAATCAGAATACACCAATGTCTATTAATACCACACTACATTTATCTTCAACATGGAATCATAAACATTATAAATTTTATATTGTCACCTGGTATGCTGTTGAGAAAAGCACTTACTGACTTTCAGATAGTATTTCCTACCAATAAAAAATATGAATTGTCTTGCTATACCACATTTATTAGTGGAATCACAGTAAGGAAAGAAAAGCATTTCAAATAAAAACAGTGAGTTTTGACATCTAGGGCAATACTATTTATTAGGTAAAATAAGATGGGAAAATGTGATGAGAAATATAGGAACTAGACATCATATCTCATTACAAAAAAAATTCTATAGTTCATTTAATGAGCGAGGAAAGTTACAACCTGTATAGGGGTATGTTTTAAACTTAATTAGTAATGTAAGAATTGAATACTGTATCATTAAAAATGTGTTTCAACATCTCCCAGGAAAGAAGCATCACACTGGAGATTAGCTTGTCTTCTCTTAATGAGTCTGAAACTATCTGATTTTTCTTCAAAGAAAAATTAGGTTTGTTGTTGTTGTGGCTATTTTTTTTTCCAACATCAGATTTGTTGCCAATTCTATTCTTAGGGGTCAGGTAGCATAAAATATATGGATCTTTGCCTACGTGAAATATTCTTTCTCTGGGAGAAACATGTGGAACAGGGACCATCAGAATGTGCAACAAATTCAGGAATCAGAATCCATTCATCATCACAGAATTCTCAGATATGTAGGATGGATTTAAAAATAAAGGTTGAAAGCATTAAATTATTGAATGGCTCAGGTTCATCCACAGAATTAATACAGAAGGAAAAATTTTCATGATTTGAACCCTGCTTATCTCTCAGAACTTACCACCTGCTGCTGTTTCCCATGTCAATTAATTATAATTTCTCCATTAGAATGTTATGGTATTAATCATTCCCTGTCCCTGCTAATGGGTATGAAATAGCCCACCTTCTCATCCCTTCTATCTTACGCATTTGCACATCTTTTGAGCCGTAGTTCAAGGCTCATTTTCTTGTAGATTTTCCTGAATCTCCATGGCATCCTGGACTATGTCTTAGGTGTTTCCACTAGACTCATAACTGACATCTAACATTGAAACTTAATTATTTTATTTACACATATTAAGAAAATATAGGTTTCCAAATGTTTAATTCTTATTTAATTCCAGTATAAATTATGTTAAATCAAAACTGGCTTTCAAATTTTAAGTTATCATTGCAAAATGTTATTATGTTTTTCTAACTTTTAGTGTAAGTGATAGGTTTGTTCTGATACCCAGTGGCTTATAGTTTTATAGATACTTGAGGCTGCACAATTAGAATTACATTTGAGATTAGAAATTATCCACATTCATCTTTACTTTGCCACTGAATTTTAATATAACAAATTCAGTTGAGACCAATAAATCTTGATAATTCACAAGAGTGAGTGGAGGGAGCCATTAATAAAGTTATTACACAAGGATATAATTGATTTAATTTGATTTAATGTTTAACCTTGGAGAATACTAATGCATAAATAAATTTTTATCTATCCAGGTTAATATTGCATTAAAATATAATGAAAAAATGGGCATCTTAAAGATGATTATACATAATGCTTGAAGGGATATTTATGTTTGTTAAGTAACTGAAAATAAAATTTATTGTAGCCATAAAATCAAAGCTACTTCAGGAATAACTGCCAAATATAATTTCTTCTAATGTTCTTAAATTTAATGCTTATCCACGTCAACGGTTTTCCTTTTTGGTCTTCATGAATTTTCTTCAAATAAGATAAATGTGCACAAAATATGATAAAAAGGTTTATTATATTTCATATTAACTAACCTAGTGAATTCAACAATAAATTTGAAATATTTATTTTATAACTAGTACTCATAGAAAATATCTTATCAACAAATAAAAAAAAGTGAGGAATATTTTTGGGCCGTGACCAAAATTGAATTCATTTTTAACTGAGAAAAACATGTGTAATCACTGAGGGAATGTTTATCAGTAAAATATCTGATGCTGAAATTGTGACATCCCTCTCTTCAGATATTTCATACACCCCTTATCCATTTTATTCCTTGGACTATATCTGCCCCTCAAATACTATGAATTTTTCTCTTTAGTTTCTGTTTGCCCTCACCAGACTGTAAGCTGTAAGACTGTATGTTCTGCTGTAACCAAGAGGCATTTTAATATAGTTTAAATAAATAATAATTGATCGCATAAATGGTAAGATTGTTTTGAGTGAATTAATAAGAATAATTTTTTACTCTGTTTTGTCTTAAATAAGGGGGTGAGATGTAAGAAATGTGTTTTTATGCTGATATACCAAGTATTTAGACCAGTGTCCTGAAATCTATAAATACTCCACAGATGTTTGTTGAAATAATCCCACCTGAAGAATGTCACCTGTTGACTTTGCAAGTAGTCAGGGGACACTGACCCTGACCACATTCAGTGAACACCATGAATATGATCTTGACAAGAGATTAACTAATTCTACTCCAGGTCTACAGTAGTGAGTCTAAATCATCTGTATGAAATGAGTACATTTAATAGTCCTATGACCTTCAGGCTTTTTTTGTTGTTGTTTTTCATTTATGCTTTATAAGAGTATATAGCTTTAATGCCAAAGAATCAGGTTTTCAACCCATGGAAGTTTGATAGGTAGAATAACAGCATTCCAAGTGAGCACCCTATCTTCTTCTCTTTTTCCACAACCACCCCACTAAGGGCCGTCTGTCCTTTTAAGAACTTTCTCCTGAGGTTCCAAACTGTCTTGATTTCTTGTTGCATTCTCCTTCCTTCAAAAGTTAGCAAATGCAGGTGTCTACTTGTATCTTATCTTTATTGATGCCCTTATTGTCAGTCCCTCTCCTGCTTTCTCTGCTTCTGGGAAGAGAGGAAAGGAAGACTTAAATATAGAAGGAATAATTAAAAAAAAAGAAGTATAGAAGGAATAGAGATCATATGTTTCTTTGGGTTTTAGGTGTATGTACTACTATTGTTTTTTGTTTGTCTTCCTTCTCTGTCTCTAAGTCTGTTTATTCTTTTCATGTAATTGGAGACAAAGGGAGAAAAAAATCTAACTGTATTCTGAAGTGGATGGTTCCCCTAAGTGTTCTGTCCCACTTCCAGTTTTGAACAAATATTTTCCCTGCCTTTAACCAGCATAGATATATCATTTATAATGGGAAAATTGAGGCTTTAATGTTTAAAAAGAGGAGTAAAGATTCTAGAAAAACCACTGAAGTTGGATCTTGGTGAGTGGAGGTCAAGGAGTTAAAAGAATAGTGTGTCTTGGAAGAATTGAGAAGGGGCAGTGTGTAATAAAGATTTTTTAAAAAATTCAAGTGAGAAGCATTCTCAAAGATTAAAGAATGTCTCTAGGTGGATGGATTAAAGCTTGGCTTAAAGGTTGGATTGAGTTCCATCCTTATTTATTTTTTATATAATGCAACTTGTTAGCTTACTAAAAGTCCAGATATCCTAAAGTTTTTCCAAACTCTTTCCTTTGTAAAATAAAATTGGGATTCATTAAGCTAATTTTTGAGAGAGGAGATTGGCGCTACTGCAAGCTCCTCAATGGCTTTGCAGATGAGTGTTTTGTTTGGGCAGCTCAAAGTGGTAATGAGCATATAAATAAAATAGTGCTTTATTCACCCACCAATGACAGATAATATTGTCCAGCCACATTAGCATCAATCGAATGTCCACTAATGGTGAAGAGATCCACTTGAAGATGACTGTCAAGCTAAGGGAATAATAAAGTTGATAGGTTTGCCAAGCTTTCCATTTTTCCAACAAGAAGAGAAACATGTTCTGTGTACCATAATGGCAGATAAATCTGTGGTATCTATCTGGACTTATGAATAGCACAGCTACCAACCAAAATTCAAATTAAATCATCAAGGAAGAATAAAGCATAATTTTACAATAAAGAAACACTCTCTCAGTCAAGTGGTCCTGGTTTACATCAACAGTAATGCCATGTTGTTAGTATGTACCTTTGACATTATGTGACTTTACCTCTGTGATCTTTCTCTCCAGAAGTGATCCTAGTCTATCCATGAGAAAAGAATCAACCAAATTCCAATACAGGGCATCTTACAAAATACCTTCTCAAAACTGTCAAAGTTATAAAAAACAAGGAAAATCTGAAACACTGTCAACCAAAAGGAACCTAAAGAGACACATTGCCTAAATGTGATGTGGTATCACAGATAGGATCCTGGAACAGAAAAAGAATATTAGGAAAAAACTAAGTATATCTGAATAAAGTATGGACTTGTTAGTATAATGTATTACGACTGGCTTATTAATTATATTTAATGTGCCAAAATATTGAGAGATATTAACAACAGGGAAAACCCTGTGTGGGATATATGGGAACTCTTACAATTATCTTCACAACCTTTTTTTTGTCTGTTAGTTATAGAACTTTTGATTTTAAACTTGCTGTTCTAACATTCAAATATAACACGTGTGGCAAAGAAAGAACAATTAACACACACCTGTCACAGTTCGATCTTTGAATGCATTTTCTGTATTATATGTTATGATTTCTTTCAATTTCTTACATTTATGGTATTTTTCAAAGACAGCAATTCAATTCTTCTGCTTTGAAACAGTTATTGTTAATGTTCTGAAATTACTTAAAATCCATCTATGCATAGGAATTGTCTCCCTATTTTGTGCTTTCAGTCATAAAGAAAATTTTCCAAATCCTAAATCTCTGCTGTTGCTTTCTCAATTTTCTTAAGTAAACTTTTTTTCTTTAAATTTAACTCATTAAGATGATTACCACATAAAATGTGAGATGAGTGCCTTTGTTTAGGTCTTTCACTGACTAGTTATTTGTGCCTTAAGTATTTAACATATAATTATTTTATTTCCTACTTTTATAATATATTAGTGAATACTGGCATATATTTATGGGTTTCTATTGCTTCTTACTAACATATGTCAATACTATACATTTTTTAATACTATGTTGATTTCATTGGAACAACTTGAGGGTCTATTCTGACACCAATAAAGCAATGTCCTCTTAATTATCATTCTTTGTCTAAGTTTCCTCGCTACTTTCAGTATTTTTTCATATGCAATGTAAATACTTTAATCAAATTAAAATGAATGTAACATTTGTTTTTAATCACTAAAACATATAAATGTTTATATTATAACATATGACTAATAGTAGACTAATAAATGTTTATCTAAAATGAATGGCTTTCCAGAATATTTTGAATAGATATGTTAATTTTAATAAATTAACTTTAGTGAAACAATCTCTATATATTTTATTATTGTTCATGCAAGTTCTTTAATTCTCAAATTCTCTTTAGAATTTATATCTCTAAATTAACCAACTCATTTTGATTATTTATTTTGGAAATAAATGTTTATTTTGCCCAAGTCTAATTAGCAACCATCTAATTTAAATTTACATATAAATATATATATATGTGTATATATATATATATATATATATGAGCGTATGTTTATATATTTAAATTTTTTTTTTACAACTTTATTTCTAGGTGCATTTTGCATTATTCTGGAAAACAGACACATTTTTACATAATATGGACATCATTTTTATTCACCATGAATAAAAAAAATGAGTTCAATTGAATTTCTAGCTTCAGTTATCTAGTAAATTTGTGTATGAAGTATTTGTCTGTATTTATTTTCTCAAAAGTATTGAGAATATATATGGGACATCATATGATACATTATTTTAGTCATTAATTTTATAATCTATTAAAGAAGATATATTGAAGATATATTAAGGCATAATACCCCTCTTAATTTCAAAGGCTTTTGTAATCACATTATCACTCTAGACACCTGCACAACAAAAAATTACTTTTAAATAAGACATTGCATCAACTGTCTTTACTTTCTTAATTGAAAATATTTGGAATATATATCAGTGCAAAAGTAATAAAATAAAATGTATTTGCAGCAATTTTAATTATAAATGCAATTATCAAAGTGATTATCAAATTTAGTGTTTCTTAGTTAACAGCATTTTTAGCTGGTACAATAACATTGATTTTGCTTACTCCAGCATATTATTTTATTTCATATAATACAATCATATGAAATAAAAATTGGAAAACAATTATAACATTTTAACAGAGACATATTATCATAAGATATTAGCCAAGATGTAGTCTTCTAAGAGCTTTCGTATGATCAAAGAAAGGGCGAAGACAAAACTAAAAGCAAAATAATTTTGGATGCTTAACATTGCATGAGTTAGTCAAATGTTTTTATGTTGTCATTTCTCATGTAGGTCTTTACTTTCTGGTCCTACATCTACCTGTCCATCAGCTCTACACAGTAACAATTTCAACATTCTTGAATTTTGGTTCTATTTTCAGCCTCTCACTTCCAAAATCCCTTTTCCATTTGTAAATCATTAGGTAATAAATTTCTGTTCATTCTAAACCATTATACTAATGGTTTAAAACTTCTCACATACACCACATATTGTCCATTAGTTGACCTTAAGGGTAGATCCCAGATAAAACTTATAACAGGTATGAATAAACTAGTACCAATGTATAAAAGAGCTATTGAATGTGATTTAATACCTAAAAATGGGTTTACCCTAATACATGTATTGACCTTCAGGTTTTGTGGATTTTACTTCCATTATATGCCCTGACTCCATGCACATTCCCTTAACACTTCCTGTATTAAATCTTGTGACTATGCTAACACAAGTGGCACTGATCTATAATTTTATATTTAGCTTAGTTCTCTATGTATTTTGATGTTTGACAAGGCCAAAACAGGACTTTGTTTTTCAATCTGTTAATGATAAAATGTGAATAGCTTCAATGGGATTAATGTTCCATCAAGTCTGTGACCACTGTATCTTCATGATAACCGCACAAGGAGAGTGAAAGTGATTTTTGTGATTAGTGAGTGACCTAAGTTTTTAATCCTAACTTCTTTAGCCTCCCAACAGTTCCATATACATCTTGTCCTCTGACAGGACCAGTTTTGTCAGTGTTATTTACCTGATGGGGTAAGGCAAACCTTGGTTCCTGAGGATTCTGAGTCCTCTCTGCTCTTGCATTGAATGGATTGCCACAATTCTCCACTGGTCGTTGCTATTCTTGGACATAGGATGGCTAAGTGTCACCCCAGTCAGTCTCCTGGTTTCCGGACATAGTCCTCATGAGCCATATTTTACAGGCAACCCAGTTTTTTCTTAGTAACTGGGACTAATCACTCTAACCAATGGGGTAAACTCTTACCTATTGATTCAGTGGCATGCAGAATTAAATTGGTCCTGGGAAAACTTACACTCGAAAATAGGACTGCCAGAACTTTATCGTCCGAAGTTTTAGTTATTGTAAGCAAAAATGCCACGTATTGTTAGTGTAATTATGAGAGGGACCAGTTATGTCAGGCCCATCCATAAATCAGGTCTATGATTTTACCTTTCCTAGTAACTGGTCATAGACTTCTCCTCATGTGGCCTGTGGCAAACCTAGACTAACATGACCATCAGTGATCCCTCGTTCTGTTAATCATCATCTTGTATATCAGCCTTCCTTTGAGTATGGGAAGGGCCTTTGACTTGATTCCAACCAATACAATATGACAAAGATTATTTGTTAACACTCCAGTAATTATGTTATGTTATGTCAGATACCATCTTCCAATTAGACTGTAGAGATCCTCTGAATGGAAGATGAGGAAAGCAGTTATGGTGAGGAGACCCATGTGGGAAAGGACTGAGATGACCTTTAAAAACTGAAGGTGTCCCTCTAAGATGTGAGGATGGCTTCTTGGCACTGAGGGCATCCATCCAGATGTAAATCTTTAAGAAGCCACGGTCCTCAGTTCTATAGATTCAAGAAAATGAAATTTGCCAACACCCTAAGTGAGCTTGAATGCAGGTTCTTCCCCATTTAAGCCTTGAGACAATAAGTTAGCCTGATCAACACCTTTACTGCAGTTTTCTGAGACCCTGATCAGAGGACCCAAGCCACATCTTAACTATTGGCACACAGGAATTGGGTGGTTTAAAGCTGATAGTTTTGTGGTTATTTGTTACTATCAATGGGAAACTAATATAAGATCCTAGGTACTGGCTCAGGAAAAAAGTGATTAAAAACAGCAGAAAGAGTTACCAGTGATTCTGAGTCACATGTGCATGTAATTTACTTCTGACTCTGCTGAAGCCCATTGTCATATGTACCATTTCCATACAGTGATAGAATCTTCATGCACCCACTCTCCTTTATAATTTTGTAAATCATAATGGGCCACTCAGTTCACAGTTGCCTCCTAATCAGACTTCAGTCTCTTGTATAACCCAGTAGTAAGCCAGGGGCTACATCTCAGATAAAATGTTTATTGGAAGAAGAATTATACATTTGCTTACAGAGTCTTCTGGGCTGTAATTCTCTGATCATGCTGGCCACAGGCTCCCTGTAATATTTGTAACAGCCACAGAAACTTTTACCATTCTTTGATCTTCTGGGTCATGTGACCCCCAGAGCAGAACAACTTACTCAATGATCAAAACTGCAGCAGAGTCTTCACTTACTTCGGGGCTCAGCCAACCCTCATAGACTTTTAAGTTTATTGGCAAATTGGTGGATATAGAACATCTAAATTTTGAGTTATGTCTTCAACAAAAGGGAAGATCAAACCTTATGGCTTTTTCTTAGTGTCATGTGGTACAAGGTATGCCATTGAAGGTCTTTCACTTTAAAAGTAATTTCTTATTTTGATCCAACTACTGTACTCCTAGAATGCTCATCAATGTGACAGGCCCCTTAAATTTTGCAGGATTTTTCTCCTACCCTCTGCCAAGTAAGACACATAGCATTCTTACTTTTCCCTATCTGCTCAACCTAATGATCATAATATCACTGATGCCATGGGAAAATGGGACGTTTCATGGGATATGAAATCCATCAAAGTTCTTGCAAACTGCTGGGAGAAGGAGAGTTGTCATTTTTCTTCGGAAAGACCTTGAAGTGATGCTGACGCTCCTGTTAGGAGAAAGTAAACAAGTTCTGATTTCCCTAATAGTGTTGATTGAGGGAAAAAAAAACAGTTATGCCAAACTGATAGCTGCATACTAAGTGCTAGGGGCTGTGCTGATTTTCCTCTGTAAAAATATCACATCTGGAATGTCAGCTATAATTATCATCACTACTTGATTGCATTGATGACAATCTGGTTATTATTCAAGATCCATCTGGAATTTGTACTTATCAAGTGAATGGATTAATTTGGGATATAATTGACTCTATACTTTCATATTTTAAGTTTTTAATGTGGAACTAATACCTACAAATTCTTTCTAAAGACAGTATAGCTTTGGGTTTACTGTGTTTACAATGGATTTACAACAGCAGGTGTTTGGTGGCAGCTCAGATGACATATTTTTCCTTAATAAACCCGACTTTGTGGGTCAGAAAACTAATGTGAGAATTGTGACAGTTTCTGAACACATCTTTTCCCACTCTGCATTCTGGGACTGAGGAAATAACTACAGATTGAATCCATCAGCTCAGTAAACACACCAGGATATGGACTTGGGTAAATGCACAATTTATTACTTGGCTTTCATAGCCTTCCTCTCTATCTGGTGCATATGGTAGTTTTTCAGAGTTGTGATGTCCTTGCTTCAATTCAGGGATAACATTTAATAACGACTAAATTATTTTGGTATTTTTCATTTTCTAGTGTTTAGGGCCTAATGTCTGGGGAAAATATGGATAAATACTTCCATTACAGATTTGTAACAATTTTTTAGGGTCCTTTTTTAAAAGAAACCAGTCTTATAATCAATGAAGAAGCTCTGAATCTCTGAAATAATTTAAATAAAGTAACTTGAGAGAGCATAAAGTCCCACAGTGATGACTGAACACAGATTCCACACAAAAGAAATCACTATCTGACTAAAAACACCAAGTAATAACTTAGTGGGCTATCCATTTCACACAGGTACCTTATGAGAAACTCATTTCTTTCAGAGATATTTCTAGGTAACTAAAATCTACCGATCACGAGTTTGGTTCCTTTCATGATAATAGGGAGCACACACTTTTTTTTTTTTTTTTTTTCAGAGAAAGGGCCAGACAATAAACATTTTTGGTGCCAGGGGCATATGGTCTTTATCACAACTACTAGACTTTGCTGTTGTGGAAAGAAAGTATTCCTGGACAATACGTAATCTAATGGATGTGACTGTTTTTTGATAACATTTTAATTACCAAAACAAGTTTGATTGAACAAATAACAATGGCATATAATGATAATACAGCCATGTTGTCTGACTCTTAGGTACCATCATCTAGTACAGTATTGCCTTTGACTTCAAAGAGCTCAATTTGTGTTTTCAGAACCTATAGTTTACATGCCAGAGAGTTTTAAAAGTATGCTTTTGGTCTCCTTGCCAGTAAATTTCTTAATGGTAAAAAGAATGTTCACTAAGCCATCCAGCAGTTATGGTTAAACAGGTTGGTCGTGATAGATCTGCTGCATTATTTCATATGCATAAGCATTTTTATTTCTTCTTCTACAGCATGACTGGGAAATGTTGGCATTGCAGATTCTAGAATTTCTATTAATTTAGACTTCCACTAGCTGATAACAGATGTTACAGCTACTCATCTGAATCCTCTGAAACCACATAAATTTATTTCACTTAGTCAACTTTAATCTGATACACTCTGAATCTTTTACAAGTGTTTTCCAGGTACCTGTCTATACAAGTTAGCATATTATTGTAGTTCTTTTAGTGTATGGTTCTTAAAGCAGAATTTGCATTAATTAATCATCCATATGTCAATTTACATATTAGAAACACTCAGAATTGTATAGCATTTCACATTGTTACCCAACTCAGGTTCAGCTGCTTACTGCTCAAAAGCCAATACTCGAGAGACAAGTGCTGGTAGGAATGAAAAGGTTGCTTTATTCAAGAGGCTGGCAACCTGGGAGAACTCCAAAGATTCTGCTTGACTGTGAAAGTTTTAAAGGGAGAATCATTTGGGGAGGGGAGGTCAGAGTCTTCATCATCTTCCACTGTGTTCAGACTTTCTTCTGATTGGTTGGTGGTAAGGTAACAGGCCTGTATTCCAGGAATCATGTGCTTAGCCTGAAGTTACTAACCTCCACCTCAGTGGGGGCCTTATTTCTTTGGAAGAACTCAAAGGTATTTCGTTATGTATATTCATTGAGGAGGAGCCATGTCCCTGCCCCTGGGCTGCACTATTGTTTCTTAACTGGTTCTCCTTTGTTTCTGCACTCCCTCCCTTGCCTGATAAGCAACTGTTTGAATCTGACTTTTGGAACCCAGGGAAGGTCAAGGAAGCTGAATGAAGTCTATTTCCTACAAAGAAAAAACCGGGGACACAGAAAGGATTTGTACGCCAAAGGGCTTTCCATGGTCCTGCTCAGTTCAGTATTGCCAGAATCTCTCTCTCCCTGAGTGGCCTTTCTTCCCAGATTTTTATTATTTTTGTGTGTTGAGAATTTTCAACATCTGAATATGATTTAGTTCTCACCTATTATCATCATGACTTCAACGACAATTTTCTTTTTTTGAATTTGATGTACTTCAAAATACATAATTTAAAAAAAACATTTAAAAATACTTTTAACTTAAAATAGATATATGCATGGACTATGCATTTTAAATTTTTAAAGTGGAAAACCACAAATGTATTATTTATGTTTTGTTTATATTTTATATTATTGTTTATTATTAAAAGTAGATATAATTTTTCAAGCAATATGTTACACTATTCTGATATGCACCTAATTCATAAGTTTTATTTTCATAAATACTGTTACCAAAACTCTGGTAGGGCTGCTTGCCACTCGAAAGCCAATATTTGAGAGGCATGTGTTGGTAGAAAGTAAAGTTTGCTTTATTCTGGAGTCTGGCAACTAGAGGAGAGGGCAGACCTGTGTCCAGAGGCCAACTCTCTACTGCCAATCAGGGGAAAAGAGCTTTTAAAGGGGAGCTTCAGGAGTGTATAGGGTACAGAGGAGGCTACATGGAGAATACATGTAGTCTGATCAGCATCACCTTGATTGTTTTAAGTACAGTTACTCTTCAGTTCCAGGCTTGATCTGTTCCATTTCTTTGCTCAGTTCTTGGAATTTGGCAGCTCATGTCATGACTATGGTCTGGTCATCTTGTAGGTAACTTCTTCCACCTGGTGAAGGTTTCAGTATCTACAAGACAGCTCAAAGGATATGGCTCAGAATATTACCCCTAGCCCTTGAGGCAGATGTAAACGACCTTGACTTTGTTTAATGACTAATCTATTATTATTTGTTTTGCTTGACTATTTACATTTGTTTCTGTATTTTCTTATTTGTCTGATTAAACTTATTCATTGACTATAGTTTTTCTATAAACAAGAGGCAGGCAGAGGACATGGTGGGGGGCGGTTCTGTCCTGGAAAAGCTCCATAGGTCCTGCTCCATTTCAACACTATTAGTCACATTTCCACATCTGGTATTTTTTTTTTTAAATACACTTAGCAGATTAAGTTACAAAGCAACTTTAAATGCATATTTTATCTATTTCCACAAAATCCTATGTGAAGGTTTATTAATGGCATTCTGTTTTTGCAGACAAGTAAATTAGGATTCAGAATGCAGTAACTGATGCAGCCTAGAATATAAATACTCTTTCTCTGGCTCATAAGTGATTTCTCTCTCTCTCTCTCTCTCTTTTTTTTTTTTTTTATTATTCTGTCTTACCAATGTGCATGCGTGTACATGTGTTTGTTTCAGTACTTCTGATAAAAAAATACCTACTTAAAATTACAATTATCTTATAAAAGAAAATTGTATCCAGAAGCAACATTAATGACTATAGTCATTTTTCTTGTTTCTAAATAGTACCACATGGTGCTTGAACTTTATACATTATAATATTTCCTGGATCAAAACCTCTCTCATGGGGATAATTGAAAGATCTGAAAATTCTTGTGTTTAAAATAACTAGACATTTATTTGGAATACTAGTTTACTCTTCCATACCAACATACAACGATGATGTTTCATTCTCTAGCATTATAATACAAAGTTATTTTTTTAACTAATTTATTGTTTTTCTTTTTTTTCCTTTTAAAATAACAAAACATTAACTCTAATTGGAGAGCTTTTAAGATTAAATACATTTGTAATATTGTATTTTATTGTCTGAGAAGATTTGGTCACTTTTTGGTGTTTGATATTATGTGTAATAATGAATTTATGGTTTTAAAATGGACATAAATGTACTTCATATTAAATATTTAAGCAGTGTAAAAAGGAAGGAAATAACAAATTTTAATTTTTCACTAAGAAGTATTTTAAAGTTAAAATAAATATTTTCCTAATAAAAACATAATCTGAAGAGATATACATTCTCTGCAATGTACACTAAATTTGCAGGGCTAAGACAGGTTTTATTTTTTTTACTTAAATACAAGCATCTTTCACTGCTTTCAGATCTTGTCCAAGAACTATACATGCATAATTCTTTTATTTGATATTGTAGAAATGTTTTTTAAATTATTCTCTCAAAACAAAAGTTAACTCATCTCTCAAGAGAAGCAGAACATTTCTTGCAAATTCATTTTGCCATTTTAGTTCCACTCTTAGTCACTGACATTAAAGAAATGATAATACTGGGATCTAGACTTAGTCAGAGGCCCTCGTTTGAAATAAATGTATCATAATATCAGTTTAAAGTATTTTTTAAAGTATTTGTAATAGTATATTTAGTGTACTCTTTAGTTTTTCACAATGTACATAAATGTACCACAATGTACAGAAAATGCGTGAGAGTTTATATTCTGGTTATAGTAGTTATATGTGCTGTTTTTTCTCCTGAGCTCTGGAAGTTATTCAAAACTCAACAAAGGCAATTCACACTAACATTTACTAACCACCGTCTATGTCCCAGGCACTCTGATAGATTTTAGGATGTAAATTCCTTTACCAAAAATATGTTTTTTGTGTTCTATGAAATTAAAAAAAAAATTAACTAATTATTCAACAAATAATTGTTGAAACTCCTAAAATAGTCTATATGCCAAAGATGTATTTAAATATTCTAGATAATCAGTATGCCAAGTTAGACTACAGCCCCTCAAGTGATGAAGATTAAAAGGAGTCTTTCTGAAGGAAGTGATATTTAAGCTGATCTCTAAGGAGTAAAGTTACCCATGAGAATGTCAACAGTTGTGAACATTTCAGGTTAAAGAAAAATTACGTGTGTGAAATCTATAGAAGAGAAAGTTGTGACACATTGCAGAAAGTGGAATTACTTGGTATGGTTAGAATTAAAACTTGAGCAAAAGTGTATTAAAAGTTGAAGGAAATATCAGATCATATAGGAACTTACAACACAGGGTATGTCATTTGGACCAGTGAGGCAGTGAAGGCTGGGATCTGGTTGACAATGAGCAGAATTTATGATGTAATAGCTTTGGATCATCACAAAGGTGGTCGTCTTAAAGTGAAAACAGATGAGCGATTTTAGGGCTTTATAGTTTTTTTAAAAGTTAATTGACAGTATAATCTTCTAGAAGTAACTATGTCCTGGTTCAAGAGCTAAGTTATTTCTGACCAATCACAGTATTGTTTAGCACCAAAAGAGGAAAATATGCCTCATCTCAGGTTTGTTTGGTGCAGGGTGAGTGAATGATGCTTAAGCCTGAATTGTTTAGCACAGAAATAGGAATACATGTTGGTCAGTTATCAATAATTAAGATTAGAAATGAAAATCAAAGCTAAATAAAGCCACAAGAAAAGACACTAGCATCCTTGGCAAAAGCAGTTTCATTACAGGGCTGGTTGGAGAAGAAAGGCTGTAATGGATTGAAGAGTGTTCTGAGGGTAAGGGATTATGGTATGAGTTCAGAAAATACTTTCAAGACATGCAGTTGTGAAAAGAAATAGAAAAAAGTAGCTATTACTTGAGTAATTCATGAGATTGTTAACCAAAAAGACTACAAACTGTAAAGAGGCAAATAGGTAGCTTATTTGGGGTTTTGGATTGCTAATTGAAGATTACAGATTCTGGAGGAAACCAGAATAGCGTACCACTGGACGACATTCCCCAATGACAATCTTCTAATCACAAATAAAGACGTATCCAGGTGGAGCACAGAGAAAGGATGTGTCAAATGTAAAATTAAATCATGGGTCTATTATATTCGAGTAGTCTAGAAGTCTTCCTTGTTGGAATACATAAGGGTTATCATAAGACTATGTTTTGCTGTTGCATAGTGAGAGAAAGGTAGGTGTTGGGAGATGAATCTGATGTTTCCAGGTAACTGGAGGGTCCTGTTGGAACAAATGTTTCTAAAGAACTGTTGGGGGTTTTATCTGCTTCTGTTGACCAAACAGGAACGGGTCCTGTGGATTCGAGTAAATGAACAGGGCATGCTGGGAGAGTAGATGGATTTTGAAGAAGACATGGTGGAGGGATACTAATGAGATTAGACACAACCAAGGCAAGGGGAGCCCCATACTCAGCAAGTGACCTGAGACACTGATGGCGTATCCAACAGTCTGTGAGATTTCCTCCATTGGTTTGACTTTGGGAAATGCAGACTAAGGCATTATTTTCTCAGGCATATGGGTTCTGGATGGATTTTAAGAGAGATAATAATGACATAACTCTAGCAAAAGAACTATCCCAAGAAAACTCAGCCAATTTAATATAAAGGGGAGCAAGGATGACTCCCAGCCTTATTTAGTGAAGGAATCCCAAGCTGAATAGATTAATCAAATGGCCAAGAATTGGAGCCAAAGACTAAGTCCCAGCATAATTCAGGCAAGATCTATGGCTTTCATAGAACTACCACCAACAGAGGATGCTTACTGTTTGTAGTAGGGCAAAGAGTATTAATAAACCTGTAACTACAAGGAGGAGTCCCAAAGCTTCAATTCTCCAGTCCTTCATAGTCAAAATCAAAGGACTAAAGGACTGGAGTCACTTCCTCTAAACTTTCACTCCAGGCATAAATCCATTCACAAAAATTTTTACTCTTTGAAAATACATCTATAAGAAGGAGTATAAGAAGGACAGTGGCAAGTTGATGCACCATCATTATCACATAGTGAAGACGGTACAGCAATCCCATGATGATGGCAATTAGAACAGCGGTAATGAGAGAGATTTAGTTATTGGGGACCATGCAGAGTACCTGCCTGGTCCAGAGTCTTGGAAGAGCTGTCTGTATCAGGTGCCATCTGCCTTGCTTCCAGTCAATTTCACCTTTAGGTGTCTAGCTGTTTCAGAGGCCCACTCAGGTGGGGCCTTTTTCAAGTGGAAAATACAAATCTAAGTATCAATGCCTTTAAATTTAGAGGAACAGGTGTTTTTGGTTGAAGGTACTTCATAGGGTCCTTTCCATCTGGGCTGTAAGAAGTCCTTTAAAAGATGTCTTTTCCAATAATCATAGCCCTCCAGTTGTAAATTGTGGTGTTTTATACCTTCATTTCCTTGGAGCATACTTGGAAAGATTTTTCAAGCAGATCCTCGATTTTCTTTAGAGCCTTAATGAGACTTTGACAATAATGTAAAAGAGCTCCTTTGACTAGTCGGGGCTCATGTAGCCCTGAGTCAAAAGTCATTGATCTTCCAGCAATTATTTCTAATGATGACTGTTTTCCAAAGGGGGTAGATCTTAAGTTTAATAGAACTTCGGATAGCAATTTAGGCCAAGACTGAAGGCCTCAGAGAGTTTTGCCCAGGGAGCTTTGACTATTGGTTCCTTCCACTAGACCAGAAGACTGAGGATGACTGACACAGTGGAAATTGGAATAGGCCAGATTCCACTAACAGCATTTAGAATCTGTCCAGTGAACTGGGTAACTTTATCACTGTGTAATTCCAAGGGAATATGCCTTGAGGCATAATGTAAATTGACATCCTTCCCACATAAAGGCATACAGGTACTGAATATCTGGATGTACAGAAATACTGAAGAAAGCACCGCATAAATGTCTGACTGTAAAGAACTGTGTATTTGGGCGGATTAAATTGAAAATGGTATGAGGATTGGAGACCACAGGGTGACATGGTATGACTATATTATTTCTGGTCAGATGACCTTGAGCAAAATGCCAAGCCTCAACCATGAGGCTATGTCTGGGAAGGACTGATGTGTTACAAGGACTGATGAATGGGGATTATGGGCCTTTCGGAGAGGTGTCTTGCCATGGAACAAATTCCTTCCACAGCCTCAGGTCTGAGAGGGTGTTGTCTGAAGTGAGGCAGAGGTTTACTTAAGGTCTACCTGGATCTTAATTGGTGGTGCTGAACGAATGTGTCCTATGTCATTTGAAGAGGTGGACCATAAAGTAGGAGGAACAGAATCTAACAAGTCCTTGTGATTGGGAATTGATTAGACAGGAGCATGGAGGAGAATCTCAGTATCAGGACTAGAGTTAGAAGAAGACCTCGAGGGGTCAAAGATTTGTAAGTGCATTTCTCCTTTGGTGGAAAAGGAAATATTAGCTTGTAATATTTCCAGGAGCTCTCAACCCTAAAACTACAAGATCAGAAGGAAAAAAGAAGGAACTGATGAGTTCCTTGAAAAGAGACTATCTCAAAAATCAAGGGGGCCAATTTGCCTGCCTTCATACCTGTGTTGGAAATTCCCATCACTTGTACCTTTCCTGTACTCAGAGGAAGAGGGGAAATGAGGCTGGTGGGGTTCAAGACAAAATTGCTTTTATGTCTGTAAGAGCAGTGACAGTCTTGGATCCTATAAATAGGTCCAGTTCTCCCAATGGTGTTAGTGGGAGCACTGGGAACACCCCAACACTTTCCTCAGAACATCCCTATTTGTAGCTATGAAAGTGAGGACTTTTTTTTTTTTTAATTTCTCAGAAAGTTTATGAAAAGGGTCAGAGTGAGGGGCTTTGGGCTGCTAATAGGGCCTTCTTTTAAAATTAGGGTAATTCTTCTTCCAGGGGCCCCACTACTTACAATAGTGGCAGGGACCTTCATCCCAGAAGAGGCCTTTAGAAAATTTGGGTCTTTCCACTGAGGTGGCCTCTCAACAGCAGTGGCTAATTGTTGCAGCTGCAAATCTGTGATTTCAGTGATCTTAAGTCCTTCTGAACTTGTGACTGTTACAGATAGCTGATTATCAGCCCAACTGCCCAGATCAGGAGTGACCATTGTTTCCTAATTTAATTGTGCACATTTCACCAGCAATCCAAATTTCTCATCTAATTCCCCAATAAAGGTTGAATTAAAGAGGATTTGAGCATCAACCAGCAGGTAGCAGAGTTTTCCCTGAATACTGTCTGTAGGCATGAGTAATAATCATGAACGGTTTCATCAGGTCTTTGTGTAGTAGACTGAACTTTCCCCCATCAATGGGATGTGAAGAGCTCAAGGAATTGCTTTGTGAGGGGCCTGAGATAACTGCGAAGCTGGTGCCACCACACTAATGTTCTTTCTATGGAAATCATCTGAAAGGTGAAGCCAGCTGGCAGTAGTTTGCCAGAGTCTGGTTTGGTTTTCTGTCTAAGATGCTTATTAGTTCACACAAACCTGAAAAGCTTGTGTCATAGGTTTGTGTCATGAAGTTAAATTATTCTGAAAAGTGGAAGGGTCCTCAGTGACCTTGGGAAATTCCTTAGTTATGGCCCATAATTTTGCAGGAAACCAAGGCCTATATTCTTCCAAATAGTGGGTACCATCATAGTTCAAAGTAGTAACAAAGGGAAAGGTTTGCATGGGAAGGCATTATTAGGTAGGGGAATTTTAGAAGAGGTCTATGAGAACCAGAAAGCTAAAATGGCAGCTCGTCAAATTCTGGGTAAGCAGGAGCCAAAGGAGAAAGGGGGAAGAAAAGGCCTCTTGGGCCATTTCCAGAATATTTAGATGAGAGCACAGATCTTTATCTGCAGTAGTGAGCTTAGAAACAGAACCCTGAAGTGAAGCAATTTCAGATTCACACACCTTTTGGGTTTCATGAACTCGTTGGGAGGCTTAAACGTATGAATTGAATTGAAATAGGCTTCCTACTCTGTTGTTCAATTTTAGATCCTTTAGCTTCCAATCTTACACACAAAAAAAGACCAATCTTGGAATTTCAAGAGTTCCCTATAGTGAACTCACCAAAAGGGAGACACATGATTGATCAAACAAAAGACACCCAAAATACAGACCTAAACCTCCACCAAGGAAGGAAGTTCAGGACAGAGAGGACCTATGGCCCAGATCCAGGGCCACCAAGGAGGTGACAGAACACAAGGGCTACCTTGCTTGAATCCATGGCAGCTTCAGAGATGGACAGAAGATAGCTTTGGATCCCACTTCCAACACCAAAATGTCCACTGTAAAGACAATGAACTGTAAAAAGGCAAAAAGGTGTTTTATTTGGGGTCTTAGAATTGCAATTCTAGGATCACAGATTTCAGAATAAACTAGAATAGTGTCCTAGCAGAGGAAAATGGTTAGGGTTTTTTATAGGAAAATGAGGGAAATTAATGCAGGCTCACACAAGTTGTCTACCAAGAATTTAGATTGAAAGACAAAATTATTCTACACATACAGTTGGGTTATGGAACACACTTATTACTAGGGAGAGTTATATTTTCTTAGGTCAGATAAAGTCCATTTCTCAGCAATTATTCATCAGCTTTGATTTAGAGTGTTTCACAAAAGCCCAGATTGGGCAGCAAACACAGAGGTCCTCAGGTCACATCTCAGTCATCCTGACAGAGTTCTTTTCACAAGGTCAAGAAAAATTGTATTCATTTTGTTGCTTTATTTATCATAGGTTGGAGAAGTCTTAAGCATGTTTAAATTCTGTTGGGAGAAAGTCATACTGCACGTTTTAAATTGTGTTTCTTATAACTTGAAGCTTTATATTGTCGAGTCACAATAAGGATAAAAATTACACCTGGCAGTCCCTGATAGAGGCAGCACCTGAACCCCAGCATGCTAACTGGGAATGTTATCATAGAGACAAAAATTTTTTTGAAGACTATCTTCTTGTAAGCATATCCAGAGTGAGACTTTTCTACACTTGAGAGAAGAATGTGTGTGCATTTCAAGAATTTATTTTTTTTAGGGGGAAGGAGGAAACTGTTTACTTTTTTCCTCCATACATTTGATTTTTGACACTTTCACCCCTAATTCTCTCTACAGCAAAACCCACCAGGGGCCACCAGGGACCAGCTCTATGTAGATAATCAGATGGCTTTTTTCTCTAAGCCACCATATTCCACTCACCAGACTAAACTCTCAACCCCGCCCAGGGCAGAGGACATGCTTTAACTCCTTCCTGGAGTAGACAAGGGGACAAACACATACCACGAGCTATTCCTGTCACCCTTCCAGCCTCCTCCTTGTGCTCTGCAGGCAACTCATCTTCCTTTGGGCCCTGGTTTAGGAAAAATTCATGTTCCTGACCCACATTTAGTTTTTTCCTACCACTTCTATTTCATACATTCTTATACATTTAATTTGTAAAAATAGACTGTGATATTATTATGTAATGAATTAAAACATATGCATTAAAATTTAAAAAATTACAATGTCAGATCGTAACATCTAAGAGACTCAGGCTGGAAAGAGATTAAAGTTTATTTAGGTTTAACTAGGTTTAATAAATAAACTTTATTAAAGTTTATTTATTTATTTATTTTTATTTAAACATAAAAATTAGACAATAACAGAAATAAGCCAATGTCAGGTTTTTACTTAATACTTATAGGAAACATTGTAGAGATATAATCTCCATTTCTGAAAAAAATTAATATTTCATTTGTAAAATAGTAGAGCTAGATGCGTGATGGGAAGAAGATTAAATAATGAACTTTAGCTTAAAAATCATAAGCATCCTGATGTGGAAACTCCTTTTCATATCCTGAGTCAAAGGTCAATGACAAGCCCTATTCAGGTCTGAAATCAGGAAATGACTTATGAGAAAAGACTGTCACTGTGACAGTGACTTTATAGGGAGAAAATCACATCAAACCAACATTGTTTCTCTGATAGATCACCCAGCCTTCAAGAAAAGTGGTTTGTTTTCATGTGTAATATAGAGAAACTCAAAGCAGGAGGACTTTAAGGGAAAAAAAATCTAGGAGTGAACATGAACTCTGAAAAAACATAGTTTTTGAGGCTAGTTTCTAGCTCTTTTCTTATTCTTTCAAATTACTTTCAAATTCTTCAGAAAAGGCCCTAGTCTATGTCATAGCCAAGATTTGTTAATACACCTTGATTCCATAAAAAGTGATAGCATATGATAGTTTTTTGGCTTTGAATAAATCCTGTCAAATTCTATGCCCTGTTTCAGTTTATGTCTATGGTCTCGCACAAGTTCTAAAACTGTAGTATTTCATTACTTTCACTATTTGTTCCACTATTGCATCCATCACAACTTGGGTGACTTGAAAATAAAGTATATTAAAATATTTTCCGAGTAATGTCTCCAAGCTGTGAAATTCTTACTGAGGTGTAACACTTTCTGCCCTAAGTATGTTACTTAACTTGTAGGAAGTTAACAGAAGAATCTGAATGGGACCTTTATCCCAAACATCCTTTAAACTATTCTGGAGCCATTCTGTAGTCTCTAATATCTTGACTTGTAGATGTTATTCAAGCAGTCTGATACCAGAGCAAAAACAACAGGATCTCAATGGGGCAGTGTTGATCTAATTGGCAACCTACAGTCCTGACTTGACTCTCCTTAGTTATATGAGAGCCTATAATATCATGCTCATTTTTGGTATAAAAATTCATCTTGCAAGACATTTTGTGACTTTTCTGTTCAATGTGTTAGTGTCTGGAAGAATTCTGCTGTTCTTGCCACATTTGCCTGAGCCAGAATTCCTAAAATATATGCTGGGAAATGACCATATTCTGAGGTTGTAATTTGCAAACTTGTGAAAGGAAAACATATGGTACTGCAAAATTTCTATTACTTTTAAATATTTAAAGGCAAGCTTGTAAAGTCAGATGAAAATAACCATATTGTGTAGCAAATATTGTAGATAACAGAACACACATGATTTTAACAGATTTAGATTTGCAAACTTGTCTGTAGATTATTCTGGAATTAATATCAGACATATATTTTTTTTTACCTAACTCTAATAACCTTTATTTATTTATTTTTCTTTGATTACATTACACTGGTAAGGCCCTCTAGAAAAATGTTAAATAGAAGTAATACTAACAGATTTCATTTCTAATCTTAAGGAGAAAAGGTATCAACAAAATCTGATGTTTGCTATATGAATGAATGAATGAATGAATGAAGTGGCTTTATATAATGAAAGTTTTCCTTAATTAAGTCTAAGTTGTGATCCATTACCAACTATATATTTGATATTTTTTTTGGTATTCATTTCTTTTTTTACAAATATTTCTGTATTTGGTTGCTAGTATTTTGCCTAGAATTTTTGCAAATACATTTAGGAGAGAGAATGGCCATTAATTTTCCTTCCTTATAACATCCTTTTCAGGTTTTGTATCAATGTTATATTTGCCTCATTAAAAAAAAAAAAAGATCTTTTCTCTTCTTTGGTGAAAGTCTTTTCTTTTTTAAGTTTTTGATTGGCTTTACTATGATATATAGTGTTTTTCTGTTTGTTTTATCATAGGATATTTTGTGAACCTTGAATCTGTGTCTTGATGTCTTTAACAGATTTTGAAAACTCTTGGCCATTATTTCTTTGGATGGCTTTTGCCTCATCATGTCTATTCCCTGCTTTTAGGGCTACAATTGCGTAAATTTTATAATTTCTTGCCACATTTAATTTGTTTTCCAAACTTTTTTTTATCTTTTCAACTCAATATTTTAGTTTAAAATTTTCTACTTATTTTTCACATCACTATGTTTTCTTCGTTTGTATTCAATCTGAAAGTTCAGTCCATTTACCAAAATCTTTAATTAAATTATCATATTTCCATTTCATTTTGTATACAGCCGAATATTCTGTGAAATCTTCCAGCTTCTTCTATGTTAAAATATATTAATAACAGTTGTTTTCACATCTACTAAATAACTGTGATCTACCCATTCAGAGATATCTATAGCCTAAGTTATCTTTTTCTAGAGGGTTTATTTTGACTGCTTGCTGGGATTTACATTAGATCACTTTAATGCAGTTAGAGATTTCATTGATTCAAATCTAGGTTTCAGCCTTTGTAGTATCTTGTCAATTTTCAGTTCACCTGACTTCAGGATACCATCCTTCAGGGAGTTCAGTTGAGAGACTGTGCATTTACCAGACTCCCTTGTCCCTACCAGTCTTTCAATTCAAATTTTTATCTTTGAGCTCTGTTTTACTTCTCAATCTCCTATAAATTATTTTCTGCTTGCTTAGCACTGATAGGAATGATCAAATACTGCTAGAGAATTTGGCGGCACCCAGTAACAGCCTTACCTGAGCTTTCCTCCTTTATGGCCCCTCAGCTGGCCATTAAGATCTGGCTGTCCTTGAAGCTCATCATCCCACTATCCATTCTTCCTCCAAATGCCATGACACCACCAGAAGCTCTACTTAGTGGCCACCGTATTAGCTTCTGAACTTCTCAGACTCTAACCCTATGCTGCTTATAGTTAGCAGATACCTTGAGGAGGAAAGAAAAACTATGTAGAATTTCAAACTGATTTCCATGAGTTTCCCTTTATTCTGGATCTTGGTCCTTCAGGTCCTGGCTGCCTTGGTAGATATAAGTAAATTCAAGTAGTTATTTTGATATTATTTGTAACTTTTTCTGGTATTCTTGATAAGGGGTTTAGCCAGCAACAAGTTATTACATTGCAATTGAAAGCAGAATTCTTCATGTTGCCTTCTATCATGAAATGAGCTATTTCATTGTTATTGTTATGTACCTAATACATTTTCATTTTTAAATTGTTTTAAGAATTTATTACCAGAACACTTGATTGAATCTGCTGGGCCTATCATGCATCTAAATACTTTGAGAGTCTTCTCCTTGATATGGATATTTTAAAGTCTTCATTGTGAAACAATCTATGATATTAATAGATGTAGTAGCCAAACTTAAGTATCATGGACTTTATAACACCCTAAATTTTATTGCATATATATGTATGTTACATATATGGTTAAAATACTTATTAACACTGAGCTAATATATTCTGTATGTTTCTGTTTGATCAGTTGAGCACAGAATATGAAACTCCACAATTTACTTTCAAATTTTTGTCAATCTTTTTTACAAACCATGTTTCATAATTTCTTGCAATAAAAATCACCTACTTGTGTAAAGCAACATTTACTATAACTGCACAAAAATAATAATTTAGAATCACATAATTAGATGGTCTACCTCAATGTCAAATTGATTAAAGCAATATTTCATTAGTAATTCATTTTTGAATAGGCATGTTTATAACTTATGATTTCTATGACCTTTTCTCAAGTTTACTAAATTGTTGTCCTAATAAATACAGATAGCCTATCTTTTAAATCTCTTTAAGGTGAGAAAAAAAATTACAACTCATTTATTGCTTCCTAAAACAAATTAGTTAACCCAAAGTAGACTTTTCTGACACATTAATAAAGATGGACATAAAAAGAGATGAAAATTTCCCTATAAAATTCTAAAACTCTGAAAAAAAATAAAACCAAAAATTACAAAAAAAAAATCTAAAACTCTGTGTGTAGTTCTGGACAATTGGTGGCACTTTATAAACTCCATCTCTTTCTCTGTGTGTGGTTTGTAGGCTGTCTGCCGCTAGCCATTCACTGACGCCTCAAAGTGATATGGACTCCAGTAGCTCTGAAGAATTCTATCAAGCCGTACATCATGCAGAGCAAACCTTCAGAAAAATGGAAAGTTACTTGAAACAACAGCAACTCTGTGATGTTATCCTGATTGTTGGGAACCGAAAGATACCTGCACATAGGTATAGTGAACTGTCTTTATTAGAAATAGGTATTCAAATGTCTTGAAGTGATTGGCATACAGATTGCAAAATATTCTATACTTAAGGATTCTATAGTTAGAATTAAGAATCTACATTTCTAAGAAAACTTGGGTATTTTTCTTGTACTCTATTTTCTTTTGGAGAGAGTTACAATGCCATTTTAAGTAAACTTTGGGACATTGACTTTGAACCAATGCATAGGAAAGAACTTTTGACATTAAATAACTAATCTATGTTAAATAGGGTTAAATCTGTCGACTAACGATGGCAGTAATTCTATACGTATACTATTCACACTTATTTTTCAAAGATTTTTAAGAAATTGCATTAGCATTGGCAAGAGAGCAATTAACAAATGGTCATTATTATTGAGACAGTCAGTGTTGTAATATGTATGGCATATATGCAAATTATTCTGAGCTATCTACATAGCATCTAGAGAAAAATTCCATTGTAAAAGACATTTTTCATTTGAGAATGTTACTAAATTTATTTCATTTAAATTATACATTAATTAAATAATTATATATAGATGTGTTTAAGAGGCTAGAGAGACTTAACTCAAAAGTGTATTAACACATCAAATGCTTATTAATTTTTTTTTTAAAAGAGTAGAGCTTTATATAGTTTTATAATCTTACTTTATAGCCTTTTACTGGTAATAATTTAGTATTTCTCATTTGAAGCATTTTTAACAAATATATTGAGCAATTTCCCCATATTAATTATATTTTACATTGTTTTCTTTATTACTTTTCTTATCTAGATTGTTAATATTATTTTGTACATAATTTTTTAATTATGCAAGCTGTTTAATAATAATCCATATGACTAAGAAATAAAATTGTTTCTTGGTTTAGATTACTTTAAAATATCTGAGCAATGTATTAATCATATACATATTATTCTAAACATTTAAATATTTTATATATCTAGCAGATATTAAATTAAATATATTATTGTCAATCATCTACATTTTCCTTAATACGGTAAGAAAAATTTTACTTTATTTGTTAAATTCATTTAAATAATGATTTATATTTTCTTACACCATATTTTAAAACTTTAGTACTACCTTTTTTAAGTGAATTACATACTTATGTTTCTAAGTTAAACAAATATTAGCAAATATGTGGGGAAATATTTATGGGACACCTGAAAAAGGCAAGCACTGTTTTTGTAATTACAAGTACATTGAATTTCCTTATTTATACTTTTGCAAAATGAAATGATTGTAATTAATGGAAAATTAGATCTTTGTTTGAAACAATTATCTTAGTAATAGTAACAAATGAATGGATTTTTAAAGTTATTCTGTTATATTTGGTTAGGACAGTTGAGTACTGTTTTGGGGCAAAATATATATAACATTGCAATCATTAGCAATGAAAAATATGAGACTGTTAGAATAATTTCAAACAATTGAAAAAGGAGTAATTGGCATTAAGATCTACTGCGCTTCCAGAAAGAACACTGCAAAGTAAGTTCATAAACAGTCATTCATAAATATCATGTATGTTTACCTTCATGTTAATTATCTTGTCATTCAAAACTTTCAAACAAATTTATATTTAAATTAACAGATTATGACCATTAAAGGGCTTGCCATAAAACCTTTAGTTTATGTGATGGCTATATTTCATACATATTTTTAACCTGACGTAGGTTGTAACTATCAGCTTATTTATGATATGCCATCTGTATAACTATGTTAGGCGTAATGGATATTGTTAGGCGTATTTTTAATTAGGTTAGCTCTGAAAGGCTAATGATACTTAAAATGACACATTAATACATTTTCAGCATGAAAAATAATCAATTTTTTAATTTCATCTGTGCAGTAGGTCCTCAGAGAAATTCTAAAATAAATACAGACTTCTCATAAATGGCCCAGAATAACTGATTAGCAACAAGTGAACCAAAACATTTGAAGGTAAATCCCTGAATTCTGAATATGGGAATTTTTGATAGTTAGATTGCCTGTAATTAGGGATGCCAGATGCTGAAAATTACACTGACAAGATCAATATTAATAATTGGACAGTCAAATTTTCAATAGTAAAAGGATTAAGGGCCTACTTTGCTACAATGTAGAGGTATATAATGAAATAAGATTCAGTCTGTGAAAAATTTTTCCCCTTTAAGCCATTATTAAGAGAGTAAATGCATTGGACAAAAATAAATGAGAAAATCTCAAACAGCTAACTTCCTCTGAGTTGGAAATAATGTTACTTATAATTTTCTGTACAAAGAAACAATGTGGAGAGTTACAGCAGTCAACAAAGATTACACCTGGGGAGCAGGGCTCCTAGTCCGGATAAGGAGCGACTGGCATTTTTTAAAATATTTAAACATATATATTCTTTGAACTTTTGAGAATGAACATGCAAAAATTCATGATCAAATAAAAAAAAGTGAAAATTAAAATGATATCTGATGGAGAAAAAAAAAGGATCTTGCTTTATAGACCAAAATACTAGGCATTTCAGGAAGCATAAGATTCTGTTCACTTTTTTGTCCATGTTAATGAATGCATCTGTTTCAAGAATATATTTATTATTTTAATGTTCTTTGCTGAGCACTAGTATCAAGAAAACAGTTGAGGCTAAAAGTGGGAATTAATGTATTTAGAAATACCTAATTAATGGTGTAGAAGGAGATTACTTTCATAAGTACTTTGATATTAGTACTCAGGAGCAGGCAGGTAGCTGGGCTTCTCTCTACTGACAAATTTACAGATGTTCTATGATGGGAGAGAAATAATTCATTTTCTTCCTTGTAGTAAATCCAACTTCCAGCTAAAACTTTCAATCAGCTTGGTAGTTTATAATAGCTCTGTACAAATGAGAGGAAAAACAAAAAAGGTCCCAATGCCTACTGGCTTCAGGCAAATCCCACAGCCCCAGGCAGCACCCATTGTACCAGGCTCTGGAAGGACTCTTATGGACACAGGCTGATAGCACAGCACAGTGAAGGCCTGATCTCTTGGCCCTGGGAGGTTCCTGTGGCCCCAAGATGCCAATCAGCCCTCAACCCAGACTACAAGGGGCTCCTTTTACCCAGGCTTCTGGCTGAGCCCAACAAAGCCAACTACCATAGACCCAGGCCTTTGACCCATCCCAATGTCAGTGCCCTTGCATGTCCCCAGGCCCCCAGCCTCCCCCAGTGCCAGGCTGGGCCCTGTGGACCCAGACTCTAGGCAGGTTCCCATGGTTCCAGGCTCTCTGCTTTCTCAGCACCAGACTTGCCCTGACAGAACAAACCCTCAGACTGGCCCCCAAGTTCCCAGTGTACAAGCTGACTCTGGTAGCCCCAGCTTCCAGGCTTACTTTAGCACCAAGCCAGTCACAAGTACCTCAGCCTCCAATCTGGGTTCCATGAAACCAGCTCACAGACTATCCCAGTACCAAACCAGGCCCTGTGGACCCAGATACTGGGCCCAACATAGTGGTTCCTGGTGCTTGGTTGATGCCTGGAGACCCAGGACCCATGTCCATCCATGCAGAGCAAGGTCCCAGACTAATCACTTCAGACTTAAGCACCAGCCCCACCCCAGTGATTCCCAAGCTCCAGGCTGACCCCTTCAGACTCAAGCCCTAGGCTGGTCCTTGTGTATTCAAGCACCGGGCCTGCCCGCCTGCTGACCTAGACACCAAACCTGCCTCCCTGAAGACACCAGAAAGAAGCCTGCTTACAGGTGCTACCAGTCAGCCCACTCAGAATTTCTGGATAAGCTGATTGGTGAAAGGTTTTGTCTGCCAAATTCAGTCTGTGAAGATTGGAAGAGGCACCTACTTCTTTAAATGCACAGACACCAATGCAAAGCCATGAGAATCATGAACTGGAGATTACATCACCATCAGACCTACCTTACAAGAAATGCTGAAAGAAGGGCTTCAAGCTGAAATGAGGGAATTCTGATTAGTAACATTAAAACATAGGAAAGTGTAAAAACATACTAATAAAGCTAAGTATATAGTCAAATTCAGAAAAATCTAACACTGTAATATGATGGTATGTTAATCACTTTAGTATAGAGGTTAGAAGACAAGAACATTAAAAATAAATATAGCTACAATAATTAGTTAATGAATACACAATATAACAAAGGCAAATTGTGATATCAAAACATAAAATATTTATACAGTGGAATACTATTCAGCCATAAAAATGACAACATAATGCCATTTGCAGCAACATGGATGTCCCAGGAGAATGTCATTCTAAGTGAAATAAGCCAGAAAGAGAAAGAAAAATATCCTATGAGATCACTCATATGTGGAATCTAAAAAAAACAAAGAACATAAATACAAAACAGAAACAGACTCATAGAAATAGAGTATTAACTTGTGGTTGCCAAGGGGGAGGAGGGGTGGGAAGGGACAGACTGGGAGATTGAAATTTGTAGATACTGACAGGCATATGTAGAATAGATAAACAAGATTATACTGTATAGCACAGGGAAATATATATAAGATCTTGTGGTAGCTCACAGTGAAAAAGAATGTGACAATGAATATATGTATGTTCATGTACAACTGAAAAATTGTGCTCTACACTGGTAATTGACACAACATTGTAAACTGACTATAACTCAATAAAAATGTTAAAAAAATTAAAAAAGACTATAAAATATTGAAGCAAGTGGTAATAAAAGATCAGAGTTTTTGTATGCAATTGAAATTACCAGTGTACAATGCACTGCTATTTTTATAGAATGTTTTATGTAAGCCTCATGGTAACTAGAAAGCAAAAGCCTACAATAGATACATAAAAGAAAAAAGAAGGGAATTACAGCATAATACCATAGAAAATTATCAATTAAGAAAGAAAGCAGCAAAAAAGGAAGAAAGGAAAAAGGGACCCACAAAACAGCCTGGAAACAATAAGATGGCATTATAAAAGTCCTTACCTACTAATAATTACTCAAAATGTAATTGGATTAAATTCTTCAATTAAAAGGCAGAAAGTGGATAAATGGATTAAAAAATAGACCCAACTACACTTTGCTTACAGGAGACTCACTTCAGCTTTAAGGACTTACATAGTCTCGAAGTGAAGAGATAGAAAAAGATATCTCAAGCAAATGGAAACATAAAGAGAGCAGGGGTAGCTATGGTTATTTCAGAAAAATAGATTCTAAGCTAAAAATGGTAACGAGAAAAAGATGGTCATGATATAATGATAAAAGTGTCAATTTATCAATAGAATATAACAATTATAAAAACATGGTGGCAATCATTTCACTATATATATGTATCAAAGTCACATGTCATACATCAATATCATCTCAGTAAAACTGGGGAGGGGGCGATGGTGAAAGAAGCTGAAAACTTTTGTTTTGCTTTTCACCCATTATTTAGATATCAATTTAGTATCTGCTAAAGGCATACTACGGATATTCAGCAGTTCATGAAGCATCTTTCTTTGCATTAATTAAAACAAATGTTTATCAGACATATTGTAGCATTGGTCTATGCCCTGTTGGTGATGCAAAAGGACTGTCATGTAAGATACTTCCCCTCATGAAGTTTGCAATTATCTGAGTAGGAAAGAATAGCCCATAGGACAACTAAGGGAATTATTATAGTTGTAAATGACTATGATGGAAATAGATGGCTTTGATACCAAGCACAAGAGCTAATCAAACAAGGAAATAAACAACATATGACAGAGTACTATGAACTTTTTTAGTAAAATTGTGATTGGGATCAACCTAGTAGGAAATAGGTGTGTATGCTACTTTAGATAGTGAGAATAGTATAGGGAAATAGAGAAGTAAAGACTTTGTAGTTGTAAAAATTATGAGGTACTAGCTTAGTGAAAATGAAGTAGTTTGTATTGAAAATGATAGGAAATTAAGCCATAAAAGTAGGACTAAAGTGATTATGAGAGACCTTGAAAACCAGAAGGGAAGTTTGTAAATGTGTATAATTAGAAGCTCATGTGTGTTCTTGAAGAGGAGAGTAACAAAATAAATATAATAATAATAATAATAATAATAATAATAATAATAATAATAATAATAATAATAATAATAATAATAGTTGACACTTACTGCCTTGATTATGTGCCAAGCCCTGTTTGAAATGCTTTGCATATACTAACTCATTTTGTCCTGAAAACGAAGGAAATTCTTATTTTCCCCACTTTTTTTTCTTATGAAATAAAAAAATGGAGAAATTAAGGCATTTACCCAAATTATGCATTTAAGAAGTGGTAAAAATAGAATTCAAACTCAGGCAATCTGGCTACAGAAGTAATGCATTAATGACTACAATCGACTGCCTATCATAATTTACAAAGACAGCTCTGAAAAATGATAGAGCTTTAGAAAATGTATGAAAGATGAGCACAGCAAAAACTAGTTAATGATCTAGGAAGCTGTTATAGTTAATCCAGGCATGAAATGAGAGCCATATAAACATAGGAAAAGAGATGAACTGAGAAATTTTTTGAAGTGTCATAAGTCAGGCTCCCTGGAAGTACTGATGGAGACTGGAATTTAGGGGTGCATGATTTGTTTAAAGAGTGTCCTCAGAAGATGAGAAAGATAGGGCAAAGGAAGGAACAAATCAATGATGTGGTCTCAGCTGATGCCTTGTTTCATCCTTAACTGCTGAGAAGCTCTGGAGGAAGACTTGCTCCAGAATTAGTCATATCCTGAGGAAAGGGACAACATTTTATACTTTAGTCCCATTAGTCATTGGGGCCACCCACAGGGTGAGAGTGGGGGGAGGCTGGGAAGGTTGGGAGAAGAGGTAAGAAGAGCAGGAGCAGACACATTCTCAGGGGGTGAGGCAGCTCCTGTTGACCAAGTGCGATTCTACGGAGAAGGGACAGCGGGGAGCAGTTAGGTACCAGCATCACTAGTGCTGGAGGCAGAGGTGTCTCATAAAGAGAGTCTGAGCACAGGAGCCACAAAATCCAATACAAAAGGAAAGTTAGATTTTGAGTCATATTCCCTATAGGCGATGAAGCAGGAGACCTAAGTGATGGCTTCATAACATCTACTGTGAATGTTCAGTATTGGTGATGCACCAGTTAGAATCAGGGAAGTAAACACGCAAGAAAACCTCACAGGGAACACCGAGTTTGGTTGAGGGCTTACTGGAATGCTTCTGGGCTGTCTGGTGAGCAGTTTCCGTAGGCATTCGAGATACGAGGCTAGATGAAAACCAGTGTAACAGTAATAATTAAGGCCGTGCTCAAAGCTGAATCTGAAACAGTGGGTGTCAAAGCCAAAGTTTAGAGGCCTGAGGAAAAAACCTGGAGACAATGAAAGGGTCAAGAAGTAAGAGAAAGAGCAGTCAATGAATCCAAGGAGATTTGAGGTAAGAAAGTCTGTACCACCATAGCCAAAAAGGGATTTGAAGAAGATGTGAGAGGTCAACAGTGTCAAACACCATAATAAATTGAAGTGGGGCTTAGAAAAGTTTAATAGATTTGAAATAAAGTTGCAGTCACCTCAGCAAGAGATTTTTCCAGAGTGGCTGCACACATGCACTTATTTATGCATTTTTTTGCTCCTTAGAGCAAATGCCAGTCATACACGCATGTATAAAGATACTGCTTTCTGTTATGCATTACTAATATCCCTCTTTTACCATCTAACTCAAATTTGATGTGTCACTAAATCTAAACGTGCTATGAACTTTTCTGTACTTCTCTTACTGAGTTTGCAGTATTTTGTATTTTATAGTTGGTCGAGAAGCTTTCATGTAATTATTGAAGATTGAATTCTTTAAGTCTCATAATGTTTTCCTCTACATGAATGTACCCGGGTTGAAAATAAAGCCCTTATATATTTAAAATTAAGCTGGTTAACTTTATGTCAATATATTTTTTATGCTCTAAAAAGATTTATATCCCTCTGGCTTATGATAGTTTATTTTTGTACCATAAAATGTTATATATAGTTCTTTTGCTAAAACTGATTATTTGGCACTGATTTATCTAATCAGTGTGTAATAAATACTTAAGGATACTTGTGTCTTAATTATTTTGTCAAACTTTGAAAATATAGACTTGACATGTTTAGTTACTAACTATCCATTTAAATTTGTAGCAAGCTGATAACTTTAAATATTTCTAACATGTTACCACCCTAGGCATTAATATTAACAGAAGAGTTAAAGTCATGAATCCCATTCTTAAATTCATAAAATATATATTGATGGGTTTTTTTCCCTTAAAAAAAGGAGTGTCTCTCTTTGTTGAAGTTAACTTTCACCATGCCCTCCACTTACATTATATAGAAATAAAATATATAGCAGGTTAAATTGCAAAATAAATAAAAATTTTTGACTTGAATATTAGGAAAACAATGCCTTGTATTGACTTTTATTCCTCTCCTTTGCCTTGCAATGTTTTTAGAAAAGAAAGTCCATCCAAAGCTTACTAGTTAAGTGGTTTAGCTTACAGACATAAGCATCACATTTAGTTCTTTTGACATGTCTCTATTACTTTTTGAGCATTTCTTTAATTTCTGGAACAAAAGATGGTCTGGAGTCATCTTGAACTTTCCCTGTTTCATCTCTATAATAAATTATTTTTCCAAGGAGCCTTTAAGGTATATACACCTGTACACACACACACACACACACACACACACACACACACAACACATACACACACACAACACATACACATACAAGTATTTCTATTTTTAAAAATATTATAGGGGGAGGTATAGCTTAAGTGGTAGAGTACCTGCTTAGCATGCATGCACAAGGACCTGGGTTCAGTCCCCAGTACTTCCACTAAAAATGAATAAATAAACTTAATTATCCCCCAAAAAATTTTTTTTTAAATTTTAAAAATGTGACATATTATAAAATTAAACTGCTGTCTCTAATTTTAGTCCACTTAAAACAGAAAGAAGCTTCAGGATTGTTAATTCAACAACAGTTTAAAACATACCTCCTAACTACAATTCACTTTTTTATAATTCTCTATTTCTTTACAATCAGAATATATTGTCAAGTATTTTACTCAATCATTTAAAAATATATTTCCAGTTAGATTTTTTTTTTTTAGTAAAAAAAATCTTCACTCTCATTAAAACACCAATAAAACATCAGAAAATGAATTTCTTGTACTTTTTATTTATAGCTATCAGAAAAGTTTTGGCATAAACAATGAAAATTAAAAATAACTAAAAACTAGAGTGATGCTCCCTTCTTAGCTTCTACTTTTTGGGGGGTGAGGACAGGAAATGTCCATTTTACATCTGAAATGTACACTACTTGGGAGTAAAGCAGGACCAAGGTAATCCATGGTCAGGAGTAAAATCAGTCAATGAAAATCAACCTGGAAACGACCCGGGTGTTAAAATTATCAGTAAAGGCCATTAAAGCAACTATGAGAAATAATTTAAAGTATCTATAGGAAAAGAATAATATGATAAATAAAGCAAGGGAATATCAAGAGAGATCTGGATTCAAGTCACTAGAAATCATCTGCAGTAAAACACAGAGTAAAAGAAAGTTCAAGTGTAAAACCAAATGACTCAACAGCCTGTAAGGCACTCTCCATTTCTGAAACATATATGTAACTAGATCCTAGAAAGAATTAGAGAATTAATAGGGTAAAAAAAAATGAGGAATTTGGTGCATTTTTAATTAAAATTCTAGTTGACTTATTAGAAGGGCTTACTTTAAATTTTATGAGAAGAATAAAACTCCACTAATAGTTAAATAAAAATAAAGAGGGAGGATTTACCTCATTGGTTATAAAGACATAATTAGAATCATAGTATTAAAAAATATTGTATTTGCACAAGGATAAGAAATAGGCAAAAAAGAAAAAAAAATCTTAGAGATCACTACACATTCAAGACTCAAATTTCAAACATAGTCAGCACCATCAATACACTGGAGCAAATCAGATTCCTTAGTAGTGTTATGAATTGTGGGTGAGTATGTAGAGAGAAACAGAATTGAACACTTTCCAAAAGGTTGAAAGACCTAAATGTGAAAGAAGATAATGTAAAAATTATGGAAGAAAATGTAGGACAGTGCTCTGTGACCAGAGGTTGGAGCAGAATCTCCCAAATCAGTTTTTAAAAGTATAATTCATAAGACAATAAACGATGAATAGATAGATGATATATACATGGATGACAGATCACTAGATAGGTCAGATAGATAGCTGAAGACAGATAGATCGATGGATAGACAGACAGACGAATGGATGGATGGATGGATAGATAGATAGACAGATAGAGTCCTCTGCACTACGTTCTTGTTGACATGTTCATGGCCTAAATCAGATCCTGTGACTCTTTCAGGCTTGTTCTGAGCTCAGTCTCCGACTATTTTGCTGCCATGTTTACGAGTGATGTTTGTGAAGCCAAGCAGGAGGAGATCAAGATGGAAGGCATAGACCCCAATGCCCTCTGGGACCTTGTCCAATTTGCATATACAGGTACAGTAAAAGAATCAGAGTTTCACCTTGACATCTTGTGAATTTTAGAATTTGAATATAGGTTTTAAAGCTTAAAAAAGATGCTCAGCCTGGATCTTTCCCTTTTTTGCTGTTGAAAGACTAACAGGAAAATCAGACCACTTTTCCATTTGTTACTGAAATCACCAACGTACATGTGTATATATATGCCTGACTCTTTCCCACAAACAATTTAAACTGCTTTATAATCATAGTCAATAGAAAGCTTGGGAGAGGAGAAAAATGGTTATTAATTATTAAATTTGAATTTATTTATGTCCAATTGTGGAGCATTAAGAAGGGAAATAGATGATAATTTTCTTTCTTTTAGGAATGATGGGTTCAAATAATTATTTTTTTCCCTGTAATGTGTTTATTTCAATATTAAAATCTTCATGGTCCATTTAATGTGGACTTGGCAAACTTAGTTAAAAAGGAAAATAAAGATACTTAGAGTTGTGAAAATGGCTAATTTTTGAAGCCTTTTTTCCTCACCTCATCTACTATATTGGCTTTTCTATCGGCCTTTATATCATATTATATTTAGTGCAAATAATTTTGCCAATTTAGCAAACATGTTTTGAATGTTGCTCAATGTGCAAGTATTAGCTGTATCTCTGGAGAATAAACTAATGAATAAACCATGTCCTTGCCCTCCAGAGGCTCACAGTCCAAGTGGCAAGAAGAGTTAGGCAAGGGATAAATATTATATAATACCAAACATTAAGAGGGTATTAGAACACCTAAAATCTGCTGTTCAGAGCATTATTGTGACTCACATTCATTTAAAACATTTTAATAACTTTCAAGATTAATAGGGGAAGAGGGCACATTATAATAAAATCCTGCGATAGAAGCAAAGGCAGATGGTATGGACCGATGCAATATTTTTTAGAAATGGCACATAGTTTTGCCTGAACTCCTGACCATCGGATGACATGAGGAAAAAAGGAGAGTCTAGAGCCTGATCACCAAAGCAGCAGGACCCTAGTTCAAGGAGCTGGGGTTTTGCAGCATTTCTGGTTACAGGGAAACAAGAAATAGCACTGGGAAGATCAGCCACTTGAACCCAAAGCTGTGGAAGTAGTGAAAATCTGTCCTCCTGGAGGATTAAGCTTCTCACAGAGAGGGGTTTGCTACACTAATGTTACACTTATCAGCAAGTGAAACTTACTGGGAAAGAAAAATGCACCTACTCTGGGTGCTTGAATCTCAAAGCAGCAACAGGATGGAAAAACTTAGACGTTTTCCAGCCTCAGAAATTTTTAAATTATATTTTGTCAAAACAAAATTGCACTGGACAAATTTAGACAGGTAAGCAAGTCTTCTTTCAAGGCTATTGCAATAGCCAAGAGAGACAAGTATTCAGTCTTTAGTCTGAAACAAAGGAAAGGGGGAGGATTTTTAAGTACTGGAGTGAGAGAGAGAGAACACAGGCCAACGCTGATTGGCTCTTCCTAAAGGAAGAGTAAACTTTCTCCTGTCTCTGTGGCATAAGGTAGTGTTACGACTTGAAGCAAGGTGCCCACTCAAATGAGGCTCTCACCCTCCCACAAAAACTGAGAGATAGGAGTGTGTTTCCCTTGATGTTGGCATTTCAAAGAGATGGTTTCCAGGTCCTTGAGGAAAACACTACTGTGTTGTAAAACTGGCAAGAGGCCAGTTTTTTAAAAAAAATGTTTTTCCAAAAAATAATTTACATCTCAAAGAAATAGAGTCAGGAAATAGCCTGCCTAAATTTTAGTAAAGCTGAAGGGACTTTAAGACCATCTTGGTCAATTTCAATTTGCATGCCACCTGAAATAATAATATAAAACCTCCCAGCCAAGAGATAGAAAACATAACCATATTAAGGTTTCCTGGAAAGGGAAGAATCACGAAGCTCACATTTTAGGGATCCTTCTAGCAACTTACAGGCATAGATCCAACACTTACAGCCTCCGTGGTCTGGCAGCCCTGCATTTCTCGCATGCAAAACTAGGTCAGAAGACACTTATCATCGAGGAGCAGAAAGTTGGAAAGTGTTTCAAAGTTCCCTGCTGAATGTAATGACCCAGATTTGGCTCTGCTTCGCAGAGAGTAGACAGGATACAAAGCTGTCTCAGTTACAACTGCCATTCTGGTCTTTGCTCTGATACCTGTATCTCCCTGGTGGTTGATAAATTTCCAATTGCTAGTTTATAGAAACGTGCTAGATGAGCAAGCAATTTACCTGGTAATACTGGGGGAGTTTTAGCCATAATGTAAAGTAGGTACCTTTTCTTTTGCTATATACAATGTAAGAAACCATAATAATACAAGAGATCAAGTAAGTAATGGTATAGAAAGGGAAGACAGGAAGTATCTGGGTATGTGTCTACTTAGCTAGCCTACTAGCTGATCTCTAAGCCTTTCCTTTGTAGGGGGCTAAAAATAAATACATCACAGAAAAGGGGAAAAATGAATGAGCAGTGAGATCTGTAAAGGGTCATCCCATTGGAAATGTTTTCTTAAATTCTGAGGTTTGAGAGGCTTTGGAGAAACTAGGGAGGTTCAGCTATGCCAAGAATTGACAGTTAACTATTAGCTGCAGAAGTATCGTGCTCAGTAGAGGTGGGTTAGAGTACTTTAAAATTATTTAAACAGATGAAAATTTCCCTGAGATCTGGAAAGTCTTTAGATTTGAAAGAACTGTACGTAGTTAATGTATCCCATTAATTTAGGCATTAAAGAATGAATGGGTAAAGTAGCTTGAAATGAATTTTTAGCTGAGATAAGCTTTAATGATTATAGAGTTTAATACTCCTTGATTTGAAGGGGAATCATTATTTAAAGACTTCCACGTGATAAAATTTATAGATGGTAAGAAGCAGGAGATATCTTCTCTATTTACCTTTTTTTTTTTTTCCTCCTACAGCAGCAAATTAGAGTGACAAGGAATGGAATCGGGGGCCTGATAAAGTTTCAATAAGAACCAAAGCAAATATTTAGAGATTTTTTTTTTCCTAGTAATTAGTGAGAGTGACCTGGGTACTGAGGGGTGACTGCTGGGTAATAGCTCAAAGGGAGTAACAATTATTTCTAAAAAAAAAAAAAAAAAAAGCATATATATGTATATGTATATATAATGAGGTTCTTCCTAACAATACATAAGGTAGAATACAGAAAACCAATAAGGTCTTTGTGTTAAACAAAATTAAAGAAAATATTCATGGAAATAGGAAGGGTAAAGATACAATTGTAGAAATGATGACTAATTATTGCTGTAGCAAAATCAGCTTCTTCACTTTAAATAAAAGGCACGACAAGGTCATTTTTTTCCACACACTGTAATAGTTCAGGAATGGAAAGGGAATGAAAATTTACACTGGTGTTAGAAATAATTGTATATCTAATAGGAGGGTTCATATCATCTTTCTAAATTCTTGATTAACTGTTTAACTTCTTCTTTTTAAAACTTTCCTTTGTTTTTTTTAATAGTTTTTATTAGGAAATCTGAGTGTGATCTTAGTCTTTTATAGAGAACAAAGGACTATTTAAGCATCTCTGTGTATTATAAAATAGTGACCTTTTACCATTAGTGTCTTAAATTTAAAGTTTGAATACTTAGTAGTAATCCAGAGAATACATAATTATAATATTGTATATTGGTTTTTCAAAATCAAACCATAATTCAATTAAAAATATTTGAGCACTTATTGTGCAAAGAGGGTCACACTCGGGACAAAATAAAATATAAATTGAGACTAGATGGATACAGATTAAAATGACATAAACCTTTAAACAAATTTGGTAATGAATAACCTTATTGGAGCAGGGCAGAGTGAAACAGCTCTTTTGTTTTCAAAAGCAGTAGGATCTACATAGCACTATCCACTTATTGACAGGCTCAGGTGTGCAGAATCAAATGGATTTAAAAAGAGCTTTTTAAACATTTTCCTACATGTAATGGATCTTCTATTCTGTAATTGTACTCATCAAGAAAAGAGAACTGGGATAGTATTAGTTTAACCTGCAATAAAGCCTGTGATTAGGGATAATAAAGTCAAGATTGTTCTGGAACTATTCTACAGAACATCCTCAGAAGCATGGAATCAGAAAAGAAAATTTAAAAAAAGTAGATGTTTACTGTTTCTCATCATTCTGTTTTCAAATTACTTAGAACATTAGAGATGCATGGAACTTCAGAAATTCCACCCTGAGCATTATCAATTTTACAAATGAACATTTTTTTCTATGGCTAAGGAGATAATACAAAGCAGAGACACCAAAACAACTATGTTTTGAATTACATATTTGATATCTCAAATAAGCACTAACAAAATCATTATAACATAAATCAGAACTTTGTTGGTCTCTTTTGAATTAATATGAAGGGACAGATTTTTTTTTTTTTCCCAATGCTTAAGAGACTGAAGCTCTTAATGCAGCCCAGTCAGTGAGATAAAGTAACCTGATGAAGATCAATAGTAAGACGCTTAATCCGTTACTAGAGGAAGATGTCAGGGCACAAACTGAATGGTGTTATCTCACCTGGATCAGTGTCCTCTTGTAGAGTACTGGTTATGCTGGAGTTCCTTGCAGTAGCTTATGATCACCTTTCCCTCACAATAGTTTGGGGAACTTAAATTGCTTCCCGTATTGCTAGATAGCGGCTCACTGCAGGCTTGAGGCATACCTCCTCTCAGTCTAGTGCTGGTTCCCTGCAGGAGGCAGTGATACCTGACAACTTTAGTACATTCATGCCTAGCAGTTCTTGCCCTATGAATGCACTGGATGCCTGTGAAATTTACTGTATTCCCAGGATGTGCTGTACACTATGATGGGCTCTGGAAGACAAGACACAGAATTACACATATTCTCTGCCTTTAAGGCACTTTCCTATTTAAGGTTTAAAATAACTAACTTTGGTTATCTTCATTTGGTATGAACATACTTTTTGATATACACATACAACCTAGTGTTTCCTCATTAGAGGATGATGTAAAGCAAATTTTGGAGGCTACTATATTGATTTTGTGAATATAACATTTTATATATATATATATATTTATTTTCAAGCCAAAAATTGATGGTCACATTGTAAAAATAAAAGAAATTTAATGTATTTGAAAAGGATGCTCTGGGATTCACTATATTTTAAAGTTACGTTCAGGCTGATAGAAATTCCCTTCCGGTTTATCTCTTACATAGTACATAGTCCCTATTATCCTGACATACTTGAAAATATACTGTGTTCATTGATGTGTAAGGAAATAGAGTTCAAACAAATATAGAAGATGGGATTGCAGGGTTACTAGCAAAGTGTCAGGTCCTGTAGAGAACTGATAAGGACAAGGTTTAAATAAAGGAAGCTGCCCATCTAGCAGAGGTATTAAAAAGAGGGGTAGAAAATTAAACTGCCAAATGGCAAACCTTTAATCATTCTGAAGAGTTAACTTCCTTGTGAAAAAAGAAAAAAGAAAAAAGGTTTGTATGCCGCTGAAGTTAATTAAAGTCTTAGCACATGCTAAGGAATGGTGAGAGAGTTCCTGCTTATTGCCAAACATTTGAATGAAATAAATACACACACTCAGGAGCTGAGATGTTTAATGTTCTGCTTTAATATTAAAAAGTATACATCAATACATTCAGCCTGGACTGTATATTCTAAATTCCCTTCAGAATTTTTATTGAAATTGAAAGTAAATTATTGTATTATTTTTATTACTAGTTTAATTCAAGTGGCATGAATACGCAAGCACATTAGCAGAATATTAGTTTTAAATGTAGGGTTTTCACTCGATGAGAAAACTCTATTCTCAGTTTAAGAAATTGAGCCTTTGAATGGTTTATATATTATTATTACCGAATAATTAAAAATACTGGTTTAATCATTTTCATAGGATATTGAAATAAACTATATCAATCAGTAAGAAAAAAAGTAAAAATAATAAAATAAATAAGTAGTATATTGGCATCATAACCCCACCGTTCCATTATTTTACTAGGAAACCGTGTGTGTGTGTGTGTGTGTGTGCGCGCGCACGCGCGCATCACTGAATAAAGCAAAATTAATTGGGGGAACATTATTATATCAAATAGATAGCTTAAAATAATACATTTTTTTGAATATTGTGCAACTTCTCTTGTTATGCTTGAACTGCACTTTTGCTTTTTGCTAGGGGATTTTATAGACAGACTGAAAATGAAATAGCTATGTGAAGCTCAATATTTACTAGCTTTGGAGGAAAGGTTTTGTCTCTTCTGCACCATAAATCACATTTGCTTTCTGAGTTTCCAAGTAAGGAAAATCTCTCTGGTCTCATCTTATAATCAACTTTGCTTTCTTAAAAAATCTGCTTTCATTTTATTTTTATTGTTGTTCTCAGTATTATAACTGTTTATATTTTCCTCTGCTTTTGGTGTTAGGAAGGCAAGGACTGAATCATATGCTACATACCAACTGAGCAGGGTAGAGGCTATGTATTCTTATGCCATTAATATTCTATTTAATTATTTTTTCTCAGGATTATTTTACCTCCACTCTGTTTCCAAAATATCTGTACACTTGATTCTGTTGTATTTGAGGGGCAGTATGTATAATACGGTGTAGTGTTGAATTTAACATCAGAAATAGCTAGGACCTTCTTTGGCCAGGACTAATATTTAACCAGAGCTTATTATGAAGTGGGCATCCCAATGTTCATTCTGATTGTTGGGCATTTATTCTAACTGGCACTACCAATTTCTTACTTCTCATTAAGAATTTTGATTACAGCCTCTGGCCTCCCCCATTTCATAGTTAGGATAACTAACAGTCAAATTGCTTAACTTTATGAGCTCTTAAGATTACTCAGCTGTAAGAAAGGGAAAATAATAATGTCTAAATGAGAGGATTCTTTTAAGGAGTAAATGAACTGATCAAATTAAGCATATTTAGCATAATGCTTAGCAGATAGTAAGCACTCAATTATCATGATTATTCATAATAGGTATTTTTATGTTTTTTTCACATCCTTTGCATAATCTGTTGTAAAAATGAATATGAAGACTGAGATCTGGGGAGGGAATAATCTCGTTGTTCATCAAACATTTATTATTTCTGAACCTAGCTTATTATATGCTTGAATGTTGCAATATGACTTCTAATTCAAATGAATGATTCCATGGACAGTTTTAGTGGTGCAAGTTTTGTGTAAACCACCAACTTGTAATTTTGCTACTTTATACATTTGAGGTGTGTTTTTATCATATTACATCATTTTATATTTATAATCTTATCATATCTGATCCACACAGCAACATTCTGAGTTGGATAGTTAATCAAATCTTAAATTCAGATACAGAAATGAAAACGCCATAACCCAGAAGTCAACAAAATCATGTGGATGTAAAACTATGGTCCAGTTTTCCCAATGACATTTCAAAGTTCCTTCTCCTAGATCTAAAGCTACTCACCATTCTGTCTGATTAATATGAGAGGGAAAACTGCTTATATGTACTTCTGTTATTGCCACATTGAGTGAAAACTGTGACCTGCCACTGACCTAGAACCAACTGTCATCAAATAGAATTTTTTTCTTGCAATTAATTTCCTTGTATACAAAAGAACGAACAACTTGAGGAAAGTATGTTGATGCTACCCAAATGGAGAATCATTTGTGATTGTTTATGGCACTATTTAAAATATCCTCAGATTTGGGCATTCACAAATTCAGAAGTTTGCAATTTTAAGTCTAATTTTCTTTTATTATTTTTTCTAAATAAGAATTATTAAAAACATACTACACATGTTTAATATTTACTATTTTGGGGATATTTCACACACATCTCAGTTATGTCTCACAATATTCACTTTATCTTACAACTGGGAAAACTAAAGCACCATACGTTTCTAAATAATACATCTCTTCACATATGTTTCTAAATACGTCTCTTTTAAAATGTTCCTTTAGTTGAGTTTTGACTATTTCTCAATACTTTGCATTTAAAATTTGGTAGAGCTGATACTTTGTGTAGATCGTATGTAAAAACAACTATACACAACTAAAATCAATAAACAAAAACAAGGAAATCAAAAAGCCCCAGTCACTGCACCCCTAAGATTTCCATAAATTACCATTTTGCCTGGTTTGCCGTCTTCCTTGCCAAATTACTTCCCCTTCATGTTTAAGAAAATAAATTTGTAATGAGAACCCCAAGCACTTTAATTTTAAATGCTTTGTCTCCCTCAGATAAAGGATGGTAAGGGCTATCCAACAAGGAAAACAAATTTTAGCCAGAAGTGGATTGCACACTCAAGATATCCTAAGGGAACACCTTATCCCTGACCCCTTTAGACTGTGTGCTTGAACTCTCTTCTCAGCAACATTGTAGCTACCACCATAGTCCTTTCACATTCCTCAACCAGAAAAAGCACTCTACCCAAATGGCATTCATGCCAGTCTGAAGCATGCTTCCCACCGCATCTTTTCTTCTCCAAAAAAATGTTTAGAAGTGGGTAGAGAAGAAGATAATATCAAAAAAAATCAATAAAAAAATCTAGATTAGTAATGAACATTGTAATTTACTCCAAGTTCTTTCTTTATCCTTATAGGAGGAATTGTGAAAATCACTTTACATTTATTTAATATATAGCGTTTTCATTTCTGCTACGTTCATGTCTGCATCTGCAGAATGTAAACACACAATACTTTGAAATAGATGTCATCAATCACTGTCATAAGTTTTCCTGGGCTATATACTTTATGATAAATGGGCATTTTTAAAAATAATACATTATTGAACTTTTTGACAAATTATTATTTTGTCAAACTAGCTTAAAGAAAGCATATGTAGACCTCAAGTACAAACATCAGTTCTTATATTTACTTAATTTAAATTTGCCATTTTTCAAAAAGACTTAAAATGGCCTCAAAGTAGAACACAAAAGTGAGGGAAAAGAATATATTAGTAATATATGAATGGATGTGCCAGGGTAGTGTTTTGGGAAAGGATTTCATGCTTATTTGAGAATCAACTGTGTACTCCCTGGGTAATACTTTGTAACTATTGTGCTTCCAGTTCACTGGGGCTAAGAAATATTAATTATAAACTTGGATTGTTAGATGTGATGATTTCAAGAAAAATATAAATGCTTGTAGTCAGAAAATGGAAGTGGCAATCTCTAAAGCTGATCTATAATGATAGCAGAAAGGGACTTAGATAATATATTCAGCATATTTTGAGAGTCAAGGTAGTGCTCCAAAGAAAATTATCTGTTAAACAAACAAACAAACAAAAACCATCCGGCAGCTCAGAAGCCCCGGAGTGTAAGGGAAGCCAGGATGGCCTCATGCACAGATAGGGGGGTAGAACTTTCAGTCTGGGCAGATTGTCAGATAATAAAACATCAAAACCACGGACTTTTTAATTCCCACATCACAACCATCCAAGTCAGTGTCTAAAATATTTAAGCACCCAAGATGAAGCAACGTTGTAGTTCCTTTCAATTCAACTTAGTTCTTTGAGACCCTACTGTAGCAGTATGTCAGTACTATTGCTGCAAAATCTGTCTAGTCAGTTGCATTCTCTTATACTTATCCCTTCCAAGCTCCCCACTATTTTCTTGATTGAAGTAAAGCAATAAAGGAAGAAAAAAAATTAAAAAGTCACTTACAGAAGTCACAGGATTGTAAGTTTTGTAATAGTTTCATTCCTAAGTATCCATAGTATATAAGACTTTAAAACTCAAATTAAAAAGACCTGAAAAAGGCACTAAAACTCAAATCTGCCCTACCCACAGTATGATTTACATCCTAAATATCTTAAGAATCTGATTGTATTCATATAAATTACAAATCAATCTCTTGTTTTAGCTTCTCAGTCACCAAGGCAAAGAAAGAAGCATAGTCAGTTATGCTATAAAATAGCCTAATACTTTGCTCAACATGAACAGTTTTCTGATATTAAAATCTGAGAAAGGTTTGAATATTTGAATACTCATAAGACAAAGGATACACTTAAGACATCCTCACTGCTATACTAAAGTAGACATAATAATGAATTACAGAACTCTTCCTTCTGTTGGCTGATTCAATTTCATATAATGCTGTCCAGAAACATAGATTATTAATAATTTCATGTTTTAAACAATAGAAGAGTAGAATCCAAGGATCAAATTCTATCGAGTTCAGAGTATATTTAATTTGAAGAGATTGGTATTATCTATGCTAAACTCAAGAGTACATGTTCCAAGTAAAAGTGTCCTAAACATTCAATTCTGTAATGGCCTAATGAACATATTTGTGATAGATCTGATACACAGGTTGCAAATGATGTTACCTACAAGTATGTGTTTGGATAACTTGTATGAGTTAATCTTTTTTAACTTTTGTTTTTTTCACAACAAAAATTTCTTTAGGTATTGAATGACAGCCTATTTTAGATTAGTCTGTAGCAAGTACTGGGAATAGGGAGGAAAAAAAAATCTATGTAATTGATTAAAGACAGAGTTATAAACTATGATACATTGAAAATTAGGAGTGACACTCCATCCTTAAAGACAAGGAGGTTAAATACGTGTATATGGATGTGGGTCAAGGGAATGTTCAGACAAATTCAAAATTTTTACTCGTTGAGGGGAGGGTATAGCTCAGGGGTACAGCGTGTTTTTAGCATACACAAGGTTCTGGGTTCAATCCCCATTACTTCCATTAAATAAACAAAGAAGCAAACAAACCAAATTACCTACCCCCAAAAAAAGAATTAAAAATATTTTACTCAGCAAATAATTCCTTGTTCTTTCCAAATGGTGGATATTTAAGGACAATAGATTTAAAACAATTTAAATAAATGAAAATTACTGACATTTTTGGTTCTGACCTAACACCCAGTGGACTTTCTTAAAGAAAAAGTGTACAAGAGTAATGGGAAAACAATGGTCTTTGTTATTGCAACTACTTTTTTACTACCCATGCATAAATGTTTCCCTGACTTTTCTAACAGTGAGCCTTAAGCTTTGAGGTATATTTAGTACTCAAAAAATAAAACTTGCTTTTCTTGTGGCTAGAATGCATGTAAAACATATTTATTAATTATTCAACTCTAATAAGATTACAGAATTTTCCAAGTACATATTTTCATTCTGTTTGCTAAAATTTGTTTGCTATAAGTTTTAGAGGACAACCAGGATTTTCCTCCAGAGAGAGAAAGAGCGAGAGACCAAAGTGCCAGTAATGTGATACATATTGGATTAAGGAATAATTTGATGTCAGTAAAACTCTAAATTACAGTAAAAATCAATTTCTTTTGGTAATTGTTAAAAAGACATGTAAACCTACTAAATTTGATAGAATCATGTAAATAAAAATTCCCTTAACTCTCCTGCCTTTTTTGAAACACTGAAAAAACCCTAGGAATTTATGGATATGAATAAATTATTGAGTAAATAAATAAATGACAGAAAATATATGAAACTCCGCAGTAGAATCCCAAATCATTTATGTGATTAATCTGCTCTCAAGGAGATAGAGCATTAACTCTTCACTACTTAAGTGTGGCTATACAAAGGCACCTCCTTCCAGAGATCACAGTATGGAAAATGGGGTAAAAGGGTTATTTTACGCTTCAGAAACCTGACAAACATTACTTCTACCAAGTAATGAAAACTGACATCAACAGTGATAAGTCATGTTGATAGTTTATACCCTTGATATGATGTGAAGAGACCAAAAGCCCATAATCCCAGTGTAATCATAATTAGACAAATCCCAATTGAGGAACATTCTACAAAATACTTAACTAGTACTTTCGAAACTGTCAGAGTCATTAAAAACAAGAAAAGCCTTAGAAAACTGTCACAGCCAAGTGTTGCCTAAGGAGGTATAACAACTAAAATGAAATGTGGTCTCCTGCATGGGATATTGGAACAGAAATAAAGGATGATAGGTAAAAAGCTAAGGACATGTGAGTAAAGTATGAGCTTCAGTTGATAATAATATAGCAAGGCTGCTTCATTAATTTAACACATGTATCACCCTAATATACAATGTTAACTAGGGGAAACAGATATGTGCTATCTGAAAACTCTGTGCTATCTTTGCAAGTTTGCTGTAAATCTATTTCAAGAGAAAAATATTTTTTAAATCCTTATGAATTACTAAAATATCAATTTTTAATTTTGTTTTAATTCTAGTGTAACAATGATATTATTTCTCTTTCTTCCATTAAGGATAGAGGTAGATGATAGGTAGGTAGATAGAAGATAGAATATTTAATTTACTTTATGGATTTTGTAGGCAATTTTTGCACTTATCAGTAAATGCTGTCTTTTTCAATATAACTGATTTTATAAGTAAAATATGGTTATACAGCACCATTGTTAATATACTACAACTTTTCTATTAGAAAAAGAACAGCACAGATTCATATTCTTCTATAATCATTACTTTATTTTCCCATTATATTTTACGTATTTTAATCCCAATACAGTATGTAAGTGTAACTATATTCTCTTGTAGGAAATCCAAGTTTAAGTCTACTGGTACATGGCTGGAATATTCAGTAGCTTCAGAATTTACTTAGGGTGAGACTACAGAAAAGTGTAGCACACATTGGAAGTACTCTATTCCAAAGTCAGTCCCTTCTCCTCCCCCCAGTTGACTCAAAGGAGAGTGATGCTAATTCTATCAATCTAATTCATGTAAGATCAAAATCAATCATTGAGGTTTTACCTCATTGTTAATTACTGGGTTAACGCATGCATGGTCATGTCATACAAGTTTTACCAAGGCAACATGAAGGAAAGACTTCTGGAGAACTTTTTGTAGGTTCCTTCACTGATGCAAGAGAAATATATGTGAAAGAATACTTCCTCTTCTGATGAGTGTTTTCCTGTCTGAATTTGAAGCTTGAAACTATGGCAACCATGAGGGAAGCAGCAAGTCTCTTGAGAAGATGACGGCTTTCTGACGATGTGTTGAGCCCTTAAATTAACCAGTTCTGGGGACAACCTTCCTCTGGACTTGGAAATACATATTTCCTTATTATTTAAGAAAGAATTTTATCAGCATTTTCTTTTACTATAGTCATAGGCTCCTTAGGTATCTAAAGTTGTGTCTAGGTATCTGATATTTTTCAGCCAGCTTTCAATGGCACCTAAAGAAAAAGCATATAGATTTTCCTTCTCAGTAAATCTAAAGCCATTTGCAAACACTAATGCAAGTTAACTTTGAGTGACTATATAGAATTCATTTTTTTTAAATTAACAGTAGTCATGTCTTTATTTAGGCTCACTTTTAAGTCAAATATTTAGCAGCTTTTTGCCTTTTTACTATCTAAGTCCTTCAGAGAAATAGCCAGTTTATAGATATAAAGAAATATACCATGCATGAGGTAGCTCAATTTGTGTGCATTCAAGCTTAACACTAATACTCTATTTGTGCCTTCTGGCTTTTAAAAATGGATCCTTTCATAGAGGATATTCCCAGTTGAGAAGAATAGAACATTTTTTAACTCTTGGAAGCTAACAATGCTTATATCTTCCAAATTTACATTCAAAGTTACCACTGAGTAACTTTTAAAAATTAGTCTATAGATAACCTGTGAAAATTTAGTTGTTCTTTTATATATATATATATATATATATATATATATATATATATATATATATATGAATGGTGAGATGACCTGCTAACATTTTATCTAAAGTATTATGAAGTATAAGGTAAATATACCTGCTAAAGTACTTGTATCCAGAATACAGATAAAAACTCTCAAACTTTACATATGGGTGGTTCTATTTTTGGAGTCTATTCTTTTCCATTGGTCTGTTTGTCTATGTTTAGACCAATAGCAGTCAATTTTAATTAATGTAGCTTTGTAATATGTCTTAAAAGCCAATAGTTTTATTACTCCCACTTTGTCCTTTTTCAAAAAAATGTTTTGCTTATATGAGGCTGTTGCATTTAAATCTGAACTTGAGAATCAGTTTTACAATGTCTGCAAAAAGTCAGCTGGGAATTTGAATGTGATTTTAATAAATGTATAGGTTAATTTGGGGTCAATTGAAATATTAGCAATGTTGTATCTTTCAGTCCATGGGCACAATATATCTCAAACATCACTTACCACCCCAACTGTTCTAATTAGAATGCTGTGTTGGGACATCCCCAAGACTAACCCTCCAGGATTGATGATTCACTGGGATGGCTCACAGGACTTCACATACATACATACCAATGGCTCTGATTTGTTATGTCAAAAGAATTCAAAGCATAATGGGGAAAGGGAAATGGTGCTCAGTTTATCATCCTGGGAAACCCAGGCACAAACTTCCAATGTCGACATTCCAAGTGAAAAAGCACAGGACACACTTAATTTCCTCTGCAATGAGTTGTGACAAAGCCTGTGAATTATTACCCGCCAGGAGGATCCATTAGAGACTCGGTGCCCTGGGTTTTTTTTTTAACTGGGGGCTGATCACACAGGCAGCCTCTGCCGAGCATACACCAAAACTCAAGACTCTCAGAAGGAAAGCAGGTGTTAAGCGTAAACCATATTGTTTACACAAACAGTTTAGGCACCCTGAGCCACTTATACTACTAAATGCAGGCCAATTATATTACTGGATTACTCCTGAAATCGAAGTTTTCAGACACTAGCAAGGGCAAAGCTTTTTCAAGGAGAGCAGTTCAAGTCTGCTGTGTTAATTCTTTTTGCACAAATCCTACTGAGGACAATTATAAATTAAAATGAAAGAAAGTCACTCTCCCAGTGTTCTGAAATCATAGTAAAATGGATTCTATAAAAGCCATACCATCTGCATGTATCACCTTTAACTGATTTTTACAAGATCTATGCTAAAAAGTATACAAGTATCTTGATAATCTTACTGAAAACTTCTAGGTAAAATTCCTCTGAAGTTCTTAAATCATGACAATATTTTAAGTATATATCTAATATATACATATGTATAATTGTTCTGCTTATAATCAATTGTAAATAATGACAGGTTTTAATGTATTCATGTTATCTCCTTTATATTTTATATTTTTGCAAGTATAGGTACACATTTCATACTTCATCTAAAATCTATACAAAATATAGTTTTCTGCAATTTGTAGAATATTTTGACATTTACTATAAATTCCATAAACTTTTACACATACATCAATAATTACACTAATATAATTGATCTTAATATCATTTAAACTGGTATGAATCTTTCAACTTCAGATGAAGATTCAATTTGACGTTATTATTGAATGACAGTATTATTGATAATGTGAAATATAACATCTCAAAGAATTTTATTGCCGTTGGCAAATGTCTCCTCTGCTAAACTGATCTACAAAACTCAATGATCTAGTAGATGATAATATCAGAACAACAAGGTCCTTGAGCACTTATTAAAATCTTGGAAGTTTAAATAACTACTTCTAATTTTTATCATTGATAATGTCCTTTTATATCAAAACCTAACTTTGGGTAGCTAATGTAATTGGAAATTAATAATGTAATAAAACTTATTTTCATTTCCTTTCAATTTTATTGTGTCCACTTTATCTGCTTTTTCTTTTTCCTCCACTAAGTCCCTTGATATACTTGGAAGCATGCTTTAGATTCCTTTGCTATCTTATTCTTTCAATGAAACTCATAAATAAAACATAATGCTCTTTATCTATTAAACATGTTAAGTTATGGGTGAAATGTCACGTTTGAAAGCAAAGTTATCATTCACCCAAAAAATTTCTTATTAATTATAAAGGAAAATTTTTCTTTAAAATGAAGCTATCTAGCAGACACTATCTTAAACAAGGTGACAAATTTAACACTATCAACCGTAGGACACACTGACATCATGACCTCTCCATATAAAGCACTGAAAAGGGTACAACATCACCTATATGGTCTCTCTGCCAGAAAGGTTTCAGCTAAGTCTTGAGGAAATATATGACTAATCCAAATTGAAGAATTCTACAAAACACCTGGTCCAGAGTCTTCAGTGATGCAAATACCGTGAATGACAAAACGAGTAGGAAACTGTTCTAGATTAAAGGAGACTAAAGAGACATAACAAGTAGATGTAATATGTGAGACTTGATTAGATGCTGAATTAAAATGTACAATCTGAGGGGGCAGAGCCAAGATGGTGGAGTAGAGAGACTCACAGCTCGCCCTCTCCCCCAAATATACCAAGAATTACATCTACAAACCCATAGAATCACACAGAACACCTACTGCACTCTGGCAGACGGTCTCTCATTTCAAAATACAGGAGAATTCTCACAAGATCCAATAAACAAGTTTATACTTATAGCGCAGGGAAGCATATTCAATATCTTGTAGTAGCCTATGGTGAAGAATATGAGAACAAATGTATGTATGTTCCTATGTGACTGAAATATTGTGCTGCACCCCAGAAATGGACACAATGTTGTAAACTGACTGTGTACTTCAATAAAAATGTATTTTAAAAAAAGTAAAATCTATAAAGCATCTTATTTGGACATTTGGGGAAATTTGCCTTATAGCAAATACTACTGTATTGATTTCATGAGTGTGAGTAACTAAATTCATGCGTGGCTATGTAGGAGAATGCCCTTGTTCTTAGAGACACATGTTGAAGTATTTAAGGGTGAAATAAGATGGTTGGAAGTATTATCAAATAATTCCACAACTACAGCATAAGTACATACACGCACATAGATAAATATGGCAAAATGTTAACACTTGGTAAAATTAAGTAAAAGATATTTAAGTGTTTATTGTACTATTCTTGCAAATTATTATAAGTTAAAAAGAAATTCAGAATAAAAACTGGTGTGAAACAAAAGGTATTCTGTTTATAAAGAATTTCCTTAATAAATCTTCTGTCCTTGAAAGCTAAATTTTTGAAAGTAGACAACTTCCCTAACGTGGCATAGAAATAAATGTTAATGATGGGAAAAAGTAGAATCTAAGGAAAAAAATGCATCACAAAGTTAAAAAAATGTGTTCCAGCTGGCAAGAATATAATTTCAATTAGATGACTGCATGTAAATAATAAAGGTTAATCAATTATTTTTCCTGATGGTTCTACACTTGAGTCTCAAATGTAGACACTGGAGATTGCTTTCCAAGTACATAAGCAACTATAAACGAGTTTATTTTTGGAGTATCATTTGTTTAAATATTGAGTTTTACTGTTTGAAGCTAATAGTTCTGGGCATTGATTCAGAGACTCAGGCTTATTACTCTCCATGTATCCTCCATCCAGGAAGGTTATGTGTCATCTGCAATTAGCTGGTAGAAGAGAAAGAGCATAAATGAAGGACATTGACGTCATAATTCCTTGGTGTAGTAGCAACATACATCCTTCCACGGACACGTGTCACAACATTAGTACATGGCCTGGCCCTGTGTTCAGGAAAAATGAAATTTCTAGTGAAGAGGAGCCACCTGTGCCACAAAAACTAAAATGGAATAAACCGTTTCTGAGAATGTACAACTTAGAAAACCTCACTCACTAGTGATAGAACATACGAAGGGGACTAAAGCTATTAAAAATGTGTTGAATTGCTAATGCCATTGAAATGCAAATAGTTCAGCCCAGAAAATTTCACAGGCGAGTTTTATAAACATTCCAGACACAGCTCTATTATTTAATAAATTATTCCAAGTAGTTGGAAAAAAGGGCCAACACTAAAGAGCTCATTGTTTTAGGTTAAGACAACTGACCAAAAAGAAAAATTACAGGAAATTATAATCATGGGCACAGTGAGTTTAATACAATATTAGCAATATACAACATATGTATGTATAAATGTGTATGTGTGTGTGTGTGTGTATATATATATATACACATATATATACACACACACATATATATGTATATATACACACACACACACATATACATACATATATATACACATATGTTCATTATCCACACATAGGTATTTCTTATTCATATACATATGATTATATATTATCAGAAATTTAGTGCATCTTTGATCTCAGCCTAAGCTTGTAGACATGTGTTGTGAAACTTATTTCTCTTTTTTTCTTTCTTAATCCACAACCAGAGGAACAACCATAATTTCTGCTAATTGAATAGAGATATTTTGGTTGAAACTGCATTTATCTGTACCAGATGGCTTTGAATATCACGTGGACTAAGAAACTCAAGATGCTTAAAACAATCACTGGCTTTAGTGAGCTGTATTTATTTGGATTATCAATTTAGGTTGAGATCATTTCTAGAAGACTGGCTGAATGTTTGGGGTAATATAATGGTTCACGTGATTTCACGTTTTAAACAGTTTCATGATTCTTTTCACTTGATGTTTAGGTTGCTTGGAATTAAAGGAAGAGACCATAGAAAACCTTCTCGCTGCAGCATGCCTCCTTCAGCTCCCTCAAGTAGTCGAAGTGTGCTGCCACTTCCTCATGAAGCTTTTGCATCCTTCTAACTGCTTAGGAATCCGAGCATTTGCAGATGCTCAAGGATGCATCGAATTAATGAAGGTGGCCCACAGCTACACAATGGTGAGTAAATTAAATTTCTAAATATTAGAGACATAGCTGTATTATCAGTGGGTTAAAATACTGTCATTTCATTGCACAACTTTTTTATATTTAAAATTATTTTTTTTAATCTTGGCACACTTTTATTATGGGACATCATTTGCTGTATAGTATTTAATAATCTCAAATTGTAAAAGATCGCATAATGTACTTTATTATTGTTTCATGGCTTTACTTACATTTTATTGGCAATATAGATACAGATATTGATTATTTGGAATTTTAAATGGTGTTTAAACTATTTTTTTGAGCAGAGCTGGGGTCACATTTGATTTTTTAATGTCACCTTTAATTTTGTTTTAAATTGTATTTTATTGAGTTATAGTCAGTTTACAATGTTGTGTCAATTTTCAGTGTACAGCACAATTTTTCAATCATACATGAACATACATATATTCATTGTCACATTCTTTTTCATCATGAGCTATCACATTTAATTTTTTAATGTACAATTTGAGAAAAAGATAAATGATTGCTTTGAGGCCCATTTTTAAAATAAAGGCCTTTGTTATATAATAAAAGACAAATAAAGACTGATGGGGAAAATTTTTATCAACAGAAATTTGAATTTTAGAAAGTCACAGATAGGGAGAAGGGTATTGTTTAGTGGTAGAGTGAGTCCTTAGCATGCGTGAGGTCTAATCCCCAGTCCCTCCATTAAAATAAATAAATAAGATAAAAATCTAATTACCTCCCCCACCAAAAAAGACTGATTAAAAAATAAATAAAATTTAAAAAAAAATTTTTTAAGTCACTGATAATTTCAAATAATGATTTAGAAATTGAATATAATGTACCCGGCAGGCAGATGTAGAGGCTTCTGCTGGGACCTGAGGGGAATGGGTTTCTCAGCAGACCTGCCCCCGCCCCACCCCCTAAACTAAGTATCTTCTAAGCCTGCATAGACTCGTGAAGCCTGTGTTTAAGACCTTCCAAGAAAGGGAGGTGGGAAAGACAGAGTCATTCTGGGCTCTAAAGGATTTTTTTCTTAATTGCTCCTGGTATATCTATCTTTTTCCATCAACTTCCACAGCTGCCATTTTTTTTTCTTTTCTTTTCTTTCTTGTTAGGAGCTAGCAGCTTATGCTACAAAGGCTTTTTTCTTTTACATATTTTTTACAACCTCTCTACTATAGACTGAATTGTATCAACCAAAATTCAGTATTAAAGTCCTACCCTGAATGTGATGGTATTTGGAAGATAATTTGGCTTGGATGAGATCATCACGGTGGTCCCCTCATGATGGGATTAGTGCCCTCGTAGGAAGAGACACTGGAGAGTTAGTTTCCTCTCTCTCTCTCTCCCCACCATGTGAGGACACAGTGAGAAGGTGGCTGTCTGCCAGCTAGGAAGAAAACCTTCACCAGGGTCCCCAGTCAGCCTATACCTTAAATCTCAGACTCACCCTCCAGAAGTATGAGAGATAAATTCCTGTTGTGTGAGCCACCCAGTCTATGGTGCTTTGCTATGGAAGTCCAAGATATCTAATGTGCTTTTTTATCATAGCTTGTTATGTTATGTATAGATTTGCCTGTGTGAGTTTTGGAGGAAAAAAATCATAACAATACTGTATATTGTAAAGTATTTATTGGTATAGTGAATACTGGATTTCAGAACTCCTGGGAACTTCTATACTAAGGGAAAATATTTAATATATATACACCAACTGATTTTTGTTTTTTTTTGTAAATTTGACTTCCTGGACCATTTTTATAATGGATTTAAACTGATGAATATCAGTCAGTAAATACTTCTAAAACACTTTAAGCCTATTTTATATTTTCATTTTGATTTTTTGCTATATATATACATATATACATATGTATATATATAGCAAGAAATATATATAGCAAAAATATATAAAGATATATATATATATAGCAGAAAATCAAAGGTATGTATGTGTAGGTATTTTAACAGCTTTATAAGAAATGTTAAAAATTATTACTTGTACACTTTAAATGTGTGAACTCATAGTGTTTTTTTAATGTTATCTCCATTCTAGAACTGAGTAATCAGTTACAGAGTTTCATATTCATCATATTTCACATCCTAGAAATAATCATTCTGAAAGCACTTAATACAGTGCCTGGCATATCGCAAGTCCTGTATAAAATGTTAGCTGTTTTTGCTATTGTTAATATTATTATTAACATTATTAATAATTTGAAATTATTAAAACAACTAGTTATAAAGTATAGAAATTGCCCTTTTCAATAAAAGGGAAGAAATTTTATGAAATAAATCTTATTAAGCTGGACAATTGCTACTTATTAAAAAGCTCTTATTTTGAGATTTAACACTTTTTCAAATCACTAATGAGTCAGCCACTTTAAAAAAGTCTTTTAATTATTATTCTTAGACAGAATTTCAGTATTATTTTAACTTTCCTCTTTAATCCTTTAAGTAGATCAGTAAATTAAATGAAAATACAGAAATAAGATGACAGTGATATTTGCTTTGTAATTCTGTTGTCAAATTATTCTTTTGAAATACTCTATGACAGGGCACAGTATGACTATTGAAATAAAATGAATCATATAAACTCAATGTAAACAAATACTTCATCAACCAAAATATCAAAGTCCAACTGCACTCCATTTAATTATGCACATTTCATTACAATTAGGAGCTCCTGGCTTAGTTAAGCCAAAGAACAATATGCCTGCATATCCAGAGGGATCATGGTCCCTTCTGGTCTAGTTCAAAGTTATTAATTTAGTGATAAAAATGTTTTTCTTGCAGCTGCTTGGACTGCTCTGCAATTTATCACATCACAGTACCAATATATTTTAAAATACTTTAAAATGTATATTCTATAGTAAAATATATGTAAAACAGAAATATAGAAGAGTTCTAGCTAAGACACTCAACATTCTGAATAATTCTATCTTAATTTAGTTTTGAGACTATGATTGATTATTTGTTGTGTTGAGATTAACATGATTTCAAATTCTTTTGGAAATATGAAGCAGCAGTATTCTCTAAATGCTCATAGGTTTCTATTTTAGAAAAGAAAATTTACTGACCAGTTGTCTTCCTAGATCATTATTTTCTCTCAGTTCTAACACCTCACAATGAGTGTTTGCATCTGATATTATAATTTTGCACCACACATTTGCTTCTGATCCCTGTTTAAGCCTGCATATTTCCTTACCTAATCTATTCAATCTGTGCTTTGAGAACAAACCTATTATGCTATCTTTGTTTTCTTCTTCTTAACTGCTTCAGTAGCAAATCATCCCAGTTTTCCTACTACCTCTGGTACTGAATTAACTTATTTATTGGTTTATATAATAAGTTAACTTATTTATAGCAAAATATGTATGTGTGTATATATATATTATTTGATTATTTTTATAAGTAACATTTTATTCTAATTTTCAATTTCCTTGCCAAAGTGTTTTTGATGCAAACTCAGTCTTCAACATCCAAATCTTAATTTGCTGTCTATCTATATGCCTTTGTGTTTTATACGATTTGCTATGTTCCCTTTGGAAATTCCACTTATTTATTTGGCTTCACTTATTGATTTTGTGTGGATGATTCCAGAATCTATTCAGGGAAGGTTGACCCTGCTTGGCAGTGGTTCATGTGCAAAATCCTGGAAAATTTGTATTGCAAGCTTAATATTGGGTAGACATGTGAAACAAATTCTAAAACATTAATTTAAACTTTGGCTGCATGAATATGCAAGTAGCAGTAAAATAACTGAAGGAAATTACCCTCCGTGCTCTGTGAGTCAGTGTTTATTATGAGATCTGTACTTAATTCTGGACATCACATTTTAAAAGCATTAGACAGTGACAGAAACAGATGACAATAACAAGAATATTAAATGTTTTATATCATATCATATGAGAAACGTTGGAAGAAAATTGGTTCCTGTGGCTGAATAATAATAGGGCATGAAAATAGCTATCTTCATGCATTTGATAGAATGGATTTGTGTCTAAAACAGTAGTGTTTAAGTGTTCTGTTTTTTTTTTATTTTAGCAATATAAATTTCTTCTTTTCAAATTAAACATTATATGAAAAATTGATAGTGGGTTTGATATGCTTTGTGTGAAGATGGGTGGGAAATCCTTAGTCTACTGCGGTCTTCTAATTTTTCTTTCTCTACTGGTTTGTCTGTTTCTACTGATCATCAGCATCACTTCCTCCCAAGGTCAGCTCTGCCTTTAGAGGAGACACCTGGATCTTCATTTTCTAGGACTCCTCTCTCCATAGTTTCTGGGTTAGAGTTTACCAATGGGGGGCATCCATGCAGAGTCTGGGAGGTGGAAGAGAAGGAGAAGCCATTATTCTCCACATACAGATGAAGCAGATAGGTGGACATATGGAAACTCGAAGTAACTTCTAAGTGAGCTCTTAAAATGGATTTACTTTACTGCAGTAGACTGAGACAGTTGATGGGAACCTTCTAGAGGTTCTTGAGGAACTCAGCGCCTTCGTAGAGTACTTTTGAGAACAATTCACATTCAATGGAAGGTTGAGATCATTGGCAGAAAGCTCCCTGACCTTTACTTCCACAACCCTTTCGTGGCCGTTTAGGTCTCCAATTCCCTATCTAAAATTTCTCTTATGTAGAACACAGAGTAGCTTGTTTTCCTAATTCAACAGTGCCTTAAACACATACCCCAAAATAGCAAGTTTTAACTCCATATTTTGATAGGCATGGTCCTCCACACCTAGCATCTGAACAACTACCTGGGCATTTTTCTAAAAATAAGTTGAGTTAATTTCACCCCTCCTAAGTACGTGCTGTGAATTTCCTCCACTTGTGCTTTGCTCATGATATTTCTCTTGTCTAGAATCTCTGGTATCTAATTCTAAATAACCTCTCAGTGTCCAGTTTAAATTCATCCATGCCTAAGAAATATTTTTAAATTTTTCATGACATTCTCTCCCTCATTTAAGTTCTTAGTAATCCCTTCCTCAGGATTATGTGACATCATCATACATTTTCTCATACAATTAATTATTTTTTTAATGTCTTTGTAACTGGTCCTCACAACCATATTGCAATTTCTTAGGACAGAGAACAAGTGTTTCCATTGAGACTTGTTTTGTCCCAGCAAAGTATCTAGTACCTGTAAATATTAATTCCCATAGTTCCTGTAGATATTCTTTTAAGATTGTGATTCTCAGCACTTTTGAAATCAGTCATTCAAGAAGACTACCATGGTTTTTCTCAACTTTCTTTCCAATCGTATTTCCTGCCAGTATTTTCCCTATTAACACAATTCCAGCCACACTGACTGTCTTGTGGTTTTTTGACTACAAAAAATATAATATCACTTGATGACCTTTGTGCTGTTCTCTTTCTCCTGCCAGAAACACTCTTCCACCAAATATTTATGTCCTTTCTCTGCCTCATTCTCTTCGCTGTTCAAATATCACTTCTACAGAGATCTCTTCTCTGAATATTCTATAGAAAGTGGCATTGCCTTCAAAGCTCTCTATTTCCTTACGCCACTTTATAGCCTTTGGAATACTTAATTCCTGGCTTTACATTATATATTTGTTGTTAAGTATTGTAATTGTGTACCTCTATCATTAATACAATAGCTCCTTGGTAGCATTTTTTTAAACTTTTGTAACCTGAGTACCTACATAAATGTCTGTTCATTGCATTCACTGTTGAATAGGTAAATGACGGGGTGAGTGATTGCCAACTGCTATGTACCAGGGGCTGTAGAAGGTGGCACTCGGGATACACTTGTGACCAGAATAGGCATAGGTAGCCCTTAGAGACAAGGTGAATATATTGAATCCAAATAAATTTTCACCATCAGTGACAATTATATGTATGGTAAATGCCACAAAGGAAAATTATAGGATGCTATAGGAGAGTAAAATAGGGAAAGCCTCTTCAAACAAGAGATGCTAATACTGAATTGTGAAGGATGGAGCAGACTTTGTCAGATTAAGAGTTGGTTAAAGAATATTCATGATATAGAGAAATGGATGCACCAAAGATATGAGGTGGGAAGGAGCTGTGTTCTATTTTAGGAAAGTCAAGTGTAATAAGATGGTAGGAAAGGCAAAGGAGAGGACAGTGAGCCTCAAGGTTTGGGCAGACCAAAATTTTACAGGGTTTTGGAGACTCTGTTAAATATTTGGGTTTTATAGTTAAATGACAGTATACCATTGAAAGTTTTTGATCAAATAAGAGCCAAAATTTAATTTTAAGATTAATCACCAGATTGCCCAGAGAAGAAGGCAAGAAGGAAGACCAAGGATAAAGTTTAGTACATCATTAGAGGCCTAGATGTGTAATTACACACACATACTGAGTGAGTGAGAAAGACAGGAAAAAAGAAACTGAGGTAACTTCACTTTCTGCCATTTTGTTTGATGGCTGTGCTCATCACTACTGGCTCTGGTTGTGTACAAGTACAAGTTACGTGTACAGTATATATCAGGCATTGCTCTAAGTGTTAAACATTTTTTGATTTAATATTTTCAAAATTCTTGCAAGGTATGTGTTATATCCTTTCTAAAAATGGTAAAACTACCACTTAGGGAAGTTAGACAGTTTACTCAGGAACAATAGATAGAACATGCTAGAATGGGGATGTAAGTAATGTCTTACTACAGATTTCAAGCTCTATCTAACATGATAATGAACATAGAGTAATTACATTTTACCTATACTACCAAGTCAAATTTCTGCTATCCAGAACAGTTCAAAACATGGATGAGACCAGAGAACTCCACGAAAATTTTGCTTCTCAGTTTTTTCACTCCCCTGTTCACTTCACCTTCACTCTCTGTCCAGTGCTACCAGCATGACTTGCAACATTCCTTACAGTGGAGGCAGAAGCAGTGGCAATGAGACTAATTAGAGGCTACTATGTTCAATCAGTAGATTAGAAAGGTAGGAGTTTCAGAATGGGAGCAGAAATCCTCCCAGAGTCAGTGTTTTTTTGTTGTTGTTTTTTGTTTGTCTATTTTTTTAGGGGGTAGGTAATTAGGTTCATTTATTTATTTATTTTAATGGAGGTATTGGGGATTGAACCCAGGACCTCATGCATACTAGGCACATACTCTACTACTGAGCTATACCCTTCTCCCCACAGAGTCAGTGTTTCTTCTGTACAGCACAAGGAACTATATCCAATATCTTGTAGTAACCTATAATGAAAAAGAATATGAAAATGAATATATATGTATATATATGACTTAACTATTATGCTGTACACTAGAAATTGACACAACATTGTAAACTGACTACACTTTAATAAAAAAATTAAATAAAATGGAATGAAACAACAAAAAAAACACAGAGTCGGTGTATGAGTAGCAGCCTTTTCAGAGTCTGGGACTCTGAAAACTCCCGTACATGGTTCACTTGTCCTTCAGAGCCATTAAAGCAATGTCAGAGAAAATGAACAAACTTTATTTATATGGTTTCTGTTTATGGTTTTGAAATACCTGACATTTCTCATGATTTCTAGATAGCAGTAGGCTTTTTAAAATCTTAGCCAACAACCCTTCTAATAAACCATAAATTAGAGTTTGCTTTGAGTGAACAAATGGAATGGAAATTTCTTTATTTTTCTAAGTCATCAAAATAAAGTCCATTTCACCCATATTTGTCTAATGACTATTATGTGATGTATTAGTACTAAAATTCGCTTTGAATGTTCTTTTTTTTTCCCCCTTTCATTCATTACTTTTTGTTACTACTTTTCTGTATCTCACATACATACAAGATCTGAGTACTGAGTTAAAATCAGTATGTGTCAACTTGAAAATTAGCAAAATTTGACTTTCACAATTTCCTTGTAAATTGTTGGGAAGTGAAGGTGCCAGGGTGATGAGTGGCTTGGAGAACAAGTGCTATTGAGCAGGAAGGAAGCCCATGGAAGCCTGGGTGGAAAGGAACTACCTCTTGTCTTGCTATTGACTAAGATTGGGAGTTGATTTGAATTGAGGCATTTTTAAAAAATTACCTTTTAACTGTGCCGAATATCATGCACAAAGGGGATATTCAGATTACACTGGATAAATTGATGTAGATGTCTAATAAGTACTAACATTATAACAGATAATTACTCGCTCATGTAATTGCACTTTGACTATATAGAACTTTGTAATTGTTGGAATTCCATAAAATAATCACAATGAAAGGTGTATTTATGACAGTTTCAAAGATGAATTAAGCATAATCACGGAGTAGCCAATGAAAATTATAAGCTTTCTAAGGGTTCATTTTAGACTCAGTCCGTTTCTTCCCTTCAGATGCTCTTTGAATATGTTTCCGTTTTAGGCAATGTATTCAAACTAAAGACATTCTATTTTCAGAAATACATCCTTCTGCCTTGTTGTTGTTGATAATGGTGAAGATGATAATATTCATCTACTTGAAAAACATTCCATTCATTGTAAGAATTCTTTCATTTGCACACTCTAATTTTATTTTCATTTCTTCTACTGAGCTATTTCTAAAACACAGAGAATCACCACAAAGCTGTATAAAGTCACACTGCACATACACACATATACACACTCACAAGCAAAATCTACTGTTAAAATGTATTGTTTCTTTTATTTTGCAGCATATTTAAGTAGAGTTGCTATGTGTCTTGATTCTGTGGCAATAATATAACTGATGAAACTCCAAGAATGAACACTAATTTAAAAAAAATCCGATAACCCACATCTAAAAGATTTTAATTGTCACTTGTAAGTAGTCCCTAAGCATTTAATGATTTTCAATTATTTAACCTACAGAATTCTCTTCCATGATAAATACTATTTCTGCATCATTAGAATAGTTCAAAAAGGGCTTCCTATGTAATGTCAGAAGGAAAAATCAGAAACTTTTTGGCTTACAGTGCCTTTTCAGTTTGCAAAGCACAGTTAGTCAACAGTGAAATCAATAATTTGCTTTCATTCTGATTTTTTAATGCATGTGAGAAACTCTGATTTTGTATGCCCATGAAAGTTTCATTATTACAAAAATCCGCCCATCTTGAACTAATGCTGTAAAATATTTATATTTCCTGATGAGGTAATGAATCAAGTATCACGGAACTAATTTCTTTTTATACTTCCTTTTAAATCTTTCTTCTAATGTCATTTCTGTTAAGGACTACTGGCGCTTGAAGATATTTAATAGTGCTTTCTCTAAAAAAGGAATAAAAAGGAGAAGGATTGATTATAGTTCACAAGAAACATGCTAAATCAATCCTTGCCTGAGGGGAACGCCAGTCTGCCCTTTGTCCACAAGGCAGCATAGAGATGGGGCAGATCGTTACCTTAAAATAATGCTTTCAGAAATGTACAACCAGACAATTCAAGGAAAAAAAAAAAAAAAAACTTCTAATAGAGTATCAGATGTTCCTCCCAGAGCTGAAGTTACTCTAAATATACTCAAGTTCTGCACAGAGCGAGACTACATGTTCTAAGAGGTAACAAACTCCATCTGACTTGTTCACTGCTGTACTCTTACTTCTCATTATAGCACCTTCCCCATTCTAGGCACAGGACAAATGATGTTTGAAAGAATGAATGAAGACTTTCACATATTAATAACTTGAAATTCTATTATGTTATCAACTTAAGTGAAATATGAATATTAATAATTTAAAATGAAATACATTATCTCTATTCCACAATAATTAGAATGTTTCTATTGTGCCTAATTTTACTTTTCATACCTCTTTAGTAAACTATATTTACAAATAAATAAATACATGCAGGATGGACCACGATCCTTAGAGTTCCTTAGCTTTTTTATCAGCTGTTTCAAAACTGTTTCGTGGGTAACATGTATTCCATCTACCGTGTGTATATATTTTTTAATTTTCGTAAGTTTTCAGTGGACCTATTTCATATTTGAGGTCTATATTTAATATTTCTGAGCATTTCAAATGAAAGCTGTTAATATTTAAATTTAATTTTCATCGGAGGTCACCATGCTATCAAGGAATAAATATAAAACCTCATGATTTAACACAAAGAATTAATAAGCCAAATGTATCCTATTGTTATATATGATTGCAGATTGTATAAAATAGCACATCATAATTAAAAATTGCTGAACAATAGTAAGCAGAAATTGGCAAAGGTTTGAAAAATGAAATTCACATCCTGACTTCACTAAGTAAATTCAATAAATAGTATAATTTAGGTGGTGGGCTTTATTCCAATAAGTATTTATAATTATTTTTATTTTTCTATGTAAGACAATGTTTATTTGAGCAACATAAAAAATTGTATTTTTGTTGTGTTAGAGTTATATTATTTATAATTAGTAAAATGCTTTCCAGAAAATAAAGAAGATTAAACTTTTTTTTCAACAAAATGGATATTTTATCAATACTAAATCTAAGTGGATTTACTTAAGACTGAATAAAGGTTCAAGTCAGATATTATACTATTCTAAGCATTCATTAAAGACAGTTTGTATTTTAATTGGCTCTAAAGTTAAAGGTACATGAAGAATTTCCAAATATATGGCTAGAGATGGAATTCAGTTTCTTCTCCATCTCTGTTTGAAAGGAAAATAACCTAATTGTCAATTTATAAAGTAATGTTTCTATTTTTACTTCTGGTATATGGATAAGAATAAATGGTAATAACTAAATGATGAGGAGACAAGATAATATGAAATGTAGAAGAAGTACATACTTTTCAAAAAATAATTGCAGTTAAACTAGGAGAAAATTGAAGAAGTTAAAATTAGGATTCATTATATGTAGTCACTGATTAAGACATATATGCATACATCCTATAACCCACATCTAAAAGACTTTCAGTGTCACTTGTACGTAGTCCCTAAGTGTTTAATGATTTCAATTATTTAATCTATAAAATTCCCTTCTGTGATAAATACTATTTCTGCATTACTAGGATAGTTCAAAAAGGGCTTCCTATGTAATGTCAGACATCTGTATCATCATTGACTGAATATATCAATCAGAAGAAAGTCTGTCTTTTTAAGTAGTAAACTCTGTGATAACCCTAGTTTACATAGTTTCGTAAATCTACCTTTTCCACACACACACACACACACATATATGTGTGTATATATATATATATCTTTGTATCATGATCATCATTATCATATTAACTTTTATATTTTAAAAATTTATATCTTTAATACAGAACTATGAAAAGCACAAAGAAAATATAGAAAATAATTAGGATATTGTCTTCATTAGTTAGGTTTGCTTTGTCATATCTGCTAATATATCATTTGAAGATGCAATAATGTACTTTCTTTCTCTTTGAAATAAGAAAGTAGCAAGTTGTATTCTTGCAGTTATTCAGGAAGACTATGAGGAAGGATGCCATTAAATATTGAAAATTTGAAAATCCTAAGTATTGTCCAAGACTAAATATTGGTTTGTAAGTGGTCAGCAAGGTGGTGTACATTTGAACAGCCTACTTCAACAGGGAAAAAGCCTTTAGTGATTTGTGGTGGTTTAGTTGTCAGTAGATTGAAACATCACCTGGCATAGGAAAGAATATTATTTTACTAGAACATTTAGAATCAAAAATGGACAGCTTGATGAACTCACTTGGAATCCATTACAGTAAATTGACACTCTTTTTTCACTTTTAAAATCATAAAATGCTCTGAAAAATATTGCCTTATTTTATTTCAAGAAGGTAGAAATGTGAGTGATGTATTCCAGCTTAGTGCAAATAAAATTGGTAATAACCATAACTTAAGCTAACAACACTCAGCTCTATAAACTTTGAATAGTCAATGCATCCTTTGACAGCCCAGGCTGTAGCAATGGGTATCAGTGAAGCTTCAGATTCCAGGTCAGAATAAAATGACTTTTCTGATAGATCAACAGATGAAAACCTTACCAACTCTAAGATTCAGTTTAGGTGGAGTATAACATAGGTCAAACATCAATTCACCATACAATTCCTTAACAGCAAATATTATTAGAAAACAGATTTAACTTATTGTCCAAAACCCCAAAAGCCTACATAGTAATCTAGAGTTCCCTTTACTTAGTTTAAAAAGCCAATATAATATATATCAGGATAAGATTTGGGAACATTCATAAATCCCTGCAAATATTATTTTTGTTATGTTAATCCCAAACTATGGCTAATAATAATATTTTGTACAAAGAGGATACTAGAATATTATATTCTTTTTTAAATTATCAAATTTATTTTTATTATGGATATTGTTATAGCAGAATATAAAAATTAAATGATAAAAGTTTCTTCTAAGAGTACAATTGAACTTCATCTTTAAAAAGTTCATCTATTTTCTTTTAACTATACATACTTAAACTTATGACTTCAGAAGTAAACTCTAGAAATAAATGCTATGGCTATCTAAAAGTTTATGTTGACAAGTTGCATACATTTTAAATTATAATGCAATCTTTGTACACAGAATAACTATATATACACTTCACTTACATTGCTGATATGTAATAGTTACCCAAACTGTCTTGAGAAATGTGGCTTAATATAGATTCAAACTAAGTAGATCAGTCTCAATTATAACATTTCTTTCACAACTAATAAGAGATAATCCAAACATTTGCTGAATATAAAAGAAGTCCCATGCTTCATGGTGTGCTCTGGGAATTCCAATATATTTTCGATGAGAGATGTTGACCACGAAGGAGTTCACTGCTGTGCTCACTGGTAAAGCTGGAGGAACTCTGGTCCACAGGAGGGGATTGCCTTCCATCCACTGGCCTCAGTGCAGCTCAGGCGGAGATCTGAGTGAGTGAGTGAATGCAGCCTGGCAGTTTGGGAGACCTGAGTGGAGGAGAGGGAACAGCACAGCTCTAATATGAGGGCCCACTCCTGGGAAAGGGATCATCAGGACTTGGTGCTTGGTCCTCTGGTTGGTTGGTAAAAGCCCCTTGTGATGTGCTGATTCTCATGACCTCTTCCAGGAACTTGAGCACTTTTAGTGTCTCTGCCATCTCTTCTCGTATAGACTGCAGGGATCTCTCTTTCTTCAGTTGTTTGATGAGAAAATCGATTTCCTTCCTTGAACTCAGGTTGACCGTCATCAACTTTCTGTAAGTGTCAGTGAGGCTGGGTATATTTACTGGCTCCTTCCCTAGCCTGGCGTTCTTTACAGTTGTCTCCATCTTGGCACACTCCTTTTTAGCCACATAAAGCTGGTCTATGAGGTGGCACTTCTCTTTGATCTTTGTAGCCAGTGTTTTTGCCAGTTGCTTTTCATGTCTTCCATTAAGTTCACTTCTAACAGACTGAATAAGTCTGCAAGTAAATAACACACCCACTAATAAGGTGAGGACAGGCAGACTCAACACTGTCTCCCAGTGGAGGCTCTGGAACACGAACTGAGAACACAGGCCACTGGGCAGCAGCGAAACCAGGACCGCACTCACTTCCTAAGTATCAGCCCAAAGCCAAGCTCCACAGAGGACAGCAGCCCCTCCATGGCACTGACCCACCAGAGGGCTCTGCCCAGTTACCATGGATCCACCAGCCACAATAAGCCCCAGGGGACACCCCAACATTCCACCTGGAACCCAACCAGCAACTGACATCCTGGATTGGTCAGCTTTCTGGTCAGTGTCTGTGGACAGAAGGGGGGGGGTTGTCAGAGGAGAGGGTTGTAACTAAAATGTCACTTTTTCCATTATTGTCTAATGGTAATTTTTTCTTACCTTTCTTTTTGTGTCTATATCTGTATACATTAAAAATACAGTGGAATGTGTCAATGTAAAGTTTATGATTTCACAAATCTTTCAAATTCCTAACCCTTGACAGTATTGGAAAAGTCAGTGTATGAACCATAGGTTTGAATCACATCCATTAACACAGAATGTATACTCTCTGTCATATTTCAATTGGAATACACACATTCTCACAACGTGCATCCATCAATGTGAAGGTGGCTGAACTTGATAAAAATGAAAAAAATCGCAATGTGTACTTTGATGTCTTCCTTTTTTGCTCTAAGTAATGTTTTTAGAGTTACATGTTTTTATTTGAATATGCCATTCATTCTGTTTGTAGGGCTGAATAATTTGACCTTGTAAGATTATATCACAAAATATTAATTCATTCTCTTAATAATGGACATTTGGGTTAGTTCAAGTGTGGGTTATTATGAATAAATATTTTTGTATATTATGCATGCATCTTTTTTCTAAATATCTGTTTTCATTTACCCTGTGAGACGAATACCTGGGAGCAGCTCTATTGAGTATAGATATGTGCTAATTTCTCCTTCATTTTGAAAGAGATTTCTTGAGGTATAATTTACATGCCATAAATTCATTCATTTAAATACAAAATTCTTTGGTTTTTGTGTGTAAATGTGTAGAGTTGTGTCTCCCTCACAATCCCATTTTAGAACAATTCTATCATAGGAAAAAAAGAATTCTCAGTCCACACTTTATTGGCTTCATTTGACACAGTCGGTCTCTCTTTCTCTTTGAAATGCTTCCATGATATAAATTCCAGTTCAATACATTCTACTATTTTTATAATTGTTTTTGTTGTTGGCATCTGTTTATTTATGAAGTCACTGGCCTTTCCTTCTGTGACTCCACTGACTGTTTCTACTTTTCTTCCAAACCCTTTCGCATTAGTTTGACTCAGGAATTAGTTCTTCTTCTTCTTTTTTTTTTTTTTTTTTCATAGTTTACATTAGAGTTCACTCTTGATGTTGTACATTCTATGGGTTTTGACAAACACATAATGACATATAACCACCACTACAGTATCATACAGAATAATTTCATTGCCCTAAAAATCCCTTGTGCTACATCTATTCATTCCTCCTTCTCTCCCTCTTAGAATATTATATTCTTAACATTAAATATTGTGACCTAAAAATTTAATTAATAATGTCTTAGGATGAATGACAATCCTTGAAGTTTATTTTTAAAGCTATTTATGAAAGGATAGAATACCATTGAGATTTAAGGGGAAAAAGTGTTGAATTCTTGGTATGAACATTGTGGAAGTAATTCCAACCCGATAGTTAGACTAAACTGAATATTTTCTCAATTTCTTCTTTAAAACATAACCTGAGAGTCTAGTCTGCACTCTTTTACTTATTTAATTTTTTCCAGAAAATGTTCTCACCAGCACTGCCTTAATTTTGGCCATCCATCTCATACTTTGAAGTAGTTTCAAAATTTTCCATGATCTCCTGATAGCTGAAAGCATTTAAGATTTTCAACACCTCTTGAGCAAAAAGAGAACATAAAGTACGAGGAAAAAAAAAAGTGGGTTGAAAAATGATGACTTGTTTTTTTAACTATATTTAATGAAATAGTGTGTTTTCTAGCAAGTCACTGGAGATCTGTCTTTTAACTGTAAAATGATGAAGTTTGAGACTATACTGGTCCCCTGATGTCTTTCACAACCTTATGATTTTCCAAATACCTTGTTAAATCTGAAAATCCATGAAATGTAAATGCATTTCTCAAAATGTGGATAAGTGCCATTTTATCAGTAAGCAATTAAAGCTTAATGTCTCCACAAGTAGAGCATTATCTAGTAATAGTAGGAGATTAGCAAATGATAGTGAAAGAATGAAGAAACATTTAATTTTCCTGTTTCCAAATTTTTTATGTTTTATGAAAAGAGCATTACTGAGATGTAATTCACCTACCAAAAGATTCACCAGTATAAAATGTACAAATTCAGCAGTTTTTAGTATATTCACAGAATTGTGCATCCATCACCAGAATCAACTTTAGAACATTTCCATCCCCTCAAAAAGAAATTCCATACCTATTAGCAGTCATTACCCACCCCTGACGCCAAGCTCTCCAGTCTTAAACAAACAATAATCTATTTTCTGTCTATATAGATTTTCCAATTGTGGACACTTCGTAAAAAAAAAAGAACAAAACTAAATCATACAATACATGTTTTTTTAAGACTGGCTTCCTGCACTTAGTACAATGTTTTCAAGGCTTATTTATGTTGTCGCATGTGCCAGTACGTCATTTAGTTTTATTGCCAAATAATATTACATCATATGAATATACTCCATGTTATTTACGCATTCATCAGTTTATGGACATTTGGGATGTTTACGCTTTGAAACCATTATGAATAATACTTCTATGAACATTCATACACAAGTTTTTGTATGGACATTAAAGTTTTATTTCTTTTGGGGTTGTAACCAGGAGTGAAATGGTTGTATGATAATTCTGTTATGTTAGAGATTCTGAGGACCTGCCCGATTGTTCTTCAGATTAGCTGCACCATTTCACATTCCCTACTGGAGTGAATAATTCCCAATAATTTCAATAAAATAATTTCCCAATAAAAAACTAGTCTTATATCAACATTTTTGTCCCCAAAGAATATTTTCCTAGAATTCTAAAGGAATACACATAAGATTTATAGATTTCAGTCATCTTTTTCATAGTACTAATATGATAATTATTTTATTCTAACTTAAAATATTAGCCTAATGGGAATTATTTTCCCATATTACTTAATAAAATTCAAGACATTTAATGCCTTTTTCATATCATATGATCAATACATTTATAATGAGCTATATACTCATCCCTTAATTTCTCCCCAAATGCAGTTCTGATTGGTTAGGTGTGAGAAATATGCTACCCGTAGAATTTGGAGTTCAGTCACACCATGGGAAACATGACCCGAGGTAGTGGAAGTCGTGTCCCCAAATCAAACTAAACATCCACCATTATTAAGTTAATGGTTACTTTAATAACTAAAAACATGAAAATAAAAATGTTATTGACTTTGTATTTACAATATGTGGGATATTATATAGATTTAAAAGAGAACAAACTTGTTCTATAGATATTGACCTGAAAGGAGGCTTAACATTTGTTAGTGAAGGAATACATATTGTATTTGAATGCTTTTATTGTCATACAAATAAATAATTTTTATGATTAGTTCCTATCCGTGGCCATCAACTCCAATGTGTTTTTCATTTGTTTCTTTCTTGTTATGCAAATTTCTAGAAAGACTAAAGCACTCAAATTCACTTCATTGTAAAAGCAACACAAAATGTACAAAATTTGGAAGTTGCTGTTTATTATTAAAATGTGGAGAAAAAAAGGAATGTTTCTTATAACAAAAATACCACAGTAAAGATGATTAGGCAGAAAATACATATTTTATCTTCCTTTTAGCCAAATACACAGAAGTGTGTGTGTATATATACACATATATATATAGTATGCATATATTATGTATTATGTATATATATATAAGAGTTTTGATACATTGCATTCAATAAAACAAGACATTTTCTTTAATTATATACTTAATTTATATTTGTTATATCTAATATCTTCAATTACTAATCAATCTATCATAGAGGAAATATTAAGACAATTTCTGAAATGCCAAATATATAACACAGAATAATGCTAGTTAACAGTTCTTAGGGGCTTTCCCTGGGCTTGGCACAAATGGTTTTACATACACTGGTACAGCATCCCTATGAGATAGGTAAAATCATTGTTCTCATTCTACAGATCGGAAAACCAAGACATAACAAGATAAAATGTCTTACCCAAATTCACCCAGCTAATGAATTGTAGATTTTGACTCTGAATCTAGAACACAGGTATGAACCACTATGTATCAATGTCCTCGATTATACTTACAAGACTGTGATCATAATATTACTTTATTGGAAAAATATATTATCCAAAGCTGAAGATAACTTTTGAAAAGTGATTAAAAAAAAAAGGATTGGCAAAAGCAGATATTTGGGCCTTAGCTTAAGGATAAACAATGTGAACAGATGTAATAAATGTCAAACATGAGCCAAATATGTAAAGTACATCACAATTATAAAGTGCGAGGCTAATGAAAAGCATTATCATATTTTTATCAACACATCTAAGTTTACTTCTAATCTTGGAAGAACAAGTGTCCCTTCTACTATTCAAGACTAATATTTCCACTTGTCTTCCTAATTTCAGCCATCCTCTAACATTATAATTTTTTTTCTATGAAGTATCTTCTTTCCTAAGTTGTCAACCCTTTCTTTGTACTGATGTAATTAATCAGCATATCATTCCCTCTCCACTTCTCCATCTCCATCCACTCTGCAACATAATTTTCAGCTCATTATAATGATTAATAATGAAAAAGGGCTGAAAAGAGATGGCTTAGCTCGGTTGTCTGTGAAGCCTTTTAGCTGTGACAGCAAGATCAAATTTGCCTGGAGGTTACACTTCCAAGGGTTTGGGATTATTCAGCAAATAAGGACTATTTGTTTATTCTCTACCCACCTGCTCCTCATTCTTCCTCCTCACCATATACTTACAGCTTCAGACACACTGTCTAATGGAGAACAGGCAGTCCACAGCATCAGTACACAAAGAAATTGAGTCAGCTTGTTTGATCTGGGTCTCATCTGGTATCATCATTCAAAAACATCCTACCCAGAAGGAGAAAGACAAGCCTTTGCAGAATACAAAACAAAAAATTTGCTGCATGTCAACAGTGCTAAACAAATTTATAATGATAGAATTCCTTTCGATCTAAACTGAAAAAAAAAAAAAAAAAGATGGCCTTCAAATGTTTCAACAGGCGTAAAGAGGGGAGAAATCCGTGGAATGATGTTGAGGTTTAGGGCACAGTAAATCCCCCAGGCCTTCATATTCTGAAATAAAATATAGACGCAATGGTTCCCTGAGGGCCTAGGGGCAGCTTAATTGTTCCTAGGATATTAAGAAAAAAGCTTCCCAGACATAATAATATTTCCATACCCAGATAAGGATCACCTTATTTCAAACACTACTCAATTTCTTACTGGGATTTATTTTATACTGACTTATTACTACTGTACAAGGTGGGAAAGTCGCTTAAAGTGACTTATAAACAATTAGGTATACATTTCAAAAATACAAACAAAATTGAAATGAGTTTAATGCAAACAAAATTAAAACCATGATTCTCACACATATATACTGAGCACAAGCCAAAAAAGGTATTTATCTTATGAATGAGAACAGCAGCAGGATAGTAAAACTAGTTTAAGGAGATCAAAGTCACTAAGAAAAATAATACTGAAATGAATTTGCAAAGTTGAAGACAAAACTGGTTAACATCATACAAGGCAATAGAACTTTGAACATTAGGGTTTATCTTTTCCACGAGGCAGAATTAATTTGGATTATTCTTCTTCTTCAAATTAATATATAATTTCACAGAGCTTAAGTCCTAATCAACTTAGAAATAGAAAATCGAACAAAGGTATGTTCTCCTAGTAAATTAAATAATTCTTCAGTGTTCCAATATGGCATTAAAATGACATACGGGCATGCATGCATCTTATTTATAAGTAACACATAATATGTCTTTGCAATATAAAGAACAGAAAGGAAGGACAAGGAATTACAATTTCTTCACAATTTCACCAAAATAATATTAATAGTTATAATAGATGACTCTAAGCTAAACAATGCTCTAAGTGTTTTACATGTATTAACTATTTTAATCCTAACGATGCTATAAGATAGGTAATGCCTTAACAAAGAAACTGAGGCAAAAAAAAGTTCATTAACTCACTGAACTTCACTCAGTGAGTGAGTGAAGGAGCCAGAATTCAAGTTAGGGGAATTAGTTTCAAAGTCGATCAATTATTTCAACTATCACATTACACGGATCTCACTAACTCTCTTATATCCTGATTTTTTCTCAACTATGTTAGTGCCATAAGAAGGTCTTCCTTCTTATCAACTCCTCCTAAAATCACCTCAAAGGGCAATACAGTAATAATAATAATAATAATAATAATAATAATAATAATAATAATAATAATAATAATAATAATAATAATAGACATTGTTAAAAATAAGTGTAATAAGAGCATCTCAAGAATGCAATTTTTGGTTGACCTAAAATAAATACTTAGAATTTCTCTATAATCACAGCATCAATACAAGAAATCTACACCTGCCCCCACCTAAACCAGATCACCACCCCTAAGCAACAACAGTGTGGAAATTCTTGAATCCACATTGCAGTATGGATTCAGCCTCCACCAAGACACAGAAAAGTTGTGGACAAGTTGACCAGTATCTCCAGAGTTTAAGAATCAAGTTGTACTTTTCTGTTCCTATTTTCTTCAATGTTTAACATTCATGAACACTTTCTTCTTTTAGAGCCCCACCTGACATTGAATTTTGGTGCAACCTTCATTACTGTTCACCTTTCTCCCTAACCATTTACTGAATCTGACTTCTTCCCTTAGGTGAGGGTTCGCTACTCTGTAACGTGTCTCATTCTTTATTACCTGAGCTGTTGCATTAATTCTGGTTCTGTCTCTCCTAATTCATTTCCAGATATTTTATTACATAATATTTAAAAATTCATCTGTAATGTTTTCAAATATTTTAATTTAAATGTCTACTCAATTTAACTGGTTTATTATGTAAAATTTGAAACTGATAATGTATATTAGTGTTACAAAGCATAATAATCAAGTAACATTCCCTGATTGTGCTATCCAGCTTAAAAAGAGAACTTCTTAAGTATACTCTTCCCTGTGCCCTCCTCAAAATCCTTTCTACCTGTTGTTCCCTCAGTAGTAAACACTATCCTTTGAGAATAGCAAGAATTTTGTATTTTTAATACATGTGTTGTTCATAACAGATTTACCACATATGTATGCATCCCTAAAATTTATATTGTTTAATTTGCTTATTCCTGAGTCTTATAAGAATTGTGTTAAAGCATAGTTTTCAGTGGAGTTAAAGAAAAAAAATGTATTTTATTACTTATTTTTCTTAAGTCATGTGGCTCAATTCTTAAATCCAAATCTGATTAAATCTATTTCCAGCTAAACATTCTTGAGTGGCTTCCCACAAACTATCAGTATGAACTGTCAGCATACAGTGTTTTTATAATCTAGTACCTACCTATGTTTCGAGCCATGTCATCAGATTTCCCTGTAACTCTGCTATTTCACCATACTTCCACTCCACCCCATATTTCATCACTATGTGTCCTTACAATTATTTTCCTTCTCAGAGCTTTTTACTTATCCCATTGTGTGTCCTTAAAGTTGCAGTTTCATTTTCAATCCTAAAAGATAACTTCCTGCGTGAAGGGATCTGTTACATAGCTCCTGGCCACTCCCAAAGCTTCCTTTACTATATGTAACTTTGTTCTTACATCAGATGCAGACTTACTACATCCTGTGTGTATTATTTGTTCCTAATTTCATTAGACATTATTTTTTAAGGGCTAGAGGCTATTGGTCTACCTTACCTAAAACTTGAAAAGACAGTGTTTGAATGAATGAACAAATGAATAAATAAAAGAGTGAGAACATGAATGAGGGAAAATGGAGAATAAAATCCCACACTCGATTGAGAGAACGGGATTGAGGCTAGGATTTGGAGGCTTGTCTTCACATTGAGTTTCAAATGACCAAGTTTCATCCTTATTTGGAGGACAGAAATTTAAGAGAGATCTGTTGCATGGAACACTATAAAATTGTTTCAGAAATAATTATAAACCTGGATTAATTAGACTGTGGTAACTTTCAGTCCATATACAGCAACGTTTACATAGCAAATGTTCATTTGACATACTTAAGACATTGCTGTGCGCCACCAAGATGAGCTGACTGGGACCCCATTATTGCTCTCACATTGAAGGACAGGGATTATGTCTGCATTAACAGTCACATGCATGAAAAATCATGTTGCAGACAATGGGAGTGACCTGTCTTGTGTAACCATATATGATCAGATTTCTAGTTAAAGTCTTTGAAAAAAATTGTTTTTACTGAAGGAAGAAATTTTAAGTTTATTTCCAAGAAAATGTTACTGCAATTTTAGTTCCCTACTGGCTAGATTTTCTAATGAAAAAGAAATATATGTCCCCTGTTATTTGGTCAGTAAGATCATTTACATTTTAACATACAGAAGCCTCCTCATTATCTGCCAAGTTGGTGCTGAGACAGCATGAGTCATTAATTGTTATGCAGAAATAGACTTTATGAATATGCTAAAATGGGATGGGGTTAACATTTACGACTGTTTATGTATTTGAATATTTAGTGTTTCTGTTCATCTCATGTGCAACCTTTACTTTATGAGTGCATACAGAGAAGAATTAATGTTTGTGAGGTGTTTTGTGTCAGAGATAACATGTGAACAAACAAGTATTTGCTGACCTCTCTTTTTCTCTTAAGAACATTTGTGAATGAAAAATACAATGAAAAAGATCATTTTTGTTTATTGTTACCCTTTGATCCATGACTATTTTTAATGAAAAGGCATATCTGTATACATCCCCATAATATAAAGAAGCTGTCATAAACTTATGTAAAATCTAGTATTTTCTAAAGGCACATCAAAACAAACACAAATAAATACCCAAGAAAAGTCCAATTTATGTCTTACTATACTACTCATCAATTTAGCCTTAATTTTTATCAACCCGGTAATAAGTTTACTTTAATTTTTACCCCCTTTTCTTTCTGATATTTGTGGAGTAACTTAGCATGTAGGGTTCTACATGGTGACTTTGATTTAGAAATGTCACTTTTATTATAATCATTTCAAAGGTGCTGCCTGAATATTTGTTAAATCAACACTGTAAACTACAAATGGACTAAGGCTTTGTATCTTTTAACATTTATTAACTTTCTCAATTTTCTTTTAAAATGATGTTAACCTAAGAATCACTTCTAAAATTTGGGGATTGACAATCTCATATACATTTTAAATGAATGGGAATTCTCGTAAAGATAGTAAGCACTGTTTTCACAACTCCTTTATTACAACTCTCCAAAATGAATCAGAAAAAAAAAAAAAAAAAAGCAGAGTTACCATATGACCCAGAAATTCCACTCCTGGGTATATATCTGAAAAAAAAAAAAAAAAATGCTAACTTGAAAAGATATCTACACCCCAGTGTTCACAGCAGTATTATTTAAAATTGCCAAGATATGGAAGCAATCTAAATGTCCATCAACAGATGAATGGATAAAGAAGATGTGGTGTATGTATATGAGAAATACTACTCAGCCATAAAAAAGAACAAAATTTTTGCCATTTGCAGCAACATGGATGGACTTGGAGGATATTATAGTAAGTGAAGTAAGTCAGACAGAGAAAGCCAAATATCATATGATGCTACTTACATGTGCAATCTAAAAAATACAACTAGTGAATATACCAACAACAACAAAAAATTAGACTTAGATACAGAGAACACATTACTGGTTACCAGTGACTGGGAGAGGAGCAATGCAGGGGTGAGGGAGTGGGCAGTACAGACTTTTGGGTGTAAGACAGGCTCAGGGATGGGTGAACGAAAAATACTGGAAACATATCAGTAAACAGAGAATGCTGAAGTCATCAAGCCACCAGCCACTGCCGCCACCCCCCAGTGAAGACAAGCCTGTAGCCTGGCCTCTGCAGCCACTCACAATGGTGCACTCTGAGGGGACTCTGAATAAGAAAGGACAGGATACTGGCCCTGGATAGCTAGATGCTTGTCAAAGGAATGGATTCAATGAGCACAAATGTTTGCTTCCTCCCATATATAGAAAAGCACTAAATTCTTTAACTTGAGATGCCTGGTTTTCTTTAGTTAACAAATAATCTTTTAATGTTCCAACTACCTGGTCTTTGTTGTAAAACTCCTATATATCCTAGCTCCTCCTCTACCTCTTTGGAGCAGTCCCTCAGAGGGATCTGAGAGGCTGTCATCCCGGGCTCGAAGGGGTTCGAGTCCACAGAAATGTCCACCAAATAAAACATAACTCTCAGCTTTCAGGCTGTGCATTTATTTCAGTTGACAGATGTATTGTACAATAAGGGGAATATAGTCAATATTTTGTAATAACTGTAAATGGAAAGTAGCCTTTAAAAATTGTATAAAATGCAATTGGCTGACATAAACTGACTGTATGAGATATACTTTCATGAAGTTTCAGCAAAGAAAGGGAAGTGTAAATGGGGTGGGGGGTGTCATCTATTTCGTTTCTTCCTCATATAACATTCAATCCTGTGACTGGGCAAAAATCAACCTTGTGTATCTAAAAGTCCATGCTATATGAGATAAAACATGAGTGACATTTTTAATAAAGAAATATTACTCTTAATAATATAAACCATATTTATTAATTATTTTTAAATATGTCAATAAATTAAAAAACCACGGCAAAACCATATTGAAAAACAAACCTGAGTTCTAGGCTCACTTTCCCTTCTTGGGGAGCCCCCTCTTCCCATCCAGCCCACAGGGCTCCTCCATGGCCCCAGAGCTTACCAGGCAAAATCGCCCAGCATTCACTCCAGCTCTTGAGCAGTACTGAGCCCAGTGTGGGGACCTGGATGAAAAAGTGGCTGGTGTCTGAAGCACTAGGCTTTTTCCTAGATTTGGGGACCACCCCAGGGGGGAAGTGGGGTGGGGGAGGACTTAAAGCCATGAAGGGGATAAAGGACATGTAGGATGGCATGGTCTTCATCCACACCAGGCCTCTGAAGGAATGTGATCACTGTGTGGTCCAGAAGCACAGCAGGATGGAGAAGCACCCAGGCTCCAGGTGCATTATCTCCATGTTGGATGAGCTGCTGGTCATAAGGGACCTGCTCACTGATGACAAGAACACTGAGGCTAAGAAGCAGCCCCAAGCTTGAAGCACATCATATCCACCTTCTGCCACAATCAGCACGTGGTCCTGTCCCCTACAAGGATAAAGCTGCTCTCTTGGAGTGACAACTGAAAGGCGATTGTACAGGAAATGGCTAGCCTTTCAGCAAGATCTGACAGGCTTGGAATTCCTCCAGGAACAAGCCAAGGGGCTGCCACAGTAGCTGAAGGGAAGGAAGGCAAGACGGCAGGGAATTGCAGCAAAGTCAGTGACTGGTGCTATGGAGCAGGGAGATATAATAACCCCTGTGCTCCCCCAGACCTAACCATCTAGCACTTTCCAAGATGGCTGCACCTGGTGCATGGCAGGCATGGAAATGTCATGCAAAAATAATCAGGGAACTTTTAATTTAAAATATGTATGTTTTTTTCTGTGAAAAAAAAAATTGTGAACTTAAAAATTCAAATCTGTATGCCTCGCTCCTAAAAAAGTAGATGCCAGTCACATTATTTGCCAAGGAGTTTATAAATCCAACTTCAAAGATAATGAGAAACAGCAAAATGACATCTCAAGGAAAGTGTGGACTGAGCTATGAGCAACATCTCTGTTCTGTTCCAAAGTGAGCAGATCATTCTTTGATGAAAATAACCCAGTTGAAAGTTGGTTCATATAACTGAAAATGCCAATGGTGAGGTGAGCTTTAGGCATTGCCAAGTGTTATACTCAGTAAGTGAAATTAAGTTCTTCCATATTTCTGTCCTTTGACTCCAATATCGAATTCTGCATGATTCATCTTGGCATTCTTCACTGATATCAAATCATTATTTTTTACCCATTCTTTTAAATGTAATATTTCATTTTTGTCTAAATTATGCCATGGCTCTTTCAATGGGTTTTTTTTAACTTATCAGAAAAGACTTTATTTGTGGTGTCTTAACAATTTGTTGCTTTGTTTACAAACACTGAAAACTTTTTTTAAACAGTCTTAAATTTTGGAGGCCAGGATAGAGCAGTACATATACTTTGTATGATCCTGCCATCCAGGCACCTTGTTATACATGGTGATACAATGTTGAATATGACAGTATTTTTCCACTGCAAATAGTTTTCAGTGCTGTGGAATTCGCCAGACTATTTGGAGGGATCCTTTACTCTAAGGAACTTAAGGAAGACCACAGATAATTTACTGATCTGAGACTTGGGGAAAAGAAGAGTAGAGGATAGGAAAAGAAAAACAGTAGCAATGGATAAAGAATATAGTAAGACATTAATTACCGATAATTTGGGGGTTCAATAGATTGCTTTTACTAGATCCATAATATGCCATTCATAAACACAGAGTGTTCAAAAATACAGTTTGCTTGGTTATCCTCTTCACATAACTGTACCTTAAACAATGGGGACTTTTCTTCCATTTAAAAAAAAATCTAAAAATTATTTCCAAGACCTGAAAAGTCACTCATGCAATGATTCGGGTAATGCTATTGATTTGTATATCATTGCCATTTGATAAACTATTGAAAAAATATTTTGCAGGTAATGAGGAAACCTCTGGACATTAAGATTTTTTTTTTTTTTAATTCTCCCCAACAGAAAAGCAATTGTGACTGCAAAGTTTGAATGTGTTTTGCTTTGGATTATTCAATAATAATGTGGTTTATTTATATTTTGTGGATTTTCTCTTCTTTAGGTATTTGCTGTTTTAGCTTCCCTTATACTATGATTTTTAAGCAAAATTCTTTGGAATAATATTAGGTGAAATATTTTACAATAGGGTGATGTTTTCACCGTAGAAACATTATTTATGTGGATGTAGGTCCATTTGGAATACATTCTCTCTGCATGTAAAAGTATGCTTATTCTGCACAAGTTTTGCAATAAAACAAAGGCAGTTAAGATTTCCTCTGGGCTAAAATATGACAAGTAAGCATCTAACTTGCAATTTTATTCTCTTTTCTTTTCTTTCTCCCTCTCCCTATCTTGAACATCCAGTGAATTATTTCACTTTTTATACAGAATTCCAGTATTTTATAGAATTATATGTGTATGTATTTACATATAATTCTACTATTTAACAAAAGTAAATAATTATAAGTTATCATAATTTAGAGGAAGCCACATTTAGAAACTTAATATAGAATAAATACTTTTAAACTAGTGATATAAATCATGTATAGCACATTAATATTATTTTAAAATATTTTTAATATACGGAAAATATAATGTAAAAAAAGACAGATACTGTATTTTAACATTGTAAAATGTTAGGTAAAATTCTGTAATCAACTACATACTAGTTGATGAATTAGGAAGAACTAATGAATAGGAGTTATTTTATTATACTGCTTAACCTTTATTTACCAAAGGAAACAAAAATGGTATAAACCAACATCCTCTATAACTTCAGAAATTAATGTCTAAATCAGGGAGTACAATGAATAGGTATTATTTTTGGTTAGTGTGTAATTGTACAAGTTATACACAAGAAAACAAGTAATCATAAGTTCTGTGTATCATTTATTTCATTTTGTCAACAAAGAAATCTTTGTTTTTTGGTTTTTGTTTTAGTGAAAGTGTTTTTCACATTTTCTCCTCAAATTCCTCATGTCCTAAATTTAGGGACAAACAAATTATGTAATTTTTTGTTATATTTCCCAGTTTGGAAATTGACTCTTTGAAATGTTGAATCAGATCATAGAAGGAAAGGCTAACTACCCAGAGAACAAACTCTTATTCTCTATGTCAACTCTTCTCTCATACTGTTTCCTCACCATATTTAAACATAAGTTACAACACTAATAATTGACCCTTACACTTTCACTTGCATCTTCTAATTCTCCTGGCTCTCTGAAAATGTTTCTCAATGTTTTTCCTTGGCTAATCTCTCTACTTTCCTCACCCCCAGGGTTCTGGTCTTTCTTCTTCTCTCTTAACAATTTATACTCTCTCCTACTACACTCCTGGCCTATGGCTTCAATAATTATTCTTAAATTATTCTGAGCTTCAGAGCTCACTTCTCAAGCTGTGTGTATGCCTACTGAGAGTTGGTATATTCTTAGTAAACAAATTTTGTAGCAAATTCTCTCCAATTCCTAGCATTTCACATAATAGTTCTACCATCTACAAGGTAATGTAGGTTAGTAAGTTGATGGCAGAAATAGATTCCTCCTTCTTCATTCCTACCATTTGAATAACTTCTATGTATGAAAATTCATATTCTGAAATGTTTTAATATTTCCCCATCTCCATGTTACTTTATTCTAATCTATCCTGCATCCATCCTACTAACAAATCTTTTATGTAAAAACCTGGGAATTCTCTGTACTGGTTTCCATTCTTTACAGTATAAAGCCCCAGCTCCTTACAAGGCTCTCAAATCACTCTTAAACAACACTCTATTTTATTTAATCAGCATGTTTCTGATCATATCCACTCCCTCTGTCCTCTCCAATTTTCCCCACAGAATATGTGTTACCTAAATTACAATTAACTTTCATGCTACATTATTAGTCCTGCACAATGAAGATCTGCTCACTTCTACCAATGACTTTTATATATCTAATCAAGCATTCATGTAAATGAAACAGCTGTTCAAAATTATCTGACACTAAAAGTAAAATTCACATAAACACAAAATAGTAACATTTTTATATGAATTAAATGTTTCTAGGAATTTTTCAAAGAAAGCAACTACCACATAAATAGAAGGAAGACCTAAAATATCTTCTATTCAGAATGTTACCATAGATGTTCGCCATCTTGGGAACTTGCAGTGCTGGTGTCAATGCTGCTCATGGTATTTTAGCCACGAATATAGCTCAATATAGCTTTTGTAGCCATAGTGAATCTATGTGTACTGTATACTTATTTACATGTTCAGAAGGTCAAATATTTTTAATAATGAAGAATGGCCAGGTAAATATTTAAAAATGTGTTTTAGAGCTTTGCCATCAAATGCTGGCCACCAATGGGCTGACACTGCCAATCTATCAACCATTTTTTTTGGTTTGTTTGTTTGTTTTATTTTTTTTTAATGAGGAAAAGATTATGGCAACACTTTGTTAAGAAATAGGTGATAGAGATTACAAAGATATTTTCTCTTTCTGATATCCAAGGGATAGTTTGAAAATCATAGACAATATTAAGAGTGTGAAAATAAATATTTAAATCAGAACAATAAAAACTAATTTCTTGCAGAATAGTGCAGATGATTTCAAAATATGGTAATATGGCAATACTCTTAACAATTGAGAAAGCTTGCCAATATAACCTGATTCCAAATGAAATGTGTTTTTTCTTAGTCTCTCAAAAGCTAGGCTATTTCAAGCAGATTGATAAGATGGAGTAGGATGTGAAAAGTCTGCAATAACTGCCGTCAAATGAATTTTTATTACAAATGAAAGTAGTGTCATCTATGAAAATCAGGATAGATTTTGTCACTTTTGTTAGCATTCTTTTCTAGTACCAAAAAGAATAAATAAATGGGCATTCAACCATAATTACAAAGGTTTTGTATCGAAGATAAAATAAAGATAAAAATATAATTCTAAGATTATAATTTTTTCTCATCATTAAAAATTACTAATTCCAGGAAATCTAGAAATTCCAAAACCAAGAAAAGAATCAAAACCATTCAAAATATCACTGCTGTAAGAAAATTTTAATATTAAAGTATTTTATTCCAGCCCTGTTTTCCATATTAATTTATAAATGCAGCCCCTACCTTGAACAAGTGGTCCTTTATTTTATTTTATTTTTTAAGGAGGTACTGAACCCAGAACCTCGTGCATGCTAAGCATGTACTCTACCACTGAGCTCTTTCCACTCAAGTGGCCCTTGAAGGGGCAATAAAAAAACAGAGTTTTCTCACAACTGCCTCTGTAAGCCTATTTTGAGAGGCCCTCTATCCTTGTCCCTCTGAATAAAATCACAGTCTCTATGTCTCTTCTGGTGGCTTTTAGCTAATGAAGTCTCCCCCAAGAATCCTGAGTCACATAAATAGCCTCATTTCTGTAATTAAATTGTTCAGTCCTGTCAAATTACATATTAGCTGAATCCTATGGAACCTAAGTGACTGCTTAATAAGTGGCAATTCTCTTGAGATGTTAAGAAGGAAAGAAAACACATAGTGTATTTGCCTGCTAAAAACTCAGTATGTGAGGCAACTTTGTTAATCAAGATTCTTATGTCAGTTATTTTAGTTCCTTGGGAGATTTGGGGACACTGGGTTAATCTGGGGGCATCAATTTATTAGTGTGACAATCTTGTTAAATAATCTCCTGGGTCACTGTGATAGGGTAAATTTGGAAAATTTTGACTCACTTATCCCAGTCTTTTGCTCCCAGCCATTTATCCAGGATTATTTTGCCCAGGAGGTAGTGTGCCATGTGATTAAGAACATGAACTTTGGAAGCAGACTGCCTGGAGTTTTAATATGACCACTTTGGAAAACTATTCAAGGCAAGAAACCTTATTGTGACTTACTTTTCCTAGTTTTAAAAGGGTGTAATCATGCTATCCAATTTGCCAAGTTACAAATATTAAATATTATATTTACTACCTTAGAAATTTAAAGTATGAAGTCACAAGTTCATCACAGTTACAGTCATCCTAAATGATACAGAGTTTTCAGGAATCCAAGATTTTGTATAGGCTAGGCCAATTGAAATCAAAGGCTTACTTACTTTTAAATGTCTAGAATTTAACATGAAGGCTTGTCATAGAGTGGATAATCAAAAAACGTTTTTAAATTGATGAAAAGTATAAAACATCATGTCCACTTTTCAGTATTAATAGTTATAAGTGATATCTAACGAGTCCTCAAATTTGGCCAATTAATAAAATATAAAGAGGAAAAATCACTCCCAAGTTACAGTGCATGGTGCCCCCTTGAACATGTAATTTTAAGAATTGTGTTCAAAATGAAAGGATATCAATTAAAACTTATCAAAGTCAACCAGCACTGCCATATTATCTCATGCAAACACATGATTTTCCCACCATACTTGAAAGACCAACTTTTGATCATATTTACATTCTGTTAAATTAGTCAAGACCATTGACTGGAGACTTCTGATGAACATAACCTATACAAATCTGGAACTGAACCAACCCGGTTAAGTGTTTATATGTGCTCTATGGAAACAAGCTGAATTTACTCAAAATGAAAGGAATGTAGGAAAAGTTGTTTTAATAGCTTTGTCAACTCCTTTTTGGGGGATAACCACAATGTGGTCAATTTTATTTCCTGTAGTTATTTTAATAATACATTCCAATATTGCAGAAAGTGCAGTTCTGGGAGCCATCACAGAAAACAGATGGACTACAAACCGTTGGTAGTAAATCTTCCAAAAAATTAAAGAAATCATATTATGATAATTGATCATGATTATATCAAACCCAGCATAATTCAGCAGCATTTTATTTAAGCCATACTGAAAGATAGAATAACTTAAGGATTAAGTGTGAATCCTAGAGCCCAAATTAAAATCCTCTGATGCTCTTCTCAACCACATATAAGCTGTGCAAACTTGGACTACTTAGTTAAACTCTCTGTGCTTGAGTTTTTTCAAATGGTAAACATGTATGGCCAAACAAGTTTCTATTCTTAGAGCTGTTATAAGACTAACATATGTAAACTATGAGTCACTTAATTATTATATGGAGTTCTGTCCCCAGATAGTACCAGGGCCAATGGGAATAAGATACAAGAAGAATGATTTTAATTCGGTATAAAGATTTTTTGAATAGTGTCAGCTCCTTCAGTTGGTAGAAAGTTCCCATTAATGGTAAGAATGACTATGCTTTTTTTTTTAATTGAAGTATACTTGATTTACATGGCTGTACTGAAGACATGTAAGGATTTTTAAGAGAGGTTTGCACAATAGAAATCTAGCAGAAATATACATATATTTCTTCTAATATTCGTATTCTGTTATTCTCAAGGTGAGAATCTTCACAATAATTTCAGTTCTGCCTAACAATACCTTAGTTGAGACTCATAAAATTTAAACAAGGTAACTTTGTAAAGAATTCTTCTACTTTCATATTTCTTGACTTCAGCAAAGTTTAAACATCTAAACTTAGTGCATTTTTCTCATGAAATAATGACTATGAAATTATTTTTCATAAATATTTTCTAAGATCTTTTTAGTGTTCAATTAAAAAAATAAAAATATCTGCTCTGTACATCAATATAAAACAATATAGCAATTAAATTTATTTTATTAAATATAAACTAAAAATGGTACTTGCTGATGATTTTGAGTATTTCTCTTTAAATACATAGGACATATAGTAAGCATTCCTTTAAATGAACAAGAAAAAATTAAAGGTGTAACATATGATGACTAATACAAGACGAGTGTGTTTCAGCTGGACGTTTTCCCATGTGATCTATAATTTTTTTATACCACGTTCCCTGGATTATGGCTTCTCTCTCCATTTTATTTCTGTGTTGGTCTGTGTGCTTTCATATATATTTTTTTTTTTTACCCTCCAACCTTTGAAATTCTGCATACGTCCAGTAATAAATTCTCGGAAATAAAGTCCAGGTAATTGCTTCAAAATATTGACTAGTTTTTTGATATTTTGGTTAAAGATGTCACTGTCACTCTTTCTTCTGTAGAAAGCATTTTGTTTTACAATCTTTCATTTGCTTCTGCCTTTTCCTTCCCCTCATTTGAACTCTTTTATGATTGTATTCAGTTTCTCCTCAAAGGCTCTTTCTTCTGCTTTTCAAGAGTCTCAGAATATGCATTTATTCTAAAAAAATACATTTTGAGCACTTAAATTATTCCAGGCTTTGGGATAATTGTTGAGGATTTAGTCAGGTAGACAGATCTCATCTTTACTACTGCTACTACTACTACTACTACTACTAGTACTACTACTACTACTACTACTACTACTACTACTACTACTACTACTGTAAAACGATGGTATTGAATTCTCTCTTTTAAGCACTGTAGTTCTCCAAAGAGTATTCTGCTTCTGCTGACACTATATTCACCATTCAGGGTTTAAATTCTTACAGTCCGGCTTTTATACTAAGCCACTGACTGGAAGTATCTTTACTGTTAGTATCTTTAATTATACTAACAACAAATCTATAATTTTTCTGTCCTCATTCTCCTTGAATTTACTACAAGTTTTAGTGTTGTTAAACTCTCTTTAAAATTTTCTTTTGCTTACTCTCTCTGTCTCATAGATAACCTCTTTTTCTTCCTTTTCCTTGGATCAGCAATGTTGGCCAAACCATAAAAGGAATTCAACTCTCCGCTAATTAAAATGACTCCAGATCCCATCTGTCCAAGATTTATCTTTTCAGGAACTTACATTTCCACTTCCTGCTAAATATTTATCATATATTGTGCCTTATCACTTCAACAGCAATGAATCTTGTAAGAACTTATTGTACTTTCCCAGATATTATCTTTCCTGAATGTCTCCATTTCTGCCAAAGGTATCATCAATTTATTTGGCTACCAAACTGCAAATTGGTGTCAGAATTTAGGCTGGCATTAAAAGTCAAATGAATTAATTTATATTTAATTTATTAGCCAGATCTTTCATGAAAATTTGTCTACTTACCCTAGTCCTTGATAATATAATGCCAATCCAAGAAACAAAGTTAAGTGCAAAGAGGGATGGCTTAAAGATACACAATTCTAGGTTTAAACTAACAACTTATCGAGGTGTGTGTCCTTGGATAAATTTTCTAGTGTCTATGAACCTCATTACTTATGTATATAAAGAAGATCAAATAAGAAAATATGAGTAAAATGCCTGACACAGGAAGATAAATATCAGTTGCTCTTATGTTAGTTATATTAGTTTAGGCGATTTTCTGATGATGCATTTTTTTCTTTATTCTGTTTTTCTGTCTTTACAATTAGGCACTCAAAGATGTGAACAGAAAGACCATAATATAAAGTCACTAAAGATGTCTCCATATATAATTAATACTTTATAAATGTTATTTCCTTTCTGTTCACCAGTTTTTGCATGCACATTATCTTACAAATGTAAATGTTCCATGAGTCTCTTGTTTGTGTTTATGGTGATAATTGGGCCACAGCTTTCGTGGGATATGCAATCTCAGGGTTGCAAAATTGAGGGGGAAAGAGACAGTGGGCTAGGAAGGAGGGAAAGAAAATTCAAGGCAGTGCATTTCTGAGCTGTTAACAGCTTAACAATAAAATGCAATTGGTAGTTTAATGATGAAAAATGTCTTCCAACCAGTGCACATGGAACCACTGTGGCTCAGATCTGTTCATCCAGAAGTTAAAAGGAAAGGAATTATCTGCCGACACATCTTGTCTTCTATTTCTCAGAGGGTAGAGCTTGTACCACTGTAGATTATTTCTCTGTCTTTTCAAAACTGTGTTAACCAGCTCCACTTGTCCAGTCATCCCAGACTTTAGTTCAGTGTAACTTAAATTATCCACTGGCAAAGTGTCTCCTCCACTAGAACCTAGGGTCTCTTGCTCAACAAATCTTTCAGTTGTAGAGAAGTAATGCGCACATTCAAAAGCGAATTACTGAGAGTAATACTGAGAAAGGTTAACCCTAAATCTACCTCTTATTTCTCTAGCTCATGACTTCTATCAACTGGGGATGCAAGATTAAATGTCAGCATTGAGTCAATGCATGTACTATCCCTTGGAGTACCGTGTTCCAGCCATGCATGGTGCTGCGCCCCAAACTGGTGCTTAATCCAAGCCCTCAGCATGTTGTTCCACTGCTCTTCAGGCTAGATGTTTATAAGTGATACAGTAAGATCAATGAATCTCACATACAAGAGCCCATTGTTGTACTGGCTTTGCCATAAAATAGGTGCCTTTATCTAAAGAAAATTTTTCAGTCACAATTTTGTTAATCATACTATAACAATGAATTAGGAATTCCCTAGACCATTGATGCTGTTGAGGGGGCAAAGAAGGTAAGCCTATCTCCAGAGTGTTTGTATATTTCAGAAAAGATGAATTTCTGATTCCTGCAACATAGAAGGGGACTTGTGTAATCCACTTTCCACCAGCTGACTAGCTTGTCTTCCCCCAAAGTTGTGCCATATTAGGAACTCATGGTGACATGGCTAGGTCAGCCTTGCTGAGGGAGAGCTCATACTTTCAGGTCTGAGCATGACTTCCATGCTTGCTATCATGATGACCTCTTCGTGGGCCCATTGTAGGAATACATGGATGGCTAAGAAAGAAGATAGCAATGTCCACGGTACAAGTAACTCTGTCTACCTATCGTTGAGAGCCTTCTCTGTCATGGGTGCTGTCTGCTGAACATTCAAGAAAGATCCTTACTTTATGATCACTCCAATGGACCTATTGACATAAGATTACCCCAGATCTTTTTGCCACCAATCTACCCCTATTGCTCCTTTGAGGCTTCTCACCAGCCAACCAAGCTATTTGCCAGTGCTCAGAAATCCATGTATAATTTAGACCATCTCACTCTTGACGCAAAGTGGGCAACCAAGTGTATTGTTCAGACTTTGCTATGAGAAGGGTTTCCTTACATCCTTGTCTTGGTTAGCACCAGTGTAGCATGCCAACCTTTTTCTAAACTCTGACTGAATTTTTTATTTTTCCATAGATTTATTATAAGGAACCCCAGTTGTGTTGAGAAATAGGTATGTACTTACTAGTATCTTTTAGATCTGCTTGAGCCGGGTGTGAATGCCATGTTTCCATTTTAAAACTGCGCTCTACAATGGCTGGGCACTATGCCTACTTCACATCACTATCCAATGGATTTAACAACACCAAACAATTTTCAGTCACTGTGTGTTCCATGGTAAGATCCTCAGTTACCACTTGAGCCCAATAGTATTCCAAGAGCTGGTTTTTGTTTGTTTGTTTGTTTGTTTTCAAACAGAGAGCAATTCTTATTTTCAGAGGATGGTCTTGCTATGGAACTTTAGAAATCTGAGTCATGGTTTTACCATTGAGACTTGCTAGACTCTCCCTCCACATTCTCATCTACTGTGGGTACTCCCAGAATTAATTTCTGGTCGTTTAGCACACATGGCAGGGAAGCTTAGCCAACAACCAGGACTTGAATACACTAGCCCCATTAGAAACAGTCTGATGAAACAACCAACAGATAGATTTGAATCATATTCTTATGTGCCTTAAAAATCCAAAGGAACCTAATGAATTTTGCGCCTCATTTTCGCTGGTCAGGTATATGAGGGGCAATGACTTTCTTTCTAGAGAAGTCCTCCCACTATACTCCAGACCATTATTGAAAAGTCTACAGATGCAGAATATACTTGAAACCCCCTAGGGATTTACTTCTCAACTTCTGGCATACATGTGTTTTACTAGGTTATCTAGAATACTTGCCACTTCCTACTCACTGAAACCAGTTAGCAAGATGATATCAATAGAGCAGATACCTTTGATACTTTGTGGAATCTCAGGACAATCAAAGCTTTTGTAGATTATATTATGACAGAAAATATAAATTTCCTTATAACAAGAGCTTGGAGATTATGAAAGTGTACATCCACCTTTGCTATAGAAAGACAAACTCCCTTTGTTCTTTCCTGATAATTTCTTAATAATGAGAATTGAGAAAAAAGCATTTGTCAAGTCAATAACTGGATATTTATGCCCCAGGCAACTGCGAGAGTTTTCCCATACCTAGGAGCACCACTTCAGGTTGGCTCCCTGCCAGAAGGGAGACAGTCTTCCTCTTTCCTGACTTCCTGAGTCTAGCTTCTGTTTCTTTCCTCTGGCCACCTTGGCACTCTTCAGAGATGAGCCACAAAATACAAATTGTGTAATCTTGGTGATTCTGCATATGACTTAAATTCTCTATTGACATTTAAAATTGGAGGCTTGCACAAAATAAAGAGGAAGAGTAAAATTCAGGCTAGTGGTTTACAGGTTTCATTTCTCATTATTTACAGTGGCATTAAATAATCAAATACACCACGACAAATCAGAAGAGATGCTGTGGAAGAAAAGGAAAAGCTTTATATGAACTTTTTATATTTTTGCAGCTTTTTTTCCTGCTCTTTGAGCAAGAGGCCCTGCATCAGCATGTTGTATTGTGCCTCACAAACTGGGTAGCTACCCCTGCTCCTGGGAGATTCTGATACAGGCAAAAATTTGAGAACCACTGTTCTACCACATCTGGGAATCAAAGCGAGAGCACTGCTAGCTGTTAGTATACCTCAATTATATACTTATATCTCAAGGGTAACCACAGAGGTTTATGGGAGTGTTGTACTTACAATGAGATAAAACTTCATTCATTGTGCAGCCTCTGTGGGTCCTCCTATGTCCAGAGAACATTGGTGATGTTGAAATGTCACCACAAAATCAAACAGTCTTCAGAGATGTCAGGGCTCCTCTTTTCAGTACACGTCCACCCTAGCAAAGTCTGCAGATCCCTTTGGGGTAGGACCAGAGGGAAATTTATTGTATAAGCTTGTAACTTGATTTGTTGTGTATCCTTCTCAGGAGATCTCATTCTCCTGAGATTAATATATTCTGAGTCTGTGAACCTACGTTGACCTAGAAATTGTAAGAAGCACTAGAATGTGCCACTGCAGTGGCTAATATCAGCTTTCTTTTATTCAAATGAAGAAATATCCTGAGTGGAAACCCATCAGTCTCACCCCGGGATACTTAAGGAGCAATTCCACAGATTCCCATGGATCTAGGCGATCTACACGCACTCAGGCCCCCCTGCTCTTGTTTTTGATATCCATCTTGCCTCTGATGATTAACTGCCTCCATCTAGAGTCTTCCATTCTGGAATATTAGACCCCAGGGAGATGGCAGCATTTCTCACTCCTAAACCTGGCCTTCTTAAAAAGATGGTGCCCCTCACAGCATCATTCATTGGGCCTTCTCAAGGAGCAGTAAAGAAAGGATTTTCAGTTGTTTCCAAGTAATCAATTCTGATATCTCCACCTCACTCTGACTTCTATTGTTTTCCTCAATGAAGCTCTGACATCTCTAACTCATTTCCACCCACGCATGATCATCTACAGACTTCAGTGTGGTGTCCACGTCCACTATTAAAACCAGCTCCCAACCAGTATGTATTTGGAGTTATGCTGAAACCTGAGTAATGAATACATTCTCTTGTCTTCATTCTTATACCTTTTCACCCTTGCCTAACACCCTCAAGATCCATCTCCATGCATGTTCCTTCCCAGTTTCATCCATACCCTTACCAAGATATTGAAATCACTTTGATATGAATGTTATTTCTTGCTGCGTTGGAGTTTTTAGCTCTCTACCCAGATGGTATGGAGATTTGACTCTGGTATTTAACCTAGAGGCAATGATTATTTGTGAGGAAACAAATTAAAATGAATAAAACATCTACAAAACATCTTTGTGGGTTTTTTAAAATGTTTGTTTATGATTGGTATGGTTTTTATTATTTTGTTTTTGTAACAAGGGAGAAGAGACTTATGCAATCTAGAAAGGAAGGGTTCATAAGAATCTGAGGTTCAAGATTTTCAGGCTTCCTTCCCCCATACTTAGCCTAATTGATAGGATTTCTACTCTTTTCTTATCAGTTGTGTGTTTTTTTTTTTTTCTTTGAAATGAGGCGAACAAAATTCAAGTCATTTATCTACCATATATAATTGTGGGATCTTTGACACCTTATTTCAACTCTTATTAGTTTCAGTTTCTTCATATACTGAGATTAGATATTATAATCTGTGTAAATTATGTCCTTTATTTACTAGCCTATGATAAGTTACAATTTCTCCCTCATTATTTAGCATTAGAAAGTCTTTTATCAATTATTTCTCTAAATATAACTTTTTACTTTGTTTTACAGCAAATCCAGGTATTTCCCTGAATTTTAGGAATCCCATAAAAATTACTAGAAGATCAATGATAATATGCATAGAGGTTGTAAGTTCAACTGAAAGCATTCCATATTGCCGCAAACTCATGACCAATCATGTTGCAATTATTTTTAATTTATAATAACATTTGTAGTTACTAAGTAAAGATCTAAAATCACCATTGTGTATTAAGAGTGTTAAGTCATATTAGGTACTTAAAATGTGATCCTTCATACAAAAATCTTTGATAGAAATACATAGAACTTTGCATATAAATTGCATTATATTGCATAAACTAAACCTATTATAAGAGTGGTCACAGGATTAAGAGTTGTATTTGTGGATGGTAATGTCCTACACACTAGCTAGGAGGCATCAAAACAGAATAAACTAAATTATAAGTAAAAAAAGAATTGGATTTGTGGGAGTCTTACATATCAAATGTCAAGCAACCAGATGTCAAGGTATTCAATTAGGACAATAAGTCAAACTGAAACTAACAATCAGGACTTCATTCAAGTAAGCAAGAGACCAAAAGTAGTGCTGGCCCTCCACATCCCCCTTTCACCCACAGAAAGGCACCAGGTGAGGCACCAGCTGGTCCAGCCGTGGGTCAGCACAGTTGGGGGAACTCATCTCCCTCACTACCAAGGAACCTGCAGCAAAAGATGTCTGCTACTTTATGGAATAGTGGCTAGAAGAGAAGGAGAGGGGAGAGTTAAGCATAGAACGGTGCTGAGTCTAAGTGGAGGTCTCTATAGGCAAAAACTCATGTTCTACACCTGAGTGGTAAATTGAGAAGGAGGTTCCTGTCTCTCAATGCCTGTAGTTTAATAGCCATCTGGTATCCCATCTGGTTGAATCTTTGGAAAGTGGATGAAGGAGATGGAAAAATTGTATGGAGTCTTCCAGAAAGACTGAGGTGTCAATAACTGTAGAAAGAGGGTGATCAATTGAAAGAAGGTCACATGGGACAGACAACCTGGTCAAATACACAGTACAAATGAAAAGTACCGTTTTGTGGAATTCCTGCCTTGCTCCAGACAGCTCACTTGTGAACTGTAGTCCAGGCTGGGGTTATCTTGTCCCCTCCCATCGCCAATTAAATCCATCCTTTTATTTTACCATTAAAACAATGAACCACCTTGTGGTATGGGAAGTGATACACAGCATTTTGAGTGTATAGTATGCCCCATAATGAGACCCATTGATGTAGGCTGCAAATCCAGGGCTTTTCTTAGATACAGTTTACTTAGGGAAACTGGGCAGAAAATAAATGTCATCTTATAAGTCCTGCATCATGTGGCTTCAGTAATTGGAATTTGCATGGAGCAATGGCTAAGCCAAACTGGGAGAAAGTGTCAACTTCAGTCAAGATCCAGTGGAACCCCTCCAGATAAGATGGGAGGTCCAACATAATTTATCTGCCAAGAACTCCCTGGCCCATTGGCTTGAAGGATCTGCCTCTAAATACTGTTATCAGCTTTGACTAGGGATTGGTAGGTGGGACAGCTTTTCGATGCTGTTTTGGCATCTTCTGACAGTAGTGGCAGCCCATAGATCCACTTTAGGATACTGTATGAATTTCCATGGCTGTCCTCTGTAGATCCCAGAACATCTGCTTGCTCTGGAGCAGAGAACAATTCATTCTCCATGGTTAGCTGACAGTCATGTTCTGCTCATTATTTTTTTTTCCCCCTTTTTCAGTGTAGGGGACTTTCTGATGAGCATCCACAGGGTTAACAAAAAGTTTATTAGTAACAGATCCAATTTTATCTAAATCTCTTGTCCCCATGGAAAGGGGTGAGGACACTTATTTTATACACCAATTTAAGGTTTGTCAGTATCCCAACTAGATGACCAGGCTATTAGCCACATTCAGTGAAACTGTAACATGGTACATTTGGGTGGTGGACTGGATAAACGTGAAGCTCTGTGCATTGCACCACATGCCCTTTACTGCACTCAGTAAGGGACAGGTCTGTCTCAAGTTATATGGCAGCCACACACCATTCCATCCCAGTAGAACTTAACTGGAAAGAGCCATCAGTAAAGCAGGCCCACGCATGGTCCAGGAAGTCTCTATATATGAATCCTCATTGGGCTAGTGGAGACATGGCTCCTCTTGGGAGCCAGAGTGGTACTCCTGAGACCAACTCTTGGAGTTTCAAGGCCCCAGTAGGGCCAGGGATTTACAATTTCCATTTGATTAGAGAAGATTTCTGAGACTCTCTACCAAGCAAGTTGAGGCCTCTGTTCAGACTCATGATATGAATGGGATTTCTGGTAGTACTACTTCTGGGCTAAGAATCCTGTGCTCACCAGCCACCAAGGCCCACTAGCAGGCCAAGAATTGCCTCTCACAGGATGTTTACCTTTTAGCTGACTTCAGGAGTCTATGGATGCAGAAGCCCAATGGATACCCCTGGCCTGTGATGGTTTCCAGTTGGTAATAGGCTACAATTGACAAACTAAGAGATCACTGAGATCTGTAACTCTAACAGAAAATGTGAGTTGGGGGCCCCAGGGAAGAACAAATTTAGACTGATGGAGAACCTCCAGGTGTCCTATTGGTCAGGGCTCCACTCCAAGTTAGTGGCCTTTCTGGTAACCCAGTAGATGGGTGCCATTAAAATTTCTTCACGGGGAATGTGAGAGCTCCATTAGCCAAATAGGCTCACCTTTTACTGGGCTTCTTTTTATCTGCCAGGGCAGAAGAGTCCAAAGCTTGGCAGTCCTCTCCTCTAAAATGAGATGTCATACCTCTTCCCAGATTTCACCCGGGAATTTCACGTGGGTTGTCAGTCCTTGTTACTGGTCTGTGTCAATGCCATTTTACCACACGTGGGTCAATGGGCTTCTTCTAATTCTTGTCAGGAAGGGACCTTGTCTCAGTCCACTAGGAGAATGTCACCAATATAGAAGAAGGCTAGTTCTCCCTCCTGGAACAAAAATTTTTTCCAGATCATGACCTATCAGTAGATGGTAGTAGCCAGAGAATTTAGGTAGCCTTGTGGAAGGACATTAAAGGTATTTTGCAAACCATTTCACATAAAGGCAAATTGAGCCTGATCATCCACGTAGAGATGGATGCTGGAGAAGGCGCTTGCAATATGTATTGCTGCATTCCAAGTTCCTTCAGCTGGGGCAATAGTCCCCACTACAGTCACCACGTTGGGTACTGCTCAAGCTAAATATAGCATTCCTGAATTGAGCTGCCTACAACCAGCGGTGAATCTTGAGGTCTTGAGTGCAGGTCTATTGAATGGAGAAATAGGCTCTCAGAGGACTTTGATTCCCTCCAGCTCAGTGATAAGTGTAGGCACTCCCTCCCCTCTCCAGGCAGCTGGTACTGGCTAGGGAGACAATGACATTAGATACGGGTAGTTGGATTGGTTCATAGCCTTTCTTCCACATGATTCACTAAAAGAGCCCTAACTGCAGCATTCCTGTTAGGTCTTGGGAGCAGAGGCGAGCAGGAGTATACGTAGAGAACACATCCATACCAGTAACACATTCAGTAGTGGGGGCCACAATGGTGGAAGGAGTAGAGGCCTAAAGGGACCCACTCACAGCCAGGACTCAGCAAAGGTCCCCCCACTGGTGGTGGATTCAGACTCAAAGCCAGAGACAACTATCTGTTGCCCCCATCCTGGTGCCAGGTATTGCAGGTATCAAAGTCACCTATGTACTTGGATCCAAAAGGCCAAAGAAGTGCATGCTCCCCATCTCCCCATAAACCCTGACCTTGACATAGGGCCTCTGCTCACCTCTGGGGAAAGAGAGATCTCAGCCTAACTCCTAGGCATGTTTATTTTTAAAAGCCACTGTGAAAGTCCTTATAAAAGTTGGCAGGGCTCTCCAGTTCATCTACAGACTCGTTGAGAAGAGAGGAGGGGATGACATCATGAGGGAGGTTAACTGGACTCAGTAACCATCCTAGAAACCTAAGTCTGGGTAATAGTCTTATCACCTACTGTTCCCACACCATCTCTGTAAACACAGATGACAACCAGGGTGGTGGCAGGGCTGCCAGACCTCTGCTGGGGTGGTCCAGACATGGTTTTCAGTGGCAACAACTTCATCATGGTGGACTTAACTTGCCAATAGTCATCAGCTGAGGAAGGAGTGGCTCTCAGGTGTACATGCCCTCTTATAGGTGATGGCATTTTTATAACTTGTTTTTGATTTTTGCTTGATTTTTTGGACAATGATTACAATTATGTCTAGTGTTTAAAGATTTTTTAAAATAGGTTAGATATAAAAATATACCATCCTGTGATTTTTAACATTTGTTGTGACCAGCTTGTAAATTAGTCCACCCCAGGATGGAAATAGTCTAAACCCTTTTATTAAACAATAAAAGAATGCAAAATTACAATTAAAGTTTTACATGCTTCTGTAGAGACCATTTAGGCCTTAAAATTGCAAAATTGCAATGTACTCTTTATTGAAGAAAGCTAATGTTATTTTTTAATTGCAAAATAATCAATGTAATTATGTAAGCAAATTCCATATTAACTCCTTTATTTTCTACAGATACTTTTTACCCCAACTGTCTGGCTATTTCAGATTATGTATATAGCAGACTTTCCCAGCAAGACATTTATGCTTACAAGCATAAGAACAAATAGATTGATAAAACAATCCTTTTTGTTCTAAATTTTTTTTGTTGTTGTTAAGACAAGGGATAAACTTTCTTTCACTTTTCTGTAAGTACAGACTGAGTGCTACCTGGTAAAATATACATTCTTACATATCAAAGTAGATTCTAAAAGTCAATTTCCTACAAGATGTCCCAGGAAGGAAGGCAGAAATATTATCTTGCATTAAAAAATTTTTGTAATATTACAGTGGATTGTTATTTTCATACTTTTATCAGACACTGTAACTTCTTTAAAATAAAGTTTATATGATCGAGTATCTTGGACACTTTGCTACAATGAAAAGAAACACTTTTGAATACATAAGTGTGCTATAGTCTCATGATTTAATTAGCAATGATACCATTTCTCCCATGGGCCAGCACAAATTTTCATTAAGATTGTCCAGAGATTTTCACTTTGCTTCTAATTTTTCCAGCTGTTGCCATTCTCAATGATCTCTTTCAGACACCTAAAAGTAACCTGCCAAATACTGACAAAGAACAATTTACAAGGGAAGAAGGAAGAGACAGATTTGGGCTCTAGTAAGGAGTAAATGTGCCTAGTAATAATAATTATAAAAGGCAATACTGCTACTCTAATAATTTATGCATGCAGTGTTACACAGTTTATAAATAAAATACACATTTGAGAATAGTTACTTTTCTGTTAAACCAAAAAAAAAAAAAAAGGAAATATAACTGTTTAGCTAATTGGGCTAATTTTCTTGATGGTGAAATTTATAAATGATATATACACACTCCCTTTCCCCATATTAGTAGATAATATGTATCACATATTAGAACTTTTTTAACAATGTGACTCTAATACCAGAAGTAGACCAAATTTTTACAGGGGTTAAAGAATCGCCCCAAAATTATTGCATATACTTTGTACAGCATTGTATGGTTTAGGATTTTTTTTTCACTTGTGCTTGAAAACAAATCAGAAAAGGTCTTTTATTGGATAGGTACTGTTACAGAACCCATTTGCAAGGTGAAGAGATGATATATCAGGATAATTAGGTGCCTAGCCTGGGAAATCATGACTAGGAGGTGTTAGAATTGGGATTTTTTTCCAATTCTTTTTGCTAAAAATTAATTGATCTTGCCCCTACAATTTCTAACTCATCTTTTCTCTTTAGCAACATATGGTCCGAAAACAGTTCCAGTCATAGACTTACATTTTTAAGGGATTTAATAATAACAAATATCTTTCCTCTCGTATGATAATCTTGAAAGATGACCATCAGAAATTATTTTTGATACAGGGTACCACTTGGGGATTATCCTAAAATGCTTCTTTTTAAAATTGATGCTCTATTTCAGAAGAAAACACTTCTCAATAAAGTAGCCACCCTTAGTGGGTGGTACATAATTAATAAAGAAAATTGGAAACCATTTACTTTTAGCCAGTAGATTTGAATCTAGGTAGTTTTTTGAAGTTAAGAAAAGCACAGAAGAATATATATATATAATATTTACTTATAATATATATAAAATATATATTTTAAAAATAAATAAATATACATATATATATTTATAATACCAAACCCATGTGATATACACCTTGTATACTGCTATTATTAAGGGAGGGCCTAATATACAATTCAAATACTTAAAAAATTTCTAATTCTAAGTTATTGTTTAAGGACTGATAACAAAACTGACAAGGAAAAGAAAAAGTATTATACTTGCACACATTGCTAACTCTTTGAAAACACTCCTTTTCTTTGTTTTATTTTCTGAATAACATATGTATACATAAGAATAATATATAATTCATATAAATAAGATACTTATATATATTAATTATATGCATGTATATAAACTGAGTGATTGAAATGACATTTTTAGATCGTGATTGCTTTATATTGTTTTCCTGCCTTTAGAAAATGTCTTGGGAAAGTTAAAAATATGTATGCCAATAAGCAATATAGTCTGTGAAAAAAAATTTTAATTTGTTTGCATTTCTGAAGGAGTAGTAAAAGAAAGCACATATTTCAGGGGAAATTCAGTGAAAATCGTATTTTCTACTCTAGTACATTTTTCTGATTTTGAAAATTAAGACCCTTTAAAGAAATTAAAAATAATAGTTCTTTAGCTTTTAAAAGACATGATGTAAGGCAAAAAAATATTATTCTTCAAGTATTTGTAAAGCTGATCAATAGAATAATAATACATTTGCCCTGGAATTGAAGTAAGAAAATTACAAGAAAGCCAATTTTACATCAAAATGAGGACGGTTTTCTGACAGAGCTATTAAAAAATGATATGAGCTTTCTTCTGGTGTAGTGGATTTCCTATCACTGAAAATAATCACCGGTAAGCGTTGCACAGAAGTACAAAGGATGTACATTAAATTAAGTGACTTCAAAGATTGTTTCTGGTTTGATATTATGTGAAGTTGCAGATATTCCCATTTTTTTAACCCTGCTAGATTAAGATGAATACTAGGCCAGATGACATCAACATTTCTTTAGTACTGTCTCCAGATCTGTGATTCTATGAGAAACACTTCCTTGTCTTGGGAATTGACTCAAATTCCTTTTTGGCCTCCTTTATTCTACTTACATTCTTATCTGTTGGACTCCATTAAATATCCCATTTTTTTCTCTCTTGTAAAATGAATATATTTCTCTTTTGACATCATATTATCCTCCTCATTGGAAAGTAAGTTTCTTAGAAGCCAGAATCTTTCTTTTTCTTTGTCTTTTCTTTTTTTTTTTTTTTTTTTTGGTCTCTGTATTCTTAGTATTAAGAACATATTAGGCATAGGAAAAGTTTGTTGACTGAATAATCAGTAAAGAAAAGAAGAAGATAAAGAAATATGAACATGAATATACCTAGCAATAAGAGGCTGGAAATAAGGGAAGCTCAGATGCAGAATAGTAATGACTAACACTAATTTAACACTTGCTATGTGTTGGGTACTTCTCAAAGAGCAGTACATTTATTTAACCTTCACTATGATGCTTTAAGGTGGATACTATTTTTATCCTCATTTACAGATCAGGAACCCAGCTTCCTAATCACACAGCCAGTGGGTAGCAGGGTTGAGATCTAAATCTTGACCAACTATCTAAGTCAGTAGTAATATATTGACTCTCCATAATCACCAGGCCACATCATGGTACTCAGTAATACCAAGAAAGAGTTGGAAACAAGATTAAAATGAGCCTTCCAGAATCAGGGTGCATGCATGTTGCACAGATCAGACTAAGACAGTAAGTCCAAACTAGATGGGCAGAGGAGAACTAAAAGAGGAAATTAACCAAAGAATAGTTAGATAGACCAGGCAACATAATTGGACAAAATACTGAATTCTTAATTCCAACCTTCTTTTGAGTAATGCTGTGACTATGTGTAAGTCCTTAGAGCCTCAACATTCCTATCTGTAAAGTAGCAAAATGTGCCTATCTCCTGATAAGTCCTGCTCCTCTGAACTCTAAAGTAGTGCTCAAGATGTCAGGCAGCAACTTGGAGACACAGGAATTAAAAAGTCACACAAGCCAAATCATCAAAAGCCAGTTAAAATTGGTTTTAACCTGAAAAGGCCATAGTCTTGACAGCAAAATTAGTGTAGCAACTTTAAGGTAAGTGTTCCTTATTGGCCCTTGATAACTGAGAAAGGTGCCTCTCCCTGCCCTGCATTTTTAGAAAGTTTAAATTCTAGAGGCAAGAGACAAAAGTATATACATAAAGAGAAGTTTATCCTGAGAGTAAACCACCTTTTTCTATCACTGACACTCCTTTGGGTCATGGGAAATCTAATATTTCTTTTTTTAATTTATTTTTTTGTAGAAGTGTAGTTGATATACAAAGTTCTGTTAGTTTCAGGTGTACATCAAAGTGATTCATATATATATGTATATATACACACACACACACACACATATATATTTATATATATTAGCTTATTTTCCATTATACGTTATTGCAAGATATTTAATATAGTTCCTTATACTATAGAGTAGGTCCTTGTTTATCTATTTTATAAACAGTAGTCTGTATATATCTGTATATCTGTTAATCACAAACTCTACTTCCTTTCCCCTTTGGTAAAAAAAAGGTTTTTTTCTATGTCTGAGTCTGTTTCTATTTTGTAAATAAGTTCATTTGTCTCTATCTTTTTTTTTTAGATTTCACATATAAGTGATATCATATGGCATTTGTCTTTCTCTGTCTGACTTCACTGAGTATGATAATCTCCAGGTCCATCCATATTGCTGCAAATGGCATTATTTTATTCTTTTTTATGGCTGAGTAATAGTCCATTGTGTGTGTGTGTGTGTGTGTTTGTGTGTGTGTGTGTGTGTGTACATATATATATACCACATCTTCTTTATCCATTCATCTGTATATGGACACAAGTTGATTTCATGTCTTGGCTGTTGTAAATAGTGTTACAGTGAACATTGAAGTGTATGTGTCTTTTTAAATTAGAGGTTTTGTCTTTTCTGGATATATGCCCAAGAGTGGGATTGCTGAATCACAGGGTGGAAACCTAGTATTTCCTAAAAGGAATCAGTCTATAAGATAAAGAGCCTGGAATTTATCATTTAAAAGATTGGAAATAATTATCACGTTTTCTTAGGTTTATGTGAGAGCTTTAACATAACTATTTTTAAAGCTTCTCTTATGATACATATTATTTTTCAAGAGCTGCCATAGTAAAGTACTAAAAACTGTGTAGCTTAAAACAATAGAAATTTATTCTCTTACAGTTTTAGAGGCTAAAAGGCTAAAATCAAGATATCCGCAGGGCCATGCTCTCTCTGAAGGTTAGGGAAGGATCTTTCTCACCTTTTCCAATTCCTGGTGGTTCCTGGCAATCCTTGGCATTCCTTCTTAGCTTGTGGCAGCATGACTTTTATTTCTGTCCCTCCAGTCTTACCTGGCCTTCTTCCCTCTATCTTCACAGGATGTTCTCATCATGGTATGTCTGTATCTCTCCACATTGCTTTCTTATAAACACACCAGTCATTGGATTAGGGTCCACTCCAACCCAATAAGACCTTTTCTTAACTAACTACATCTGTAATCTGAATAAGATTACATTCTGAAGTTCCAAATAAACATGAAATTTTGGGGAACACTATTCAATCCAGTATATGTTGTAAAAGAAAAGACACTGTTTCAGAAGTCAAGAAATGCATGTTTCCATCTTACTCCTGACGACAGTAGAATCATACATATACCAGAAACTCTCAAAACCTTACTAGCAGAGGAGGCTTCAAGAATTATAACTATAAATCTATGACTTTGACCAAAAATTCACATTTTTTATACTTACATAATAAACCACAACCAGAAGATGTAGCCAATTCCCAGGCTTGCCTTTCAGTTTCTCATTTATTTGACAGTATGAGTTTCCTAAGCATTTATCTTTCTAACCAATAACTTTTTTAATGGGCAGTTAAATAAATTCCATACCTTCTGGGGATTTGGAATCAAGCCAGAGAGTTGGTACCGGTCTGGCAAAGGATTAACCTTCCTACCATAATACTTAATAGCAATTGGGAAGTTTCTCTAATGGACCACTGGTCACAAAGTAAAAGATGGTGAGACACAGCTTTCAACCTATATAGAGTTTCATAGAAGAGTTTTCCTTGAGTTACCCTTAATAAGTAGAAAATGTGTTGCTTTGGTAGTAGCTGATAATGAAGTAAACAACATTAAAGTTTGTTAAAGTTACCTTAACACTGATAAAATATTTTACTACAATGTAATATTCTTATTTTCAACTAAATCAATAACTAAACTGTGATAATTGAAAGAATTTACTTACATTCTTCTTAATCTGATGTTACCATTAGTTAACTTTTAAATGTTGTAGAAAAATGAATTTCCAAAGGAATTTCAAATGAATTACTACTTATTGATATATTATTCATAATAAGATGGAGGAAAAACAATAATAGAATTGAGACAAAAGGAAATAAATATTAGAAAATGTTTATGTCAAATTCAGGAAATAATTTAAAAAATAGTAAGAAAATTCTGTCTTAGAATAAAACAAAACTATACATTTTTATAGCTAGCAAAATTATTTTAAAATATTATAAAGTACCAAAAATAGTAGAATTTAATCTTTATGTAATTAATAAGGATTATTTTGTCTTGTGGAATGGCAACTTCAATTTGGTAAAATTTGCTAAAGGCTTTCTTTACAATAAATATTTCAATCTATATGTGAAAGATCTGTTCCATTTTATGGTCTAAATGACACTTTCAGTGTTATTTTCCACAGGTTTTTCTGTGGCCATCTCTATCAAGTTGACATACAGAACATGGCACTTTATATCATCCTATGTGCTATAATGTCTTTGTTTGTATGGTTTCCCTTGGTCAGAATACACTTCTTACCATTTCCTATTTTCTAATGTATACTCCTACCTAATATTCTAGGTCCATTTGAAAAACAAGCTTTAACAGAGTTTTCTAGGCAGTCATTTTTCCAGGCTCTGCACATTGTATAGGCGCTCCATGTATGGTAAAGTTTTTCGCACAAATCCATTTCATTCTCACCACAATAATTCAGAACCAAATGTTAGATGTTCAATAAATATGTATAGAATTAATGCTTGAATAAACTTAAAAGGAAGGTATTATGCAAAAAATAAATAGGCTGGAGAGTTTTGATGTTTCTCATAACAATTTTCTCAGACAACAAGGAGTTAGCTAAGGTGTAATGGAACTAGTGCAAATCAATATTTTTTTTTTCTTCTTTAGTGAATAAGAGACAATGAAACTAAAATGATTAATTTCTAAAAGTTAGACTGCAAATTATACATAAAAATATTAGGTAGGCTATCATTGGAAGGAGATTTGATGAGGTAAAAAAAAGAGGTAAGAGAACTTTAGAACTCCAACATATATAAAGAAAACAAAACAATACAGTATATGTGTCAGTGTGATGGATTCAGTAATATCTGATACTATCTCCTGATGTCCAGTTTATTTACAGCAGTATTTATAAACAACATTGCTTGTTTCCCAAAGACGTAGTATAACTCATAAAGATACAAATTTATAAGAATCCAATTCAAATTAGATGCAAGAATAAAAGAAGAAAAAAATCTGCTGTAGTGATATTAAATGAAGCTATTATCAGAGCTGTCTGAAAAAGAAATCAAACTGTAAAAGGCTGTAACCTTCCTTTCAGATAGATTTCAGTTTGACTCATAAGTTTTCTAGAGACCAAATAAAAACAGAAATCTGATCAATTTTATAATTTATAACATCCATGATAAAAGCAAACCAATTTACTCAGGAGAAGTGCAATTATTCCTGCTCCTAAAACCTGAAAGAAATTTCTCCCAAGGGTCAACATAAAGAGGACACTGTAAAATATAATGAAATATGCCTCAAACAATATCTTTATAATAGACACTGCTTAGAGTTTCACAGAGCTGCTTTTTTATGGCACCTCTTGCTACATACGGATGGTCTAGCTATACAGCTGTGTGGAGTTTAATAGAGGCATAGATTTTTGAGTAACTGGAAAAATAGATGGACCAAATGCCTTTCAATGATTCTTCCAAAAATTTCTTTATCTTCCTAGACTTCTTCAGAGAAATTTGGTGGCAGTATATCTCAGAACACTCAGTTGGTTCATTCAGTGAGTAGGTATTGGACATCTATTGTTTACATAACACTGTATAAGGCACAGAGGAAACACAGAGGACAAAGCAATCTTCATGAAATCAGCTATTCTGTGATGTCAATTAAATGTAAATAAGAATAATCAACGTTGGAAAAGCAAAAATTGACCTGCTTTTGTGAACGCTAAAGGCACTTCATGCCTTGGATACAATTCTAGGGATTCGCTTATAAACTAGGTCCCTTCTCTCTTCAGGACATAGGTTTGAATCTGATGTACAGACTAATGGGCACTTTCCAAATCTTCTGCCATGTTTTAATACACACAGTGCCTCTTTGGGAAGAGATCTAGTCCCATGCTACTTCCTACTTCAGGTTTTACCCTAAAATAACCATCCTATTGAGATTCCTGCCACAACTGTGGCTTTAAAACTATGATCTAAGAAGCCTTAGTTATCCAACTTCCTTGAAGTTGTCTCAGAAGACATGGAGGAAGGGGGACAAAAGAAAAAGTCAGCAGTCCAATCTCTGTCTCCTCTAACCATTTATCAGCCAGAGAAGATTCCGATGAAGTGTAACAAGGTTTTTGACAAGTAGATTTTTTTTTTTTAGTTTTTTATTGGAGTATATTTGATTTACAATGTTAGTTTCAGGTGTACAGCAAAGGGATTCAATATATAGATATAGATATAGATAGATAGATAGATAGATAGATAGATAGATAGATAGATAGATAGATCTATATCCTTTTCCATCTTATGTTTTCAGATACTTTTCCATTATACGTTATTAGAAGAAATTGAATATAATTCCCTGTGCTATAAAGTAGGTCCTTGTTGTTTGCCTATTTTATGTTTAGTAATGTGTGTCTGCTAATCCCCAACCCCCAATTTATCCCTCCCCACCCTTTCCCCTTTGGTAACCTAAGTTTGTTTTCTACATATGTAGTTTTTAAAATGTGTTTGAAAAATACTGCACTGCTCTGTACAATTTCTAAAATGTACTTTTTTCTGCAAAGATCATCAATGCATCTATTCAATAAATATGTACTGTTCATCTGCTATGTTCCAGGATCTAGATATACAAGGTTAAATGTCAAGGTCTTGGTCTCAATGAGCTTTACATTTGTGATAAAACCCCTAAATATACCAAGGACTAGGCAGCAGTTTGATAAACACTGTGTCAGAGATATTAACACCTTGCATTGTGCAAGTATAGAGAATAGGGTAGCCAGATCAAAGGGGAGTGAAGAGAGGGTGCCAGAAGCCCATGTGTAACAGGTAGGTTTGGAATTGAGTCCTGAAAAATGACAGAAATTAAGAAAACAAGGTGGCTGAGTAATTTTAAGCAATGGAATGAGTGTAATGCATATTGAGAGAAGAGTCACTTTTGTGACTGGAGTGCCAGTAAGGCAGGAGATGAAGTATCAGCACCAGGAAGCAGTCAGATCATGAAGAACCAGTGTGCTTAACCAAGAGTTTGAAATGAAAGAAAGAAAGAAAGAAAGAAAGCGAGTGAGCGAGGGAGGGAGGGAGGAAGGAAGGAAGAAAGGAAGGAAGGAAGAAAAGAAGGAAGAAAGGAAAGTAAATGAAACAAGAACTTCAGAGTAGTACCACAAACATTTATGTTTTAGAAATAGCCTTCTAGCATCAGTATAGAGGGTCCACTAGAGAGCGAAGGATTCAGTCAGGCAGAGTAATTAGGAGGTTCTGGAGGCAATCTGGAAGAAAATAAATGGGAATCTGAATTAAGCCAGAGAAACTGTCATGAAAGAAGAGAGGTTTGAGAGATAATAAAAGGATGGAGCATATGGGATTTTTTTACTTCTATGGCCTATCCATCCTGCTTTTTTTCCCTTCTGAATAAACAGTGATGCATCTTAACAGTGTTACTTCTGTGTGTAATTTTATTCCCACTTTCTGACTGATGTATATGCAGTCAAGCTTTAAAAACGTTGAAATGTTATTCTTTTCATATTTGCCAAATCTTACATAGCAGTCCACTTGAAACCTGAACATTTAATCACTTAGTACATTCTGTCTGCATAACAAAGCTCAACATTATAATCCTCCAGTTACTACAAGATCTGCGCCGTCTCGGATACATTTACACTTCAATTACAATTACAATGCTTTCATTTTAACAGCTTCTAGTTTCTGAAGGATTAAGTCTCAAGGATTATGTTAGAACGAGAACAAAGGTTATTGACTCCTTTTTTCATTTCTTTCTGAGATGCTTTGCTAGCTAAGTAAAATTGAAGCCGAATTTATGCCAAGCTGTTTTCTCCCTGTAGGAAAACATAATGGAAGTTATGAGAAATCAAGAGTTTTTACTGCTTCCAGCTGAGGAACTCCATAAACTCCTGGCCAGCGATGATGTAAACGTCCCTGATGAAGAAACCATTTTCCATGCATTGATGATGTGGGTCAAATATGACATGCAGAGGAGATGCAATGATCTGAGCATGCTTCTTGCCTTTATCAGACTGCCGCTCCTCCCGCCACAGGTAATTAATTACATGTGATGCTGCTCTCAGAACTATGACTTACTGAAAAGTTCTGTATTAAAAGTAAACATTATGAGCCATTTTTTTTACTTATTCACATTATGTTTTTAGTTTTGATCAAATGCTTTTTTTAAGGTAAATTTGATGGTGGAAAATGATGGATGGTGGTGGGTCCTGGGTCTGAATCCCATCTTTGCCACTTATTGACTCATAGTTATATCACTATAAGAATGTCACATCATTTCTCTGAGATTCAATTTCTTCATCTATCAGATAAAAATGAAGATCAAATTAGATGATATATGTAAAGTACCTGATCTCAATAGGATATTTAAAAGATTTTTAGAACATTGCAATTATTAATTCTCTGCTTCCCTGTTTTGATTATCTATCATCTATCTGTCTATCTATCTATCTATCATCTATCTGACCTAAGATGCAATAATATGATCATTCTTTGATAAAATATATATTCTGTGATCATCCTTAGTGTATTTGAATTGGAAAGTCACACACCAGATTTTTCTGAATCTTCCATCCTAGGTTCTGATATCAGGTATTCTCAGACCTGGCGGATCCTCTCTCAGGATAGAAATGGCCATGATCACTCTTAGCCAATAATAGGTAGATAACAATTAACTGGTGATAGATGATTTGACAGTTAGTCCCTCTGATCCTACCCAACCATTTCAACTGTTGAAATGTGGGGATATTGGAGTTAAACTGGTGCTCAAAAATCATCATACACAGTGGGACACCCATTAGAAGAGGCCAAGAATTTGACTAGAACTCCGTCTTTTCCTAATATGCCTTTTCTTCTTACCCTCCTTCCCTACTCTTTTGTCATTTTGGAAAATGAGAGCTGTTCCCACATGTATATGTCATCTGAACTATTACTTTAGGATAGAGATATACATCATATTGGCTCATTTGTTCCTGAGGCTACACATTACACAGGGAGTTTTAATTCTGATTGGTTCATCTGCTTTATCTTGATGAGTGAAACAATATTTACTAACATTAGAAAATAGAAATATTATTATGTTTTGGTGAAAATAACTAGTAAAGGGCTTTTACATTATCTCTTATTCCAGTGTCCAATACACATAAACATAACATATATTATCTACTTTCCATTCCTCATCTCTCAAACTGGGGACATTACAAGCATAATTTTATATATATTTTCAAGCAATAGATGTGTAGGAGGAAAGAATAAAACATGTTTTCTTTTCATAAAAGTGTCTTTGGATATAGGAGGGACTATCACTTCTGTAACTAATATTAGTGAATTATATGTCATTGTAAGCACTGTTCATACAATATTTCTAATCTTAAAAAACACAGCTGAAAAGTAGGGATTATCAATTGTATTATACAGAGGGATTAACAGTTTCAAAGAGGTTAAGTGACTTTTCAAACATCACAGAACTAGTGAAAAATCCAGTTTTCCTGCAAATCTAGGCTGACCAGATATGAACATACACAGAGATATTTCTGTGATGAATGTATGTTGTTTCCTTATTTGCTGTTTAAACTGGAAGACCATTAAAATGTCCTGAATACAGCAATTTTGAAGATTTCCTATAAAATGCTGAGAAAGGAAAAAGAGTAAGAAAATCAAAACCAACATGCATTTATTTCTTTCTTTAGTCACCAAACATAATGTATTTTATCTCATTTAATTTCTATAATATATCTACATAGTAAATATTATTATTACCAGTTGACAAATGAGTAAATTGAGAATCAGAACGACAATCATCTTTCTAGTTTGTTGTAGATCTCAGACTACTCTAGTTGATATGATACTAAAGTGTTTCATCCCACTGAGAGAAGGCAAGTGCAATATTTATATCTGCAGTTGGGTTCCTTTCCTTCTACTTCATAAAATGCATCTTTGTAATAAGGGCATATGTAAATTCCTCAGTGTCCAACCAGAGTTTAAACAAGTTGAATTGAATCTAGGATTTTTCACCTTCTTTCATAAATTTTCCAAGCTACTAAGCATCTTGTCTTCAAAAAAAGTCATATGATGATCAGAAAACACTTCTTCCTTGATTCTGGAACCACTGATATGGGTTTTGTTCTTAATTTTGACAGTACTTAATGTGTGTATATATATATATATTTTTTTTTTTAACTTGCAACTGATTTATGTGTATATACTGTGTGTCCTTATATTACATATGCAATCATATTATATATTACATATATTATAATATATAACTGCAGATGTATATACATATGTACATATGTTATAAGATATGATTACATACTATTTAATTGTTGTATGACAAAGCAAAACATTACATTTTAAAATACTAGCAGTATTTAAATGAAGTGGAGTTTATATCTTTCTAGTGAGGTAGGGGTTTATTTTCAAAAGGAAATAGTACTTGGGCTGATTTCTGAAGAAGACTTGGGAAAAGAATTTGGCTTTTGTTTTTGTAAGATAATTCCTATAGATGTAAATGATAGGTTTAAAGTGATTGACAGAACGGTATTTGGAAGACAAGATGTGGGCTGCTTATAACATTTTAAAGCAAAATGTAACAAATTCATGACCAAAATGAGAGTGGAAAGGTGAAGACGATTTAGAGATGTTCAAGACAAAAAATAAAAAAAAAAAAAAAGAGAGAGAGAGAGAAAATACATGCTTCTAGGATAAAGTTAAACGGAATAATCTGTAACTTTTTACACAACTAATACTTTCTATTTCTACTTAGTGAGTGCACAAAAACATATCTAGATTTAAAAAGGAGAGAGTAACAATGACAGACTTGATCAATGAAGAAAACATGTTAAATGATTGAATAAGGCCAAAGAATAAATGTAGATTACAGTAAAATTCTGCTTTTGTAATCATGAGGCAACTGACCAACTTCACTTCAGAAGATTTCACTTCCTTCATTTCTCACATTCTGCATTCTCATTTTTTTGTTTGTTTCTTTTAACTATGCCCATTATGTGTATAGATGTTCAATTATTTCTTAAGTTCTGATATTCTTTATTATTCAAACTTAACATGTTATTATGAAGTATAAATTATGTTGATTTGATATAGAAAACAAAATGAAGATGAAATTTTGATAGAGAATATGAATTTTAATTGAGAACAGTGGTAGACAAAATGAACTTCAGAAAAAATAAGAAAAGACATTAAAAGACCACAGAAGCAACAATGCCTATTCTATTCTCTGTTGAAACATGATAGCTAATACTGAAATAAATTCTATTGACTTTGCTACAGAAAGGGCCAGAGGGAAAAACAAAGTCAAGGAAATACATAACTGAGATATAGTACAAGAAATGGTAAATGACTTATATTATCTTTTTAAATAAGGGACAGAATTTTGAATAATAGTTTTCATGTTTTTCATGAATACTCAGAAATTTTAAAATTTCAACAGAGTTGGAAGTTTCATTTTAGAGATGTGATTATGTACATAAGTATATATATTAGAAAGAGTCTACTCAATTTGATTTACTCATTTTTCTATTTCAAAGATGCAACAAAAGAACATGTTGCTTTGCAATAAACACCATGTTTAACATTTTGTAACTATTGTTTCCACTGGTCTTAAGTCATTTCATATGATGTATCTTTGTAGTAAGTACATATGTATTTTTTTGTTTAATATGTATTTTAAAAGAATACATAAGTATCAGTTTTGGTGTGTTCTTTCCTAATGAATCATTGAAAAAGTAGAAGCATGCTGCTCTCAAAAAATCAAAGAAATGCAGTTCTATATATAATCAAGGCAAAAGTCTTTAGGAAAATTCAGTTTTATCACAGTCAGAAATTATTTAAAAGGTTAGAGATATACAAATAACTTATGCTGCATGTCTTGGAACTGATATTGTTTATCTCTTTTGAGACAACAAGGAAAACAATTTATTACAATTTTCCAACAAGAATAGCTACTGACTCTTAAGACAAATAAATAATAGTGTGTGCTTATGTGTATAAACATATACTTTTATTTTCTGTAGCAAAATGTGAAGAGAAAAAAAAGGTTGCAATGGATGATAAAATATTGCTTAGGTTTAGAGGAATATAGTTTAGTCTAATAATAGAAATAACAAAATAACAAGGAGACTCAAGAGTTTTAACTTAAGGAAACAGATTATACCTCTATCTTATGGTAATTAATTCTTTCTACATAAAGCTGTAACAGATTTATTCCAAAAGATTCTGTATGGTAGTTATAGCAATATGACGGGAGGTAGGTCTTTAACCATTTACCCCACTGGAAGTGTGACAATTGATCTGATACCAGTGACATAAAAACTCGGTTGTCTATAAAAAATTGTAGCCGCAACTAAAAAACCTAATGAAAAGCAAGCAAGGTGACAGAGAACAAGTCAATAGAAAAAGAGCGGTCATAAATCACAGCATAAGACATACAGAGTGGATTACACTCCTGAGTAATTTATATGTTTTATTTGATTTTACTTCCCCAAAGTAAGCATAGCTAAACTACTCCTTGATAAATCCAACAGTTTTCCAAGTTTGTCAGTGTAACATTCATTGTTTAGGGTAGTATATATCTTATCTTTACAAAAGAAAGTCTTAACTCTTACAAATGACTAAGGCAAAATGTATTAATCAAACACATTAACACAATTCATTATCAATCTTTGTTCCTTTTTAATTTTTTTTGTTTTTTCTTCTCTGATTTGCTTCCTATCTGATTAATGAATGATTATACCAAGCGACCATCAAAGAGAGAGTCTTCTCCACAAATTTAGATTGTAAGAGTTTTAAAAAATTATAGAATAATGTTATTCTTTGGAAGAAACCTTGAAAACTGAAATGCACAGACAGTATAGACTTCTAAAATCTTATAGATTTATCTTAAATACTATTTAGATTCATGATCATTTAATCCACTATGGCAGTCACAGTTCAAGTTATCACATTAAGAAAATACAAGACCTTTTTACTTCAACAAGTTTTAAGTCAACGGGTTATTAGTGTAAAAAAAAAAAGAATATGCATATGCACCAACTCACACGTACACGTTACTCTTTGTTCAAGTGAAGAGAGTGGAGAAGTTGGAACCTAGTATGAAAGCCTTTATTTTTACTACAATATATCAAATATCTCTGCCTTTACCAAGGGCTGATCCAACTGCTTGTGGTTTTATCCCATGTTTTTTGACACCGAAATATCTCTACTGCAGTGACTCCTTCTATATTTTCCTTTCTTTTTTTATTTTATTTTTTTAATATTTATTTTTGTTTTTAAATTTTTATATTATTTATTTATTTATTTTTTACTTTTTTATTGAAGTATAGTCAGTTTAAAATTTTGTGTCAATTTCTGGTGTACAGCACAATGCTTCAGTATACATGAATATATATATATATTTATTTTCATATTCTTTTTCAGCATAAGCTACTACAAGATATTGACTATAGTTCCCTGGGCTATATAGCATGAACTTGTTCATCTATTTTATATATACCAGTCAATATCTGCAATTCTTCTGTATTTTTCATTATAAATTTTACTCTATGTTGGATCATTCCAAGTAACTTACAAAGATGTGTTTAAGACTTATTATAACAAAATAATATACCTCATATTCTTTCATATCAACTATCCAATTCTCTGTTCCCTCTTCCAGCAAGATATGGAGCTGTCATTTACAGTTATTAAATCTACGTATTCATACTCATCATTCTTTATTCAGCCCACTATAATCAGTTCTTTGAACTAATCACAGTCACTCAAAACTTCCATTCTGTCATTTCCCCCTCCCCTCCTCCATCTCACTTGTTTTCATCTTACTTGACTTCTCAGCAGCCTGTGACACAATCAGTTTGGCCACTCATACTCAATGGTAATTGTTAATTCTTCCTACTCTCTGATGTTACAATGACCCAAGACATCACATTTTCTGCCTTGAGAATGGTGTTTACTTCCATACTTTTAAATACTATCTGGGAGTCAATGATAAATTCTGATTTTGTATCTTTAGTTCTAAACTCTTCCTGAAAGATAGACTCAAATATCCAGTTAACTACTTGACATCTCTAGTTGGATATCCAGTAGTTATTCAAATCTTCACATGTCCAAAATGGAAAAATTTCTAAGTCCCAAGACTTTCTCCCCTACCATTCTCAGTAAATATTACTCCCAACTATTTAGTTGTTCAGACCTAAATCCTAGGATCGTTTTTAATTCTCCACTTTGTATCGCATTTAACATTCATTTCTTTAGGAAATTCTTTTGACTGTATTCCAAACCATATCCTGAATCTGTTCTTTTTTTTTTTTTCAACATTTCCACAACCACATCCTCAAACAAGCTACTAGCATCTTTTCCCTGAATTATTGAAATAGCCTGCTATTTATTTTTCTAACTTTTATGCTTAACCACTGCAATAATTTCCATTTAGCAACCAGAAAGAAATTTTACAGTATGAATCAATTCATCTCAAACTTAAGATTTAGACACTTAGAACAACATTCTAATATCCCTGACCAGCAAGTCCCTACATCAACTGTCCTGTGACTACTCGTCTGGCTTCATCTCTTACCAGCTCTCCAGACCCTACAGGCACACTGACATTTCTGTTTCTTGAGCAAGTCAGGGTTATTTCTTCTCTAGTACACTTGTACCAGCTGATTCTGGGGATGGGAAACCATGGCAGCCAAGAGAAGTGGGTGGTAGTGATATAAACAGTTTTCTTGAGGGTAAGTAACGAAAGAGGAGGCATAGTCTATGGATAATTAAAGACAACAATAAAATCGACTAAACATCAGTCTACTTTTATTATTACTATACCTTCGCAATTGTAAGCAATGCTAGTGAGAGCACCTCCTTACCTGCTGGGTAGAAGTGCCCACCACACCCCTTTTCTGGTCCTCTACTACCTAGAAAGTGTTCACCCCACCATAGCGTGATCAACCTTTTCTTCCTAAATACATCTCACCTTAAATGTGTTCTCTTCTTAGCACTTTCACCTACTATTTTCTTGCTTAGTTCTAATTTGTTTTTATCTCTTTTCTTATAAGTATAGTTTTCCAGAAAATCAGACTTGGCATTCTTGCTCACAAAGTTCCTGGCATAGTTGATAGTCAGTAAGTATTTGCTAAATCAACAGACGGAGAGTTTGTGCTAGGTCTTAGGTACTTTGGTTTCATTTATCTTAATTATCTGTTGATAAAAGATTTGTCTGAAATGTGAAAGAAAGTTCTGCATTGATGTGTTACTATGGAGCTAACAGTGGGTACTAAACACTGTTATAAAGGGAGATCAGAGAACATTGATTCTGATTTTACTGATAACCCATTACTGAATGGACAATGGGAGGCCAATCTTGAACAGGATATAACCTCTCATCTCTTTACTCTATTAGATACATTAACAAATCAATTTATCAAAATTACACTAATACATAAGTCAATGGTGTATTTTAAAACAAAATGGCTGTAAGAAAAATTGGTTTCATTTTCACTGGTAGCATAATAAATCAGAAAATAAAGTTCATTTCATGAAGAAAGGAAAACTGAACTTAAATGTTAAACTAGCTCATTAGCATTTTTGTACATTTTAAATAATATACCTAAAATTTACCAGGAGACCACACAGTGCAAGAACAATTCTCTTTCTCAAACATTAAAAGGAATTTCATTTTTTGTTCATGTCTATTTTATATATGATATAAATTTATAAAAAAAGAATGATAAAATTAAATTAGAATATATTAATTTGTAAGAGAACTAAGAAAAATTGTGCAGCATTTGTAATAAAGCAAAGACTGTTTAAATCATTAAACCTTTTGCAGTGACTTTAATTTAGGATTTAAGTAAATTTGAATGAACTGTTCAAGGTGCTTTAATATTTTAGTAAGTGGAGTTTATAGAGATGAAATCTGGAGATTAAAATAGGATCATCAGACTGAAGCACACTCAATCTCTGGACAAATTTCAAAGCTAAGGCCTTACTAGAGGAAATCTACATTATAGAATTATTTTATTTTGATAAGTGATTTATTTGAGAGATAGATAAAATACATATGTTCCTGAATCTTCTTGTCCACATTGTTATTTTTATAGGATATTTTTGCTAGTTACTCTTTGAGAGTTAATAAGGCAGCTTTTGGGGTGAAGCAGATGAGAAGGATGACTTGCTGGAATTCAGAGAAGGTGACGAAGCAAATCATTAAAGGTCTAGGAAACCATTTTAAGAACTTTGGCATTTCCTTGGCATGCAAGGGAAACCACTGCAGAATTCTGAGTGGAGGAAAGTCTGATCTAATGTACACAATTCAGTGGACTCTGTCTTGTTGCCGTGTTGAGAGTATTCTAGAGGAAAACAAGAGTAGAAAATGGAAATCAGTTAGCAGGTGATAGCAATTTAGAAGTGAGACATCTTTGAGAGGTCAGAGGAGGGTAGTGAGGTAGTAAAAATGAAGACAGTGGGAAGTGTCTTCATGATAGATATATTTTAAAGTAGAGCTAGTCAGATGGGGGGATGAGAAAGAGAGGAATCAGAGAGATTCTAGGTTTTTTGGGCTTAAGCACCAATGAAGAAGGATGCACTTTTAAGATTCTATGAGGCCTCTAAGTAGAGATGTTGAGTGGGCAATGACTGCATCTGTGGAGAAAGGGCCAGGGGATATAAACTAGGAAACTGTTGGCATATAGATATAATTTAAAGACATGATAAGCGGTGGTCTCACCAAAGATGTAAGTATAAATGACAGGAGAGGACTAAGAAAGATGGTCTAGGGCATCAGAGCGTTACAAAACTAGAGATAAAAAGAAGGAAGAACCTAGTGGCTGAAATGGAGAAACTAGCCAAACAGAATAAAAAGTAAGGGAGCCTAATGTCCTGGGATTTCAGCTAATAAACCATCACAAATGAGTGAGGATGCTGCTGGGAAGTCAATAGATCGATGCCGAATAATTGATTTTTGAATTTAACAAAATGAAGGCCATTGGTGACTTTGACAACATTAGTTTCTGTGGAACAGAGCTAAGCAAATATGGGTAAATTGGACTTTAAAAGAGTCGGTACATAGAATCGTTAAAACTGCAAAACTGAACAGAAAAATGTGTCTAGAGGCGTCTGGGTTTGTCAGCCTGGGTCCATTGAGGAGAAACAAAAGCATATTGAAGTTCCTACATGGAAAAATTAAATAATTATTAATTATAGCAAATATTTCTAGGAAGGAAGTATTGAAAAGTGAGAAGGGGACTCCAAGTAACACAGAAACAGCAGCTGTAAGGGGCAGCTACTACTTAGAAGGCAAATACCCACCCCAGGGCTGAGACCCTGACCTCCTCGAAGAGGGGGCAGCCTTGGCTGCCTGGAGGGCAGAGAAGTCACTGTGATACAGCAGTGGCAGAACTTACTAGAAACCTGTTCTCTAGAACTTAAGAGAAATCTTCCCTGGACATCTTACTATCACCTGAGGGCTCTTTTGGAAGAAGTTTCTAGGTTCTTCTGGCCAGCATGCACTATAGGAGGCCGGCACTGGAGAAACTGCATTCACTGCTGGAACCTGAAAAGTGACCGCCCCACCCCCACATCCACCCCTACCCCCACCCCTCACCACCCCCCCCAAACTCGGAAGCAGATCTTTCCTACTGCAGTGTCTCTCCAGCGCCCTGTACTGACAAAGCCCATCGTTGTGCTGGTGGGCAAGGAAAAATGATTGAAAGGGCCCTGGTCTACTTTCACAGAACAGCGTAAAAGAATGATTTTGTTTCTGAGAGTTAAATTGATAAGTGTCAAGCCGGGGGACTGGCATCAAGCATGTCTGTATACTCCCAGGGTGATCCAGAGGAGAGGGAAAATTTGATGTAACAGAGAGGGAAGAATTGTTGGAATATTTTCTTTGGATGTACTAGAGTAGGTGGGATTTCTTGCACAAGTAGAGAGATTGGCTTTAGAAAAGAGAATTGCAAAATTATCTATGTCAACAAGTGAAAAGCTAAAATATGTGTGTGCAGATGTTGGTAGGTGAGCATATGGAATGATGGTGTTTATTTGGATCCTAACTTTGAGTCTGACATAAATTAAGTGTTTGATCATGGAAAGTTCAATTTCATTAGACCTCACTTTCCACCCCAGGGGAAGGAGATGGAAATATTCCTTCTGATAGTAACATTGTATGAGTGAAAATAAGTTTTACTTTCCTAAGAATTGATACCTGCTCAAAAGTATGTGACATAGATAGTTTTATAGAGAATTAATACATGAATGCCTTCTCATATGAAAAAAAATTCGTGTTTCAAACCTGCCATGAATTTTCATTTATTCAAAACATACTAGAGTAAAGCAAAAAACAACTTGAAGAATGCTTTTTGCTCACCAAATAAACGGTCTTTAGTGAAATATATTCCTTCCATTGTAGTCATTTTTCCTAACAGGCACTATTCACAACTTTTAAATGACAAGAAAAAAAAAAACAGTAAACTGTGTAAAATTACTTTGCAAACTTCTATAATTTAAAGTATTTTTAAGAGGAAAGGACGCAGACTGTAAGCTATATGAAGGAATCACAAGTGAATTGAATTTTATCACACATGTGTTGAAATAACTACTACTGTGATTTTAATTTCCAAGAATATCAGACAAATAAAAGTTTATTATTTTAATGACTCTGAAAATGAAAAAAAAAACCCCTCGAGAAGAGCAACTTAACATTGATGACTCTCCAGAGAATTAGGCACACGTACTCTTTTCCATTCTAATTAAATGGAAAATGCCTATAGGTTACTCAAAATAAAAGTTTTTACTTCAATAATATTCAAAAAATAACACAACACTGCTAATGGTAAAAAATGATAAATACTATATTATGTCGCATAAGCTCTCAAAAATATATTGAAGCAGTATGTTTTAATAAAATATAAAGGAAAATTATATTGGTGCTGAATATCATGAACTTTCATATTCTATTAAAAAATGATGCATATGTTAATTTAATAGTTCTCATGTATACATCAAATTTTCCAGTTCAAATCTTGATAAATTTTCTTTTTTAAATTTATATTCCATATGATTAATTTGACTTAATGAAAATAATCAGAGCTGATAATTATCAGGAATTTTTTTGAAATATATTTTTATTGAAGTATAGTCAGTTTACAATGTGTACTCCTGGTGTACAGCACAATAGTTCAGTCATATGAAACATTCATGTATTCGTTTTCATATTATTTTTCGCCATAAGTTACTACAAGATATTAAATATAGGTCCCTGTGCTATACAGTATAAACTTGCTTATCCATTCTATATATATTAGTATCTGCAAATCTTGAACTCCCAATTTATCCCTTCCCGCTCACTTCCCTCACCCCTGGTAACCGTAAGTTTGTTTTCTATGTCTGTGAGTCTGTTTCTGTTTCGTAAATAAGTTTGTTTGTCTTTTTTTTTTAGATTCCACATATAAGTGATATCACAATTTTTGATAGTCCTCTGTTACTTCACTTCAACAGGTAGAATTCATCAAAAGGCTACATAACTTCTCTTTTTCTTTTCTTGTTATTTTTTGGTTTATACAATAATTTGTGTAACAGTAGTGTGTGTTTTTTTTACCTTTGTTAATTTGAAGTTATGTTTTACTCCAATATTTTCTACTTACTGTTGATCTCCTTATCAGACCAATTCAGATCAGCTTAGAATTAATTGTTCCAGGGGAAGGTTTAGCTCAGTGGTAGAGTGTGTGCTTAGCATGTGTGAGGTCCTGGGCTCAATCCCCAGTACCTCCATTAAATAAATACATACATACATACACACATACCTTATTACCTCCCTCCACCCTTAAAAACAAAGAAAGAATTAATTGTTCCACAATTTCCAGGGAAAATTTGTGAATGATCACATGATGCCATGCTAAAATGTGTATGTACTTCACTTTCATAGATTTTTATCGCAAAAAAGACCTTCAAAATTAGCCCCTCAATATTTTGCAAACAGAAACTGAGGCTCTGAGAATTAAAGCACACGGTTTTAAGTAACACTTTTATTTTAATAACTCATGAATACATGTAACATGGAATTTAGGAATCCAAACATTCAAATGAGAATTTTTGTCCACCAATGAGAACAAGTTTTCAAACAAAAAAAATTATATTTTGACTCATATCTTAGCATTTATCACGTTATCTACTCATACTCAAAATCAAATAAAGTGGAGAAGGAAATAAACAATACTACATGCAAAATATTTTCTTTCAAAATGCATTTAAATGTTGGTCATCAAAATTGAGTCTTTTTATCATTATTTCTTTGTTCACAAATGAATTATAGAACAATAATCTAAAAGTGTTATTGTGATATTTAAAATATTTCATGTATACTTCTGTGGAGTTGTTTTTAACTAAAATTTAATCTTTATTTGGCATGGAACAATGATTTCATAAATAAATGTGTAAAAATCAAATTTAACTATTAACTTTAAAGCATAATATTTATTTTTCTTCCAAAGAACTTTTAAAATATAAGTATCATGTCAACTCACTGAAAAATAGCTTTTAAAAATAAATATTATATAAATCATATTCTATCATTAAAGTTTTCTGATTTAAAGGACACGACTACATATATCTCTCATTTTCCTGATGTGATTAGGAGCTGAAATAACTTAAACAAATAAAGTGTGTGTATGTGTGTGTGTGTGTGGTGGGGAGAGTTATTCAATGACAAATAAAAAGTGAAAATTGAAGAGAAGATAGATTAACAGTTAATATTTTCATTATTTATTTTTAAATTGTCGTGTATTTTACTAAAGAATTCATGACCAGTACATCTCTACTTAAAAGTATATTTACTTTCTCAAAATATTTAATCTATTATTTCACCTAAAAGTTATTTGATAGACAATATTAAGGATATTTAATGTTTGGTTTTTATTTCTATGTAACTTTTAATAAAACTGAGGTTATCCTATTATGGTACTTCTGCAAAATTCAAATCCTTCACAATTCCATGGTTAACATCTTTGTTTACCTTTTAGTACTTCAGGCAGCCTAGAGTTAGATATTATTCAATACTTGGGGAGATTAAATACACTTTAAACATATGTTTAAGGGTGAAATATGTGATCTTTAAAGCCAAAATATCCCATATCTCCCACTGGATTAAATGGCAAATGTTGATGCTGAAATCATAAAACTACTAAAATAACAACAAAAAACACAGCGTGTTTTCTATTGTTAAGCCTTCTTATTACTTCTACATTTGGTTTCTGAAATATTTTCAATGATTTGCTCTACACTAGCTTTTCCCAGCACTTTGTCCCTGGACTAATAATATTCAAAGGTATTTTTCACAAGAGTGTTTCATGCTAAAAAAGCTTATGAACCCATCTTTCCATACCCCCCCTTTAAAATTTCACAGTGCAGACCGTCACAGCAACCTCTTAGTAAAGAAACTCACTTAATTCTAACCCACAGAAACCCTAGCTTTTCTAAAAAGCACTTATTTCAAGTAAAGCTGTTAAAGTCTCCCACAAAGAATGAGCTACAGAACATGGTAAGGAGGCATTGTTCTGGGTGGTTTTATTTATTTATTTTTTAAGTTTTGGAATTCTTTAACGTAAAGGTTTATAAACACTGGATTTTCATTTAGAGTAAATTATTCTAAATTAAAGGTGTTCTAAGGTGTGTTTATATTTAAAGAAATTGGCTTTCTTCCGTTAATATGAGTCTGTCTACAACAAAGTAGCCTGCAAAATTGACTTTGCTGAACTGGAAAAGCAGCATATTCAGTGAATTCAATAAGCTGACCTATAAAGACCTGGAAATAGAGTCATAAATAATAATGAGTGTGTTATTCTCGACTCAGTCAGCTGTGGGGGTTTTTCCAAACCATTAAACAACTTTCCAATTTGCTACAAATTCAGCATAAGTGCTGTACTCCTTTCAAAAGGAGGCTAGGAGTAAGAGATGGCAAATATATGGTAAGAATTTAGGGAGTGATGAATATTTAATCACAGGAACACCTGAAATCTGGTTTCAGGGAGTAGTCACTCATAATATTCATCTATTATAAAAATACAAGATGTAACTTGATCCTGACCATTAGATTTCACCTCATGCTAATACACATTCATGCTAATGTTCATCATTCTTGGTCTATCCTAAATACATATAAAATTGAGCAGACAAATAGGCTATGTCTGAAATATAAAGATCTATTTAAATGACAAATGTCCATTTCATCTGATCGGTCCATTTTTTTAGAACTGTGGAATGACATTCTGTCCTGACCCCGTGTCCAGAAATGAAGCCTAGAGATTGTTTTCATTTTAAATAAAATCTTTCTCAACAAATACTGTCTTTTTACTCCACATGTCCTCAAGCATTTTTTTTTTTTTGTAAATATGGTTTTTCTTTAAAAAGTTCTCAATCTCCTCTTCCCTTGTGTATTATCACTGCCTCTAGATTAGGCCTTATCACTTTTTGTAGTGAACTCCATGTTAATTGCTTATTTCCAGTGACATCCTTCCCCACCTGTATCCATTCTTCACAATGCTTTCAGAATGAATTTTTTTAACACAATTTTAATTAGAATGTTCAACAGCTTTGGAACACACACATCTGATACATAGATAGCATACCATAGCCCTAGCATTATATACGTTGTTCTTTGTTACAGTCTTCTTTCCTATGGTTATTAATCTACTTGAATAAAGCAACAGTCTTTTTAAAATGTTTTCTGGTTTATCACAGGACAAGTCTTCCTACCTGTATGTCCATACTGTGAACCTAATATTCAGACATGCACATGTTTCATTAGCAACCTACTTCACCATTAAAAACTCAACTTGGGGTTGACTTTGCTATGAGACACTTTCTTGACCACTTATACCTGTTTTTGGAGATGAACTCTCCTCTCAGTGTTCTCACACACCCTGTTTTAACTCCTTGCCTAGCACTGGTAATATTTTATTTAGGTTATTTAGAGGTATGTGTTTACATGTCCTAATCTATTGTAAGTTCCTCATGACCTTATCTTCAATATGTGACATACATTGGGCACCTAATAACTATCTCTTACAATGCAAACATTTTTTTAAATAGATGTTTATCAATGTCTTTTGTAACTAAATTTTAAGCAGATTGCACTGAACTTTACTAGTCTTTTATCTTCTGGATATGGCATTTTACTTGAGCCAGTAAATTTACCTGAAAACTTAAACTCAAATTTTTATGTACAGCTATGAAGAAATTGGAAAACATACAAAACACAAATGAAGTATGACTTATTTCACCATGATGAATACTGAACACAATCAAAATTTTGAAATTATATTCTTTAATACATTTTATAAGAATTTCAAAGACTTTATTTTTCTTTTGTGTGTGTGTATATGTATACATTTATATACAAATGTATATAAACCAATGCATACAAAATATATATATATATATATAATATGTGAAAAGAATACATATATTTTAAGTTTTTTCTTATCAGCTAACATTTTAGTTTAGTTGAATACTTTAATAGCACAGAATATCAGGTCTATGATTCTTTACAGAATAATAGAAGTGAAGTCATTATCTCTTTGCTGTGACAGTGACAATTTTCACATAGTCAACAGCCCATGTTCTTTGCATGTGTAAAGTCCCAGGAATAACAGAAAAAATTATCATAAAAATAATGCTATTGTTTCAGAAAAAATTTTTTTAGACAAATAACATTTACTTAAGATTGTCAGGTTTCATACTCTGTCCTTTGAGACAAATCTAATTAGAAATAATCATATTGTTCATTGAGTTGTTTTGACTATCAGGTTGAGGTGAAAGCAAAAATATGTGATTAAAGGTATACTGAGAAGAATCAGCATAGAAGGGCAATTCCAATGTTACAAGAAAAAATGAATGTGGGTGTTTGTTTGCATCATTCAATAGATACTGAATGTGGGTATTTATTTGCATTGTCAAAATGGCAACTTGAGCAAAATCAGACAACTCATTCATTCAGTCTTTCCACAATATTAAGACTATTTTATTTAGGAGTCATGGAATGTGATAAACTTCATAACTTCAAATGTAAAAGGAGTCTTACGTAGTTTTTTTACCAAAATGAAAAATGCAAAATTTGTCATCAGCTTCATTTTCAGAAGTCATTCAATTCCAAATTCTCCCAACAGAGAAAAATGAGCAGTAAATGAAATATGTTTCAGTACTTAACATTTTGCTTGCATCTATCTATCCTTCTTTAAGTACTGTCTCTCTTCTGCTAGTGGATGGAGGGACCCCTAAATTAGGAGGCCCACCAAAATGTGAGTTCTTGCCACCGACTGTGGAAGAATTCACATAGCAGAGGCAGGACGAAGTGAACTGCTGCTTAACTGCTCAGAAGGGGAAAGGGAAAGAAAGTGCTCAAGGAGGGAGACGGGAAGAAAAAGCACCTGAGAAGGGAAACTGCACTCTAGTCGGGGGAGCTGCCAGCCAAGATGGGGGGTAGTGACAGCTCGGGCCCTGGTCAGGCCACATGGGCTTTTATGAGAGGCTTCCACCATCATGTCCTCCATTCAAGTGTGATGGAGCCAATCAGTCCTTGAGAGTTTCTCAGTCCTTGTGTGGACTTTTCCCCTTGTTATATGGCAACCATCAACTGTCATGGTGCTGGTGGGTGTGTCGCTTAGCATGCTGAGATGTTACAATGAGCAAGCACATGATGAGGCTCAAGGTCAGCTGGAAGTCAGATCCTCCACCATCTTGGACTGAGTTTTAATCAGTTCTTGTTTCTTCTCAGCAGCTGCCTCCTGATACTTAAATAAGAGTAATTGCTTTCTATATGAGGAAAGGGCAAAGGTATGGTCCTGGGGGAAACAGCTTTTGTAAAAAAAGGAATGCCGTCAGTCTGGTGGATCCAGCATCCCCCCCCCCCAAAAAAAAAAATCTCCAAAGACTCTGTTCAGCCATGAAATTTTTAAAGGAAATGAAGGAATAATCTCAGTCAATCATTGAGATAGGTGGTCAGAGTCATTGTCATCCCCTATTGTCTGCAGGCTTGTCCTAATCAAGCCTGCTTGAGTCTACTATTCTATGACTTAGAGAGGCCTGGGAGACTCAGCTTTTCTATAAACAAGAGGCAGGGGGATTTTGTGGGTGGGGGCCCACAGGGTCCTGCTCCCTTTCACTTCCTTAATTCCCAGTACCCAACATCCTTCATATTTATAGTTTTCTATCCTTCCATTTGCTTCCTACTCTGAGCCTTGGGTTAGGACTTTTTCTAAAGTTTTGTTTTCCCTAGTTAAAACATAATTACTAAATGCCTCATTCTTTCTGTTTTTCTGAGGATTGGTTGGAATTTATGAGAGAAGAAGAAAATACACATAAAAAGAGTAATTACAGTATGAAGAAAATTGTAACATGAGTGTGTAAGATGAATTAATAAAAAATACAATGTTCCTGATTGTAGGTCCTTAAGACATTTCATGAGAACAGAATAAAACGTTATATCAATTAAATTGCAAATCTGGAGAGAATCTTTAAAGGTAACTGACAATACACATACAGTAAAACAATATACATAGAGTGAAATATGACAATCATTTGCTTAGATTTTTGTAACTCAAGTGTATCAGTTGGCTTGGTTTGCAGTAACAAAAAACTGCAGACTACGTGGCTTAAATAAAAGAAATTTATTTTCTCACAGTTCTGGAGGCTCTAAGTCCAAGATCAAGGTACCAGAAAATGTAGTTCCTCATGAATTCTCTTCCTGGCTTCCAGATAGTCACCTTTGTACTGTGTTCCCATATGGTCTTTCCTTTACAGTAAGACAGAAAGGAAGAAAAAGAGGTGTATATTTCTCTTTTTATATGAATATATGGATCCAGTCCTACCTGGTTAGGGACCCATCCTTATGATTTCATTTAACCCTAATTATCTTCATAAAGGTCCTATCTTCCACTGTAGTTGCTTTGGGGTTTAGAGCTTCAACATATGAATTTGGGGAAGACACAAAATTCACTCTGTACTGAGTTTACTTTTACACTTACCTGAGTGAGTTGTGATAATCTGATGGTCATAAGGAGCATTTAATGACAACAAAATTCACTCTAACACATGTTACAGTAGTAACTGTTAAAAAATATCTCATTTATGAAAATCTATATTTGAATGAAAGGACTTCATATCATGTCATATATTTTACATGCAGATATTAAAGGATACACTCTAGCACCTAACATTGCCCTGAGTATTTTGGTAAAATGGAAACTTGGAACCCCAAGTTCAAGAATTCATACATGAGTCTGCCTCTTTTCTAATATTTAGTTTCCTTGCTTTGTGAAAACAGTGTAATAGTACCTATTTGTGTATACATTATATAATTAATAGATATGAATACCAAATTCCCTCTGACCACCTCAGTGTTTTTCCTTCTAATTACATCTTGTATATGATTTTTTTAATTAAGTTTCCTGAAAGTATTTATTATCTTATTGTGTGATATATGTGCAAAGATTATGTAAGTCCCTGTAGAAGAGCATCACTTGCCACCCCAACATATGTCTCTTTGGATTAACGTAGACTTTTTATTTTTAAGGCCCGAAAGACTAAGGAAGAACTTTTGACCTTCCTGCTAACAGCCTAAAAGAGTGTAGACAGAGAACTTGTTCCAGGAAGTGAGCTATCACCTTAGGTATCTATTGTATGAACTGGGTGTGGTAGACAGGGAGGGACCTAGCAAAGTCTGTTAAAATTCCTCTCTGTGTACCACTGACTCTAGATGGCCCCCAAAACATTTATTTACCAAATGTTTGCTTTTCCATCTTCATATAAATTGCCTTCTTCCCCTTTGAAATCCCAAACCACTACCCTCAACATCCCCTTTTGTCTTTAGTTGAAGGTGGTATTTCAGGTAAGAGCTTTAACCTTTTTTGGCAAGTTACTGTTTTCCTGGGTCTCTCCATGTATACATGTTATTAAACTTTTGTTTGATTTTCTCCTGTTATTCTGTCTCATGTCAATTTAATCCTTAGACCAGCCAGAAGAACCTAGTAGAGTAGAGGTTTCTTCTTCTCCAATAGCTCCTTCCTCTGAATCAAATATACAGTAGTTTGTACAATAAAATTATAATATTCATTGCTAATTATTTTTGAATTATTTGCTCTCCTCTTTCAGGGCAGGATGAGAGGCTATATTGATTAAATATAAAATCATAAACTTGTTTGTAAAATGCTGAATAGATATGTTATTAGTAGAAAACCACAAAAGTTATTTTTCAAACTGATAAAAATTATGTCAGCAAATAAACTGAAATATTAGCAAAATGTGGACAGATGTAAAAATCATTCATCTATAAGGATTTATAAGCAAAAATCATAAGAAGATAGAGAGATTAAGGCAGGGAAACTTAAACTTTCTTGAGCAATAAAACTTAAAAAGAGTTTATTCCCTCTTGGTGAGGTACTATAAAAAATTTAAAGAGCATCTCATAGAATATTGTTTAATGGCTTACATCACTTGGGGCATTTCTGAAATAGTTTAGAGCTGCTACTAAGAAACATCTTTCTGTCCTCTGGTGACTAGAATTTTAGTATTCTCTATGTATTGTAGTCAGAATTCTCCATAAGGATGAGATTACCCACAAGGTATTAGAAACTGACTAGAATGTGTAAACTACATCTCCATGAATATCATAGAAGAAAAGCTATCTCACACTTTACCATATTTCATTAATGTGTTTTTAATTAGGTATCCTATTAGTAAGTTTCTTTCCAACAATGTAATTCTGAAGAATCCAACTAGAATCACATAGGAATTAATATATTTCAAAAATCTGATGAAAATGAATCTTTTTTTACATTATCTATCTTGTCCTAGATCTTTCTTAAATTTTAAAATTAACAAAATTTGAATAATTTTAAATAATGTTATATGATTTAAACAGATATGAAATACTTTCACATACTTATCTCATATAATGATTTGAGAAATGTAAAAAAGGCATTATCCACATTTTATACATGAAGGATTAAAATTCATGAAATTTTGTCCATGTTCATAAAGCTTGAAAGAGTTACAGCCAAGATTTATATCTATAACTTTGGATTTCTGAATCTATAACCATCCCATTACATTTATTCACTTTTAACTCTGTGCTAAAATTTTATGTTGTATTATCCATAGATATGCAGGTAAATTTGTTCATTTGTTTTTAAAAGAAGCCAAAATATTGCTGCACGGTTACTCCCTTTCTCTGAGAATCCTGCCTTTAGAAGTTGAATCAGTAGCCTATGTTAGATAAAAGGAAACTCAATATGTTCTTAAATGTTTGTTTTCTATTTGTTTGTGCTAAAAATGCATTTTTTGTTCAGTTAGATTTTGTACATTTTGTGGATAGAAATTGTATATTCTATCACTGCATGTCCTCAGTGGTTCCTAGTATAGAACTAAATATTAATAGCTAATATATTTATTACTAAACACTTTGGGTTGTTTGTGGTTACCCACAAATTTGTGGCTGAACCTCTCATTTATTTAAGTCAAAATTTATCTTTTGCATATAAATGCACTAAATAACTTCAAACTAGTGACTGGATTGTTTCTGGTCTTGACAAAATAACCGAGTGAATGAATAATGTGTGAATGAATCAGGATTAGTAGCACACTGGGTAGGTACCCTTTGAGCCTTCAGATTAGACTGAGTTTCTCTGTTGTTATTTCTGCTGTATCTCCAAGACTAATCTTTGCTTTTATATACTTACGATGTGCTAACAGTCATTTAGCATGAGCTTATTTTCTGACACAAAATACATTCTACTGATATGTTGATGGCTTATTGACATTTACCTGCTCATAGTTAGCAATTTACCTTTTTCTTTTATTTGCTTAAATTTAGCAAAGTAATCTCTGTGGTGTATCTAATTGCTTGCTGTTCATATTACTTTAAAATTTTTTTTTCTGTGAGTGCTAAATGTAAAGGCATCATTCTTAGATTTGCTAGGCATCTTCTTTCCCAGACATTATTCCTTTTATATAATAATTCAACAGTATAGCATCTTGGAAGGTAGTTAGATCAAAAGACATATGATTAAATATAGATAGATAGGTACATACATGCATACATACATACATATAGTTTTTACACTAATTATTGGCATATAATAGAATTTTTATAATTATTTATGACTATCAAGCAAATTGTCAGAAAAGGGCATAAGCTTCATAAGGCTGTTTCCAAATTTCTCATGTAAGCAGACAATGCTAGTTGTCTCCATTTATTCATCAAGCATTCTTTAAAATCACCCAGTGTAGATTATCAGTGTTCTTAAATCCCATGGGGATTTTCTAGTATTCAAATTGAATTGCTCAAATTATTTCTTTCTTTAATCTTTCTGCTACATTTGGGTTTTGTAGACCTCCCCTCTAACGCTTTTCTTCCTTGTCCCTGAGCTGTGTATGAGATGTTACATATTCTCTCTAAGCCTTGATCTCCCTTTGTTTTCATCCTTTATTGACCTTCTTATACCCATGGGCGTTCACTAAGGTTAAGACTGTGGCTCATTGTTTTCCTTCACCCATATTCTTGCAGTCTTTTCATCTCTTCCAATGACTATAAATATGATGTCCAGGTGTGAAAATCCACAATCAACTGATTCTTCAAATACCTGTTTTTATTACAAGCCTATATGTTAAGCTTTGTATAAATATTTTCACATATATACTTTCAACTTGAAATCTGAATTCATTTTATAGGTATGTTACATTGGTTAAAATGCAAATCAATCATACACATACAATGCGGCAAACAATAAAAATCCAAAACATTACCAGTAGTAAAATGCCAGAATCAATCGTTTTGTGAAAATTATTCTAGAAATATCTTTACTCATTTCTTCACTCACTCATTTCACAAAGACTTTCTGAGTGCCACCTACGTGGAAGGAGTGTGTTCTGTGTTTTTAGCACTGAATCAGACAGACTGGTCCCTACTCTAATGTTGCTTACGTTTTAGCAGGAAGGGGAAACTGTCCTCTGGGCCCTGATGAACTCTCAACTTTCAAATATACAACACAGCATTATTAACTATGGTCACCATGCTGTATACTAAATCCCCTGGACGTACTCATTTTATAACTGGAAGTTGTACCCTTTGACCACATTCACCCATTTCTCCCAACCAACCTCCCTTGCCTCTGGGAATTTACAATTATTTGTTTGTTTTTTAGATTCCATATGTAAATGAGATCATATGGTATCTGTCTTTCTTCTCTGTCCAATTCATTTCTTGCAGCATAATTGCCCTCAAGGTCCATCTATATTGTCACAAATGGCAGAGCTTCCTTCTCTTTTTAAGGCTGAATTTTGTACATATCCATTCATACATCCATGGGCACTTAGGATGTTTGACCACCATAAACATTGCTGCAATGAACATAGGGGTGCAGATATCTTTTTGAGTTAGAGTTTCATTTCCTTTGGACAAATACCTTCTAGTGGGATTGCTGAATTTGGTGAATACCACTGTAAACAGTTCTCTTCCAGCATAAACCTACACATTAAATTGATTAATGTAGTTTCTTGCAGTGACTTTCAACTGTTATGCAAGTTCAGGAGGGTTATCTGTAAAGAACGAAGGAAAGTAAATAGTTTAATGATTTCTGTTTTGAAAAAGTCAACCATCTGAAAACTGGGCTGTTGGATAAAAATCTACCAGGTTTCTCAACACAGCTTAATATACTCCTGCTTAACTGTAAATACTAGAAAATAATGACCACATGCTCCATTCTATTATACATTATACTACAGATTATATTATAGGTTACTCCATTATAATACAAATTATATTACAAATTATTTTAGTTAAGAACTGATGCATTACTTTCTGCATACCCCAAAATATCTGGCATAAGGTTTGATGCATTCCAATTATTTTAATGCCTTTATCATTAAAGTTAATGAGCTTATATTTTCCTTTATCCTCAAAGTTTGTTCAGTCAGGATGTTTGAACAACTCATTTCATATCCACACTTTAGAAACTCTACAGACAGACTGTATGCCCAGTGGAATTAGCTTTACTTGGGAGAATTATTTTAATCCCTTATTGACTTGCAAGATGCATTCACCTTGATGTTTTCACAGGAACTTATTTCACTGATGATGATCAAAAGAGGTATGTTGGGCTTTGATCAGAGTAAATCTAAGGAAAGTTGGAAATCTGCAAATATGTGGTGATTAAAATTCTTTCTCCATCTTCCCTTAGTGAAATGAGGAAAGTAAAATACTGACTGATACCTTTTAATTAGTGTGAGAGAAATAAAAATATTTTTATTTAAAGATAATTGAGATAGAGCTAAAGCAAAACAAAAATTTAATACTAGGTCCACATTATTATTGACATTAGGAAATCCAGTTTTCTAAATAATACATGAATGCAGTCCCTCAGGTGTTTTCCTGCAGATTTGTGTCCAAGAATTTCCTGGAGCACCATTTACTTCTTAACATCAGAATTAACTTATTTGAGATAAAATATGGGAGAAGCAGAGGAAGAATTCTCCACCTTTCTTTGAGTACCACATGCTCTGTACAGGCTTAAGGTGGTGTACACCTCTTCTGGATCTAGTGTGTGGGCTGCTTGCAGACATAGCCTTCTCGAGGAAGATGTACTTGAGCATGACATTTACACTTAGTGCATTGCACTTGTTAGCTATGGTTAGTCTATGGGTGTTGTGTTACCTCTCAACTCAAACAAAGAGTAGGTTCAGATTTAAATGTGTAAATTTGAATTTTCAGTGGAACATTCAAGTTTTATGTTTCTTAATTAACAGTCAAGATCACCTCACCATAATGTCCAAGATCCCAAATTATTTGTGTAATGGAATTTTGCTATTGACTACAACTGAAAATAAGCCTGCCATCAACTGGGTCTGAGATAAATCATTTAGAAGAAGATATTTGGTTGGTTATTAAGCAAAGATATTTCTGAAAGGCTATTAATGTTTATGAAGATGATTAATTTATGCAAGTAATTTAAGATGTGATGGTGAATATATTTCTGCCTATACATTGTATATGTTCAAATTTCAACACTGAATATATTGTATAAAATAAATTATTAGGTATTCTACATCCCAATGTTCATAGCAGCACTATATACAATAGCCAAGATGTAGAAACAGCCTAAATGTCCATCGACTGATGACTGGATAAAGATGTGGTGTATATATATAAATAATGGAATATTACTCAGCCATAAAAAAGAATGAAATAATGCCATTTGTAGCAACATGGATGGACCTAGAGATTATCATATTAAGTAAAGTAAGTCAGACCGAGAAAGATAAATATCATATGATATCACTTAAATGTAGAATCTAAAAAAAAAGTGTTACAAATTCTATTTACAAACCAAAAACAGACTCATGGACATAGGGAAAAAAAAAAAAAAAAAAAAAAAAAACAACTATAGTTACCAAAGAGGAAAGGGCAGGGAAGGGATAAATTAGAAGCTTGGGATTAACAGATACACATTACTATATGTAAAACAGATAAACAACAAGGACCTTCTGTATAGCACAGGGAATTACATTCAATTTTCTGTAATGATATATAATGGAAAAGAATCTGAAAAGAAAGTGCATACATGTGTACATATTATTGAATTGCTTTGCTGTACACCTGAAACCAACATAGTAAATCAACTATACTTCAATAAAAATTAAATTAAAAATTAATAGATACTATAGTCATGAAAATAATCAGTCACTTAAATAGCTATTGAACAATCCCTAGGAGCCCATACCCCTGTTAGTGACCCAAGAAGAGGTGCCAGACATTTTTCCTGGTTTCCTGTAAGTTTATGACTTAGCAAGACTATAAAGCCCTTCAGTGACTACACATCAATTGATCACAGTCTGATATGACTAATAAAAAAAAAATTGTGTCAACTGTGGCCTAAGAATTAGGTAAGTCCTCATGGAAGTAATAGGACTTACACTAGACTCTGAAGATTGGGTCACAATTTAATGGAAGCCCAGAGAGAAAGGCATGAATAACAATTTTTTTTTAAAAAGACATAATCTATTCAGATGAGAGGAAAGAGATCGGACAAGCTAAATTATGAAATACAGAATAATGTGTGCTAGAGTATTGGGGAAAGCGATTCAATAGCTAAGATGGAGTTATATCATAGAATTTATGGCATGCTAGTCTGAGGCTGTTGCATAATGTCTTGCAAACAATAAGAAGATAATGCATGGTTTTGAATATAGCCTAGACATGAGTCTATTAACAAAGGTGGTCTAAGGGGCGGGGAGGAGAGTGGGTTTGAGTAGAATAGGTTAGTGGTAAGAGAGATAGTGGGTATCCAGGATCTGTTACAGCACCTGGCACAAAATAGGTGCTAGCTAAGTATCTGCTGAATGAATGAATAAACGCATGCATGCATGCCAGTCCACAGCCTACTTGGGAGGCAATGAAATTTTTCAGGATGGAGGTGATACAGGGCACAGGATCAGAAATCTAGTCTTAGAAACTCTGAGCTTTCAAACTACTTATAGAACTGCAAACTCATGTTAAATAAGTATAAGTTAATCATAAATTCTAAATGCATGAAACCCATTTTGCTTACCGCTAATAACCGTCATTTGAATTACTTTAATGAGTGCTACTTGTTTTGATGATGTCATTATTCTTCACTATTTGTACTGTCAGCATAGTCAATTATTTTTCATCATAAGGCAATCAAATATTTCTGTACTCAGAATAAAATTAATGAAGCTGTTCCTCATTTCGTAGATGGATTCTTCCGGAACCATTCTGATATATTAGATGTAGGTCTTAGCACATCAGTAATGTGTGTTTTCATTTTTAAATGATAGAACTGAAAGATAACATAGGAAGCTTTCTTATGTCTACTTTTCTCATTTATTTAAAAATAAAAGTAATATTCTCACACAGTTTAGCCAGAACCGTCAGTATGCCTGCAGACAGAGCGAGGCGATATTTCAGTCTCTTAAAATTTCATGACTCTATTCTTTGCCAAGATTCTTTTCAACTGATGTTCCTGGGATTTTGGGTGTAACATGAGGATCTATCTACTCATCAGTGAGTTTCTCTCAGGTGGTAGACGGATACTCTGGCTACGGTTGAGCTAGTTTCTCTTGTACAGGCTTAGGCTGTTCCAGTCACAAGCAGATCCTGAAATAATAACTGCCGAAGGGCTGCAAGCATCAGTGAATCAACCAATATTGTCAAACTTTCAGCATAATTGTCCATTTTCCTCTCCCTGTGTCTTTGAAAACCTACTGAACAGGGAGGAAATATAAAACCTCTATAGGCATAAGGCAACGTATGTATCTCCCTTGAGAAGTGGGGCAGCCCTACCTGTGTGCATACCTTTTATCATGTGGCCACAACGTTCTGTAATAATTGAGATCTCTCCTTTCACCAGTACCTTCCACCGAGTGCAAAATAGGTTCCAGGTTCAAGGTCACACTGAGTGTGACTGTTAACATCGCTGTTTCTCAGTGGAATGTCCTAGAAACTGCTTAATATGAATACTTGAAAATATTTCATTTTTCTCCCCTGTTTATAAGACATTGAAGTAGAAAATCACTTTTTTCCTGCCGCTTACAGTGTATGATAATATTTTATCATTCATCTTATTTATTTTGTCAAGCGGAAAGCTTGAAAGACTATGAATCAGTCACTTGTTCCCTAAGGACTGTCACTTCTAATAGGAATCAATTTGGCTTGATAGATTCAAATTCTGGGAGCTGATTATTTTAGCACAACACCCAGTAGCAAAACAAAAGTTTCAAATGCTATGAAATAATATGAGGTATATGAGATTTTGTCACTCTTTTGTAAATGTGAGAAGATTTTCATAACTTTGATGGCCCACAGATATAGGGTTAGAGCAGTTATTACTTTCTTTGGCCCATAGTAAGTTTAAATTTAACTTTCTTTAAGTATACATTCAATGCTGCATTTAATTTTCCAATGGACTCTTTAATCAGATAAAAGATATAGAGAGATGTATTTGCAGTGCTTTGTACAGATTCTGGAAGTTACCCTGCCTTTCAAATTATGTATACATTTATGCAGGTTTACTCTTACTTAAGGAGTACCTTACAATATAGATTATTTAAAATTTCCAGCCATTAACATCATAGAAAACTGTTGCTGTTATTTATATTTCCTTAAGATTATTACTTTACATTTTAAGGAAGTCATCTAAAAATGCACATTTTTACAATGTAAATATTTTTTGACTCTTCCTGCAAAATTAGAGTTGTATGCCCTCTATGTAGTAAGAGTAGGTCATGCAGCACAAATTTGTCCATTTGATTTTATTTGCTCATGATAAGAGAAATGTTGCCATATTACAATTCTAAGGTAGCATTTATACATGCAAGTTACTGCAGAGACTCATGACAAAGATTCTAGCCAACAGTGTATTTTCTTTGACACATTAGGTCAATTATAGAGAAAAGGAGACAATATTTTTGAATGATACTTTCTTACTTGGAGGTTGGGAAAAATAATGCAAAAATCTAGGTAGTTGAATAATGCATTTCATTTTAGTGAAGCAATACTTTCAGAATCGTAATTTCCAATTTATAGCAAGCATTTGAAATAAATTCATATAAATATTCTTGGAAAATTCAGTTTGAAGAAGAGTGTCTATGTGTAAGCACACAGAATTGAAACACAGTATTTCCATGTTGCTAAGTATGTGGTTCAGCTTTTCAAACCAACACATTGTATTTCAATAATAAATGTAATGGTCATTTGAAAGAAATATTGTTTTACTCATTGTATCTTTTTCATTGTTTTCCTAATTAAATTGAAGTTAATAATAAAGTCAATGAAACTTTAAGAGGAGTATATAAAAATAAAATAATGTTTTAATATAAACAATTGCAAAGAACATATTTATTCTAATTAAAAGTTTATAACATTTCTAACAAATTTACTAATGAGAATTCTAGCGATTAATGGGTACATTATTCTGATTTCTTACCAGTCAATTCTGAATATCACACACTGAGTTCTCATAGATGTTTCTTGACCCAGTTCCCCTCTGCAGCTAGAGGTTTACTCTATAACTTACTGGTCATTGTTTACTCAGAAAGAAAACCTATCAAGGTTATAGGGAGATAAAGCATATTTGTAACATGACTGCCTAACTGACATTGATCCTAGGATCAACCTCTTAGAATTTTACACAATGGTAATTTATAATATACCCTATGCTGTCCTCCATATTAAGTCTCAGGATATTTTTATTTCAGACATATTTTCTAGATGATAAAATATTCTGAAACATTATTGGTTTGTAGACAGCGAGATATTTCCTTGAGGTTTATGCATAATTAATTTATAAGGATATAGCCAATGATTATCCTCAAAAGTGAAAGAACATACTAACAGTGAAGATATTAAGAAATTTTCAAGGGCATTTTTTGTAAGCTAAATTGTACTTGGATTATCTGTGATTGGAAAGGGTATTGGTATGTGGCATCCTAAGAATAAAATTTAATTTATAGACAATTATTGTATAAAGTCTTGTACATAAATATTAACATGTCTCAAAGTAGTATACAATTATTGAAGTCTATTGATTTTTTAGTTAAAGATTCATGAAAAATTTAAGAATGCAAAACACAAAACTAACTTTCATTGTATAGGGAGGAGCAATATTTGTATTAATCTTGGATTGTTGCAGAAAATCTAAAGATAGTTCAAGATTAAAAAGCAGCTTAACCATTTTGTTATTCTGCCTTTGTGCCTGAATTTGGGATGAAATAACTTTAGAAAGTGCTTTAAGAGGAGATATAATACTGACACAAGTCATACAGTGTTCATAAGCAAGACAAAGTTACAAGTAATAATCTGAAAACATAGTAATAAGTAACAGCTATTATGAAAAAGTCAATTTCTTTCAAAATAAAGAATCTTGTTCCCAGGGACACAAGGATGGTTCAACATATGCCAATCAATCAATGTAATACATCACATCAACAAGAGAAAGGACAAAAACCACATGATCATCTTAATAGATGTAGAAAAAGCATTTGATAAAATTCAACACCCATTTATGATTAAAAACTCTCACCACAGTGGGTATAGAGGGAATATATCTCAATATAGTAAAAGCTATATATGACAAACTTACAGCCAGCATAGTACTCAATAGGAAAAACTCAAAAGCTTCCCACTAAAATCTGGGACAAGACAAGGATGCCTACTATCACCACTCCTACTCAACATAGTCTTGGAAGTCCTAGCCACAGCAATCAGGCAATAAAAAGAAATAAAAGGGATCCAAATTGGAAAAGAAGAGGTAAAAGTGTCACTATATGCAGATGACACGATACTATATATAGAAGACCCTAAAAGGTCCACACAAAAACTACTAGAACTAATCCAAGAATTCAGCAAGGTAGCAGGTTACAAGATTAATGTTCAAAAATCAGTTGCATTTCTTTACACTAACAATGAATCAACAGAAAAAGTAAGTAAAGAAACAATCCCCTTTAAAATAGACTCAAAGTAATAAAATACCTAGGAATAAATTTAAGCACAGAGATGAAAGACTTATACACAGAAAACTATAAAACACTGATGAAGGAAATTAAAGAAGACTTTAAAAAGTGGAAAGATATCCCATGCTTCTGGATTGGAAGAATCAATATTGTTAAAATGGTCACATTGCCTAAGGCAACCTACAGATTTAATGCAATCCCTATCAAATTACCCAGGACAGATTTCACAGAACTAAAACAAATCACAGTAAAATTTATATGGAACCACAAAAGACCTAGAATTGCCAAAACATTACTGAAGAAACAGAAAGAGGCTGGAGGAATAACTCTCCCAGGCTTCAGACAATAGAGCTACCGTAATCAAGACAGCATAGTATTGGTACAAAAACAGACATATGGACCAATGGAACAGAATAGCGAGCCCAGAAATGAACCCACAAACTTTTGGTCAGCTAATCTTCGACAAGGGAGGCAAGAATACACAATGGAACCAAGACAGTCTCTCCAGCAAATGGTGTTGGGAAAACTGGACAGCAGCATGTAAATCAATGAAGCTAGAACACTCCCTTACACCATACACAAAAATAAACTCAAAATGGATCAAAGACTTAAACATAAGGCAAGATACAATAAACCTCCTAGAAGAAAGTATAGGCAAAACATTATTTCACATACATCTCAAAAATGTTCTCCTAGGGCCATCTACCCAAGCAATAGAAATAAAAGCAAGAATAAACAAATGGGACCTAATTAAACTTACAAGCTTTTGCATAGCAAAGGAATTCATAAGTAAAACAAAAAGACAACCTACAGAATGGGAGAAAATTTTTGCAACAATGAAACCAACAAAGGCTTGATCTCCAGAATATATAAGCAGCTCATCTGACTGAATAAGAAAAAACAAACAACCCAATCAAAAAATGGGCAGAAGATGTAAACAAGCAATTCTCCAAGGAAGACATAAAAATGATCAATAGGCATATGAAAAAATTCTCGATATCACTAATTATCAGAGAAATGAAAACCAAAATTATGATGAGGCATCACCTCACACCAGTCTGAATGGCCATCATTCAAAAGTCCACAAATGACAAATGCTAGAAAGGCTGTGGAGAAAAGGGAACCCTCGTACACTGCTGGTGGGAATGCAGTTTGGTGCAGCCACGGTGGAAAACAGTATAGAGATTCCTCAAAAGACTAGGAATAGACTTACCATATGATCCAGGAATCCCTCTCCTGGGCATATATCCAGCAGGAACCCTACTTTAAAAAAGACACCTGCACCCCAGTGTTCATAGCAGAACTACTTAAAAGGGCCAAGTCATGGAAACAGCCTAAATGTCCATCAACAGATGACTGGATAAAGAACTGGTATATTTATACAATGGAATACTATCCAGCCATAAAAATGACAACATAACGCCATTTGCAGCAACATGGATGTCCCTGGAGAATGTCATTCTAAGTGAAGTAAGCCAGAAAAAGAAAGAAAACTACATATGAGATCGCTCATATGTGGAATCTAAAAAAAAAATCAAAAACAAAAACAAAAAAACAAACATAAATACAAAACAGAAACAGACTCATAAACATAGAATACAAACTTGTGGTTTCCAAGGGGGATGGGGGTGGGAAGGGACAGACTGGGATTTCAAAATTTGTATATACTGACAGGCATATGCAGAATAGATAAATAAGATTATACTGTATAGCACAGGGAAATATGTACAAGATCTTGTGGTAGCTCACAGCAAAGAAAAAATGTGACAATGAATATATGTATGTTCATGTATAACTGAAAAATCGTGCTCTACACTGGAATTTGACACAACATTGTAAAATGACTATAACTTAATAAAAATGTTAAAAAAAAAAGGATCTTGTAAATGATTTAGAGTATATGAAAGTTAAGAAATTTTACAGAATATTTTGTTAATAAAATGGAAAACATCATTTAAGTACAGAATACCTTATCAATTTTATAGAAATAAAGTACAAATTTTAACTTTATTTTGTTTACTTTCCAGGTCATATTTTAAATAATTTATAACATCTTTTTTTTAAATGTATAAACCTTTGAATATTGATAAATTTATTTCTCTTTAAAAATTTTTACTTGAAGGCATTTTAAACCTAGGCACTCAGAGTTGACTATCTTCTGATACTTTATTTTTACAGGATTTCTTACATTTTCTTTTATAATTATCTATTACTTATAAATTTGCAGTAATCCTTATATAGCTTTGTGTGTGTGTTTAGAAATATATAAATATTTAGCTATTCAAATAGATGATAAACTTGATGTTTTTAGCTTCAGCTTTGTCATCAGTGCATATATCATCTTATTTTATTTTTAAAATACACAGTATTTGCTTTACATCCTATTTCTCTGTAGTCTTTTGTATTAATTATATAATTTAATCTGAATCAATAACTTCTGTTTTTCAACCACAAGGAAGATAAGAAACAAAAAAAAAACAAGACCTGTCTACTTCATTTTTTTCCAAGAACACATATTTTATTTCATTTTAACAAATGTTATCAGATAAACTAACATTTAAGATATGTTGTGCATTCTGTTCATCTAAGTCCATTTTATATATAAAATAAGGGATTAGGGAAATTTAGAAATAATTTAGTGATCAAAGTTTGTAACTTTTTATCACTATAAAATCAAAAAGTTATTGAAGAGTTATTAATTAATCAACTTAATATTTGTCTATTTTTAAAAATTGTAGAATAGATAAACAAGATTACACTGTATATCACAGGGAAATATACACAAAATGTATGATAACTCACAGAGAAAAAAATGTGACAATGAGTGTGTATATGTCCATGAATAATTGAAAAATTGTGCTGAACACTGGAATTTGACACAACATTGTAAAATGATTATAAATCAATAAAAAATGTTAAAAAAATTGTCCAAATTAAATGAAAATTTTAATGTTAAGCCAACTCAGTAAGTAACTATAAGAATTTGTAAGATTAATAGGGAGGAAAATAGCTCAGTGGTAGAGCACATGCTTAGCATGCATGAGGTCCGGGGTTCAATCCCTAGTACCTCCATTAAAAAAAAAAAAAAAAACTCACAAGATTAAACCTGTATATAAGATGTTAAGCAACTGAAATTTCATTTAAACAATTTTGATATTTTGGTAATCCTAAGCTATTTATTATATTAATTATTGCTTACAGGCCCATGCCACTAATATACACATTTTTAAAAGTTTAAAATAAACTTTAAACTCATCTTTTATTTATCAAAATATTGTGCTAACATTATTTTTACATGGTGATAAAATAAAGAGGACATGAATTAATTTTAAGCCAAAGCTAATCAATTCTAGTTAGTTAAAATATCAGAAATACTATACGAACTCTTTTCAATATAAATAACCCTCCATATTCATGTCACATTTGAAAGATCTACATTATGAATCTACTTATCTAAAAACCTAAGCCATTACCCAAACTCCCAGGTAATTTTTTGATTCTGAGTTATAGTTTTCCAAGGAAAAACATAGAAAAGAAGCACATAACTTTAACATTGTTTTCTCTTTTTTTTTTTCCCTCCTTTATTTGGAATCAGTTAACTGTTTATTTGGATAAAATATACCTAAAGTGTAATCCTTCTGCAAGAACAGTTTTTTATCATCAACTAATCCAAAATCTCCCCCCAAAAAAGGTAAACAGAGAGAGAATAAAAGAAAAAAAATTGAGAGTCACATTTAGACAGACATAAATTTATTTTTTCTTTTAAAGAAAAGAAAAAACTTAAACATAGGAAAAATATATTCTGATACACAAATGAAAGAGTCATATTAAAATAAATCTCTCTCTCTCTCTATCCTCCTTTCTCTTAAAGGTCTATTATATAAAGACCACTGGGGCCTCGTTAGAAAGTGTTATTTTCTTTGGTAGTTAAAAAGTACTTAAAAAGTATATTGGCCTGGACCAAATAGATTGCCAGGTATTTCTCCAGAAAAGTTGGGTTTATTTGGGAGCAGTGAAGAATAGCAATTCTGGGTCTGCAATCCTGGAGAGTCACATGCAAGTCCCTGCATGGCAAGGAAAGGAGAGCACATCTATAGGGGGAAAAGGAAGTTGGGAAGGCCCTAGGAAACAGAGTTCTTGGCTTTTCATTGACTGAGTCCTTACCAGGAAAGAAGAGGTCTCTTCTTGTTGGGCTGTCATTTTTGCAGAATACGAGAGCTCTCCCTTCTAGTCTCCCAACTCTATTTAATTAAGGTTTCTATTTATTAATATTTGACAAGTAAAATAGTAGTCCTTTTAAAAAAGAATGAAATGGTATGAAGGCAACTAAAGTTTCATTATATAATAAGAAGAGAAATATAAGCAAGATTTTAAACATCTTCCCTTCCATACTCCAAAGCATCTGGTAACTCTAATACATTACACTCCTCATTCACCCTCAGAGCTATTCTGTTATCTTTTCCACATCTCATATATATGAGTATCTTATGTGTTTTTATATTCTTCCTGTCCCCTCCAAAAGTAACTTGTGTATTACAATGGCTAAATAAATTTATTTAATTCAGGTTCAAATTATAGTGTTACAATCAATTGCTTAATTATATGCTCCTGTCCCATATTAATGTATTCACTCAATAAACATTTGGGTACTGATGTGATACAGTTTTTTATCAATGTAGAAGAAAATGTCAGTGAGTCAATGTTACATTTTCTACTTCTTATTTTCTAAATCTATGTGACAGATTTAACTCACTTTGAAATGAAACAGGATTCATGACAAAAAGAGAGAATGTGACACTGAAAGAATCAAGGGAAAATAAAGTTTATAGAGAAAGTGGAAAAATAAAAGATACGGTGAATTTGTTCAAACAAATGTACAGAGAAGAATTTGCAGAGAAAAAAACTCGCTGTAATAAAAGAGGCATAACAGAGCTTAAAACTCTGGTCTCTCCCTGCTGCTCCCGCAGGTGCCGGATTTTTGGTAGAATTTTTTTTACTTTCACCATTGGAAACTATTACCCTGCCTGATATACAGCTTTTCAACTGCTCACGTAATTGAAAAGATGTCATGAACATATGTTTTTTTCATTTTTGTCAAGTTCTTTTAAATTTGAAAGGGATTTAAACTATACCTGCAACATCTTAAAGTAAATACATGAATATTATGATAGGCTTGTTAGAATCTAATTTGTTGAAGATTATTTTTTAATTTACTTCACCAGACATGTTTATGGCCAAATGGGCAACTGTATGTGATTTATGAAGAGCTTTCATAAACGGGGAAGGAAATGGAAAAAGCGATCTTTAGAAGTTCCTTTATATTCTGTGTGACAAAATGAATAATAACATGGAATCAAAAATAATGTCCATTCTGTTTCTCTTGGAAGCCGTGCATTTCATTCATATTTGTCAATACAATTCATTCTTATTACATTTTGCATCCCTCTCAGTAGAGAGGTAATATCATAGGCACTAAGCTTCTAAGTTTAATTTGATGCCTCATGTTCATCCCTATAAAAAGCATTATTAACGGTGATTGTCTATTATTCACAGATATTGGCTGACCTAGAAAACCATGCGTTATTTAAGAATGACCTGGAATGTCAAAAGCTGATTCTGGAAGCAATGAAATACCATCTACTGCCAGAAAGAAGAACTTTAATGCAAAGTCCAAGAACTAAACCTAGAAAATCTACAGTTGGAACTCTGTATGCAGTGGGAGGCATGGATAACAACAAAGGTACATGTTCTAGATCTGTACCATACCATGGTGTGATTTTACTATTGTCATGTGTATAATAGTAACAAATTTCACATTAACTTAGCTTACTTAGTTCATTAAGATTTAAGAGTTAGGGCAAAATTAGGACACCTCCTGTTTTTCTTTTTTTTTTTTCAGTCTGGAGTTGCTGATTTTGCTTCTTTCTCATCTTTAAATCTTTTATCTCTTCTGCATCATCTACAAGTCTTCATATGAAATGCGTGGGGGAGGATTGAAAGCACTTGATAGAAAACGCAGGCTAAGTAGTCTGTTGGATAGATTGAAAAATGTATTTCATTTCTGAGTAAAGGGAAAATAATATGCCAGACACATGCTTGCTGAGAGTAATAGCACGAAGAAGAGAGACTTTACTTTTGAGGAGTTTAGATTCTGACAGAAAACCGACCAGTAAATAGACTACAGATGAGTGTAATGATTGTGGCGGTTCTCATTTACAAATGTACTTGTAGTTACCACTGTTGCCCTTAAAAGGAAGTGAATACTTCATTTAAAGCCAAATGCATACATTTGAACTTACTCTTCTATAGTTAGTGGAAAAATCTCCATGAATGTTTGTCCTCTTCAGACTTTTTTATGCATGTCTTAATTTTCTTGATCAAGTACACAAGACAAAGAATATAATTGTATGTTTGTGTCTAATAAGTGATATAATTATCCATAATATATGTAATATACATTTAAAACAATAGATTGTGATCTCATATTTAACCTCTATTAAGGGAACTCTGTTGCTAAAGAATCATGAGGAAGCAACAAGGCTGACTTTAACCACTGTGAAGTGAGATGCCAAAACAGCAGCTGAAGGGAAACAGTTTGTGTAATCAGTAGAGAACCGAACCCATTCCCCTTTTTATTTGTCAAGAAAAGATCTTGGGGCTATTAGATGGTTTTCACTAGTTTAATTTTTTGAAGAGTTTTACTCCTATTTACCGGGCTGTTGATTTCTAGTAGCTATCACGTTAAATAAGCACTAGAATATTAATATATATTTTAAAAGACATCACTATCAGTTAAAAAGGGTAAATAATTTAATGCTTTAAGAATGAGTGAAATGGCATTAATCTCTCGCATTCCCTCCACTCCTCATTCCTTCTTTAATGTTCCTACTTAAGAGAACATGTCAGAAGTTTTCCCCAAAACAGATGTGCCTTAAAACCCTCCTTTATGAAATGGTAAAACAGAAAATATCTTAAATACAAATCTGACTCAAAAATAGCCAGAAATTATACTAAAATACCAAAAAAAAAAAATTTCAAGCTAAGAAAACAAATCTATTAACCTGTATCCATACTGTCCTTATGAAAGTAATAAATACCAAATAGCTTGCACCACATGATGTAAATTGCATCTTCTGAAGCAAAAGCATGCAAACTTTATTGGAACATTGTAATAGGTTCATTTTACCTGTTAAAGTAAATATCCTGATTTCCAGTGACTTTCAGTAAATACATTCATCCAAGTCTCAGATTTCACAAATGGATAGTGATTTTATACATGTTTATCATATTTTAAGGTCAAATGAGTGGCATTTGTTTTTAAAGAACACTGCATTCTACAGAAAGAATGCCCATATCAGATCACTTCCATTTGTAAATCTGCTCATATCATTTAAAAAATAAATAAATAAAAGAATGCTGATTGAATCAGGCCAGCCTATGACTAGGATTGAAAAATAACAGTAAATTAATATTAATACAAAAATCTTTGTGCTATTTATTAAAGAGCCAAAAATTTAAATGACAAATTAAAATTTTTTAAACCTGGTGACTTTAAATACAATCGCCATCACATAAAAGAAAATGAGAATAAGGAGTCTATTGAGTTAAGCTGTTTGCCAGCATTTGAATTTCTCTAATCTTACACAATAGTCTGTTGAGATTGAAGAAATTCTTTAATAATTGAATTTTCTTAGGAATTCTGAATCTCTCATTTTAGAATTGAATACTATTTCGTTATTGTTACACGTATTCAGTAATCCAGAGGTTAAAAGAGTGTGATAATACAGTGGGTATAAAAAGATACCCCTGCTTAAATCTGTATTAAAATAGAAAAAAAATTTTGAAGAAAACTTTAGGAATTCTTACTATATTCTCAGCCTCTAGGAACTGGACATTAAATATATCTCACAAACTTAGATAAAAATCTGACACTTAATACAAAATCTCAGAGAACCTACTTTTCCTGCAGCAGAAACTTAAGAAGTCCAGTATTTCAAGAGATTTAAAGGATAATCCTCAGTATTTGCATCCTGCTTTTATTGCTTAAAGGGTGTTTTCTACACCTTTATTAACTTGTGTTATCTCTAAATAGGTGTTAAGATCTTATCTTAAAATTGTGTTTTCTTTTCTTGAAAGGTAATAAGGCGAAGGGAATTAAAATGTAAAAAGAAATAGAAATCAGAAGAAACAATGCATAATAGCAAAAAATTGGAATTTACTTGGCATGACTAATTGAAAAATTATGCAATGTAATATAATACAGTACAGTCTTACAATCCAGTATAATGGTATACAATACTTAGTGTGTTTTTAATTATTTACATAGGCATATTGTGCCTTAGAAGGCTATATAAACATTTTATTAAATTTCTCTTCAGCTCCACAATTTCTGGGATGCAGATGATATCTTATGGGATTGATAAACTACAGGTACAACCCTTGCAGATTTTCTGGAGATGCTATGAAAATTCAGAGCACTGTCATCTCCTTCCCTCTGCTTTCTTCTGTATTCACACATCCATGCGTTCTACAATAATAGACATATCACACATCTGTTTTGTGCCAGGCTCTGTGTTAACTTGTGTGCCATGGTGAACAGTATGAATATTACCCATACGTCACAGAGTTGCCAGGTTAACCTGGGAAAACAAATAGCAAACAGAATTATTTGTGAATAGGCAGCAGAAGAGGAGCCTGAAGGCACCTCCTCCCACAAGCACACCACATCTACAGCTACGCATGGTGCAGCTTTTTCTGGAAAATACCTAAAGGCTGGCTGAGCCACTCCTAGCATCCCCAAGCGAGAGATGGTCCACATCCAAGCAGGTAGGAAAAGGCGGGACACAATCTGGCATAAAGCCCCGCACCCACCCGCACCTCCCCTCCCATTGTGTGGAGGCCCACAGCTTCTCACTGAGGAGCAAGGGGTTTGAACCCCACATCTGGCGTCCCTCACTTTTAAGACCTGCCCCTGAGATACCGGCCCCCGAAACATCTAGCTTTGAAAACCAACTGGCTGCAGAGGCCTCCAGCCTCACAGAAGGCTATAGCTTTCTGGACTGTGGTGCTGGGACCCCCAAGCCCCAAGGCCAGGGGCAAAGCGCCAACGGGGGTGCCCAGACTTGGTGTGGGAGAAGCCCGTTTGCTAGTCTTGGGGTTGGTGTGGGGGCAGGTGTCTGATCTACAGGCATTTGGGGGCCTGAGGTGGCTCCCTGGGTGGAGACTGGCGGTCACCATCCTCGCGTGCTCCCTCCGCAGCCGCCTCCAGGGTCCGGGGTCCCTGGGGCGAGTCTGGCAGCCCCTCTTTGCGGCTGCCACCTTGGGGCCAATCCTTGGTCACCAGGCTCTGGTGGCCGCGGGGCTTGCGTTCTGGATCCCAGAGGAGTGTGGCAGTGGGAGAGATTGTGCTACGCCAGCTGCACCGCACAGTAACAATCCGTCCCTGCCCGCCCCCCAGGCTTTTTGGAAGGGAGACCACATTGCTGGTCCAGAGCTTTTGCTTGAGAGGCAGGTACAGCTCTAGGGCCCTGTGGACCGGGATGTGCTCCCGGGGAACTAGGCTTGTGCACATCCTCCTTTTGCTGTCTGTCTGCCTGCAGCTCACCCGTGTCTCCCAGACAGGAGCTGATACCCTCATCTGAAGCCCCAGTTCTGGGGACTGCTGCTCAAGGGACACCTCGAAATCAATTGGCCATGGTGGCCAGCAGGGCATAAGCTTGTATAAAGTACTTGTGTATTTTAAAAGCTGCGGTCTCAGGGTCTGGCTTGTTAATTCACGATATAGCACAGCAGAAAACTCTGTGTAAGAAAAATAATCTTCCACAATCTCACCAGCCATCCTTGACTTTTTTCATTTATGCCATCCCCAGTCCTTGTCCACATTCATTTTCAAAATCTGTATATTGTATTGTACCTTCTACTATGGTGATTTTAGAATACAATATTTGTTTTAAGAAAAAGATCTCTTCAAGAGCTATGCATAAGCTCTACCAAACACAGCATTAGTTTCCAAAATGTATGTCATGAATAAATTTACAAATATAATGGATTACCTTCCTTGAGTTTCTTGTGCTCACCTGCAACAGTTCATGGACTGACTTTGCTAATAGGTGCCTGTCAAAATAGGTATTTTATATTCATCTCTTTAAGTCTTGCTTATTAAACTTCACAGATACAGTTAGTGGTTCTCCATGATATATTATTAAGAACAAACAATTAACTTGTCATTTTGCTTAAAAGAACAAATTTCTAATTCCTAAACTTCTGCACACCTTTACCATAATGATATGGGAATCTTTTTAAAGATGCTTTTTAATCTTTTGAGGTTCCCTCTCTAAGTTTGCCAAATACAGTATTAGTAAGTCTCTACAATTATGAATTTTAAACAAATTTGCTTACATTTAAAAATAAGTTTGAATGTTTTACTTTGGAATGTAAGTACTTTTGAAAATATAAAAAAGATATTGGCCATCCTTGAAAGTCATACTTCTTAAAACTGACCTTATAAATTCTCTGGTGCATGAACTTTGCATTAATACTTGTATAAATGCATATCACTGCCTCTTCCATTACGATAAGGCTTAATGATTTTGATCTTAGGGTGATGTTGAAGATTTATTTTTAGTAAGTAGTACCTGATATCTTTTTGAGAACATTTAACATTTTTTAATTAGAGGCAGTATGAAGGATTGGTGACTGATCATTTATATCAGATTAATTCTAATGTGCATGTCTCCTTAAAGTAAATGAGTTAACCTTATCATTAAACCTTATTTTGTTTTTAATGGAAAAATAAAAAATAAAAAAATTTAAATTAAAAAAAATTGTGAATAAAATGAGCGTCACAAGAAGGGACTTGCAAGTGTTATCAGGACCATTCTCATTTAGTCTAGAAAAGTAGAGAAGAACAGAGAATGTGTTTGTTGCCTTTTTTTTTTTCCTAGCTGAAATCTGAAGAACTATTAGGCATTAGTTTAGCACATCATCAGAGTGGCAGAGTAGGGTGGTGGTAAATTCCACCTGAGATGTAAGGGTTTACAGTTGAAGAAGTGTGATGTCTTCAAAAATGGAGAGAAATCCCTCATGGCTGGAAGAGAGCCCCTGGAGAAATGAAAGCAGCATGGTGGTGGAGGAAAGATACAAGCTGACTTCAGTGAAAGGCTTAGTTGAATAGATCCTGATGTGAAATGTAGACATCCTCGAAAGCTGGTGACGCTCCTAGTGGAGAAAGTCTTTTTGAAGTCAGAGATATGCCTACTCAAATCCAGGAGTGTCATTTAAAATCCCTAGTCTGATTCACCCTTTCTCAATGTCATATTCTGTTTCTGCAACAATTGCAATGATTAAATGAGATGGCATGTATAAAGAGGCTACACTAATACAAGGCCTTCCAACATGTTCGCTTAGTGTCAGAAAGACTGTCAGAGAACTCGGCAGCAACCTGGGCTGACTTTTGTAATCATGTTATGGAATAAGGTCAAGCCAACAGGAACTTTGGAGGCATGAGACAACAGGGGTTTTATGGAATAATAGTGATGTGATAGGGAAGGAGACAGGACAAAAGATATGCATATAAATGGCACTTACATGAACAGCATTATGTAAAAAATAAATGCCTTTTATGCCAATACAAAAAAGTCAAGAATCAAAAATCACATGAATCATATGCGAGAAAAGAACCAAGTCATAAAATGAAGTTAGCAGTATGTTTTGAAAAGTATGATTTATTTAATTCACTGCCGTAACTGGAAAATACTGAAAAATAAATCTGTAACAATGTAGTAATTTGTAGCATATTTAAGGCCAATTATAATCATTCATATGTTTATTCACATTTGTTCTAGTATGAATGAGAAATGGGGGGACATATAAAATTAAATATGTTTTTTTAAAGGTAATACATTAAAAAAACTATTTTTATAAGAACAAATTTTATAAATGCTGTCAACTGAAATCAAACGCAGATTTAAACCAACACAATAAATTGTGCCAATAAATTTGCTCTTGTTTTGATAAGAATTTTATTACAAATTACACAGGAATCATCATAAATCCTTTGGAAGGCTGGTTTAAAAGTAAAACATGACTTGCTTACTCTCAAGTGCTTGGACTATCTTATACTTATGTGTAATTCATGTAAGCTATGAAATAAAATGTGGTGCTATTGGTTAATGGAAGATATTTGTGTCAAAAAATCTCTACTGGATTTATTTTTTGAGGTTGGTTGATTGGACAGTCCCATGGCAATAAAAATAACTTGGTTTTGTTCTCATAAAAACAGTATTTTTTGGAGATACATTTTGTTTCATTCTAATTATCAACATATATTGAAAACCTGGTAAATATACAAGAATATACATAAAAGAAAAGCCAATCATGAGCTTATAACCTAAAAACAATCATTGTTACCACTGTTAACAGAACACGGTATTATTTCCTTTCTCAAATTTCTGTGTAAATGTATGTATATATATGTTTGTGTAGAACCACAACTCTATACCTACATTTATATAGAGATTATCTATTTATATTTGCCTTCATCTCTTTCACTATGGCATTATCTAGATAAGAATCTAAATATAGATATATTTGGATTTATTTACATACTTAGTTATTTTTGTTGCTTTTATTTATTACTTATCTTACATGTATAAATTTATATTTCATTATATTTTTAAAAATACATCACTTCAAGGAGCTTACTAACTCTTATTCATGTGGAAATGCCACAGTTTACATGAGCTTAATCTTAGTATCAAACACTTTGGTGGAATCCATTTTATTTTCTATAAATAATGCCATCATTAGTATCTGCATGCCTTAAGAGTTTTTCCTAACCCTTGACCATTTGTACAAATAACTAGAAAAAAAATTACTGGGTGGGAAGGTCAAGTCTTTTTGACATATGAGCCAACTTCTTCCTAGATAGTTTTTAAGAATTTATAGTACCACCAAATTAGATAAATAGTGCGATTTTCAGCGCCTTGTCAACAAATTTTCTATCTTCAAAAATCTTTCTATTGTGAAAAATTTTAGCATAACAAAAGTAGAAAAATTGTATAATGAACCTCCACGTTCTTGTCATTCCATTTGCATTTCTCTTCTTAGTAGTGAGATTGAACTATTTTGGTATTTTGAATTTTTTATGTGTTTAATCATGTATATACTGGTGAAGAATGACATATTACTTCCTTTTCTCCTCAATTATTGCATATTTTATTTCAGTTTCTTGAACTAATTGCCTACACTGTATTTTGCAAAGTTCAGTAGAAACAGCTTACAAGGTACTCTTCTCCGTTTCTATATTTTAAAAGGAATAGTTCAAATATGTTACAAGTTTGCTGTAAATATCTAGTAGGTAGCATAGCATACCAAGCAATTTCTGAAAAAAAATGATGAATAGTGTATATGAGAACATAGAGACACTGGTCACCCTTACGTTCTCTCAGAGATAATTTACTTTCCTTTTGAAAGACACTTGAGTAGGAGCAAAACACCTTCTCCCAAACAAACATTGGATGATTCGAGACTAAGACGGAGAATATGTGAGGGCTGCCCTCTCCCTGGTTTGCTGTTGGTATTTATAGCAGGGCCATTCGTACTTGGTGGGCACTGAATGCCATTTTATTTTCACCACAATAGAACCAAGCCTATCTGATTTTTAGCGTCTTAGCCTCTATTTTCTGCCTGCCTTTCGTCATCATATATGTCTTAGAAATTAGCAAATGCTCAGAGAAGACTAACACTGATGCCCTGTCATTCTCTTTCCTGAGTCTAAAGTCCTGATCACATTGGTTGCCTTGAACTACAATTAGCGTCTCTCCAACCCCACAAGGCTGCCGAGAAGCCTGGACCAGGACTGTCAGCCTAGTCCTGCCTCTGCATGAGCTGTTCCTTGAGGAGAAAATGGCAAAGAATGTTAAACTCCTTTTAATTCACATCCCTTCTATCTGGGACTTCTTCCTCCTAAGCGTTAGCTGTCTTTTTAAGTCTACCATGTCTTTCAACAGCTAAGTTTTGTATTTTAAAACTGTCACTTTATAGTTCCTCTTGTGGAGATAGTTCCTCTGATACAAGCTAATCTGTCAGCAGAAGAGATCCCTGTGAATTTGAAATTTCAACATTGTCCGTTTCTGAAACTTCTCTTTGAATTTCTTGAGATTTATATGATAACTGTGGATATTTTTATTTTACTTGCTTTTTAAAAACAATGATCTACTTTTTCTTTAAATATTGCAAGTATTTATTTTTATATTCTGTAGCTTATAATTCCAACATCTAAAAGCTTGAAAGTCTGTCTGTTGATCATTGTTTATTGTTTCTGACAAGTCTCATTCATCTTAGTTTGATTCTTTTTTTGTTGGGTAAGATTATTTTGAAGTTATAGTTTATTTCATACTCTGTAAAGATTTTGGGATCCTAAATTGGTGATGATTTTTGTCAACCGAAATACAAAAGTAACTGGAATTACCAGAAATTGAGTTTATTCTGGAATAGCAGACAAATTTGCAATTCTGGAAATTCGATCTCTAGCAAGCTGCAAATTGGTGTGTTAAGGGTTTAGGGTGGGCTGTATTTATGGGTAAGGGGTGCAAAGAAAGAAGACTCCAGCTAGAGTCCAAGAAGTTAGTTTATTGGCTTGAGGATGGGAAGAGACTCTTGGCAGGTGTTCATTGGTCAGGAGACAAGCTTCAGTCTTCTCTAAATCAGGCATTTGTAGGAAATCAGTCTTAAGTTTCATCTTCCTGAGGACGCATGCTTGAGATTCTCCATTTCATATTTTCTGGTTCCATTGTAGTTTGAAATTCTTTCCCACTTTTCTCCAGCAAGCATGAGTCAGCTTCAGCGAAGAACCACCAGTAACAGCTTCCTCAGGCCTCCTCAACACTCTAGGCTTACTGCAAAGTCTCTGGATCATTCTCCCACTTTGTGTTAGGGGCCCAAGGCAAATGCTCCAGATCCTATCTTAGGTGTAGACATTTGCCTCAAAGGAATACTGGCTTTCATACTTACTCGGCAAGCTCTACCCCAGCTTTTCCCTCACTGTTCTTTCAGCTGTTTGGCTGTGCCCTTGAAGTTTTTTCTTTCGTTTATGTCCAGCAATGCAAAAAAATAGTGTTATTGTTGCAATTTTCCTAGATTGACTATTATTCTCGTTCTCTTGTAAGCAGACACCTTCTTTTTATTTTGCATTCTAAATTTTCCTGCATAGTTTTTTTTTTTTTACTTGTTTTATACCCTATACTTTTTTGGAGAGTAGGTATTTTGTTTAAAACTAAACTATTAACAAAGCTGACATTTTCTCACTTCTTAAATATTTATGAAGTAGATTGTTGGCATTTCCATGATTAAATAATTTTTGAGTATTTGTAAATTTGGTAACACTATATTCACATGTAACTTTGTATCTCCGAAATGAAGATACTAATTCTACCTCAGAGTATTGAATTATATCATGTAATAAATCAGAACAGTTCTGATCACAGTGTAGATGAGGACTCATGAACAATTTGATTAGATCCTTACATATTCTTTTCACAGCCAGTGCAATTCAGACTCACGCCTGAGCTTAAATAGAAACTGATGCAATAACAAGAAATGCAATATTATCACACAAGGAAAGAAATCAACACATATCTTGAATCTGAGAGAACTTTAGCAAATATTCAGAACTATGAGTATAAATTCATGAGTGTATTTGTGCTAATGTAATAGACTCTCTTCTAAATAGTAAGCAACTTGGAGATGGGAACTTTACATTTCTAACATCAGAAACAATCGTCACATAGAGTAGGCACCCAGTAAATATCTGCCATATTTAAATTGCAACCTATTTAACTAATATTAGTAGATATAAAAAAATGAGCAAGTCGTACGTATACATGTATGTATATATATATATGCATAAGATACTATTTATCAATATAAACTTTGTATTACTATGAAATTCTTCTTTATAGCTTTTGTAAGATTCAAAAGACAAACTGTAAACCAAAGATTGCCGTTACCAGAATAATTTTCTCAATAGGATGTTTCAAGAAGAAAAAAATTATTGCAAATCTGTGTTATTTGTTCTCAGTAAGCAATCATTTGGGAGTGATAAAATTATCTCATCAATGACTTTTTTTTTAATTAAAGTATAGTTGATGTACAATATTATGTTAGTTTTAAGTGTACAACATAGTGATTTTTTTGTTTAAAAACACTTTGAATTGTTGACCCCAGTAAGTCTGGTCACCGTGTATAACCATATAAAATTATTACAGTGCTGTTGGCTAAATTCCATATGCTGTGTATTATATCCCTGGGACTTACGTGTGTTATAACTGGAAGTTTGTTCCTTTTAATTCCCTTCACCTATTTTGTCCAACTCTCCACCTCCCTCCCCTTTGGCAGCCAGCCATCTGCTCTCTGTGTCTGTGAGTCTGGAATTGGCATAAATACCCGGACTGAGGAGAGTCATGTGGGGGTCGGAGCCTTTGCTCCTGTGGGAGGACCACCACAGCTGTGATATCCCTCCCAGCCCTGGTTCACAATGTGGGGGCTGTGGATGCATCTGAACCCCACCTCCCTGTCTCAATGGTGACTTTTTCTTTTTATCCTTAGTTGTGAAAGTCTTTTCTGCTAGCCTTTAGATTATTCTCAGAGACTATTGTTCTATATGTAGTTGTAATTTTGGTGTGTGTATAAGAGGAGGGGAGCCCTGGATCTTTCTATTCTGCCATCTTGCCCCCTGCCCCAACATGACATATATTTTAAGTACCAACTTCCAAGCACCATCACACACAAAATTTCATTTACTTTGTACAAAAAACTATCCTGAGAGTATATTCTTTGATCATTTTGACTCTGACAGAGGCTGAGAAACGTTCTTAATTTCTACCGTTTAGTAAGTAGTTAAGGTAGATTTTAAATCTAGGGATCTGTGTAATTTCAAAATTGATATTCTTTCTTCTACTCCCCCCCTCCACTTTTAACCTAATCTATTAGTGATGAGCTATGTTCAGAGTGACTTTTTAAAATATCAGCATAATATCCTGACATATTTTTAATTCTTAATATGTGATTTTTATTTACAACTTAACGGCAGTTTGGAACTAGTTATCCAGTATAGCGGGTGAACAAAAAAATCCCAGGCCATATGAATAAAACTCGTTTTATGATTTTAAAGAAGCACATTAGGAATATAAGAAAGTAGGCAACTGAAAAAATTAAATATGCTCTATTATATTTATTTCTCTTTCATGTTTTGTAAATTAGTTTTATGCATGTAGAATTATAAATATTTTAACAATTTCTCCTAATTTGAAAGTTTCTATTTGATCAATGTCTCATGAGCTTTACCTTTTTATAACATATCTTCAAAACTCAGTGTAGTAGACATTACTTCAAAATTCAGCATGCATTTTAAAAGTTTATTCTTAGGATAGGTATGAAGAACTATTAAATTCATATTCTCAATTGTCTAAGAAATGTCTATACTTAAATATCCAGAAAATTTATGCACATAAATACACATAAAACTCACATTCAGCATATTCTTTTTTAAAATAAAAGTCTTATTACAAGTATTCTAAAACACTCATTTTTTAATATTATTTTTGTTTTTTTGGGGGGAAGGGTAATTAGGTCTATTTATTTATTTTTTAGTGGAGGTACTGGGGATTGAACCCAGGACCTCGTGCATGACAAGATTCTACCACAGAGCTATACCCTCCCACTAAAACACTCATTTTTAAATTTAACTTTACTGTGCATATTATTTCCTCAAATTACAAATTATCCATATTAAAAGACTTTAAGATATGAAATATAAAAAATCTTGTTTTTCCGGGATTAAATATTTCTATGATGAAATACATGGTATAATTATTAAATAAAAGTTCTATAATTCAACACCAGGTCTTTACATTTCCTACTATTAAAAACCACTATTGATATCCTATCTAGAATATGTTCTATTAGCAATGCTTGCATCTGTCTTGGCTTCCAACTTGAGTCATCAAAATTGCTATGCCTCACATAGTTGATCAGTTCTCAGGGATGGTCTGATTTACACCAGGAGTTCTACTACTTTGGTTGAAGCTTTATCATCTTCTGCCCACAGACCTCAGATAATGTATGGATTTATCAAGTGGACTTATTTTTTTTCTGACAACACATTAATAAGCAATAAAGCTCTCCCTATCTCCAGTCTCTCTCTAGTTCCACTCATCCAGCTCATCACTGCCAAACTGATTTATCATAACTTCTAACATACTCTTTAAAACACAAAAATATAAGTAAAATCATAAAAGAAAAACTTTCATTAGTTCTCTATGCCCCAGGTCAAGCCCAATTTTCTTAACCAGTGAAACATTTATCCTTCACCATTATCATTCCAAATTTACCCAGCAGTTTCTTCCCATTCTCTCTCCATCACAGATATCTTGAAATGATCCTTTTAATTTTTATCAAATTTCACCACTCACTTCACCTCAGATTTGAAGCACCACACCGGTCAGTGCACCACCCACACTTTTTCCTTTTACCCCATTTTCTTTGTTGTCTAACCCCACTGTAAAATTCTCCCACCCATGGCTTCTCTGCTAGCCTTACTTATCTCTTTTCTGTAATATCTTAATATTATGTGCTTGCCACTTTAATTACACCAGTCCAGTTATATTGAATATATCTGTGTTTAATCATTTTCACTTTTCCAAAATAACACAAAAATTTTGGACACATTAAAAAGTTAGACGAATCATACAGTGAACTTCCATATACTCAGCTAAATTTTACAGTTAAAATTATGTTACATTTACTTTATCATATATTTATCCAATTATTATTCCTCTACTCATCCCTCATATTTTTTTTAGTGTATTTCAAAACTGTAGACATAAATACCCTTCAGACTGGACATACCACCAAGATTACTATTAACTAGATGTCAAAAAATTTTAGAGCTTTTGCACAATATTAACATACAGTGAAATGCACAAATCTTAAGTGCACCTTTACATGAATTTTGACAAAGACACATACATATGTAATTCAAAGTCCCAATAAGATAGAAAACATTACCATTACTCCAGAAATTTCCCTCAGATTCCTTCCTAGTCAGTCCCCAGCTTCCACATCTCCAAGACAACAACTTTTGTAAATTTCTTTATTCTTAAACTTCATATGAATGCAATCACACATTCCCTATTTCTTTATCTAAACTTTCTGTTATTTAGCGTATTTTGGTGATTTGTCCATGGTATTGTGTATATCAACAGTTCATATTTTCTTTGAATTGCTTAATAGTCGTCTGTTTATCCAGTTTCCTCCTGAGGAACACCTGGGGTACTTCCCGTTTTAACTATTATAAATAAAACTGCTGTGGGTGCCATGAATAAATAATTTTTGTGATCACTACACTTTCATGGTATGAGATGCATAAACCGATGTTACAAGACACATGACTTACAAATGAAATATGTGTGGAAAACATCACAAAAATATCTCCTTGCTTCTTGAAAACCATATAAATGTATGACTAATTAAATCACAAAAGAGTGTTGTTTTCGCTGTGCTTAGACATTACTAAACCTATTTACATTTTCATAGTTCTTGTTCTACTGATAATAATATTCCATGTGTTAGACAACAACCTGAGCTTTGAGGATTTTTTTTTTATGCATGTGAAATAGTCTTTGATATACCAGAATTATAGGATGTATTTTTATTTAATGTCAAAGCTTTTTGAAGAATTGTATATTATTTCTGTTTCACACTCAGATAGTCTTGATGCCTGACTTAAAAGAATACTTTTAAGATCATGCAGCAGTAATGTGGTTCAGAAATACTAATGTAAACTTGTAGATAATGAGCTATACATATAATGATATACCCATCAAAAGATGGTTTAATGCCAGGAACAAAATTCATGAATAAATACCAAGGGGAATAAGTATGTTTAATTTACTTTATTACACTTGAGTCATATTAGCTATACATATTACCCAAGGAAACCAACCATATCTGCTGAGAGGAAGATGATGGTTTCAATGAGGGTGATGTCAACCTCAATTTCTCTGGAGTAAGCACTTCTGGGAGAAGTGAAAATGCTGATGTCTCAGAAAGTTCCAGTATCTGTGTCGTGCGGGGAGTAGAGTTGTACATCTAATTACTTATTTTCCATTTTATATAAGAGCAAGTTATACCAAAAAAAAAGTATTTTATTTTGTATCAACAACAATGAAATATCCAACAAAAAGTAAGTTTCCATATTTAATCTAAACTTTTGAAAATATAGCTATATAGCTGTCTGTATATTTATCTAAGTCCATATTAATATGCATTTAGTAAAAATGTAAGGGAATTTTAAGAAAACAATTTCAGTTATTTTACACCTTTTGGCTGACTTACAGACTTTAAGGCCTTATTCCTCATCAACAACCCAAAGAACCTCTTGGTGCATGACATTTACTTATTTTAATAAAATCAAAACAATTAGAGTTGTGCGAGCTGTGTATTCCTTAGCATGATAATTATTCCAAATGTTGATGTTCCTCATATACGTGATGGAAATAATATTGCATATCTCTTTGAGACACTGTGAGAAATATCAAGACAAAGACACATGTAAAAAACTGAGCTGAATGCTGATTTAATAAATGACAGTAGAAGTAATTACTTGAAATGCTTTATACTATTAATTGCTGACAGTTTTTTTGGGGGGGAGGGTATTAGTTAGGTTTTTATTTATTTATTTTTGATGGCAGTACTGGGGGGTGAACCCAGGACCTTGTACATGCTAGGGATGCACTCTGCCACCAAGCTATACCCTCCTCCTTCATTGTTGGCACTTTTTCAATCACACTTAAACCACTAGTCTTTAGGATTGACGCCTTTACAGCTCATGGAACAAACCTAACCAAGAAGAGTCTCCTTAGTAAGCTTTTGACTTGTAGACAAAATTCCTTTTGAAAGGAAGTTTATGAACGACAAGAGTGCACTTATAGAAATATATAGGTGTCCTTCTGCACATCTGATTTGTACGTAGATATTTTTTAAATCTGTATCTTAGCCATTGTTTCCTAAATTTTATATGTATCAAAATTGCAAGGTCAGTATCAACTTAATCTTTATCAGATAGGATTTTATAACAGTGATTATTCTTTACTATAATAAAATAAGTATGTTTTATAGCAATCATGCAATAAATTATGTTCACTTAATCTTTGCTTGGTGTATTGTCATAAGATTCTAGCTGGAGGCATTTTTGTTATATATAATTACAATTTCCTTTTAAGTGGCTTCTTTACAGGAATCTGTAAGGGTGATCACTGTCAATGCCCACCTTTGAAGCACAGGCATGAATAATAACAATTTCATATACTTGGAAGTCTCATAATAATTCTATAAAAATCATTTTTTGTAGGTGCTCACATGTTGAGTAGAAAAGGTGACTTTCTGATAATTCTTTAATATTGTTTTTCCCCCAAATTAGGAAAAATAGATTTTTTTTAAATGTGTCACAATAATTGGAAAGAATTAATTATGAAATTGAGTTACAATTCTATCCCTTCTACTGCCAGTTCCTCAGCATTTCTTAGGTTCCAGCTTATCAGTTCACCCTTTGTGGATTATTTAATTCTGCTATAAATACTCATTGAGTATCTACTAATTTCCAGTCACTTTTCTCGATGCTAGTAAACCAAACAGCAGAAGTTCCTGACCTGCTGTTTAAATTATATTCAGGAGGCCAAAAACAAACATACAAATTAGTTAAGCTTATGTGATGACTAGTTACAGAGAAATATAAAGTAAAGAAAGGGGAGTGGGGAGCACAGAATGAGGGAACAGTGCTGCTGTTCTGTGAGGGTTGTCTGAGGAAGGCTACCCTGAAAACTTAAATCTGATATATGAACTGCTATCTGGAAGTTCAACCAAATTTTTCTTTTGAAAAGAAAGACTTCTTTGATTTATTATGATCAATAAAAATTTATTTGGCACCATCTCTGAGTATTTATATTTTATTGGTATTTTAAGAGCAAGAGCTAGCAAACTGTGGATACTAGACCAAAACTAACCCACCAATTGTTTTTATGGCTTTGATTTTTACATTAGAATCATTGAAAATAACCAAAGAATAATATTTCAAGGTGAATTTAGTGAATATTTGTATTTTGTGAAATTCAGATTTCAATGTCCAGAAAGTTTAATTGAGACTCACTCATTTGTTTACTTTTTGTTTATGGCTGCTTTCACTGTGTAATGCCTATATCATTGCAACAGAGACCCATAAGATGACCCACAAAGACTATGCTGTTTATCATCTGGCCCCTCATGGAAGAAAGGTTTCCAAACTCTGTTATAGAAGAAAATAAACCTCTGTATCATATTTCTAGGAAACTTGTGGTGCCACATATCACATTCCCTTGACCCAACTCTAATTTATTGGTAGTTGGAGTGGGCAGTTTCTGTGTGTGTTTACAATGTCCCACCACAAGCAGCCTCCTGGTCTACCTGCTTATCTGTGTAAGAGCACTGAGGTACTGAGAGCAAGCTCAGACTGCATGGCCCTTACACAGGAAGCCCAGATGTGCTGGTAAAGCTCTAGGAACAGTCTTCAACCAACTGGGTATGGAAGGATGTGATTCTATTGTAATTTCCCTTCCAGTGTTCACTTTTTTCTTTATATGCTCCACTTACATCTTTGTTGGCAAATTCTCTCTTGAGTTATCCTTTCTTTTTTTCTTTTTCTTTCTTCCTTCTTTTATAGAACAGCAGTGGGTTTATTATAGGAGACAAAAAAATTAGCACTTGGTGCTGTGCATGAACTCAGTAACAGAAGTGCAATGACCAATCACCTGCAGACTTTGATAGAAGTGAGGTAATTGGTTACTGATCATGATGCACATCTGTTATCTAAGTAGTGATTTATGGACTAAAGAGCTAGGAGCAAAGTTTGTACTTTACACAATTATTCACAGTTGATAACTTGTGATAATTAAAATCTGGAGGTGCGGACTGGTTTTATTTAACTCAACCATGGTAACTGAAATTCATTCATATCAGAACCAAGCAAAGCAAGGACTGTCTGTATTTGAGGAGACTTTACAGAATCATCCTGCAGAGATTAAAGGCCAGATTGTTAGGATATGAGACTGACAGGCAGAGGCTTATGAAGATGCAGCCCTCCTTTGCTTTGGTTGATAGGAATCAAGATTTTGAGAGGCCTTTTCTGTCCTTGACATAAGGAAGCCACATTGTACTACTGGGCAAGCAGAGGGCCTTTTGGCTCAGAATAAGCCATTTATGAGACCATTTAGTTCCTAAAAAAGAGTAAGCACAGAGATAAAAGCTGAGAATCTTTCAAATTGATATATTTTGGAAGTAAAAGAGAGAAAATAAGAGGAAAATTGTGTTATTACATTGTTCTGTTGATCATCTTATGCATGATAGCTGTGAACACTAAATGGAGCCTAGTTAGAGACAGAGCAGGTATACTGATGGCACGTCAAGACCACAGTAGTGACGACTCTTCCCTTAGAAGTTGATTGACTGAATGGACAGGAGAACGAGTTAAAACCATCCTTTATTCTACATATTTGCATTGCCTCCTTGTTGACGGCCTTGTTGCGGCCACAGGTCAGTTTCTGATTTTCATTAACAACCAGACGTCTGATCAGAAAGCCTGATATCTTTTATGTGAACTCAGAGCAAATTTTCTTAACATAGCCAAAAATAATAAGAGTCTTGGTGGGGAAAAAAAAAAAAGACATAAAAGGAGAAAAAGCATTAATTCTTAACTATGAAATAAAAACTTAATTTCCTTGAGTTTTTTTTATTGAATAATTTTATGATGGAGGATATATTATCGTATTTGAATATTTAATGGGTACCTTGGATTTTCATATATACAAAATTTTAAAGTTATCTAATTGTAGGGAGAAACAGATATATATTTTTCTTTCTATTGAAAAGACTTGGGCAGATCATTTTATTCTGAATTTGTCTCTTCTCATTTTGCATCATTGTTAGCATTGTTGAAAAGTGAAAATGGAAACTGAAATAGGTAGGTGGAATTAACCATCTTGACCTGATTTTTACTTCCTGGGCTTGAACTGGACTGACTGCATTCTCAAGAACTTTTAAAGAACAGCTTTTCATGTTGCCATTCTATAACTGGATAATTTCCGAAGCATTTAACTCAATAGTCATCATCATACGGCTTCAAGAAAATGATTCACTCACAATTCTGTATCAGAGGAAACTAAGCATTTGCAACTAGGTGGGGGAAATAACTTTAAAATACCGTATGACTTATTCTGAAGAAAAGCAATATAACAAAAGAAGGCTTATTCTTTCATCTCTGCCCTTTTGAGGACTGCCCTTCTTGATGTCTGCCTCAGTAACTCCATTCAGTCACTTTGGTTCCACTTCAGTACATTTTCTTTGAACTTGAAGTATATCATTGGCACTTTCCAGTTCAAGGTCATCAGTTTGCACCGAGCGATAGAAACAACTCAAAATAACATCATGTCAGCCTAAGCTCAGTTTGTTTTTCAGACACAAAAAATTGTCTTCTGGAATAGGTGTCGACTTACTGGGCTGCTAAGAGATATTTAAGGGGAGAACCATACTTCCCCAAGGGTCTCAGGGGAAGATTCACTAAATAAAGTTGCAGTATCTGTTTCTTTAACCATCTTTAGAATCAAGAAAGAAGTCCCATGTTAAATTAAATTCTGGTTGTTACATCTTTCCCAGTGAGTCTGCAGACAGACCACTTTCAGCTCCTAGAAGCTCTGTTCTGTACTGAAGAGCGAGGGAAGGCTTTTTCTGGTGAAAAGTGCATCACCTGTCTGTGAAGTTTCCTTTCGTAGCCTCACCGTCACTAGAAAGACACAAAACTTAGCGGCCATGTTGGTTGTTAACTATTCCTGGTGTCTCTTCTGAAGATGGATTTGGGTTAAAATTATAAGTTAAATTCTTCAAAATTTAGTCTAATAATAGCACTATTTTGCCCTTAGTAGTCAGTAGAGTTATATACATATAACTATGTACGTAAATTGATAAACTTATAAAATATAACAGAATTGACCAGTTATATAGAAAACTAGCGAAGTATACTGGTGAGAAAATTTCTTAAGGAATATTCTTATTAATAACTTTCATTGGAAAAAGATGAGGTATATTTTTAACTTCATGATCATTAAAAACTAGATAAAATATTTATATTATATGCTGACTAAATAGGAAAATGACCAATTTATTGACTACTATAAGTAAGCTCTACAAATCAAGAAATCTTTGTTTTGTATTACTCAACTTGTAACTAAGCAAAATTAAAGAGTGGAGTGAAAATAGAGCTTGGCTTTTGGGGTAGGCAGAAGAATGCCCTCCAAAAAATGTCTACATCCTAATACCAATGATCAATGAATATGTTAGTTTACATACCAAATGAGGGGAGGGGTCATTGTGAAGGCAATTAAGGCTGCTAATTAGCTGATCTTAATCATATTATTCTACATTAAATCAGATTATTCTACATTAACTCAGATTAAATCGGGGTGAGCCCAATGTAATCACAAGACTCAATGTCAGAGAGATACAATGTTGCTGGCTTTGAAGATGGAAGAAAGGACTATAAAGAATGCAAGTGGCCAACAAAACCACTTCTCCCTTGGAGCCCCCTAAACTGAAGAAAGCCTTACCAACACCCTGATTTTAGCACAATAAGACCTATTTTGATCTTCTGACCTTCAGAACTGTAGGATAATAAATGTGTTTTTTTAAGCTGCTAAATTTGAGATAACTTTTCACAGCAGCCAAGTAAATTAACATAACCTCTAAAATAAAAAAAATATAAAAATACACTCCTATTTCTGATGTAGCCACTTTAGGATAAAATGTATCAGTCACCTGTGAAGACTGCAGTTAGAGGAAAAATACTGTAAAAATAAAAAAAAAAATCCTGCCATATGTTGAGATTTAAGACATAGCTAGCTTGCTTGAATGAGACTTTGAAACTTAAATCAAGTCCTCACTTTCTGCTTTGAATGATATCTTTGGTTGCTCAGAAGCCATTAACTTCACATATTCTCAATGATTTTCTCTTAGACGGCTGACCGTATCTTAAATTCCCTGCAAAAATTTTGACCAAAGTTTTAGAGATTAAGGAAAATAGTTGTTCAAATACTTTCTTGTATATCCATACTTGCAAAATATGGGTTTCATAGAATTTGGTTAATTGGGATTAGGTTACACTATTTCTTCTGCAATGATTTGTCAAGACTTAGTCTTAAGAGAGGGGCATTTGCATACAATTCTTAATTTTTAGTTAGGCATCCATGAAATCTCAATGTTATCAAGCTTTGAAAATTCAGATCACCGTGAAGTGATTTAACAATTTAGTTCACCTTGGAATTTCAATTTGTACATATTTGAATAAAATATTCAATATAAAACATTATAAATACAGTTAAGCATAAAAGAAGCACATTTGTTTAAATAATATTTCATATAACTAAACAATATCAAATGACTTTTATGAATATTACAGTTTATTTTTATTCTAAAAATAATAGTAGTCTTATAGTACTTTATATTTAGTTGTATGAAAATTAGCTCATGTATTTAATAACATCAAAAGCAGACTTAATTCATCCAACTCAATATTTATATTATTACTGCTTTACTTCTGAATAAAAATTGAGTATAAATTCTATCATTTTTACTTCAATTAGTAAAACTTTTCCTGCCAAGTTGTTTACATTTGTTTAGTTCATTGCTGGTTATGTTCTAAAGAGTAAATGAGTCCCCTGAGGAATGTTTTCCCTAGTTTGCAACCTTGTAATACATTACAAGTAAAAGGATCTTTAATGCATAAGTAAAAGTACACAAGAATGTTGACTCTCTTTGTAGAGATATTTAATCAGTGAAGATGAAACATTGGTGAATGTGAGTCTAAACGTTAAGATTAAACACTGAACAAAATCAGTGTTTGTCAGTGTATATTTATCATATAAACATTTGTTCAAGGTAGGTGTTTTCACTGTGGAATGTTTAACTGAATCCATTAAAACACACCCCATCAGCAATTAAACTTATTCTTTCAATTTCTATTTTATTAGATTTATTGCATTTCTCAAATTTATATATAAGAAGCTTTTAGGAATGATAAGCTATTTTATTTAGAGATTATAACATAATTGATAAGGATAGAGATCATTTTATGTCTATACCTGGCATTTGTTTACATATCTTAAAGTTGACTTTTAAAACCTTCTGTTGTTTAAAGCATAAGGCAAATTTAAAGAGGAACTTGATAAAGAATTTATTAAATTAACTTCTTTTCACTTTCAGAAGTTATACAGATAACATACCCAACTTAGTTTTTCAAAGGGCTTTAACTAATTTCTTTCCAGGCTAGGATTATGTTACACTTTGTTATGACAAACAGTGATAGAAGGAAGTTGTAAAATCTACTCACAGAACTGTGTCATGCCCCAAACTGAGTCTATTGACTCAATAGTTTGTCATGAGACCATTATGTAATTCAAACAAGCTGAACATTTGTGTCTAATCGTTAGTGTCTGCCAAGAAGAGAAAATAAAATACTTAAATTACTACTCCTTTTGTTTCTCCGCCATTTTTTTCTTTAAGAAAAATGAATGTGACAAGAATATTTTCATGTCTTAATTTATACAGTGCCTTGGGCAGATTGTTGGATTAGTAGTAAATAGTGACTATTTGATTTTATGTTTTATCAGGGGCTACAACCATAGAGAAATATGACCTCAGAACAAATTTGTGGATCCAAGCAGGGATAATGAATGGCAGGAGATTGCAGTTTGGTGTGGCTGTCATTGATGACAAACTCTTTGTAATTGGAGGTCGAGATGGCTTAAAGACATTGAACACTGTTGAATGTTACAACCCCAAAACCAAGACTTGGACTGTCTTACCACCAATGTCAACACATAGACATGGTCTAGGTAAGATCTCTTACTTTATTGATATTACTTTTAGAACAAATTTTTTTATCGATAATGGAAATGTATACTAAAATATATCATCCCTTCCATTAATTACCATTAACTTTAGGTAAATTGTGGGCTTCTTTGGAACACATTTTTTTAAGTTCTTGATATTTTTCTGTGTTAATCAATGTGAATTAAATTGTTGATAGTGATGTTACAGATACCAAAATGAGTAGACCTCAAGCCGTTCTCAAAGATTTACAATCTGACATTCATACAACATGTAAAATTCAATGTGAAGGAAAAAAAAAAATCAGAACTATCATGGAGAGGCCAGAGTAATGCAGCCTAGAGAAGGAAAAGTTAATGTGAATTGAGGAAAAAATTAAGGTGGCTCACACCCACATTACCAAATAGACAAGTCTAGCTATAGCTTTGTACTTAATTGATTCCATCTTGAAAAGTCCATGGGGAGAGGGCAACACAGGTTTAGAAAAAAAGTGACACATCAACTGGCACCAGGGGTCAACATGATAGGATTCAAATGATCTTTATTATGGAGTGACCTAGAAATGGGAAGAACTCTATTTGGATTCAGAAGATCTGGGTGTGAGTTTCGAATCTACCATTTGATATTGGCATGATTTGGCACTAAAACTATGAGCTTCAGTTTCCTGATTTGCCACCAATTCAAGGATGTTGATTAGGTAAAAATCAGATGATGACAATGAATATGAAATCACTTGTAAATTGTAAAGTCCTACACAAATATTTGAAAAAGGAATTTAATTTAAAAAGTTCCTGAATTGGCATTTTTTTATCATATGGATTATAAGAAATGCAAATTACTTTTTTTTTGAAGACCTGAAGTAAGTCAGATAGTCGACTACCTTTCCTGTATTTAGAAGTACACTTAGAGAGATATTGAGGTTTAATTGCAAATCCATTGATTTGTTACCAGAGAATAGGCTGTTGTCTTGCACAGGAAAAATTTCAAGAGTGAGGCATAGTACAGTGAAAGCAAGTTTATTTAGAGAGATACACACTCCATAGACAGTATGTGGTCTGTCTCGCTCAGAAGGGAGAGCAGCTTAGGAGGTATCCCTTTAAGATCTCTATGCATTGTTTCTGTTAGCTAGTTAGCTACCTACCTATGTTCCTATTTGGGACAAATATAGAGAATAAACACTCTGGATTGGAATTTTTTCAATTTAATGTCTTTCTTCCTTTTTTAGACAATTCAATTACTTTCTACTAAAGTATGCTGAAATTCAGTTAGTTATGATATTGGCATATCAAGAGAACATACGTGAAAAATCTTTACCAAAAACACACCATAAGTGGTATAATTTTAGACATTTAAAGTGTACAAGGTAACGGTTTGCCTCAAATCCTACCACATAGACTGCTGACCTTTTAGGCACCAGTGCTAATCTGGGTGGTAATCTTAGATACTGTCTTTTAGTTTGTTTTATCTGTTAAAGGATCCACTGGGGAAAGAAGGCTGCCTAGAAAATTAAATAAGCCAAGTATCAAAGATATCTGATATGTAATACAGCATTTCTCACAAGTCATGTTCACCCAGGACCAACTCTAGTAGTCCCCTGTTTTCAAGCCTAAGCCTCTCCTTTTTTGTGGTTTTTGTTCTGCTTCAATTCCATTATCAAGTCGATCACCTCTCCTCCATTTCTCATGGCAATGACTTCCTCTGTGATTTACTTCCTAGGGGCTATTGCTTGCTGCCAGTTTTTTGATAATTCTCCACCACAGTCCTCCCCAAGATCAGACCTGATTGAGTTAGTAGGGAAAATCATGGCACAGGGCATCAATTCTGGGGTCAGTTCTCATCTCAGTGTGCCTCATAGATTGCCAGCAAAGCCCAGTACATAGAAAACTGCCTTTGACTTGGATCCAATTCCGGATCCAACTAGTTGAAGCCAGATTGACAGCAACACAAAACATGTGTGTTCTCTGATAAGGCAGAGTGTTTCCTTTATGATCAATCACATTTCTTATGATTAATTGAATCTTAGGAAGTTCAGCATTACTTATCATATCCAAATGCAATAAATATTCTTGGCCTAAGATGCTGTTCTTTCAATATAATGTATCAGTCTGTGATTTACCTTCTCCTTTCTTCCAGGGACCTCTATGACACAGATGTTGATATTTCTTATTTAATCCTTCACGTCTTTTAAATTTTAATTCTATAGTTTCCCTTGGTCCCTTTTTGATGGATAATTTCATTATCCAGCCCTCCAAATTATTCTTGACCTGTGTGCATCATGATATTTATCCCATGTATTAGTGTCTGAATCTTAATGAATTTATTTTTTACATTCTCAGTTTTCCTACTTGGTAATTCATTATAATTGCTTTCTTTTTCTTAATGGTATTAATATCCCTCCTTATCTCTGAGAGTTTACTTATTATGCCTATTTCCAAATCCTATCTGTCTCTTCGATTAATTCTTTTTTATTTGTTAGAAGTAATCATCTTCCTCTACCTCTTCTTTTAGCTCTCTCCCCTTACTTTTCTCTTTCTCCTATTAGTCATCCTTTCCCTCCTTCTCTCCCTCCTGTTTCTCTTCATTTTCTTTTTTTCTCTTCTTCTTCCTCTTCCCTGTCTCTTTCCATTTCTTCTTTCTCCTTCTCTTTTAATCCTGTTTAACAGGAGTTGTAACCACTGAAATACATGTGTTTTGTGCGCTCATGGGGCATATCAGATACTTTGGCTAATGTTATAAAGGTTATGCCATTCTTTGTGTCCTCCCAAAACATTTAGGATTGGGTGGGGAAATTGCACCAGGGCATGAGGTCCTGCCCTTGCAAGCTGACTTCATACAACCTGTTTTCATTTATTCCTAACATGTAGATTTCAAGGATACCTCTACTTACCTTCATTTGCACATATCCTTGAGCCTTTCTTCATTATCAGTGATGCCTTAACTATAGGGCTGGGAGCCTGGATGGGAAGGGGTTGTTTTGAACCAGCAAGTCTGTTTGCTTTGGCTATTAGCAGTTTCTTGTGCAAGCTGGGCTCTGATGACATTCTGATGTTATCCAACGAATGATGGCAAGCTCTGCCTGGGCACTGCTGTTTCACTGCCTGGCAGTATGGAAGATGCAGCAGTCCTTTTGAAGAGAACAATATGGCATAGGAAAAAGAGCACAAATCAGATTTCCCTCCAAGATCTTCCCTCAAGGCAATGCCATGAATTTTTGTCTCACTCAGGAAGTCAAAACTGACTGTTTCTCAAATCAATTTTAGTCTTCATGTTAATTTTTTAAACACAAATCATGACTCTCCCTTTGGTGTAATCACCAATATAGAGTCTGAGTGTAAACTGATAGCCATCTGCACTAGTTTGAAACTAAAATGTCTCATTTTATTTGCTGTAGTTAATCAGTACCTACCCTGTGGTATGCAGTGAGATTACAAAATTGACTATGTATCCCGTATTATACACTCAAGTGACAAGGAGCTAGCTAAAATTTTAAGATATAAAATAAAAATTAAATGTGTTTTCCCTGACCTATATGTCTTTCCCCTACCTTGATTTGTTTGAAAAAAAAAATCCTTACATGATAATATGAGAAAGTCACATGAGTTCTTTGGTTGCTAAAGATGAATATGTGGTCAAGAATGTTTCAAAGCTATCAATAAAGAGAGAATTCCACTTCTGCTGGATAATATAGCATATAAAGTTGTGTTCACATTAAGTTCGTGACATCAAGGGATTCATGCATCTGTCTAGAGAATTAAACTAATTAAGAGCACAGTTCTCTCAATATGCTGTTTTTATTTTAGCATTTATGTCTTTGAAACACATAATTCCAGATATCAGGTCTTCTTTCTCTCCACATTTTATATTGCATAACACTGATTAAGACATTACTACAATACACTGTTTGCAATTAAGTCATTTTATTTATTTATTTATTTATTTATTTGCAATTAAGTCATTTTAGAAAAAAGGATTTTTATCTTCTGGGTAATATAGCTACTGTTTATTAGGGATTTTCTATATGCCATTCACCATGTTGTATGTTAAATATATGGTAGGAGTTGTTTTTGGTTTTGTCTGTTTAGTCTTCAGTTGAGATAAAATTAAGTATTTAAATGTAAAATTGAATACTTTTGGATGTATTCACAGAGTCCAGTAGCCACCACCACTATAAAACTCCAAAACACTTTTATCATCCTAAAAAGAATCCCTGTACCCAATAGCAGTCTCTTGTCATTGCCCCATCTCCCTGGCTCTTTGCAACAATTAATCTACTTTCTGTCCCTATGGAATTGCCAGTTTTGGACATTTCATATAAACAGAATCACATAATTTGCAGCTTTTCATGTATGGCTTCTCTCACACAGCATAATGTTTTCAAGGTTAATCCATTTCCTAGCATGTATCAGTACTTCATTCCTTTTATGGTTAAATACTATTCCACTCTTAGAGTGTACCACATTTTCTTTATACATCATCAGTAGATGAGTGTTTGGATTTTTTCCACTTTTTGGTTATAAATAAAACTGCTATGAACATTTAGGTGTGCATTTTTGTGCGAACATACATTTTTAATTCTGTTAGACATATACATAGGAGTAAAATTGTTTAATCATGTGCTAACTCCATCTTTAAATTTTGGAGGAACTGCCAAGCTCTTTTCCAGAATGCTTGCTCCATTTTCTATCTCTTTCAGCAATATATAAGGTTGCCAATTTCTCCATATTCTTGACAACACTTGTTACTATCTGTTCTTGTTTTAGTATAATGATCTTAGAGTATATGAAGTGGTAGCTCATGGTTTTATAGGCATTTCTCTAACAAATCATTATGAGCAACTTTCACATGCTTATTGGCCATTTATGTATCTCCTTTGGATGAATTTATATTCAAATATTTTGGCTAGTTTTCCTTGGGTTATTTTTCTTTTTATTGCTGAATTCATTGTATATTCTACATATGAGTCCTCTGTCAGATACAACATTTGCAAATATCTTCTCCCATTTTGTGGATTCTAATTTAACTTTCTTGATAGTGTATTTTGAAGCACAAATCTATTAACTTAATAAAGACCAATTTATTTTTTTTTCTTTTGTTGCTTGTGCTTTTGGTGCAATATAACAAAAAAAATAGTCTAATCAATGATCCTTAAGTTATGTTTCAGAAATTTTACATTTATCAGGTCTTAATTCAAAAACATGATCCATTTTGTATTTTTTAATATGGTGTGAGGTAGCACATCATTCTTTTGCATGTTGTTCCGGAGTTATTTGTTGAAAAAAAATCTTTCTTTGTTGAAAATATTCATTGAATTATATTGGCACCATCATCAAAAATCAATTGGCCATAACTACAAGGGTTTAATTATACTCAGTTCTCGTCCATTAATAAACGTGCTATCCTATGGCAGTACCACACTGCCTTGATTACTGTAGCTTGTCTTAAGTTTTGTAATTGGATAGAGTAGCTCTCTGATTTTATTCTTCTTTTTCAAGAATTGTAGGCAATTCTGAGTCTCTTGCATTTCCACACAAATTTTAGAATCAGCTTCTCAATTTCTGCAAAACAAATCTGAGATTCAAATATTGCTTTGCATTGAATCTATAGATGAATTTGTGAGTTTTGCCACTTTAACAATATTAAGTCTTCTTTAAATCAGTGAGTATTACATTCTATTTATTTAGGTCTACATTCTTGAACTTTCTTTGCTAAATGTGTTGCTCAATAGTTTATTATATTTAAGATGCTGGATGCCTCTGCTGGCATCTCTGCTTCCGTCTACTCTAGATCTGTGAGATAGCTCTGAGCCACGTTGCCCTGCAAGCTAGATATTGCTGCAACCTTCGCCAGTCAAACACAAAAACAAAACAAGATCTTGCTTGCCTTCTTTGTTTTGCTCATTCCAGTTTTAAAGTTCCTGTTGGGAGCACCTCACCAGCCAAGCTTAGTTTGTAAGTACAGACCTTAGTTCTTCAGAGTTAGGAAAAATAAATTAATCAGATTATTGGCATCTATAGTGGAAAGCAACCCTGTGTGAATATTCACAAAATAAGAAGGGCATTCAGATGCTGAGGCAAAGTAGAAAAAATGGCCAATATCTACTGTACATTTGCTAACTGATTAAGTACAATCACCTCATAATATAAATATTTTTATTTTTAAATTTTAAGATTTAATAAATCATGAACAAACTAGTCAATCATTTCACTTTCTCAATGCCACATCATCTTACAAGAAAGACTTGAAATTTTAAACTAAGCTTCTTTGACTCCAAAGTCATATTCTTTTTAATATAACATACTGTTGCCAATGTTAATACTACTACTGTTATTAATACTAAATACATTCCATTTCTTATAAATATATTTCTTATGTTTTTTTAAACTTTAATTTATCAATTGAGACTCATTCTATCATTTTAGCTATCCAAAATGAAAGACATACACACAAAAATATCAGTTTAATACCTGAGTGTCTGAATGATTGATTGCAAAAATTCCTGGAGAGTGATTTTGAGAAATGATTCAACCAAAGTATTTAAGATTTGAAGGATAAATGTAGATTTAGGTATAGAAAGGTGACTAAGTAGATAGGTAGGTAGATAGATAGACAGGTAGATAGATAGATAAAGTTCTGTGCTAATTCATTGCTCATATATATTCCTCAATTCCACTGAGAGTGAAAAAGGGGGAAATAATGATAGAACTATGTTTGTTATTTTCATATCAGCAATTTTGATACCATTAAAATGATACAATTTGAACTAATAAATCAGGACAAAAAGATCTCTATAATCTGTCACTTAAGGATTACCTATCTTATAAGTTGGTCTTCCATCAAGTCTTCCTAAAAGGAAAGCCTTCTATTATAGATGTACAAGCTATCAAGATTTCTGGAATAGTTTAAAGATTAAAAGAGAAAGAAAAAGATATGTTTATATGCAACATTCTCTGAAAACCCAGACATAGTTCAGCTTCCAATAAAAAAAGTTACAACATAAAAAGAGCATATCTTTGATATCTTTTAATACATGCCATAAAATATTCTTTCTTGAAATCAGTTATGTAAAAAAAGAGAAAAGTATAAGAGATATTTTTAAAATTTAAGATGTTTGCTGAAATTAAATATTAAATGAAACTTTTGGAAAAAATAAAATTGGCATCATTTCTTAAAAAAATTAATGTGAGGAAATATATTAAAATTATGGTAAAAACATATGAGACAAAAACCAATTATCAGAAAGTAGGATGTTCTATCCGTGGTAGTTTTAGAAAGAGTACTGAGAAAGTGAGAGAGAAAAACAAGGAAGAATCTGAGAGAATTTCTCTGAAGTGTAACACATGGCCTCTGTTGACCTGAAATAAATAGACTGCCAGATATTTCTCTGGCAAAGATGGGTTTATCCCGGATCAGCACAGAATTGCAATGATGATCCATGTATAAGTTCCCACACAGCAAGGGAGTCATGGCTTTTCATTGGCTGTCTCATTGTCAGGAAAGAAAAGGAAGTCTTTCTTCTTCCTGTTTGGCTCAGCTCTTGTCACCAGGTGTGAGCGCACCCCTTGTTGGTCTTTCAACTCCATTGAATTGAGGTTTTTGTTTATTATTATTATTATTTTTTCTACATTTCTAAAATGAGTAGTCCAAAAAGCAACCAGAAAAATGAGTGAAGAGCAAATTCAGTCTGTCTGTATGAAATTTCACAATATCAGAGATAAAGAGATGATTACATGCCTCCCAAAGCGGGAAAAAACAAGCTAGTGAGAACAGTAACTATGAATAAACAACACTAAAATAACTGCAATGAAATACCCAAACCCACAACAAAGGAAGGGTAATCAGACTGGTGTCAGGTTTTTTAGTATCAATCCTATGACAGCAAATAATAGAAGCATTCTTCGAGCTTCTGATGGGCAAAGGTTTTCAACGTATTTACATCAAGCCAAACTATTATTCAAATGTAAAGGGAGAAATAAGAGGCACCTTCAGACATTTTGATTCTACTGATTTCAGCAAGTGTGTGAACCTCAAAGTCCAGTCACACAAACTTGAGATTGAAAAAAGAAAGGAGCATCTTAAGAGAATTAATATTGTATTGTTAGGCTTTGAAGATCTCCTTCACTGTCAGGAAAGACAGAGGATAAGCAGTTGTACATTCACAGAGTTCTTGGCCTCTGGGAGTAATAGGTTATTAGATGGTCTCTTTGCGAAAAGCAAACACAGGACTTTTTCCCACTTGCAAAGTTTCGAGCACTGAACTGTCTTCCTTCTGGTTGCTTACAAGAAACCTGATTCCACGTCTGGGCTGTTATCCTTGACTAAAGGAAAATTACTAAAGCAATCTGAGGATGCTTCTCTCAGAACTTAGGATGGAATGAGAAGGTGGGGATCTGATTATCTGCATCCAGAAACACTCACATGTCGGGGGAACAAAGCAAATGAGGTTTCATGAAGCAACTAGGGGAAATGTGATGTTCAAATGAAAATATTAAGGAACATTTTCTAAACGATATCAAGTATTTAAATGAATAAAATTCCTGAATGTGTGTACGAAGAAAGAAAACCCAAAGTAACATTTATTATCAGTCTTTTCTCTGGCTTTTTGAAACTATACTTATAGCAACAAGTAATGAATAGCCTGAAGAAAATATCAAGCTAATAAAATCTTGCATTTGTTTGTCATACAACCCATTAGACTAGAAAAATCTCATTTTAAACTGTCAGTGTCCATTGTCTTAAGAGGAACATTTGCTTCAGCTTAGCCTATTTCTTTAATTATATCAGGATATGTTTGCTCTCGTCATATCTCCTTTATTAAGAAAAAACAAACAAACATTTCTCACAAAACCAAGAGGGCCTGGGTTTCTTTAAAAGTTTTGCAATTTTCACAAGTAAACAAAATTCAAGTCTACCTACTCAGTTTTCCGTATCAGATTTAAAAAAAAATCATGAAAAGAAAAAAGAAAATGGAGTAAGTTGGGAACACAAGTAAAACATTTAACTCTTTTGATAGTAATACTCATATACACATACACAAATACATACACAGACTCACCATTTTCAATACATATGCATGTCTGATTGATAAGACAGGGAAAATTCTGAGGAGGATATGAGACACAAAAAGAAGTTTTTAGAGCAGATAACTACCATTTTAATTGCAAACTTTAATATTTGAGTGAACAGAAAATCATCAGGTCATGTTTCTTATTACCTAGGCAGATGTGATATAGACACAGACGTGTATACAGTTTTAAAGAATATTTTAGAACTTTTATTCTCTTACTTTCGTTTTATTAGTTCCTCTTGGAAATATCATACATATAACATTGGTAATGCCAGCCAAAAATAGAAGAAGGAAGGAGAGAAGGATGAAGGAAGAAAAAAGAAACAACTCTAAGACCCTTCTCATTAGAATGTGATCTGATATACTGTGACTTACAAACTCTAAAGATCAGTGAAATCCTTATTATATATTTAGTCTTCTGTCTAAGCATAGATATTCCCTGGTCTTTCCAATGAATTATGTATTTGTTCAAATAAACATTTATTGGAGACCTTTTCAGTACTAAGAGTCCCACTGGTGTTGAGGAAAAAGAGAAGAATAACAAAGACCCACCTTCAATATTATACACACTAGTTATCCATATTAGTTGCAAATGACCCCTCACAAATAAAAACTATTTATCCAGGCACAGAGATTCTGTGCTTTGTTATGTAATAATCTTTTATTTAATCTACTACTCAGTTCCAGAAGTAAAATTCCACATCACAAAGTGTGTAACTCATTCACAACATGATTTCTCCGTGATCTGTGGATACCCTGTCTCTTAAGTAGTCAAGAATTGCATATTATTCTTCTATATAGTATTTTATTTGGCAATAGTGTCAAGAATTTGTGTAGTGAGTGGAAAGAATTCTCTTTACTATACTGTACTTTGATAAAACGCTGAAGGCTAATAGATCTTCTAGAACACTGACCCTTCAAACTTGAATCTGAATAATAAGTTTCCTATTTATGAGAAACCTTGAGAAAACATCTGTTTGATCTAGGAGTCACAGTATTAATTTTCTCTTCCTGAGCAATTGATCAGTTTGTATGTTGCAGATAATGTAACTACCTAGGTTTTCTTCTGTGAATTAAATATTGTAGAATTTATACACTTAAATATGCTGTCTAATAGTAACAAACATGCATACATTTCTTTGTAGCAACCTCACATTTGGCTCTACCTTATCTTTCTTTGTTTTGCTATCTTCTTAAGCACCTAGTTTTAATAAAATATATCCATCTCTATTTTATATATTTTGTGAAGCACCTTAATTTTTCAATAATAAAATGAGGTATTAAGTTAAAGATAAGGCTAGCAAAATTAGTCTAGTTGAATACAAGGAAGATTTTTGTAAGAATGTTCATTTGTTAAATTATTTCATTATTCAAGTAGCATTAAAATTGTACTACTACATACTACAATATTCATGTTAGAATTAAAATATTAATAAAATATTGTACTCAAGGATCTTATGCCTGAATAGGAAGACTAAAAAGGTTAAAAGACAATTAAAATGAAATGTTCTAAGTATAATAAGCAACAGTGTTATGATCATATTCTTTTAAGTCAGAATGGATAGTTAGGAAACGATTTTAAAGAGAGGTGATGCTGAAACTGTACCATAAGTATTAACAGGCAAATTGAAAAAGAAGAAAAAAACGTTTCCATCAACAAAGCAAAATGTATAAAAACACAGATAAGAAAAGGAAGCCTAGAATATTTGAGTAGCAAACTGCAAGGTTATTTAAAGACAAATTAGTTTCAATGATGTTGGCTTATCTCTTCAATATATTTTCAAACACAACAAATATCTTTTTTCATGTTTAATATGCAGTACAAGAGGTGTATAACACATAATATGACTTCTTATAATTCCACCCTACAATGATAATTAATTGGAATTTTTAATTTAATAATGAAATATTTATTTTGAGATAAGTTCTTGCCCATAATTGGCCTTGTATATTTGAATTTAGCCCAAATTTCAAATAATAAAGGAATGAATTCACATGATATCCCTTTCTTGAATGGAAAATAAATGAAATTGTAGTTTTAGAAAATGTGAGGGCAACTTGGTCACTCAAGTGAATCACACAGAAAGAACTATGAACAGAGAAGAAGAATATTAAATCAATTACAGAATGCTTACTACTTCAGTTTCTGTTATTCTGGTTATGACTGCTAATTTATTACTTGCTTTTGTAAGTTTATCTATGGAGATGATTTTACCTTATATTTTAACTTTTTTCATAGGTGTCTTTAACTGGAACGATCATGTGAATCTTCCATATTCCAATTTAAGATGCATGTTAAAATTACATTTAATAATAAAAAAATTTTCTTCAGTTGTAATAATTTCCATCTCAATGTGCAGGTGGTAATGCAATGCTAAAGGAAACAAAACAAAAAATTATGTAGACTAACAGACATTTAAACCCAGAGAGTAGCTAAGAGAAAATTTACTCCAGAATAATATTAATTTTACAAATGAGAAAATTGAAGACCAGAAAGATTAAGGAATTTGCTGAAGTTCATTCAGCTTATTACTGGCAAAGGTTGGTTTGGAATTCTCTACAGACTTGAAGTTTGTTTTGTTTTGTTTTGCTTTGCTTTCTGCATCTATTTTCTCCCTCATTCTGATTATTTGTGTATCACTATCTCTAGAATAAAAGTTTATTTTTCATAGTATATATGATGAGTCTAGGGGTGAGCCAGGTTTTGTGTGGCTTAAAGAGAAGATTTTCCTTAAGAAAGACAAATGCAGATGGCATTATTTTATTCTTTTTTATGGCCAAGTAGTATTCCATTGTATAAACATACCACAACTTCTTTATCCAGTCATCTGTCAATGGACGTTTAGGTGGTTTCCTACTGTAAATACAGCTACTATGACTATTGCATGTATCTTTTTGAATTAGAGTTCCCTCTGGATATATACTCTGGAGTGGGATTGCTGGGTTATAGGGTAAGTCCATAAATTTCCAGCAACATGGATGGACCTAGAGATTTTCATTCTAAGTGAAATAAGCCAGAAAGAGAAAGAAAAAAGCCATATGATATCACTCATTTGTGGAATTAAAAAAAAAAAAAAGAGAACACTAATGAACTCATCTACAAAACAGAAACAGACTTGCAGACATAGTAAACAATCTTATGGTTACTAGGGAGAAGTGATTGGGAATGGATAAATTTGGGAGCTTGAGATTTGCAAATGTTAGCCACTATATACCAAAAAAGATTAAAACATTTTCTTCTGTATAGCACAGGGAACTATATTCAATATACTGTAATAACCTTTAATGAAAAAGAATATGAAAACAAATGTATGTATATGCATGACTTGGACATTGTGTTGTACACTAGAAATTGACACATTGTAACTGGCTATACTTAAATTTAAAAAAAAGAGAGAAATGCAAATTTATTAAGATTACTAATGGAATTATTATATTACATATAAATTCATATCATATTCAAGAGTATCTCAGTTTCTAATTTTATCAAAATTATTTTCTTTTTGCATGTAATATAGACAAGCTACAAGCATAGTGATCTATACATTTCAGCCATAGATTTATTAAGGCTTAAAATATTTTAAATTAATACATACATATCCAATTTAAATTCTGCCAATATGCACACATATGATGTTTGTCAGAGTGTCCGATTGGACAAAATATTTCTAAATCATTAGAACCACTATTCATATAAGTCTAGAGATTTGTAAATTACTTGTAGCTACCATGAGATCAGATATTTATAAAACTCTTTATCATGGCCCATGTTCTGACACTAAGAAAATGATCTAATTTACTATTGTATAAAGGGAATGTTTAAATTTTTGTTCTCTAATCCTTTAGGCACCCAGAAAAAGACATTTCCTTTTAAATTACCACCTTCCCCCCAATCTCTTTATGAAAGTAAAAGAAAAGACAAGCTATTTTATTTTTAGGTGAAATCAGATCAACCTTATGTCTTTACTCAATCACCCTTTTTAGAATGTAAGCCCCAAGAGGACATAGTTGTTTTTTGCAGGCTGATGTCTTAAGCACCCAACACATAAAGAAAACCAAGTATTTTTGAATAAAATAATATTTTAATTCAAAATATAGGTGTACCCTATAACGTTGAAGATATTGCTATTGACACCAATTATTTCTGTGACTCTTATTATAATAGACGTTTATTTTACAAGACATATGTATCTTTTTTCCAAATGTTTAGACTTTTGAATCACTAGTACCTCTTTTTGGCAGTGGACCAATAGTGTAGACTCACTCTGCCTCTTCTGATGTCATCTGTGTAACACAGCAAACATTTTAAGACACCAAATACTAAAGCTTGAGTGTATTAGCCAGGCCAAGTATAAGGAGCTATCTGTGCCCTTAGTAGTGACATCTATTAGTTTCAGGAGATTATTTCATAATTCAGCACTACCAGGAAAAGATCTGAACAAAAATACATTGTTCATTTTTTTCCTTTACTTATGAAAGAGATTAGATTGTCAGATTTAATACAGACAAAAGTTCTTTCCAAAAACATTTTACCTTTTCTCAGGACATGAAACCTCTGCTCAAGAAACAATAAACGTGAAAAATGATTTCCTAGCAACTTTTCCTCCTCTGATTGTTTCAGTTAAAAGGTAGTTTTAAATGTAGAAATTCAAATAGAATTTAGAAGTGGCTTTAATGGTAAGATGGCTTTTACAATGAAAGATAATTCACCAGCCCTCAGTTAAATGATTCCTGAGAGGATAGGGTTCTGAAAAGTTAACATATGAGAAAATATTATAGCATTCATAGGTTACAATTGAACAGAATGAAATAGGCTATCTATATATATATTTAATTGGTTAGATTCATATTACACTTTAAACTTTGGGATAAAAAGAAAGAGCAATGCAAAAATTAACTCAAATTACATTTTATGCTTGGGAGGAGGAAGCAAATAAGGCAAAAATTATTTCCATTATTTTGCCAGACTGTACTATTTTTACATTCTTAGAGGATGCCAAAATGCAGAATAATTGATAGTTTAATGTACTGTTGTTGCCAAACCAAACTTGGGTCTGCTTACCTGCAAAAAGTAGAGCCAAGTCTATTGACACTGGGTTGTGGCGAAGGAAAGTGCAGCATTTATTACAAGACATCAGGCAAGTAGTCTGGGACAGCTAGTGCTAAAACACCCCAAACTCCCCAAAGGGTTTCAGCAAAGCATTTTTAAAGGCAAGGTGAGGGAGGTGGGTCTTGAGGTATATGATCAGCCTGTGCACAGTTCTCTGATTGGTTGATGGTGAGGTAACAGGGCAGTGCCATAGGGTTGAACATATCAATCTTTAGGCACCAGTGGGTTTAGCAAGGCAACCATTTATCTTGTAGCTGTTGACCTTAGATTTGAGGATAATATCTCTTTGGGTTTACTCAAATAAGGGAAATACTATACTTATAAATAAAATGTGTACATTATTTATAATAGACATGCCACATTATTGATGTTTTTAAAACTTTTCTATGAGAGACATTTATTTTTTATGCTATCAAATTTAAAAAGAAGTAATATGCTGACAATATTAAAACTGTGTTACATAGTATGTGTGCAAGCTAATGGAACAAATTAATGGATGTCTTCTGGAGGATACAAATCAATTATGTGTAATATAATATATTAATATATAAGATAAAAAGTATATATTATATATATAAAGTTTAAATGGGTTTCTTTAAATATCCTAACTTTGGAATATAAATATTGGAGTATCTTTGGTTAATATCTGTAGGCTTCAGGAGCTGTAAGTAGCTGTGGAATGTAATTTTTGTCACCACAGACTTACTGTGTCAATGGAGAATAAAGCATTAGATCAAATTCTAATGCACATGTAAAATATTTATTTGCAAATCAGGCGGAAACAAAACTCGACATGCTTGATTTGTAAGCTAAACAAAGTGCTGCTCTTTGTAGTGAAATACAGTGAAAATTACTGTTTAAATTAAGCAATTGAATACCATATTTGACCAGACCCAAAAATGCCTTTGACTTTGAACAGGCTACTGAACAACCTAATGTAATTATAAATTTTTAATCTTTTTCTATATTCATATAAATGTTGATATGAGGGCAGAAGTGTTTGTAAAATATTTCTCCTTAGTCCATATATCTTAAAGACCATTCATTTTACTAAGGGATAGAAAATTTCTATTACTAATTATACAAAAAAAAAAAAGTATAGGATTAAAATAAATGATATGTTTGTAATAGTACACAAATGAATCTGAATTTCTGATTAGAGTTGTTTAAATGCTAACTGATCAATCTTCTTTGCCACCCTTCCCCGACTCATTTCAGATAAGGATAATTCAAATATTAATTAATGGGTCTCAATAAAGATTGAAGCAACAAAAAAAAAAAAAGAAAAATACATTGTACTCAATATGTTGATGTATTCTACCATAGAGACAATAGAGGAATTAGAACTTTTAGATTTTTATGAGTAAAACAACTTTAAATTGTTGCTAGTACATCATCTCATGTTAAATGTATAGATTCTCACACTATTTGTTAATAAAAAGACAAATGCTCTGATCTATAATTTTTGGTTTTTTTCTTTAGGGTTTTTAGCTTTTTTAAAACAATAATCCCATCATTTTCCCCCTAAAATACAGCCTATCATAGGGGGGTTAATTAAGTTTGTTTGTTTATTTGTTTACTTTTGATGGAAGGACTGGGGATTGAACCCAAGACTTCGTGCATACTAAGTACGCACTCTACCATTGAGCTGTACCCTCCCTTTGCCTATCATTTTGTTTTATCTGTAGTATAAAGTATTATATTTTGTTAAGACTATGTTAGTTATATAAAGTGCCATCAAAATAAATACTGAGATCAATTTTACCTTTTTGATCGTGACAAATATAAATAGTTGCATATTCCATAAATCAGTATGAATAAACCCAGACTGATTATTCAACATCTTCAAGCAGTAACTTGATGCTGAATTTCAATAATTACTAAACATTAGAAATAACGTAAAATGTTAGTATTATAGGTAGAATTTATAACTAAAAAGAATAAGAAGAGAATTATAAGAAAAAGGGTGCAAAAAACAATTGGACTGGTGTGAGTAAAGACCATTTCTCTGTTTCTTAGTAGACAGCACTTTGACCTTGACCATGTTTTTGACCCTCAGTATATGAAATCACATTAAACTAAGAGTTACTTTTTAATAAAAAAGGCTAAGTTCTAAAATCTCTCCCAAGATCTTTTAAGTACATTTTTTCACTTAATTCCCACAACAGCTCCTAGAGATGAATATTATCATTATCATTACTTATAGATTAGAAAACTGAAATTCAAAAAGTTGGAGCAATTGACTTTCAGTTACAAAGATACTCAAAAGTTTTTGCATCTAATTCCATGGTCCAACAGTTACTTTTTATTAATATTCTGCTCAGGTTCTAGCTTGGAAAACACCTTCATGTCAACCAACTACACTAGGCCTTTGGTACCCACAGGTTCTGCAACACCAGATTCAACCAACCATAGACTGAAAACATTTGGGAAAAAAATTCCAGAAAGTTCCAAAATGCAAAGTTGAATTTGCCATGAGCAGATGGCTATTTACATGGTATTTACAGCTATTTACATGTCATTTACATTGTATTAGGTATTACAAGTAATCTAGAGATGATTTAAAGTGTATGGGATGATGTGCATACATTATATGAAAATACTATGTCATGTTATACAAGGGACTTGAGCATCCTCTGATTTTGATATGGGAGGGGATAGTCCTGGAACCAATCCCCTGCAAATATAGAGGCCTGACTGTAATCCCAGGGAATGGGTCAATTCCTAAGACTTTCTAATGGACTGATGTGTATCCTGCTGGAATGAAAATAGGTATCAATGAGATAAGACATTTAGGGACTTGTGAGTAGTCATTTTCAACTTCTGCAGTTGCTTCTTTTATTTACATTTATTTTTATTTGTTTCCATTAAATTAAATACAGCTGCATAGGTATAGCAGAACTGGGGTTAGGAGGAAATCAACATGCTTTTTTTTGCTGCCTCCTCAAATACCATTTTCTAGAATCAGCTAAAAACTATACAAGCTTACCACAATAAAATGATGGATTCCTGGAAAGCTAGTCTTAATTCAATTATTTTATCTCCTTTACACATTCATTTATAAATTTTGCAATACTGAAAATAATATAAATAAGAAAAAAAGCTTAGTAAAATTTCCTATTTAAATTGCTTCTCCACATTTTGATTCACACGCTTCCCTAGTGTGATCATTTTATTAAGGAGTGAAAGAAACATGTTACAGCATTATCATTTTTAAATAAAATTCACTCACAATTATTTCATAATATATGATCCCTTAATTCTAACATTTAGGAAGCCCTAAGATCTAAGGCTGTGTACCCAAATCCCTTCACTGGTAGTCCCTCTTGGCAAAGAAAGTGTACTTGATCCTCATTTTAGACATTGATACCTGCTTTTGACTACAAGTAGCTAATGTGAGTCTGTGTTAACAAAAGTCAATTGCTGCTAGAATATAAGTAAGCGTGAAATGACAGACAAGGGCCATTAGTGAAAAAGTTTATAGTAGGATCTCTAACCTTGGCCATTACATCTAGAATTTTACAGAAGGTAATTAATCTATCTGTATTCCCCTAAAAGATTCAACATGGAAAAGCAAATATAAGTAGTTCATTAAAATTGAACTGAAACAGTTGATTCTCATTGCTTCAGACAATCTTGAAGACAACGAATAAAAATGTTGCCAATCTTACAAGATACTGAAGAATAAGGATCCTTTTTGTTTGCTTTCTCTTATCTTTGAATGCTGCTACTGTCACACAACATTAGATAACAGCTTAGACAGAGAGAAAAGGCTGCAATAATGAAACATGCAACACAGAACAAGAGACTGCAGGGCATGGAATAGGACAAGGATTTAGAGGAGATTAATTTGCAGACCGTGTGGATTAACAGAGGAATCTTGATGCAGAGGGTTACAGGGCAGAGAAGAACAGGCTGGCAAAGCCAGGAAGCACGTAAGACACCTGATCGACATTGTTTTGATGACCAGATTTACAGAAGTGAGATAAACCAATTCACAGCTTCCCAAAGAACACCCTGAAGATCATATATTTGTTTTCCTTTTGCCTATGCCATTATACTTGCAATACATATACAATAAACTTGGTCTAGGATCCATTAGTAATAAATAAAATAAGTCTGTCCCATGTGTTGTTTTATTGAATAAGAGAGGTATTTTATTACCTTAGTCTCTCTTCTTCAATGAATTTCCCCTAATACCAAAATTAACTTTCTGAAACACAATTCTGATTGGCTATTTACCTGACTAGAAAGAACAAACTCTTTAACATGACATTCACAGCTCATCAGTATTTAGCCTTTGCCTCATGCTGTCTTAAACTATGCTACTTCCCTCTGCTCTACACTCTGAGATCTACCACACTGCAGTCTTACCAAGCTGGAAACACACAAAGCTGTTTTATAGCCGACTTTGCACAAGCTGTTGCCCCACCCAGACTGACCCTTCTATTTCCCTTCCAGACAATTCTTATTCATCTCATAATATTTGGGTCTAATGTCATTTCCTATGTAAGTTCTTCCTTTATCACCCTTTGCAAAACTAGCTGTCCTCTCCTCTGCATTCTGGGTACATAGGGAGCGTATCATATCACCTATGCTTGTGGATCATACTCATTTAATTATCATACATAGTCCATTGGCTTCTAGGATAAAATTATGTCATACTCATTTTTATTCAACTGCCTACAAGTGCCTAAAATGTTGCTAGTTCATATTAGAATTTGGTTAAATGAATGGAAGACACTGTCATCGATTGCAGAAAATCATTAATAAACCCATTTAAACAAAAAAGTTCCCTGTTAAGATAACACACACACGTCTAATTTCTATATATACTTGAAGTTCCAATATACTTTTTTTTCTTTTAGTCAATAGAACCTAGAAGAAACTCAAAAATCTCAGTTCAATCAACAAATAATTAATAATTGACAAAATATAAACAGGGTCTTAACTAATGAAGGTATTAATAATTACTAGATCTTTACGCATACCGCTTCAAGGTCAGTATGTAACAGAAACATAAACTGTGCTCCAATGTGGGGGAAATTAATCTCTGAGAGAGCAAATAGAAAACAATATTAGCTCTGAAATGTGTCTGATGGCTGTAAATCACTGGGTATGATAGTTTTGACCTTCGACTTGATAAAATAATTCCTTTAAACCTTTGACACTTGCTTTATTCGAGATAATAGCACAATTACCTTTTCATCTGCTGTTCTGTTAGAAAGTTTTCTTAGAAAATGAAAACTGTTTAATTCTTTAGTTAAAAAAAATTCAAAAAAAGACCCAGAAAAAGTCCTATAATTCAAGTATAATCCAAAATATGTTGACTCAGAAAAATTGATATTCTAACTACTTTTTGGGTTATGATGTGGACAATTATTCCTTTGATAATTAAAAAGTCATATTACCCTATAGGAAATACTGAGAAAATAGAAATATTTTAAATTCTAAAACCAAAATTGTTTCCTTTTACTATTCACAATGGTATCTTAAATAAAACATTGAATTTCTTATTTATAGTGATTTGACATAATAATTTGGAAGTTTATTCTATAAGCATTTATTAAGTAATGAATACTAATTCAACAATATGCTAAAAATTAGCTTAAAATTTAAATTTGATACAGAACCAGTATATATTTTCATAAAGGAAATTTTCTTAAAGCTTTATCTTTTAATTCTCTTTCAAACTACTATATAACCCTTTTTACATCTTTAGGCATTTCATGTCATATACTGCATTTCAAGCCACTGAAGAAGATTAATTTGTTAGTCTGTGCCTTAGGTTGCCTAATTAATCCATTCTTCCCTTCTTTCTTTATTCCTCCATGGCTCATTTACTCATTTATTGAGTGTCCATTAGGTCCAAATCACAGTTGTAGATGCTTTGTGAAATGTAATAATCAAAAAAAAAGTTTTTCTTTCACAGAGATTTTAGTTTGTTAGATACCCATCCTAAATTAACTTAATATAAGCTGGAAATAAATACAATCTTTATTTAAAAATTTTCAGACTATAGTTGCATTCTTTGCAGCTTGGTAAGGAAGAGAACATTTTCTCTCTGGAGACTTGGGTGGAGATTTAAATGATGGGTAAAATTTTGATTTGGTACCACAGGGACAATCTATTATAGTATAGAGTACAACATAAGAAATGTCATGAAAGATAGGATACATGGAACATAGATGAACAGTAATTATTGCTTTTTACTGATTTGAATAATTTCTGTATGTATTGGTGGTAGATACAATTTTAAAATTCTAGCCGGGCCCATAGGGAATCCTAGAGGCAAATCTCCAGTTTAAGGAACCCCATGTGCTGCAGGAATGGGCTGCACTGGCACCTCCACCCTGTGCAATCACTGTCTGAGAGTGGTCGGTGAGAAGCGTGGTCTTGGTGCAAATTCCATGGTTGATACAGACAGTCAGTAGTCAGTTATGAGTAGCACATTTTTATGGTTGCTTAACCACTAAAAGTGAGTATTCACTCTTTGCCATAATTAGCCTGTTCTGTTCCTGTTTTTCTCAAGTGGTTCCCTTCACTTACAATGTCTTGCATCTGTGTTTGTCAATATTCTAGTCAACGTTTACACCCCAGCTCACTTGCCTTATCTTCTGCGGTATCTTCTCTTTGATCACTCAGTTACAACCCATGGCCTCTGCCAATACGTTTCTGTTTTACCTCAATTGTAATTTTAAAAAGTTTACTGAAGTATAATCAGTTTACAGTGCTGTATTAATTTCTGGTATACAGCATGGTGATTCAGTTTTATATATATATATATATATGTATATATTATATATGTGTATATATAATATATATGAATATGTATATAGATGTGAATATATGTGTATATATTCCTTTCATATTGTTTTTCACTACAGGCTATTAAAGACATTGACTTTAAAAAATTTTTCTCAATTGTAATTTTTGCTTTATTAAGCCAATGAGTGGCTACAGGAAAGCTGGCATTTAGAAGAGAAGCACTTCAAATCCATTACAATTACAATTTGTTTTTTAATTTTCACATGTGTTGAGTAGTCCTCACTTATCCACAGGGGAGATATTCCAAGACCCCCAGTGGATGCCTGAAACTGTGAATGGTACCAAACTCTATTTATACTGTATTTATTCCTATATGTTAATACCTATGATAAAGTTTACTTTTAAAATTAAGCACAAGAGATTAACAACAATAACTAAGAATAAAATAGAATAATCTTAATAACATATTGTAACATGTGAATATGCTGTCTCTATTTCTTGCTCTCAAACTGTCTTATTGTGCTGTACTCATCCTTCTTCTTCTTGTGATGATATAAGTTGATAAAATGCCTACGTGCTGAGATGAAGAGGGGTGAATGATGTATGTATGCATTGTACTGTACTGTTAGGCTACTACTGACCTTCTGGCAATACATCAGAAGATGGCAGATCTTCTGCTTTGAGTCATCCTGGATCATTGAGTCATGAGGATGTTGACAGTTGGATCTCAGGATCAGGCAGTGTTGACAGTCGGGGACCCCAGGAAGGACAGAGTGGGACAGCATGGGATTTCATCATGCTTTTCAAAATGGCACACACTTTAAAACTTATGAATGGTTTATTTCTGGAAATCTCCATTTAATATTTAATATTTAACTAAAACCATGGAAAGGGAAACCATAGATAAGGGGGGACTACTATACAACATTCTTACTTTAAAACAATGACTCAATATTACATGAAATCATTCTTGGGCTTTTCATAAGACAAGACAACCATGTGTTGATTTAGCAAAATATTTAGAGAGGACACTTTTTGTGGAAGGTTCTGTATTGGTATTTTAAGTTGTCTAAATGAACCACACATAGTTGGAGCCCTCAGAAATAGAGGCAACGTGGCATCCTGGAGTGTATTTAAACCTTTAGCTGGTCCCTTCAGAAGACTCTCCCCATATTCCCCGCAATACTACAGACTGAAGTTTGATTAGAAGACCTAGGGCCTTGTTATTTGGCTTTCACAATCCTCATTATGTTGAACACTTATATAATGTTATAGATTTGCCAGGCACTTTTTTAAGTGTTTTGCATGTATTATTTCATTCAATCCCTGATACCGCCCTGTATGTTAGGTACCATGAATAACTCAATTGTACAAATCAGGAATCTGAGGCACAAGAGGTTAAGTCACACTTCCAAGTTTGTGTAGCTGGCATATACTTTTTAATAGACAGAATGTATTGATGGAATGATTGAAGAAGGCATATAAGGAAAGGAATTTATAAATACATCTTCTGTATTTGAAAGTATTTCCTGAGTCCTTCCTTTTTTCTTATATCAACTTCCACCACATCATTAGAAGACACTGTCATCTCTCACACACACTATTGGCAGGGACACATCCATTTTCATTTCTCCACACCACATCCGGTGTGATATATTGTTTTTAAAAATTAATACAGTTGCATTATGTCCCTGCTTAAAACATTTCAGTAGCTTCACATTTCTCTTAGGATTAAATAAAAAAAATTGTGCTGGCACGTAAAAAGGCCCCACACTGTGTGATACATAACTTTCAGCCTTATTGCACACTGTACTGCCTGTTCCTCAACTTCCCAGTTTTCTTGTCTCATTAGCCTTCTTGCAGCTCTTCAGACACACTCTGCTTCTTCCTGCCACAGGACTTTACACCAGTGTTCCTTCTGCCAAGATTTCCTCCCCCTCAGTAAATTCTGTTCTTCCCCTAGATTTTAGCTCAGTCATCACTTGTTCACTTTGGACAAGAACCATTCCTTTTGTCATGTAGAAGGTACTAAGGTAGCATCTATCTGATGTACATTTCTTCCTTCCCCACCCACTGTACACTTTGTGAGGATATGAGCTCATAGAAGGTACACTGTAATTATTGGAAAGCTGGATGGATAACGAATGAATCTATGCAATGGAAATTGGATAATAATAAAACTGATGTTAGCTGACTGCTAAACTTCTATGACAGCCTCAGTTTCATACACCACACATAACACACACATACACACAGAGGACGTGAATGGAAGATCTTAGAGACTTGCAAGGTAGACACATTATTGGTAGGAGACATCCACCATGGTTCTAGCACAATTGCCATTTTCCACTGTGGCAGTTATTCACAATCTTAACTGCACATAAGAATCACCCAAGGGAATTTTTAAACATTTCTATATTAGGCCTTAGCCCAGTCTAATTCAACCAGAATTTTGGTAATTTAGACAACAGTATTTTTTCAGAGGTTCCTAAATTACTTTATTGGGCAGTCAAATTGGCAATCACTATCTCAGTCAAGGAAAGAGGGAAATACACACATACAAATTATGCTTTTACTCTTTGTTTGTGGAGCAAACAAAAATATATATATTTTAAGCCTAGATGATTTTATAGGACTGCATGAAAAATATCCCCAGTAACATAGCCCATTTTGTTCTACCTGTGGTCAACATTTTAAAATTATATTTGTATTAATCTACTTGTATTTTACATCATAATTCTATAGGGAGAGATTTATATAGAGGGATTGCATATATTACATATTATATGCCTTTATAATATTGGGGAAATTTTCACAAAGTCTTTCTATCTCTCTCTCTCCACCTATACATACACACATTATATGTCTGTGTAATGTATATATACACAAACACACACACATATATAAATGTATACACATAATGTATGTATTTAATATCATTGGGAACATTTTATAAAGCAATGTCTACAGAATATATATAATTTTACTTATTTATTTCCCCATTCCCCATTATGCAAGTTATTTTTGTTAAATTCTTTGCACAGAACAACTGTAAAAATGTTCATTTTTATGAAATATTATTTAGTGATTAATTGCTTCTGAAGTAAAACTATACGATGGCAGTGGAATTAAGTCACCCTAATCATTAGTTATAAATATTTACTAGCTGCTACTATAACCTTGATGATAATTTTTAAAAATGGTTTAGAAAAGAAAATCAAAAATAAGTAATGCCTAGAAAGTCATATGCATATTATGAAGCCATTGGTGATTTAGATATATTTTGTGACTTCCATAAAGTAATCATCAGTATTGTAGTAATTTATTTAACATAACAATTAAGTCAAAAGAAATTTAAATGCATTATTATTCGTTTAAAAATAAACATTCTCTACCTAGGCAAAAGGGAATCTCTTTTCCACAGCTTATGAGTTTTAAATTATGCAATTAATGGTAAATATGTAAACAGTAAAGCAATACTAAAAATCAGCTTTAAATTTTCATTATTTTTCACAATAAAAACACCTAATCTCTTTAACTTGGATGGATTTAGAGTCTGGAATAAATTTAGCATCACTTAATGGATAACTTTAACAAAGATAGAGAAGGTTGAGCGATATTCCATTATATAAATATACTACAAGTTCTTTGTTTTTAACATTTTTTTATTGAGTTATAGTCATTTTACAGTGTTGTGTCAAATTCCAGTGTAGAGCACAATTTTTCAGTTATACATGAACATACATATATTCATTGTCACATTTTTTTCTCTGTGAGTTATCACAAGATCTTGTATATATTTCCCTGTGCCATACAGTATAATCTTGTTTATCTGTTCTACATTTTGAAATCCCATCTGTCCCTTCCCACCCCCTACCCCCTTGGCAACCACAAGTTTGTATTCTATGTCTATGAGTCTGTTTCTGTTTTGTATCTATGTTTTTTTTGTTTTTGTTTTTTTTACATTCCACACATGAGCGATCTCATACGGTATTTTTCTTTCTCTTTCTAGCTTACTTCACTTAGAACAACATTCTCCAGGAACATGCATGTTGCTGCAAATGGCGTTATGTTGTTGTTTTTTATGGCTGAATAATATTCCATTGTGTAAATATACCACATCTTCTTTGTCCAGTCATCTGTTGTTGGACATTTAGGTTGTTTCCATGTAAATAGTGCTGCTATGAACATTAGGGTGCACGTATCTTTTTGCATTAGATTTCCCTCTGGATATATGCCCAGGAGTGGGAATGTTGGATCATATGGTAAGTCTATTTTTAGTTTTTTGAGGAATCTCCATACTGTTTTCCATAATTGCTGCACCAAACTACATTCCCACCGGTAGTATAAGAGGGTTCCCTTTTCTCTACACCCTCTCCAGCATTTACTGTTCATGGACTTTTGAATGATGGCAGTTCCCCGTGTTCTTAACAACATTTGATGTAAAAAAAAAAAAAAAAACTTTTAAAGTAAAAAAAAAAATTTAAGTATGGTTGTCAAAAATTTTCTCTCAAAGATGTTTTACTTTTATATCCTGATTATTCTGATTATCACTTATCTCAAGTGTTTTTATATGCTTATAGGACTATCTAGGTTAGTGACTGGGAAGTTGCACACTGGGTAATCCAGAGTGGAAAGAATGTAGGTGATGGGCACATAGTATTATTCATGTGAAAAATCTTATAAATTTTGTATTTTATATAAGCTATCCTTTATGAGTAAAACATTTTTATAAAATCAAGTAACCTAAATATGTTTTTTTTTAAATATCATGAGTTAAAACTTTTTATGGAGTATATAACTGAATAAATATTTACGAAAATTGATTAAAACTTGTGCAGTGATGCTCAAGAACTTATTTTCAAAGTCAATAAAATGTTCTGTCTTCCCAAATCCAATAGAAATTTGTACTTGATCAGAGATATGCAGGTAAATGTTTGACACATCCTCCTAGAAACACTCTTCATTTTTAGTTTCCAAATACCAGAAGCCTCTGGAAAACCCTCTCACCCATCTGGTCATTTCTTCTTTGTCTCATTTGTTCTTTTATCTTGTAATTGAGATTAGCGTCACTCCAAGTAAGACCTTGCTTACTGTGAATAAAATCCTTATTTCCGTTTTGCTAAATATTCATTGTCTGATATGTATGAACTCAGTGAGGGCAGGGACTTCACCTTGTTCACCTGTGTTCACACATGGATATTATACACATCAATGAATAGTAGTTGAATGAATAAATGAATGAGTGAATAAAAAAGTGTCATTTTACTTTCACATCAGTGTTGAAAGACAGTTTTCCATAGGCTTCTTGCATTTTCGCACAACTTTTGAGCAGCCCCTCCCCCAAATTATTATAACAGAAAGACTAGGAAGATAAAGATAATTCCTATCTCCCAAGTGAAAAGAAGGCATAGATAAAAGTATGAAGACAGTGTCTCCTTCAGGAGTAATGGGCATGCGAGTTCATTGCCCATCATAAATTCACTTACTTTCTTGTAGTACAAGCCACTGCATGTGCAAATTCCACCTGGCTTTTGCCAAAGTAAAAATTGTATCAGACAAACAGACAAGGAATACTTTATTCAAGGCTATTGCAAAAGGAAGAGAGGCCAGAACTGAGGTTGAACTCAACTCCACTGAAACAAGGGTGGGAGCGCTTTTAAGAGCTGGAGTGAGTGAAGGGAAATCATAGACAATCTGTTTCTTAATTGCCTTCCCTAAAGGTGAAGTAAACTTTCTATCTTCCAGACAAGAGGTAGACTTACAACTTGAAGCCAGGTGAGAAAGCTAAGCTCCTATTTTACCACAGAGACTGGGAGATAAGGATGCTGTCTTTCTTGAATATTAGATTTCAAGTAGGTGGCTCCCAGGTCCTTGAGAAAGAGAGCCCTGGGTTTTAACACTGGCAAGAGGCTTTTTAAAAGACTTACATCTCAAAAGGTCAGAGAACTTGTAATTTGCAATTACAAGTTTTTTGAAGTAAATGCTCTAAGGAAAATGAGGTCAGAACCTTAGAGGCAGGAAAATCCTGTCTAAAGTTTGAGTTTCCCAGAGGCTGAGGGACGTGCTGAAGCCCTCTTTGCATCATCGTGTGGGAACTGGGGCTTGGAGATCCTGTCAAAAAAATAGGGATACTCTGACTATTGCTGTTGCTTGGAGTAATAACTACCTTTCCTCTTTGCCCTAGGAGTCTTGTGTCTTCTCTCAATATGTATGCATAGGTGGCAGTTTAACTTGTCAGCTGGCAAGTATGGTAAAATCACAGATGCTTCAGAGTTCTTAACAATCAGACATTGAATTTTGAACTTTGAGGGAAAATTCACTGGAATTTCTCTATGATAATGAAGTAACTTCAGTGAATATCAACATAATATTGAAATATTTAGCAGTTTTTAACATGTAAGAAAATTCACCGAATGAAGAAATTAATTTACTAGAAAAACACTGTATAAAAGTTGTATATATCTTCCCATTGATGATTCACTATTAATTTATTTTAATTGTTTGTTTAACGATTTCTGTTTATGAAATAAAAGTCATCATATTTTCTAAGCTCTAGATAAGTTTATTATGAAGTGATTGGGAGGCCAAAACATAGAGGACCCTAATTTGAAATTCAAACTGATATTACATTGCTTAATGCAGCATTGTTTAAAGTAATAAAGTACTTTAAACTGCAGTGTAGGACTATTCTTCAAAAGCGGAGACACAAGATGCATCGTCTCTGATTTTGAGATTTTGCCTCTTCATATGGACATAGACAAAGGAAATTTCTTTTCTTTCATACAGCATCTAGGTCATGATGTTACCCCAAAAAGGGAAAGGGAAGAGACCCCAGTTCTTTCCTTAACCGAAAGATAAGAATTCAAATGGGAGACAGAAGAATTGTGTAACAGCGAAAGATTTTGAAAGTTGTATTTAGCAAAGGGAAACAATACCTCCAAGAACGGGAGGTGGGCAGATCCAGAAGAGGACGGCAGCCCTGGTCTTCGTCCCTTCTCTTACACCCTCACTTAGAGGTGGTCTCTCGACTGATTGACGGCTCTTGCCCCTGGAGTGCTTAGTCATACCTGTCCCCTTTTGTGCATGTCCTTGCCCATGATGCACACAGAAAAACCCATGGTAGGACCTAAATCGCAATGCTAATTATATTACAGTGAGCATCGGATCATGTCCAGTTAGGTCCTTGTCACTATCAAGCAGTCATGGATGTCGGGTTCTAACCAGTTTCTTGCTGGCACTCACTGAGAGGAAGCAAAGCCTCTTTATGCTGGAGGTGGGCATACTACCATCTTCTGGACCATCTCTCCCTTGCCTTGTCTGCCTGGTGCCTCCACTTATCTAACTACCTAACAGTAATATTTAGCTTTGGTTCTCTTTTTTTTTTTTTTTTCATTTGAATGAAATGATTCAGTTAGTAGTGAACAGTGTCTGCTTCATTGGAATTGTTTCTTCACCACTAGAGCTTATTCTGAACGGTGTCATAGTTGTTACTGTTAATTTGATTTTAAACCTCAGTGTGGAATGCATCCATTCAGTTGTCACTGCCCCCATGCTTTAGGTGTGACAGTGCTGGAAGGCCCTATTTATGCCGTGGGAGGTCACGACGGCTGGAGCTACCTGAACACAGTGGAGAGGTGGGACCCTCAGAGTCAGCAGTGGACGTTTGTAGCCAGTATGTCGATTGCCCGCAGCACAGTTGGTGTGGCAGCATTGAACGGCAAGTGAGTAGACTTTTTCTCTTCCTCTAAGTTTTTCAGTGAATATTCTTTGTAAAATAATTTTTAGTAAACTGCTTTGATACAAAAGTCTTTTTAAATCTTTTGTTTTTGATGTTTCTTGAAATTTAGTCGTTATGGAGACTTGACAGATCAAGTCTGCATATTTTTCTGGTTGTCTCTTCTTATAAAATAGAAATCAAAGCTTCTTCACATTAATTGCTTGTTAGAAAGTATCCAGTATATTTCATGAGGACTATGTGAACTGAATTTCTGCATATTTATATCCTTTCTTTTAAAATAGTCTTGAGTTGCCTTCAAAGGGCTACTAAAAATTTGGTACTTAATATATAAATTTTGCATGATTATATCAGTCTCTCCACTTTCTCCCTTTTCCATTTCTATCACCCTAAATCAGAAATTTTCCAACTCAACACTGTTGATATCTTGAATCAGATAATTCTTTATTAGAGGCGGGGCTCTGTCCTGTGCATTGTACGGTGTTTAGCAGCATACGGACTTTCATCCCCTAGACGCCAGCTATATCCCCCTGCCCAATGTGATAAGCAAAAAAGTCTCCAGACATTGCTTAATATCCTCTCTGGGGTCACTATACACTCCCTCGTACTCCCATGAGAGGTTCTGCCATGAACAAAACTAATAACACCTCTGGCTGGGACAGCTGCAAAAGCTTCCAGTCTCTTTACTTCTCTTTCCACTACAGTCCACTTGCTTAACCAGTCAGCATCGCCCTGTAAATGCAAGTAATATATCAGTTCCCTTTGTGCTTAGAATACAATGCATATCTTTACTTAAAGGGACCCACTGGACCTTGTTTCTCCTTACTCTACATTTTTTCTCTATACATCAGCCAAAGTGCCTTTTTTTTATGCTTTAGATGTGGCAAGCTGTAACCCAACTCAGTTCCTTCCAATGTTCTCTTTTCTTCGTCTGAGATGCTCTTCCTACTAATCCTCATGTGCCTGGGTCTTTCTCATTGTTCAGATTTTCATCTTAAAAATGTGTCCACACAGAGAGTTATTTACTATTCATCCTATTTAAAATAGACCACCCTGCACACTCTCCCAAACTGTTAGTATTTTCTATCTTTTTTCACTAACATACATGTTCAATAAACGTTGAGATTTTATCTGCAACATTCATTATTATATCCCTGGGCATAATATGCATTCATTATTTCTTCTGAGTAAACTTTGAAAGAAACACTCTATCCAATTTACTCTTAATAACCTTTAACAATCTAAATTTTTTCTAAATATATGTGTGAATTTATAAAGTTATTATTTAAAAATATAAACTGTCTTTCTCACTTAAATATATACTTCTTATGTTTCTAGACACTTATTTCATGAGAAATGATAGAAGAAATTATATATATGGTATCATATATATTATCTTTAAAAGTTATATTTTACTGAGCTTGTAAAATTTAGCAGAAGGCAGTTGTACATTACTTCTAATTCTATGACTATTAATAATTCATTTTGTATTATTACATCTCCCTTTGTACTATTATTATCCTCCAAATTTGGTATTTTTATGTGTTAGCATTATTACTAATTTTGTCTTTTCTTATGTTTTGTGAATGCCGTTTGGTTCTGTTTCTATTTTTAATCAGATGTGTGCATATAGTGGAGTCATGCTTGGTTTCCCTCATTAATTTGTGCTTGACTTAGCTGTCTTTATTATGTCTTGAAATTCAGAATTTAACAAAAGATAGTATTAATAATTGTCTTTCTAGTTTATTCTTCTTTAACATATCAAAATTTTACTTAGTCATTCTCTTATAAATGTGCATTTTAATATTTTCCACTTCTTAGTTATTAAGAACAGTGCTGCTGTGAACATCTTTACATATGTCCATTGCAAACATGTGTACACATTTTAGCTGGGTGTAGACCTGGAACTGAAATTGCTGGATTATACAGTATTCTTGTGTTCAGCTTTAGTAGGTACTGCCCAGAAGATTCTGAAAGTGATTTTCCTACTTTATGTACACATTAACAGTGTATTAGAATTCTAGGTACTCCACTTCCTACTGACTTGGTAATGTCATCTTTCATGGTTTTTATTTATTCTGGTGAATAGCGCTATCACATTCAGTGAATGACTAATGAGATTGAGCATGTTTTTACATATTTATTAACCTTTTGTATATCCTTTTGTTGAAGTATATGTTCAAGCCTTTTTCCATTCTCTATTGAATTTTCTGCCTTTTTCATTTTGCTTCTTGGAGTTCTTCATATGCTCTGGAAATTATTTCTAGATAAATGTATCTTTCTTTATTAGTATTATATTGCTATTACTACTACTATTATTTTCCAGGAAGGGTATATTGATTATATAATTTATTAGACTTTATGTCTAAAAGGAACATTCCTGTGTCTTCACACATTTGTTTTAAATTGGTTTGAGCAATTTAATGTCACAGTCTTGTACTGTTAAAGCTAAGCACATATTTCTTAGTTTTTATCTTCTATCATTTTTTTCAAGTAGATGTGTAAATTCAGTAAGTTTTCATCTTTAATATGTTTTCCAAACTCAAACCTTAATTCTTATAGATATTTTGACTATATTTCTATCAGTTAGGGTACAGTCAAGAGACAGAAACCACACCAGCCATTTATCAGTTATTCTCAAAAACAATAATCTAATACAAAGATTTGTTACATATATATAAAATTAGTTAACCAAAAAGTCAACCAGAGAGCAGTATATCATAAATGTATCAGCTAAAGGCAGCAGCTACCACCCGCAGTGTTGGTGAACAAAAGAAGAGATTATAATTACTAAGATTTAGAAGTTAGTTGAAATCCAGACACTTGGGATTGGATCCCTGCTTAGCTGGAGCTGGTGTCTCTGACAAGAAAGAGGGGTCCCTTGGCCTGAGACCCAGATCTATGAGGAGATGGTGCCATTCTACTTGCTGATGGCTCTGAGTGACCTAAATAAGGTCGATTTTGAGAGTTTTGCAAAACACCAATTGGATGTAACCCGATTCAAGAAGTAAAGATGGGGTGAAACTCACAGCAACAGGAAATGAACCAAAAGGAGCAAGATCCTTCCTCCTCCAGTCTTTCAGTCTCCCGCTAGCACCCATTTACGTCACATCTTACAACAGGGAATCAGGCGGCAAAGCAGAAAAGTGACTTGCAGAGTTACAGGTCCTGCATCAAGAACCAGAACACAGAACAGAGACTGTGGGGCTCAGAAAATAGCATAGTAACTGTCACGTTCTTCTCCAATTTCAAAATGTTTCCCAGGGTATCATTTGATAGCTACTTTTCATTATTTTAACTTAATATTTGGAGATGCATTTTAAAAATCTCAGTCATTTCTTTCTTTTACTTAGGAAAGTTTTTATCTACTGAGAATTTGTTTTTATTTACTTGTTTGATTTCTTTTCCATTATTTTAGTCCTTTGGTTTGGGGATATACATTTTAGTATGTGTTTATGTTAATGATTCTCTGTATATTTGAGCACTGATTTATTTTCCATAAACTCTCTTTCTCTTCAATAATTTTATTTCTTTTCCACTTAACTTGGGAAATTTTTTCTTCTATATTTTATATTTAATCATTGTCATTTTGTTTATGCTTTTTACTGTTCCCAGTGCAGACATAATGTTTTTTTAATTTTAATTTTCCTTACATGATATCTTTATGGACACCTACCTCTTTTTCTTATTTGTCTCATATTTATTTTATGTCAATTATGTCTTATTGTCTTATTTTAAAAATTCTTTGTATCACTAAATGTATATTTTCTTAAATTGCTTCTGAGAGCACAATTTATTTTTCTCCATAAAACACAAGCTATTAAGTAGATGCTTTCTTTGCCTGAACAGTGTTTTTCTTATATTATGAAAGACTCTTATCCACGCTTTACTGTGCTTTGTTTTGTTTTCCTGTGTACATCTTGTGATTTGTCCTGTCACAGAGCATTTATGTCTCTTCACTTTTTTCAAGATGCTACTCTGAAATTATCTGCTAAAAGTTTAATTAATGTCAGTATCTATCATTGTTTCAAAAATCTGCTAGATGAGAAAGTTGGAGCCAAAGTATGGAAAGCCAAAGCAAATTGCTCCCTCTCAATTCAGTTTCCTGTTTGTGTTTGGTAAAGCTGCTTTTCTGCCAGCATACTTTATTCATTGTTAACCTTTCCACTAGTACCAATTTCCGTATCAAATAATATTTGTTGACATTCCTGCTAGACTCCTTTTGGCTATAGCTGTTGAGAAAAATCAGAATCCTACTATCATGGCTACTTTGAAAAATCAATGTGTAAGTGTGAAAAGGAGTTACAGTTATATAACCCTATAGGTCCCATAGTGATGAAGTGCTACATAAAAAATGGTTAAGGGTGTTCTTCCAATAATTTCCTAGTTATACTGAGAATTATCAGAAGAGAGAATTGAAGCTTATTACTAATTTTCATTTTGATCTTATCTGCAAGTTATCTAAAAGAAAATTTCTTAGAATTGTTTCTATCTGAATTAGGTATATTCCATTCCCCAATTCTCTCTTAATACAAATCTTTATTCCATTGCACTTTTTAATAGCAATCATAGAATAAAAAGGTTCATTTGTGTTAATATTGCCACTTTACTCACTAGAGAATATATGATTATTAATATAATTTTTCTACCCATATTTATCTTTTCTCTTGAAAGAGGGGCCATTTTCCTTAGGTATTACAATATTTTTCTGAGCAATCACTTAATTTGGAAACTAATAGTAAAATTTCACATTCTTCTACATTGAATATTAAAAAAAATCTGTCTGCAGGCATATTTATTTATGGATAGTAAAATTACAATAATACAATTACTATTTCTCTTTAATGTTAATATTCATATTTCCTATACACAGAAGCCTAGCCATTTTTGCCTCTTTACTTTTTCTAATATTTATACATGTAACAGTCCATCTATTTGTTTAGTGACTTTTTCTTACTGCTTACACTGATGCTAATAGATTCACCTCTTGTACCCTTTAGAAAATGGGTATCTCATTGGTATAGCAAATTTGCTCAGCAGGGATGAGAAATATCTTTACCCCTTCATTATTGTATTCACTTGTTACATTTTTCTGTAATGTGAACACACATGCAACACACACACATGTTATTTTAAAGTTTTAATATGTTACTTACTCTAGGTTTTTTCTGTAGTTTTGATTATAGCTTTGTGATCCTTCCTTAATACTTTACTGTGAAATATCTTTATATGTGTGTATTTTGTTATAAATCTCCAAACTTAATAAAAAATGGAATAAAAACTTAATAAATAAAATAGTAGACAATGTTGTAGCAAATTTTCATGTTGTTATAACTGAGTTCTAACAATCTCAATTTCTTCCTTCTTAAATTGGCTATACATGGAATTCATTATTTGTGTTTTTTTGTTGTCCTTGTATTTTCTGGTCAGCTAGGATATTTACTATCTAAAAAAATTCTGTTTTACTCTAACACCATTTTTCATATCAAATATCAGAGTGAGATTATTTAAAGATTTTATTCTTGAAATTGTTTACATTTTAATTAAGTACATGTTCCTAAATTTTTAATTGCATTTTATGAAAATGTTTCAACTGATACTGTTTTTACTTCAAATAATCTTTCTCCTTTAAATCAAAATAGTACAGGTCTCATTTGGGCTGTTTCTTAATTCCGCTGAGTGTGATTTAATGTCCTCAAAATTCTGTGCTTTAATGACTGTCTATTAATGTCTGATTGCTTTTCCTGTTTTACTCAGAGAAACATCATCACTAGAAAGTGACCTTTCACTTCAAACTCATATCAGAAAATTGTTCCAACATCACCCTTTGACAGTTATTTATTTTTCCCCTCACCTTAACTGACATGACTTTTTTTCCTCTTGTTTTATTTTCACATCTCACTAACTTGTCATTCTAACCTGACTGTTGCTTCTCTGAATATTATTTTGAATCATGTTCCCAATTAAGACTGATAAAAGCCAGTGAAAAGCCCTCTTGAGTTTAGATTACTCATGATATCATTTGGGGTATAGTCGATTTACAATGCTGTGTTAATTTCTGGTGTACAGCATAGTGATTCAATTATTTATATATATATACACACATATACATACATATATATATATATATTCCTTTTCATATTCCTTTTCATTATAGGCCATTACAAGTTATTGAACATAGTCCCCTTTAATCTTAATCCTTCCATTTTTCCTTGCCAATTCCCATCCTATACCTATTACAATTCTGCATTTCTTTCTTTTGCTATGTCTTATTTATCTATTAACATAATATAAGCTCTCTGAAGGCAGAATTGATTAATTTTCTTTGGTATTTCATCATGGCAAGTACATACTTGTAACCTCCCCCCTTGAAGCCTGTCTTTCTATCCAGTCTTTTGGGGCCACTCTTTTTCATTATGCTCCAGCTAAATGTAACTTTTCTTTTTTTTGTTTGCATTTCACCCTCAAGAACTTGACCTGGCTTGTTCCTTCTCATTGCAATGCTTCCTCACTTTCTGCAAATCTGATAAATCCATCAAGTACCAGTTTAGAAATCATTTCTTGCAGAAGACAAATCACAAACCTCCTAAGCCTATTAGCAGCCCTCAGTGAGACTCAGCAAACAAATGGTTTTTAAAAATGTGTAAATCTAAGATAATATAATTTTAATACAAAATTTTTTATCATACAAAATTTTATACAATTTGGGGTTCCATTAAAGCCATAAAACAATGTCTTGTGTTTCCACAACAAATGATATAGTCCCCTGTGCTAAACAGTACAACCTTGTTGTTTATTTAGTTTATATATAGTAGTTAGTATATAGTAGTTAGTATCTACAAATCTCGAACTCCCAATTTACCCCTCCCTGCCCCCTTCTCCCTAGTAATCATGTTTGTTTTCTATGTTTGTGAGTATGTTTCTGTTTTGTAACATAAGTTCATGTGTGTACTTTTTTTTTTAAGATTCCACATATGAGAGATATCGTATAATATTTTCCTTTCTCTTTCTGGCTTACTTCACTTAGTATGACTGGGAATCCTCCTACACTGTTGGTGGGAATGTAGTTTGGTGCAGCCATTATGAAAAACAGTATGGCGATTACTTAAAAATCTGAAAATAGACTTGCCCTATGATCTAGCAGTCCTGCTCTAGATCATGTGTCCAGAGGAAATGCTAATTCAAAAAGATACGTGCACCCCAATGTTCTTAGCAGCACTATTTACAATAGCCAAGACATGGAAGTGACCTAAATATCCTTCTACAGATAATTGGATAAAGAAGTTGTGATATATTTATACAGTGGAGTAACACTCAGCCATTTTTTGAATAACTTGTGACTGTCTGCTGTCCACTTAGTTTCTCGCCCCAGATTTTAATCTAATCTTTGGATATAACTGAAAACTCTCTAGAGTGATATCTTAACACAGTCCTAGTTCTCTGTGTGTGTTAAGTTCCATGTGGCAAGATCAGTACTAACTGGATTGTTTATTGTACATGGAAACAAGAGTGTAAGAAAGCGTTAAAAATATGTTAAGACTTTTACCTAATACCTTTTATCTAAATAAAACCTAAATTAGATAATTTATAATATTTCCATTATCCAAAGCCTAGTTTAACCTGTACCTTTTATGTGAATCCTTTTAAAATTCACCTATTTAAAATTAATCTTTCCCTCCTTGTGTTCCCAAGACACAGGATTCATATTTTTCTCTGCAATTTGTCAATATCTTATTTCAGTGGAACTTAAACAGGTGCCTTTCTTTGACAATTTCCATTGATAAACCATGCTTTTTCAATAATTGGAAACCAATACTTCATTCTTTTAAAAAAATTACAAGTATATACTTGCCATGATGAAATATCAAAGAAAATAAATCAATTCTGCCTTCAGAGAGCTTATATTATGTTAATAGATAAATAAGACATAGCAAAAGAAAGAAATGCAGAATTGTAATAGGTATAGGATGGGAATTGGCAAGGAAAAATGGAAGATTAAGATTAAAGTGACCATTTCTACCTGATTTTGTGAATTAGTGAATTCTACCAAGTTTTGGTATGTGGTTCGTTGACCTATGTTAACCTGTGTTAATTAAATTATAATTGTCAGGGAATTTTTTATTTAGGAAATATAGGAACTTTCTAATAAATAAAGGCAAGTAGGTTCTATCAGCCATATGTTATAATGACAGCAAAGTCTGTTTTGTTCGGGGGAGCAAAATATTCTGCGACTGAGGTTGTCTTTGCCAATAATTTAAACATAGATTCACTGTAGGAATTTCACAAACCAATAACATATAGGGTCATGTCTCTTTAATAAGTCAATAAGGAAATTACATGCTCCAAACCCATGATAGATTAAATATACTATTGTTCCAGGAAAGGAGAGAAGATAGAAATAAAGTACAAATTTAATTGAAGTGTACCTTTCCTACAAGTTTTGTTTTCTGGACGAGGTGGTTTTGCCAACCAAGAACTGATGCTCAGCTGCCAGGGCAAAAATAAAAGTCCCTGTTGCTAAAGCACGTTGCTAGGGAGTGATTGGTGCTGGTGTCGACAGGCAGGCTAATAATCTTCACGGGCTCAATGACACAGTTTGTCACAGCTGCTGAAAAAGGAGTCATCTTTACCATGGCAGAAACTGATGTCCCACAGTCTTTGGAGAGATAGATCAGCAAAGGGTAGGTTTGTACAGATGAAATTCTCGGGTAGCCCTCACAAACGCTGTACTTATGGCCTAAAAGTCCCCTTTGCCATAGTTGCTTCTCAGCATGTTTTTATTGATAAGCCCCCACCTGGGGCCCCTCAGCAGCTGGGCTACCAAGTGCTTATCAGTGGACAGCAGATGAGATGATAACATCCTGACAAACTCACTCTATTCTTGTATCAAAGCAGCTTTACTTCTAGAAACAACTTCATTTTTTTGTCATTAACAAGCAGATTTGAAATCGTATCAAAACAATTCAGTACAAAGTCTCAGACTGAGTTTACCACATGTGCCAACATTTCTTAGTAAGCAGGAGCCTGTTGGGTGAGCTTACTGAAACCCAACTCATTGTACTGTCAGGAATTCAGCAAGTACCTCTCATGGAAAGACTCACTGAGAGGCACATGCAGGAGTATTCAGACAGTAGGATCAACAAGACTCATCATCGTATCAGATTAAAGAATTCTCCATCAATTGGGAAACAAAGGATCAGCATTCTGGGTCTAGAGAGTTGCTTCAAGGATGTCATACTGCACTTTCTGTAGCTATCCTTAAGTTATAGACTACTGATAAAACATGCCACACATTTAACTAGGATAAAGATGATAAATAACATTACATTTCTGGGGGAAGGACAAGGTGGGATCATAAAAGATTTTCTAGTAGAGACACACCTGACTTAATGGGAGATCAATGAGAAGTAACCCAGCCTACATCATAACAGGGTGGCTAGAACAGAATGCAAAATGGTACACAGGGCCGGAAAAGACCTAGTCTTGTGGCAGAAATGTCTAATTCCCTCTTAATACTCATTCACTCCTTTTTTAATGACAATATAAACACCAGTTGTTAGCTAGGCAAGTGGAATAAAGACAACAATTTCCAGCATCTTATCACCTAGGTATCACCATGTAATTAAGTTCTGGCCAGTGGGACGTGAGATGTGAGTTAAAAGACGGATTCTTAAAGGGAAAGGATGTGCTCCTTCTTCCACTTTTCCTCCCTCCTTCTGTTTGAGCTGTGGTTGTGATAGCTGGGATTCCACCATCAGGACAGGAGGGTTTGTAGATAATTCTCCATGGGGTTTCACATTACCACACTTTTTCCAAGTGAAAAGTATTGGCCACTTTTTTTTTTCCCACACTATCTTTTCAAGGATATTTGTAAATCGAACAGCTTTGGAAGATAGAGATAGTGTGTTTCTTTGGGGCAGAGAGCAGCTCTATACGTTGATTGGAATAGTAGAGATAGTATCTCCCTTCAGAGCAATGATTGGGCAGGTTTGCTGGCAGTCCCTTTAAGGGCTAGCAGTTCCTAAACTCCGGGACTTGGGGAACAAGGAGAACCAATGTGAATGTGGTGCTCATTGCGCCGAGTGTGCTGTGAGAAAGTCATTTCTCTCTAATTCAGGAGTCTTGTGTCTTCTACCAGCATCTACGAGAATGTGACAGGCTCGTTTGTTAGCTTTCAGTTAAGGTACAATTTCAGGCTCTTTGCAGTTCTTGATAAAAGGTCTTACCCAACAGATGATAGGTCAAAAGTGGGAAGCAGCCTGGGTCTACCCGCAAAGCTACTTTACTTCAGCCATACCTCAACTAATACAGAATTTGTTTCCTCCAATTCCTATATTGTATCTACAGGCATACCTCAAAGACATTGCAGGTTTGATTCCAGACCACCACAATAAAGTGTATGTTGCACAATAAAGCGTATATTGCAATAAAGAAAATCGCACACATTTTTTTGGTTTCCCAGTCCATATAAAAGTAATGTTTACACTATACTGCAGTTTATTGTGTGCAATAGCATTATGTCTAAAGAAACAATCTATATACCTTAATTAAAAAATACTTTATTGCTAAAAAATACTAACCATCCTCTGACAATGCAGATTTACCACAACCTTCAATCTGTTAAAAAAAAAAAAAAGCAATATCTGCAAAATGCAATAAGGTGAAGCACACTAAAATGCAATAAATGCATAAATTCATGCATAAATTAAATGAGGTATGGGACCTGCACTAGAATATAAACTATGTGACGCTAACTTAGCTGGGCACCTGGCATCTCCATCTCAAAACACAAAGACCTGGTTGCTGAACTTTTTAAGTAAAATTTGTCTATAAGCTGAATAAACATGTAAGTTAGAGAAAGTAGGAGGGAAGACTCAAATTCATTCTCAGCAAAATTTTAGAAGAGTTTACTTAAGTCAGGGGTATCTCTGATCTCTTGCCAGTTTTTCGCATACCTGGGATATATATACTGGTCAATGTTCACAGCAAACTGATCTTTGACACTGATGTCTCCTAAGAATTGTATTTTTCTGTCCTCTTCTCATTGCCTCTGAATGAAATCCCAACTTCATAGCGTGGCATACAATCCCTTTCATTTTCAGTCCAACCTTTTCATCCTACGAGCTATATCTTCTTTTCCCTTCTTCACCACCACCCATTCCATCACATTGACATACCTGCCACTCTCTATTTGTCACCCGCTGTGACCTTTCACGCCCCTTGTCTTCACACATAACACTTTCCCTGTATGTAACGCTTTCCCCTATTTCATCTTACAAATTCCTACTCATCTTTCAACTCTAAGTGAAAATGTCATGTTTCCTTTCTCTCAATGAAACTGTCAGCTGTCACTTCTTATGTTATCAGTGCATTTACTTCTAGCATCAGATTCTCCTCTGCTTTTCAGAATCTCAACATCTAATCTGTCTTTGCAGCAAAGTAAAGCAGGGAGCCAGTCTAAGCTATGAGTAGATAGATTGTGAGGGGACATCTGAATAACTGTCCTTGGATAATTGTCCATGGTGTTTTGCGTGTATGTGGTAGCATTTATTCTAACTGCAAAATCTTTGCAAGTATCGAAATATATTTGTTGGTTTGAATAATGGTTCCATAAAAAAGTTCAAAAGGACACTATTATCTCCTTTACACAGATACAATTTTCTCATTTCTTTTTCAAAGCTTTTTTTTTTGAGGAAAAATGTAATGTATTTACTCTTTCCAACTAATTTTGCCCAAGTATTAATAATGTATATTATGCTATCAAAAATGTAGTAATTTTATTGTTAATCTATCGATTATATAATCCTATGAAGAACATTAAAAGGGATATCTATCAAATGAAATAAAACACTGATAACCTAATTTAAAATAAAACAATAGCTACCATATACCAAGTGTTTATTTTACAAAAGAAACTGTTGGGTAAATTTGTCATTTTAATCAACTTATTAAATACGTTTCTTTTGTATAAACTCTTGTGTTACTGAGTTTTATTAAGGGAGGGTTCACACAAAAGAGACTGAATGAATTGTGGTTTATAATATATGTAATTATATTAAGAAGTCAATGATGTTGTAACTTGTGAACTTTACAGGAACAGTTTATTTCCAAATAAAAAGCTATAGTAATAAGCTCAATATTTGATTTCTATAATGTGGGTGATATGTTTCCTTAATTATCGTTACTTTTAAAACACATTTAGCTATATATTTGTATATGTTAGCATTCTTTAATACTTTCAAAAAAAGTGTGACCAATTATTGCATAGAAATATTTTAGTATCAGCAATGCTGGATTCAGATAAATCAATAGTGTAATTTGTCCCTATAAATAGAGCAGCTTGAAGTCAATCATTTAAAACAATAGAAAAAATGAGAGTGGTACTTCTCTTGTATACAAATTACATACCAGAGACTGTATTAGGTGCCCTGCATGAAGATATTTACCCAATAAGTAAAATCTCTACAAAAAATAAATTTAGTTAGGTTTTAATTAATCATACCCCAATATTATAACATACTTCTTTTGAATTAAATCTCCAATTTAAATGAAACAGAAATAAATAGATTTCAAATTTCATGAATTATTTAGGATGATAAAAACTTCTGAGTGAATAATCATTTCACTTCTGGGTGCTTTTCCAAGCTAAATTGTCCAATACTTTTAATCACTCCTATTGGTTAATTTCAACATCTTGCAAGATTGAGAGCCAGCAGACAAACTCATGAGTAATCAAGCAAAGAGGCATCGGATCCAAAAAGGGAACACTTGGACAATCAGAAACATTTTATCATGGCAGGCATTAAGAAAAACATAAACAGCCTAAAAAAAATCTCCAGGATTTGAAATCAATTTAAACATCATAATTAAGACTTATTAAAGGCTATTAGAGGATGAATTTTAAAATCTGGGACCTAAACTATTTTACATGCTAAGTAATAATGTCTCTCTGTGCATTTACTTAGAGGCTGAAAAGTATAAGATTAAGTCTGTTTACCGATCTATTATGTCCACTAATAAAACAAAAATTTCACATCTGACCTTATTAAAACATAGGCAAATCCTAACACTCCTCTCCCTACACTCTTCTCATGGCTTCCTGTTCCACTTAAGGTAAGTGTCTACATTTCCTTTAGACATTAGATGAATGTGTAAACACCTTCATGAGGTCCATCCTGGGGCGGTCCCCACACATCACCTCATCTGCCCCCGACCCCACCCACCACTGTTCTGTTCCTGCCGCTTTGGCATCCTGGCTGCTCCTGGAACATTGTACTCACCTGTTCACTTTACCTTGAATTTTCTTCCCCCAGATATTTCTGAACTCACTTCCAACCACTACTACCTTCTTCAAGGTTTTCAGCAAACATCATCTTCTCAGCGAGACTTTTCCTGATGGTGTATTTTAAATTGTAACCACAATTCCCACTCCCACCAGCTGCATTCCTGACCCCACTTCCCAGCTCTGTCTATGTCTACAGCCCTTAATAGTATATAATGCATGTGTTTATTGCATAAATTATGTCTGTAGCTTTCCCTGGTAGAACTGAGGGTAGGGAATTTTTTTTCCTTCTTTGTTCATGGATATATTCACAAAAATTTGCATAGTGTGTGACATATACAAGGCATTCAAATATATGTGTTGAATAAGTGAGTAAATTCAACTCTATACCTTACTGTGATGCAATCTTCATGACTGATCAAATAGGCAAGAACTATTTTATTAGGAATAGATAATGTATTTCTTTTTTTTTAAGTACAGTTCATGTCGCAGTATTTATTTTCCTGAATTCTTGCCAGACTTCATAATGAAATAGCAAAATAAGTGTATCAAATATGTTTCAGCAATATTCAATCGGCTAACATCATTGTGCCCTTTTTTCCTTTAAGTCTTGTCCATCCAGGTAACTCATTAGCTATAGCATAAGCATCCAATAAGAAAGCTGGGGTTTTCACAATACGTGTTTAGATTATTCCATCTATTTAGTGTTCCAAGCTGTGAGTACAGAACACAAGAAGCAGGCATGATTTACATATTGGCTAATCAATTACTGATCAACAAGTATGATACTCAGTTTTCTTCTAATTATGGACATTTTCAAGAAAAATTGAAGACAAATGTATTTTATTCTTTTTAAAAATAGATATTCCTCAATGTTTATTAATATATTTAAATGACAATTTTTTAATGCAGAAAGCAGTTTGTCTATCTAACATTCTAGAAATAATAGCAATTAGAAAATTACAGTTGTTTTAATTTCATCTAATATAGGTCATACTAGAATTATGGGAATTCCAGTCATATAAAATTACTTACAGAGAACCTCTAACAGAAATTTTCACGTGACACACTATGTTTTTGACACATTTGAGGCTCATGCTATGATTGAAAATTTATTTTCCAAGGACTTTTCCTTTTTGACATTGTCATGCAGACGCTGGTATGAAATCATGTTTTTCCAATTGTGTTTTCAGGTTGTATTCAGTTGGAGGTCGTGATGGAAGTTCCTGTTTGAGTTCAATGGAATACTACGATCCTCATACAAATAAGTGGAACATGTGTGCTCCCATGTGTAAGAGGAGAGGGGGTGTTGGAGTGGCCACGTGTGATGGTTTTCTTTATGCAGTAGGAGGTCACGATGCCCCTGCTTCAAACCACTGTTCTCGGCTACTGGATTACGTAGAAAGGTAAGACTCCAAGGCACAGTTATAGTGAAAGAGACAATGTGATAACATGGATACCTAATGCAAGTACTTATAAAATCTGCATAATATAGGACAGTAAATCCAGCTTCTAGAGCTGCTTTTGTAGTCTCTCTCTCTCTCTCTCACTTGCTCACACATGCACACACACACAAACTATTTTCTTTCTTCTCTTATTTTTTTCTCCCTCCCTCTCCCTCTCTCCTTCCTTCCTTCCATCTTCCATTCCTTCCTTTCTTTTCAACTAATATTTATTTAAAGTTCTAAATAAGTAATTTTAAATATTAAAAAAATAAAGTTCTACAATTTTTCCAATGATCCTAAAACAATATTTAAATTCTTCATTAATATGCTTCAAAAGGTCTATTAGAATAGCTTTAAGTAATTTTTAAAATTGATGAATGTTCATTAATTTAAAAAAATTGAATATTTTATTTATCTGTTCTATTCATCCCGTCTTGTTGGTTCTGCCACTCTCTTCAAATTCTTAAAGGTGAATTATGAACTTTGTTTTACATCGTACCTTTCTTAATGTAAGTGACTTATTTGAACTATATTTCCTGTAATCCTGGTGTATAAAAGAAATATAGATCCTCTTTTAGCTTTTCCTAAAAATTGCAGGTGCACAGAGGTTGGAGTGAAAGGGCACCTTGGATTCAGACTCTGTCCGAAATCCCAGACACTTCCTGGCATGGTTATAGCTGAGTTCTCTTTAATGGCTGTGCATCACTGTATTAGGTGCAGGAAGGATTAGAAAGTTAGAGAAACTTAGGGTGATATTGCCTATTACATAAGGATACATGCTGATATATAAGGAAGTGAAATTAAGGAATATTGAGGTTAATTTTTTTATCAGCTAGGATAGGATAACTAATTCTACTGTAATGAATAACTTCAGAATGCTCAGTGGTTTAACACCATAATGCTCTTTTTTTTCATTCATGCTACATGTCCATGCCAGCTCCATGATACTGTTATTCTGGTGCCCAGAATGACATTTAAGCTAAAATATGAGCACTGCTGGTCTCCATCAGGAGGGAAAAGCCAGAGAGCAGTACACTACATTGTTCATGCATTATTGAAGATTCAACCTTCAAGTAATACAATTATCCTTTGCCTGAGCTTTGATGACAGCTCAGTCACATGACCACACAAGACTTCTTGAGGGTGAGATGACCGTGTCTGAACATGGACCTGGGAGAAGGACAAGAAATATTTGGTGGATCACACTGAGGACAATGATAATCTTCCTTTTAATTAAGAAAACTAAATCCTTTATATTCATGATTGTTAGTGGAATAGTTAGTGGGTGAAAAGTGCTCTCTCATTTAAGATATTTTCCTTTGGTTATCTGAGTATTTTTAGTGAGAATAAGGCCACTGAAAAGAAATAGCTTTTGGTGAACAGGGTCTGTTTGAACTCTGAGCCACTTCTTGGGTAAAATACATATTTAGTGATATTGCTACTCCATGAAATGGGCTGTGGACTTAACAGTTGTGTATATAGAGAACTTGAAATTAAGTTCACCCCGGTTTCACTTTAACATTCTCTTGTCCAGTGAAATTAGGAACTACAGGTGTCACAGTGAAGACAGAGGTCAGAGTCCAAATTCATAGATGTATACTGTTACATACACAAATGTGCGACCGTTTATTTAATAAATACTGCTAATAGACTGGCAGGTTATTCACATCTTCTTCTGCTAAATTCTTGGGAAAAATGACAAAGAAGATGAATATGATGAGGCTGCTACTTTCACAGCAAATATCGTATATAACCACCACTAATAAAATGATATTTCATGCACATATTTTATTGTTGTCTAATGTATTCAAATGTTGTTTGTGAACAGAGGCATATATAATTCAGTCTAAGAATACATTTAGGATGCAAAGTTATATTTAAAGAAGCATAGCTATTTAAAGTTATGGGAGTGCAGTGGGTATGAACAGCTTAAGTAATGCAGACTCACACAGCATCTTCATGATTCTTATCCGAGCTCATACCAAGTGTCAGATTAAAAGCATTTCTGTGCTTTCTATAAGATATATTCTATATTGATAATTTCACATGTAAATCATCAATGAATCAAGGTACATAATGGTACCCTTGTAGAGTTACTTTGCACATATAATGCAAGGAGTGTTTCTAGTATATAGGCAAACAAATCATTAGGAATAGCAAATAGTGTGCAATGCTATGTTTTCTAGATAGATAGATAAACAAGTTGATAGGCAAATGTTATTATAGGATGATGACTTCCTAAGGAAGTATAAAGATATTGTAAATGGTAGTGTTAAGTACAGTTATATAACATCTATCCAGAATTGTAGAGTTAGGCTTCCTTAAATGCAAGGAACATTAGTACCTCAACTCAGAGCAGATAAGAAAGCAGGGACTGAGTAAGAATAGGAAGTTTAGAAGAGTTGATGGAACAGTAAAAACTAATTTGGTAGCCAAGTCTCACTCTAGTGACAGTGTCTTTAGTGGACAAAAATCAGTGTCCAAAAATGCAGTAAATTCTAGCAAAATTTAGATCCAGAAGGTACAATTTGAAAAATCACTTTCATTCATCTGTTTACTCATTCAATAAACATTATATTGTGTGTATTTTTCATGATATTAAATAGAGTTTAAAATGTATTAGAAAAAAAGAGATAAATACATAATTAGAATTTAAGATTATAAACATAGCTGGAAACTAGGCAATGAATCAACAAATATGCTCAAAGGCATCAGTACCACTGGTAGCTCATAAGAGATCAGGACCATCTTTGTCCTTGAATCTGCAACCCAGTAATGAGATCTGATATGAAAGGGGTGTCAAGATAATAAGAATCCCCTAAGTCTGCCTTTGTGATATCCGCTCTTGCTTTCCCTCTGTAGTACCCAGAGGATTCTTTTCATAATGCAGATTTGAACAATGGAGTTTTCCTTTGTACTAATCATGAACATTATAATAAAAAATTATTTGTCTTACATCAATTTTTCCACTAAACTAGGTTCGATGTGCTTGCCAAAATTATCTTGCATATGCCTGTATTCCTCCATTTGGCACAATTCCTGGCACTGAGTAAGTGCTCAACAAGCATTAATTGAATCAGCCAGACACTAAGGAAAACAGGCCTCGACTTTCTCACAACAAAAAACATCGTGACGTATACTGTGAATAGGTAGTCAGATATTACGGAGCGAGATAGATGGATTGACGATGATAGGTAGATAGATAGATAGATAGATAGATAGATAGATAGACAGACAGACAGATAGATTTTTAAAAGGGATTGGTGAATATTTGGATGGACTAATGGAAAGATAGATAAATTTTGATTTGTTATTTCTCTATTTGCATCATAGGCTGAGTATTACTGATTTATGTAGATTGTAGGCATATATTTAATTTTCAAGACAGAAAATTTTTGGTGAAGCTTAAAGTATTAAGCAACTATTCATATATTAGTTAAAAATTCTTTTACTATATCTCATTACCCAAACTCTATTAACAACTATCATAATTTTTCATATACTACTTACAATAGAACAATAGACAACTTTTGTTCAAAGTCTACCAAAATCTACCCCATTCATAACAGAAAAAATCATCTAAAATAATAGTTAAATACTAACAATAATGTTTAACCTACTACTATCAAGATATGACTCTATTTTTATCATCTTTAGATCTTTGTTAAAAATGAAATCATTTAAGTGAAGATTTGCTGTCAGACAGGGATAAATACATTTTTCACTTAAATACTTTTAAATTGTCATAAAGATTAATATATAAGGCAAAAATGGAATTTTAGATTCTTTCATTTCTCTTAATTTCTCATTTCATCCCTGTGGTTTAGACGTAATCCAAGAATTTCTAAACACTGAAGAGAGATGATAAGGGAGAGACTGACTTTTTATTTAAACTATGGATGCTTCTCTTTGGCTTTATGTAGTCTATCCCTACATTAATTCATGTTTTTGATATATGTAAGATCCTAAATTTTCTACAAAAATATAATTGTTTGAATTGTTTAAAATTAAAATGTTAGATAAGGAGCTTTTGCATTTTCTAGTAAGATACCATATTTTTCTTCTTTTTAAGATCTCATTGTTAGAACCAACCAAATGAATGTAGCAGGAAAAGACTAACCAGCTTGTTGTCACTGTTTTTCTATTTTTGTGCATGCATAATCTGTTATGTATTTGATAATAAATTGTGTTCAAGTTTCTGGTAGACATATATACAAAAGACAGAGATTCTATGATAGCCTGTGTAGGTAGGGGCCATGTTTTATATGTAGATGCAATGACTGCTGACTGATATGATAGTCATTATAGCCTATATTTGCCATTCGGTATCTGCCTCAATGGCTAATGAGTCAAGTGTTGTCTTTGAGGTGGTCAGCTGGACACACAGAATGAGAGAATAATCTATTGTTCTCAGATATTCTGCCTGGAAGGCTGGCATCATGGTAATTCATCTGCATGCTTTGAACGAAGGAAAACAATTCTGTGGAAGGTAGATGTAGATGAAAAGATGAAACCTACGATGTCTTATGTAGGTGGAAGAATATCAACCCTGGTAAAATTCATTTTCATGATGAGAGAGCTATTTGAAAAGACACAGTTTTTTTTTTAAACACCTTTATTGTGGTATGAATCCAGTACAATAAACTACGCATATTTCAGATATACAATTTGATGAATTTTGATAGATATATGCACCCATGAAACCACCACCACAATCATGATAGCTAACATTTCCATCACTCCCCAAGAGGTGCAATTTTCAAACTCTCAATTTATCCTTTCCCACCCCCTTTATCTCCTGGTAACCATAGGTTTGTTCTCTATGTCTGTGAGTCTGTTTCCGTTTTGTAGTAAGTTAATTTGTGTCCCCTTTTTTTTGGTTCCACATATAAGTGATACCATATGGCATTTTTCTTTCTCTTTACTTCACTGAGACACAATCTGGGCTCACAGCACTTGGAGTAGTTTCTGTTATAGAAAAAGTGTTATAGAGAAAGTGATGACATAAAGAATCTATTTCTCCTTAGTTTTGAACTGTTTTGAGGTATTTATTTTAAAAGTGAATTTAGATCTGAATTTAGCATTCAGATCTTCTGGGTATGCTCCATGTTCTGTTGGTTGACAATGGTTTAAATAGTTTTCAAAGCTCTGATGAGGAAACTACATTTGAGAGGAGTCACAGACTTGCTTAGCTGGTCCTAACTTTCTCTGGTTCTTTTAACAACTCTTTTCTCCTCCCTTCAACCTTGAAGAGTAGGTAGAAGCGAACACGACCTAAGTCAAAATGGAATTTTCCATCCACCTTCATTGAAAAGTGGAAAACAAATTAACTCTTTAAAACATTCCTGTATTAAAAAAGCAAAGAATATTGAAAAGGGGAGCAGAAATCTAGTTATATTTCCCTTTAAATATTTTAAGATACATTTTGATCTGCAAATTACAGAAATAACAATGCTTGAAAAATGAATGGTACCTCCAAAACTTCAATGAGGATTTTCAATCAGAAACTAACTTTTGTTCTGTGACTATCGTATGCCTTTAGCAAGTTTTCATTTTACAGCCAATTTTAGCCACTGTATCTTGGCGCGTCTCTTGCCTGAAAGCTATAAACTTTAGAGCTCACATTCTGACCATGAAGGCCAAGGTGAGGTGTAGGAAAGGCAGACAGCCTAAATACGAAAAGACAACACCTCCCCATCTGCTTTTTCTTCTTCTTCTTTTTTTTTTTTTTTTTAATAAACTGGCAACCTGGGGCAAAAAATAATGCTTAGAACAAAATTTTCTCAAAATGTGAACTGACAGTGATAGAGTTCCCTGGTAGTAATAGTTTGGAAAATGCTTATACATCTGTGGCTCCTCTTGTCAGCTGAACAAAGGCTGTTTATTTCATTGGAGGGGGTAACAATTATGTGTATCCCCAGGTTGAGATGTGAATCCATGGAGTTCTAAATACAGAAAAATCAACTTAGATTCATTCATTAATATCCAAACAAGGATAAATATTACTGGATAATTTTTAATTTCTCTGGATACTTCCTGAATATCTGGGATAGAGTGTGTGTTGGGGAATGGGGTGGGATTTGGAGTCAGTTTTGGTTTATTTTGTTTTGTTTGGGTTTTCTTTTCTCATAGTATATATGTTTAAATATTATCACCATTGCCAGGTATGAATTGAAAGACTGTTATTAAGCACATGAAATATGTTCCCTACTGCTGAAAACAGGTATGCCTATTTCAAAGATTTGGATTTTCTAGCAGAATGCACTAGATTTTTTAAAATTCTCTTCAGGAATTTTGTAAAATATGAAGAGAATGATCTCTGTTTCTAAATGTAGGATATTATTTCTAAAGGTGTGCCTAAATACAGGACATAGTAGCATTTTCTTATTTTCCCCTAGAATATGAATGTATGAGATTTCTTCATTATCTGAATTTCACTTAAAATTTCAGGTTTCAGAAATGCATTTATTTTGCCTAGTGCACTAGTGTTGGCTGTTTTCTCAGTTCCTTTGCCTTTTTTGCAATGATAAACAAAGTCTGCTTTGTAGACAGTAGTTGAAAAAAAATTCTATAGAGCTGAACAATTAAATGGGGACTGAAAAATGACTTCAGCAAAAGCTGTTTAAGTGAAGTGATTGTGACAAAAGGCAGACTGGTTTCTATTGAAGAGCGAATTAAGAATATTCACTTTTCACTGAAATTAAGGTGTCTTATATATTATTCCTTTTAAAGTTTCCTGAGGAAAAAGTAAACAAATACAAAAACTCCCCTGTACATGTTATCCAGCAGCCAGCACCAGATTATCTTCTTTGCTACATTCATTCTCCTTCTCCGCCTTTTTTCCCTCTGAAATACTTTAAAGAAATTCTTAAACACGTCATTTTAGGTCAAAATATTTCTGAATTCACCCCAGAAACAAAAAATGAAAAATGAACAAGATTTTACTTTTTCAAGGTAATCAGAATGTCATTCTTACAACTAATAAAAATTTCAATAGTTTCTTATTAAAATCTGATTCCCAAAATCAAAATTTCCAAAATGTCTTAAACATCTTTTAATAGTGGTTTATGAATTGGGGTCCAAGTAAGTTCTGCTCACTTTATTTTGTTATATTTTTAAGTCACATTTAATTTAGAACAGCTACTTCTTCTTAGCTATTCATTTGTTATTCCTGGTTTTATTTTTGTTTTTATGTTGCTATTTGATTCCTTGTGGTGTCATTTCTTTTCTCCTCTTTCCTTTTTTGTCCTTTTTTTATATGTTTACATATTTCAAAATGTTCATGGTGGAAATTTAAATATTTTAAAGAAGATTTGGGTGGCATATTTTGTGTGTTTGTGTTTGTGTCTATGTACACCTGTGTCTGTTGTGATGTTTCACATTTGTTAATTACACCATGTAAAGTTACTTTTTTATTTGCTTGGCAGCCTATGCTTTAAGGTGGTCCTGGTTTTACAGGCATTCAACCAATCTCTCATTTCACATGTATCATTTGGGCTGTCAAAACTCCTTCAATCATGATCTATAAATGCATGTAACGTCTTGGGTAAAATATTATGTGTGAAATATAAATTCCAGATCTCTGGGGTACCTCTAGTCATTTATTTTGTAACAATCTTCTTCATTTTCGATAAAGTATAGGTGGGTTCTTTGACTTGTTTATGTTTGTTTCTTTCTTGGTTTTAGGAGTCTGTGGGTTAAACGTTTCACTTGGTGAGAAATAAACCTAGAGTAAAAAGACTCAGAAAATATTTGCTGTGCTTGTGAAAAAAAAAAAAAAAAACGTTTTATCCAGTCTTCTTTTATATTTACTTAACTGGGTTCTTACTAGATGTCTTGTTTTTGTATCCAAACCTGAAGTTGCAAATTAAAGGCAAAGGGGTTGTTTAATCATTCATTCTTAGCTGAAGTAAAGCACACTCACCAAGGAATGCTTTGAATTTTTGCCATGCAACATGTAAAATATCTGTATGTAAGGTATGGTAATCAGACTTTCTGAAAATTTAATTATTTTAGTTAAAATTCAATAATAATAATTCTTCTTCAATCTGTTTTTTCAATTGAAGTGTAGTTGATTTACAATGTTTGTTTCAGGTGTACAGCAAAGTGATTCAGTTTTATATGTGTGTGTGCATATATGTATTATATAGATGTTTTCAGATTCTTTTCCATTACATATCATTACAAGAAATTGAATAGAGTTCCCTGTGCTATAAAGTACGTCCTTATTGTTTATCTATTTTATATATAGTGGTATGTATCTGTTAATCCTGAACTCCTAATTTATCCCTTCCCCCAACCCCTTCCATCTCTTGATTTACCAATCTCTCCCTTGCTATAAGTCCTGAGTAACTGTCACTTAAATATAGTTCTGTTCATGTTGTAGTTATTTCCCCAAGTTTCAAAGGCTCCCTATTTTCATATTGAATAAGCACAAAATACCTTCTTACTCTGAGCATCAAGCTATCTGTAATTTGATCAAAACCCACCATTTTAGGCACTATTCCTTCTTATACTCTTGAAATCAACCACACTGCTCACCTGCTTTCCTAAAAGCTGGCAGTGTATTTTCATTAATACTTGCGTTCTTTTGTAGAAATTTCTCATTTCTCTCTAACAAATTTAAGACAGACTTTCAAACCTGATCTAAAGGAGACTGAAGTATTCCACAATTCTCCCAGCTTTTTAACAATTACTTCTATTGTATTACTATAGCACTTTGCTTGTATCTGTTTTAAAGAACCCCATTCTACTGTGGAAAATAGTTATTTACATATTTGACTTTCTTGTGGAAAGAAACCATGGTATTCATTTTTGTCAAATGACTCTGCCTCCATCTTATTAAGAGTCTAGGTATATTTTTTAAGTACCTTAATCTATAGAAAGCCAGACATTTGGATATTGCCTCTTGAACACCTGCTTGAAAAATTGAAGTTTGTTTCTTTGTTTTTAGCGGAGGTGCTGGGGATTGAACCCAGGACCTCATGATTGCTAAGTATGTGCTCTACCACTGAGCTATACTCACCCCCTCAAGTGATTGAACTTTTGGAAAAAAAACTTGTTTTCTTTTTCATGGCTTGCTTTGAAAGAGCATCATTCATACAGTAAAAATTGAATGTGATTAGAATATATTATGTCCTCTTATCCTTACATTTTAGATATGATCCCAAAACAGACACATGGACCATGGTGGCTCCTTTGAGTATGCCCAGAGATGCTGTTGGAGTCTGTCTCCTTGGTGACAGATTATATGCCGTTGGTGGCTACGATGGACAGACATACCTCAACACTATGGAATCCTATGATCCACAGACTAATGAATGGACACAGGTAAAACTGATGCCAGCAGAACTTCCTTCACATATAAGAATTTATTTCATTTATTTTTTTTTTAGAAGAGAAGGGTACATATAGCTATCTATCTAGTCAAATTACTATGAATTCAAGCTGATTGATTTTGTCCATTTTCATGTTCATTTTGTAAAAAGTTCATTAAATCCCATGTTTTTGTGTACTTTCCTATTATGTATCCTATATTTTAATAAAATTTATATTAAAAAGTGGCATTTTTCTTTAGTGGGATTTCCACTTTATCATAAGTAATAACAAGGGACAAGAACTGAATTTTAATTAGCTGAAACAAGAAATTAAAGTAGAATATGTTCATTCACAAAACCCTGACTTAAAAATATTTGGCTTTAAAGATAACAGAAATAAGAGGATGGAAGACTGAAGAAATCCACTTTCTGCCTTCCACTTTTGCTTGACTATCTTTGTTAGGTCTATTGGTACTTTGAGTCAAAAAAAAAAAAAAAAAGGGCTATGAATGGTCCCTCGTATAAAGCGTTCACTACTGTACAAACACTCTGGCCATGAAGATAGAGTGAAGTAATTGGCTGATCTTAAATTATTCCTAGAATATATAGTGCAGTTAGAGACTCAGCATCCTGCCAGAGTAGAGCAGCTCCCAATCTGGTCACAAAACCAGAGGATTTGTGTTGGGATGTGTGTGAGTGCTGGGGAAAGACGCGGGTGGGGCAGCTTAATTATGGTGGAAAACATCATATGCTGTTTACCTACTATACCTTGCTCTTGATGAAGGGAATGAATATATTTTCAGATTTGTGTCCTTATAGTCAATTTCTCCCTGGTTTCCTTCTTTTTTTTCCAAATCTCTCAATATTCCTTATTTCTATATTTTATCAGAAACTTAAAAGATACTATTTAAACAAACAAACAAACCCTTTCCATCAACAGATGTAGTTAAATTTCCAAGTCTAATTTAGTTGAAACAGAATAATACCCCCACTTCCACATACTCCTTTGTGTGGAGAGGGCTCTAGTTTTAGTCATAGAAATTGACTAAAATTTATCTGAGGCACATGAACATTGATTGAAGCAAATTCCTTTTAAAGATTCTTACTTTTATTTTACTATTATTTTTAAAATTTATTTTTATTCACTTATTTTTAAAATTTTGTTGACAGACAGGCACTCTACCACTGAGCTATACTCTCCCTCATTTCTTACTTTTAAATAGACATAACTTCTTTGATTGTGATGGGTTTGATGAAATGTGTTCAGCCACTATATTAAATAGATTGACTTTAAAGTATGAAACCAAATTCCTAATGTCCAGGATAAGGTACCTGCCTTACAAATCTTACTCTTCCCTAAGGGAAAGTTCTTTGATTCCAATGAAGATAAATGAATTTGGCTGAGGAGGAAGAACAAAGGTAGAATGGAGGAAAAAACATGAAGTATGTTCAGAACTAAGTCTTGTGATTTTCCATGTTTTACTTTAACTGTGAGAGAATCATGCCTTATCCAAAGAGCAGCAAATATAAAATAAGCTATAATTATTGCATTGAAATTTTAGAGGATATAGTTTAACTTCTTACCTTTCTGAGTCTCTAGTGTTTACAAAGGAAACACAGCACAAATTAATGATTATCGATTTGCTAAGAAATGTATGACTTCAATGAAATATATATTAAATGTACTACTTTTACAAATGAACATTAAATAAAAGAAGTTTATGGGCACATAAATGATATATAATATATTCATTACATATTTATAGTAATGAGCCATTATACTTATCATTCCTTTAAAATTGAAATCAAAACAATGTATGTAGTAATTACAGGTAAAAGCCTCCTAAAAACCATTTTCCCTCCTCTGTATTTCATTACACTCTTTTGGGTCATGTAGTATTTTACAAACAGCAAAGTGGTATTTAAAATGTTTTATAACAACTTTATTTTAGTACAATAAACATTAATTTTAAAGCTATTAAATTACTTTAATATTTTACATCCATATCTTTCCATTATTTATATTATTAAGACTCTCAAGGGACCATCAGCAAACCCACGCAGAATCCCTTTGAAAATTTTCAGGATTCCAGGCCCTAGAGAAAATTCCTGTATTTGCTAGATAACGCCTGCCCTTTCCCTCCATTTACTGCATAAATTGGCAAAATCAGTTCGTTTTTCCATTTATCATTGGCATGTCCAAAGGGCTAAGCATTATAATAAACAAGCAAACTATGTTAAAATATCCAATGATGTATATTTGGAGAACACCCCAAGCTAGCTAGAATTGGAAATACTGGAAATAGATTAGGGAGCATTTGCTAGAATCACATCTTACATGGTTTTATGGATAACACACACCTGCTTGTGTGCAAGCATGTTTGTATTTTGTGTGTGTGTATGTGTGTGTGTGTGTGTGTGCATTTGTGTTTTAAGTAAATTTGACTGTCATTTTACTTTGGGTTTATTTCTTGAATTTTATTTGAAAAAATAATATGTGTGCTTCAGGACATAAAAAGGAAAGTTTTATTACCTTTCCCCTAGCCTGGGCAAAATCCCCTCTTCATGTGTCCTTGGCACATTGTCAGGGTGCTGCCATGCTGTGTCCATCTGCAGCAGTGAAGAAACAAATATAGTGTGTCATTGACTGTCACATCTCCAAAGACTGACATAGTTGCTGGCCTGGGGTGGGAGATATAGGAATGCTTCCTAGATAAACTTTGAATTACTGTTGAAACTCAGTTTACTCTGTTGTGCATGGATTTAATTTATTTGCACACAATAGATATACATAAAATACTTAGCATGAGTTCCAGGGAAGCCCTGCAAGATAGCTACATCCTCAGTTGCTTTTTTCTAATTGATTTCATGGCCAACTTTTCTAGGTTGTCATACTCAGGCTGAAAGGTATAACCCTGGAGAGAGAACAGGGCAGATTATTAAAATATATATATTAAATAAGGTAAAGTAAGACCAAAGGGGAAAAGGGGAAAAGCCTTCTAAAATATTTAAAATGTAGACTATATCAAATGCTTAAAATAGAATCATAAATTCTGGGGAGAGAAATACTTAACACATGATAGAACTTACGTTGGGTTGAGAAATCTTCCATCAGGAACTGAAGTGTAGAATAAGGCATGGCAAATGGGTAGGAGTTAAACAGATAAAAATGTGTGAGTGGTTTGGTTTAAGGAAAAGAAGTTTTAAAGAGCTGCAGAAAGGATAACAGATGTGATGTTTCATTGGGCAAGAAATAAAGTGGTGAGCAATGAGCTTGAAGAGATAAATCAGGTCTATATAATACAGGGCCAGAAACCATGTTATAAAATCTTGGCTTTACTATAAACCTAACGGAGAATTAATGAAGGATTTTAAGCAAGGTAAGTAAATAACCAGAATTGTGTTTTTAAATGGTTGCACTTGATGGGATGTGAAAAAAGATTAGGAGAAAACAAGACCAGAGTCAGAAGTTTATTAGAACATATTTTACTAATCCACATTAGGGGTGGAAAATTTTTCCTTTTTCCTTTCTAGCTTCTTCAGCTGATCTAATAATTAAATTGATGTAAAACAGATTCACAGGAGAAAAACAAATTTAATTTTGTATGTATGGAAATCTCATAAATATATGAGACTCGAAGAAGTGACCAAAGCAGAAAGCATTTATATTTTTAAAGAAAGACAAACCTACAGCCAGCATAATACTCAACAGTGAAAAACTCAAAAGCTTCCAACTAAAATCTGGGACAAGACAAGGATGCCCACTCTCACCACTCCTATTCAATATAGTCTTGGAAGTCCTAGCCACAGCAATCAGGCAATAAAAAGAAATAAAAGGAATCCAAATTGGAAAAGAAGAGTAAAAGTGTCACTATATATAGAAAACCCTAAAAGGTCCACACAAAACTACTAAAACTAATCAAAGAATTCAGCAAGGTAGCATGTTACAAGATTAACGTTAAAAAATCATTTACATTACTTTACACTAACGAGGAATCAACAGAAAAAGAAAGTAAAGAAACAATCCCCTTTAAAATAGCACCCAAAATAATAAAATGCCTAGGAATAAATCTAATCAAGGGGATGAAAGACTTATACATGGAAAACTATAAACCACTGATGAAGGAAATTAAAGAAGACTTAAAAAAATGGAAAGATAGCCCATGCTCCTGGATTGGAAGAATCAATATTGTTAAAAAGGTCATACTGCCCAATGTAATCTACAGATTGAATGCAATCCCTATCAAATTACCCAGGCCATATTTCACAGAACTGGAACAAATCATAATAAAATGTATATGAAACCACAAAAGACCTAGAATTGCCAAAGCATTACTGAAGAAAAAGAAAGAGGCTGGAGGAATAATTCTCCCAGCCTTCAGACAATAGAGCTACAGTCATCAAGACAGCATGGTATTGGTACAAAAACAGACATATAGACCAATGCAACAGAATAGAGAGCCCAGAAATGAACCCACAAACTTTTGGTCAACTAAACTTCGACAAAGGAGGCAAGAATATATCACTTCTCTGCCTTTTGGCTAAGATCAAGTGTAGGAGGCAAGAATATACAATGTAATCAAGACAGTCTCTTCAGCAAATGGTGTTGGGAAAACTGGACAGCAGCATGTAAATAAATGAAGTTAGAACACTCCCTTACACCATATACAAAAATAAACTCAAAATAGATCAAAGACTTAAACAAAAGACAAGATACAATAAACCTTCTAGAAGAAAACATAGGTAAAACATTATCTGACATACATCTCAGAAATGTTCTCCTAGGGCAGTCTACTCAAGCAATAGAAATAAAAGCAAGAATAAACAAATGAGACCTAATTAAACTTACAAGCTTCTGCACAGCAAAGGAAACCATAAGTAAAACATAACGACAACCTACAGAATGGAAGAAAATTTTTGCAAATGATGAAACTGACAAAGGCTTGATCTCCAGAATATATATGCAGTTCATACAACATAATAATAAAAAAAAAAGAATGCAATCCAAAAATGGGCAGAAGACCTAAACAAGGAATTCTTCAAGGAAGAAATACAAATGATCAATAGGCACATGAAAAAATGCTAATTATCAGAGAAATGCAAATCAAAACTACAATGAGGTATCACCTCACACCAGTCAGAATGGCCATCATTCAAAAATCCACAAATGACAAATACTGGAGAAGCTGTGGAGAAAAGGGAACCCTCCTTCACTGCTGGTGAGAATGCAGTTTGGTGCAGCCACTGTGGAAACAGTATGGAAATTCCTCAAAAGACTAGGAATAGACTTACCATATGACCCAGGAATCCCACTTCTGGGCATATATCCAGAAGGAACCTTGCTTCAAAAAGACACCTTCACCCCAGTGTTCATAGCAGAACTATTTACAATAGCCAAGACATGGAGCCAGCCTAAATGTCCATCAACAGATGACTGGATAAAGAAGATGTGATATATTTATACAATGGAATACTATTCAGCCATAAAAAATGACAACATAACACCATTTGCAGCAACATGGATGTCCCTGGAGAATGTCATTCTAAGTGGAGTAAGCCAGAAAGAGAAATAAAAATACCATATGAGATTGCTCATAAGAGGAATCTAAAAAAAGAAATAAAAGAACACAAATACAAAACAGAAACAGTCATAGACATAGAATACAAAATTGTGGTTGCCAAGGGGGATGTGGGTGAGAAGGGACAGACTGCGATTTTAAAATTTGTAGATAATGACAGGCATATGCAGAATAGATAAACAAGATTATACTGTATAGCACAAGGAAATATATACAAGATCTTGTAGCTCACAGTGAAAAAAAATGTGACATGAATATATGTATGTTCATGTATAACTGAAAAATTGCGTTCTACACTGGAATTTGACACAACATGATAAAATGACTATAACTCAATAAAAAAAGTTAAAAAAAAGAGAGAGTAAACTGTAAATAAATAAATAAATAAATAAACGAAGAAACAAGAAATCCAGGAAGAATAAACAAGACACAGTGTTTTGGACTTGAGGTAGTAAATTGGTGAAAAACTAACAAAGTTTGCACAGCCTTCTTGGCCTTAAATTCCCTGTCTCTTGTGGTCAGGATGCTTTCCACCCTCTGGTGGAGAGAGGAGGGCATCATTTCACATGGGAGATTTATCCCCTGCTCTAAGGGGTCAAAGGAGGGTCATTGTGTCTCTCCTGCATCCCGTGTCTCCTGAGTACCTTTAATTCAAAATAATCAATATGCCAAAATAGCATGTCTTAGAGTGGCATATTCTGCTCCTCTTCACACTCAAGGTAGAACTCTAGCCTGAACAAGATTGAAGACAGTAAGAATGGGTGTAATTAAGTTGGTTGGAGAGATACTTATAGGACTTGATAATCATTCAGATGCCCAGTTGAGAGAAGTAGAGCTAAGGATCATGGATGTGCTGTAGTTTTCTGTCTTGAGTAACTGGGTAGGAAGTGGTGTCATTTACTGAAAAACAAAATACACACACACACACACACACACACAAACTACAGAATATTACTAAGCCATAAAAAGAATAAAATAATACCAATTGCAGCAACATGATGGACCTGGCAATTACCATACAATGTGAAGCAAGTCAAAAAAAAGAAAGACAAATATTACATGATATAACTTAATATGTGGAGTCTAAAAGATAATATAAATATACTTATTTACAAAACAGAATAAGACTCACAGACACAGAAAACAAATGTATGATTACCAAGGAGGAGGAAGTGGAGAGATAAATTAAGAGTATGAGATTAACAGATACACATCACCATGTATAAAATAGATAAACAACAAGGATTTACTGTGGATCCCAAGAAACTATATTCAATATCTTGTAATAACCTGTAATGAAAAATAATTGAAAAAAGGAGTATATATACATATATATATATAACTGAATTGCTTTGTTATACACATGAAACTAACACAGTATCATAAATCAACTATATTTCAACTGAAAAAAAAAACCAGAAATACAAAAGGAATAGTATATTTTTGGAAAAAAGAGCAGAGATTCTTTTTCAAACACACATATAAGCATTTATAGAGATATAGATGGAGATATAAAGTGAAAGTATTCACACTACATTTCATCTAGAAACAATGCGTAGTATTTTTCAGTATTGAATGAACATCAGTGTTTTGGGGAAGTATTTCAAAAATACAACTACCCAAGATTCATCCAATTTCTATTGAATGGTTGGGCTTGAACACACATACTTTGTAAAAGTTCCTTAGATAACTCTGATGTGAAACAATGCTTCAAAATCATTGGAAACTAAAAGAGAGACAATGGAAAGTGTGTGCATTTTGGAGTCAGAAATATTTCAGTTTGTAGACATTGATGTTATCGAATTGACATATTGTCTCTTGACACTCCATTCACACACCTGTCGTATAGATGGGATTATGAAAGTGACTGTGGTGATCTTTGAAAATTATTCTTAAACACAATATGCTACCAGTATATCACATGCCCCTTTCCACCTGTCATTTTGAGCAGTTTTCTATGAGAAAGACAGGAGATGTTACAGTAAATCAGCTCTTTAAAAAAATAATATATTAAATGAAAGGAATAAAAATAAAATCATATGGGTTTTTTTAACTTGCAAAGGGATGGCAGGTAACAATAACCACACTTAAAAGAACTAACAGATAATGAGATAATGGTGGTAATTTTCATATTTGGAGAGTGAGACCATGTCTTTTCTCAATCAGTAAGATAATGCATGTGATCTGAAGTTATTTTGCTTTTAGCTATTTTGTTTCTTACATTTTATTCACTTTCTTTACAGTTTGAAATAATATCCTGTAATTTCTAGTCTACCCTGATATTATTATGTGCATAAATTAGTCTTAGAAAACTGTAATAAAAATCATTGATATCAAAAAGCTCGAATTATTAAAATCTTGGCTTACCTCCATGGAATAAATTTTCACTACAAACTCTGTAAAATTATTGTTTTTAATATATTTCTAGCCAATTTCATATTCAGGATTATTAAAAATACCTCTGTTCTCATTTCAATGACAGTCATAATGTGGAATTTTTTTAAGATAGGCCCTGTAGCAATTATAATTATAGCCTATTAATGACAAAATATTGAAGTTGCATCATTGTATGTCTCTGTTTACAGTGAATGAATGACACATTTAATTCAGTATAATGTCTGGGGAAATAACTTCACAGTGACTTCAATGAGTGTGATGGCTATTTCATCTAAAACACATTCCAGCTCTCACTGTGAAATGCCACCAATGCACCCATTTATGCTCCAGAATAAATCTTTGCTGGAAATTTTTCTATAGTAGCCTTTATTTCACTAAAAATCATTAAAGAATTTATTACTTTTATTAAAAATTCCATAAATGATTGCAGATTTTAAAATTTTTAGTATATGTACAAATTATTGCTGTTTTTGTAAACGCCATTTTCATGGTTTCCATTTTTATTGTACTGCTTGCGCCTAAATTGGGAAAAGATAAGCACTTTTATAGATGAGTTTTGTGCATATGAGTGTTTCAAATATACTCTAATTTGTGTATTTTTCTATGATAATAAAATTTTTCTCAAACTGTGTTTCATCTTTTCGACAGATGGCATCCTTGAATATCGGAAGGGCAGGTGCCTGTGTGGTAGTCATCAAGCAACCTTGACTTATTTTTATTTGAAGAGATTTTAATTGCTGGAGTGGTTATTTTTATATCAGAGGGCAAGAATGAGAACTTCCTGAGATGAAAACTCTTGAAGAACAAGGATTTTGGCAGATTTACCCACTGATGTCAAAAGAGGTAGAAGGTCAAATGGAATTATGGGAAACAAGAAAACATCAAACTGCTTTGGGAACATTATCTGGCCATGTATTAGTTAGTTCAGGGATGGTTGATTATTGGTAATTTGTTTGGTATTGTAGCATACAGTGACTAGAGTTACCAAAGTCTTAGTTTGTCTTGAGTAATTAAAAGGAGAGCCCGAGATTCGTGACATGGATAATTTCATAACTACAACACATTCAATTGTTTAACAGTCTGTGGCAATAGCCAAGAGGTTGCCAAGAATAGAAGACATGATGTTTCACCTGACAGAATCTGATTGATTTACTATTTTCCTAATCAGATGTGGTCATACCAGGAGGCAGAATGACATTTTATTAAAATAAACATGCTTCCTCCTCATTTTCCTTAACTACCAGGACAATTAGAGAAACAGATTCATGCTTGTCTCTTGCATTCAGAAAACAAACTGTCCTGCTTATCAAAGCTACATATATCTTCCGAGAGGATGGTTGAATTTTAATGCAACTGTATTAGCAATTTGAAGCTGGCAAACACAAAAGATGGTTTTCATTAGGCTTGCCACATTGCTTTGCTTTTGAACACACTGAACCAAAGAATCAGTACAATTACAGGCTTTTGCCATATGAGTTCAGTGTAAGCATGGGAGCTAGTTATTCTGAATGTTAAATATATATCCATTGCATGTTGAAGTCCTTTAGAATTTTGTTCATGAAAAATATCTTAGAATTTTGAGAGAGAAATCTATGACCCATTCATGTGGAGTGTTAATGATCATTGTTAGAAGGAAGGTAGGCTTCAGGTACTCATTCCCCACATTTCGAACTTGTTACATTGATATGCACATTATTTTATGCCAAATGTTTGTAACTGTTTAAAGCATAAAGTGGAAACATTACACAGTGCCCTTAATAGATTCATGTAAATTTTAAATACAGTGAATAAATAATAGAACATTTGCTTTTATCAGTGTATCTTTTTTCCATAAATTTTAGTTCAAATCTGAGTAAAAAATTAACAAGATATACTGGAGAAATAAGCAAGTTTTATTGCTTGACTTTTCAAAAATCAAAAAGTGTATATTTCCATCAAAACATTTGCTTATTTCTTCCTAAATACTATGCTGACAACCAAATGCAATCTTTAATTGTTGTTTCCTTTTGTATTCACTCACTTGAGACAGTTAGCAATAGTACTTAGAAAACGCAAATCCCAGTCCCATAGTGAATGCTGATAACTGTGCAGGAGCTAGAAAAGGCAAGAAAGTTCTTCTTTCTGAGTCATTGTAAAGCATGGAATTGAGTTTTATTGTTAGGTGGTGGAAGCATGGATGAAATCTAATAACCAAGGAAAATATTGATAGTTTGTGTCAAGGAAATATTAGGAAATCTGGTTTCCCAATATGTACACGTGATCAAATTCAGTAGTCCCATTTTATTTCAGAAAAAGTGATGTAATTATAAATATAAAATGTTAAGTAAGTATCAATTATTTTTAATTGTAGTTAAAAGATGCAGAGCACGAGATTTATCATCTTAAACATTTCGAACTATACAGACAGTATAATATTGTTAAGTAGATTCAATTTCTTTTCCCACATATTTTCTCCAATACATAGAACATACAGATAATATTAGCTGACCAGAGTGGACAACTTATTTTTAAAATGTTAAAGAATAGAGGGGAAGATAAAGTGATGTACAACTATTTTTTAACCAGTAAAGCCTTGTAGTGGTCATATTTTAAAACTTGGTTAAGAAATCTATCAACATTTTTGCAAATAAACAAGTTTTTTTTTCCTGAGAGGGAATTTTACCCAAACAAATTTGCTGCAGACAACCAGCTGTTTTCCATATGTAGATCATATTAGCCTATTACTGCTTATCATTGTGCCATTTACTGAAAATTATATTTTCCACCAGTGTCACATGCTAAATGAATTCCAGGATTTACCATCTACCCTGCCATGACTCCAACCCAGGATTCTTGAAACTTACTCTGTCAACTGGTAATTCAGCACTGGTAAGGATATCCCTCCAGGGTGAAATTTCTGCTAAAGATAGGACTCACTATTTGGCTGTTTAATTAATAAGGCATACCTAAATAAAGGAAGTATAGAAAATATCACTGAGATAGGCTTTTTTAAAGATACTGTTCCATTTTTTATTACATTTATATCAATGGACTGTAACAATTTTATAAATAGCACTGTGTAATCTTGGAATATTTTGTAAATGTTAAATGTTAATGATGACTATTAATTATAATAGGAATATCCATGCCCACAGGGGATTGGTTCCAGAACTTTCCCAGGATACTAAAATCTGAGGGTGCTCGAGTCCCAGAGTCAGTCCTCCACATCAGTGGGTTCCACCAACCTGAGATTGTATAATACTGTATTTATCAAAAAAATCTATATATAAGTGGACTCATGCAGTCCAAACCTATGTTGTTCAAGGATCAACTGCAGTTCAAAATTATTTATAAAGTATGCAATCATGTCCAAATCTCCATACACAGTATTGTTAGACAGTTAGATAGACATGAGCACCGGGCAAGGGGAGAGGAAGCAGAAGGGAGCAAATCAGAAAATAATAGTACCCCTGTGCTCAGGATAAGGGGCTCCAAAAATTTTACTTTCTCTAAATGAAGGCCAGCAAAGAAGCTGGTTAGAATTTAATGCTGTGGCTGCGCAGTAGAGAGAAAGACCTGGCTTAACTTGACCCTATGCTCATTATAATGTAATTAACATTGCAATTTGAGCCCCCCCCCCATAGGTTTCTCTGTGTGCATCATGAGTAAGAGCATGTGCAAATGAGATGGGCATGCCTGGGCACAAGGAACAGGAGCAGTAAATCAATCAATCAATCAGCCTGAACACCTAAAGAACATGAGCCATCAATCAATCAATCGATCATGAAAGTGCCCCCTAAGCCAGGCTATAAAATAAGAGAAACAAAAGAGCAGAGCCATTATTTTCCTCTCTTGGGTTGGCCCACCTCCATTTCTCAGGGGTAACTATATTTTATTATCTTTTTACTTTACTAATAAAATCTTCTATTCATATCACATTTTCTGTCTCTTGTTACAAATTCATTTTTTTCAGGTTACAAAGAACCAAGGTATCGTATTTTCCCCCCACCCTCCTATAACAGTAGTACTGGATTTCTTTTTTTTTTTGGTTTCATATTAAAAGCCAATAAAACACAATCAATCTTACGATTTGAATAAAATTTAAAAAATAATATTTATAAGCTTCTCCAGGATAGATACTGGAAAAATAGACTGAATAAGGATAAAAGCATTAATGAAATCCCTTGAGAGAAATCTAAGGAGTTTAGATTATTAATTACATCATGTATAATTTGAAGAAATCATAAGGTCTATTTAGAAATAGAAATATACAATTAATCCACTAGAACCTGGGATAAAATATTAACTAAAAAATTAACATTTAAATATAGGTTAAAACATAATATTGAAATATCTATAATCTTATATTTTTAGATTGGAAAGTTACTATAAAAATTTAAGGGTTTTCAGCTTTTGAGAATTCTTTTAAACATATCCATGTTACTTGTTAAAACTGTGCATTTAGTTTTAGTGTTTTAAAAGAGATAAAAATTGCAATACAAATAATAAGAGAAATAAGAACTTAAATTAATCTTTTAGGCATGAAAGGGAACAGAATTTGCAACCCCAAAATATACCTCTTTGACATAAGGATTATCTTGAGCTGATTATTTTTTAAGAAAGAGCAGACACAGGAAAAGCTCAGAAAACTGAGTAGATATTTTGTTAGGGACATTTCCATTTATATGGGAAATCTCCATTTGTAAAACTGTCCCTTCTCTGCAACAGGAAGAGAATTAGGACAAAAATCTCTAGAGACTCTTGACAATGGAGAAGGCAAAGACCTAAATCTGCATAACCACTTTACCATTGTTTACTGTCCTTTCACTGATACTTTCCCATAACTGGCTTCCTCACATTCCAATATTTTCTTTTATCTTTAGCTTAAGATGTTATTTAAGGTGGTGACTTGGGCCATTTCAGAGAGTTACTCAGTTTTCCTGGGTATCCCCCATGGATATAGGAGGTACACACATTACTAAACTTCTGTTTGTTTTTCTCCTGTTAACCTGTATTTTATTAAAGAGGGGCCTCAGCTGAGAATCTGAAATGGTAAAGGGAAAATTACTTTTCCTTTCATACAGGCTACTTTGTTCATTTGTTTCCTACAAAAGTTTAACAATACTTTTTCTTATAAATATTACACTATTACCTTACTGTTATCTAATGCAAGTTTACATGCTCAAGGCTCAGTGAGGCCAAGCAAAACAAAACATTGAAGTTTGGAGCAGAGAAAGGTTTACTGCAGGACCAAACAATTATGCTAAAAAGAAAAAATAAAAAACCCGAACTCCCTGATGGTTTTGGGGGAGAAGTTTTTACAGGCAAAACTTTGGGTGAGGACTGGAGAGTGTATGACTTTCTTCTGATTGGTTGGTGGTAAGGTAACAGGGTGATGTTCCAGGAATCTTGTGCTCAGCCTGAAGTTGCCATTTTCCACCTGAATGGGGCCTTAGTTCCTGCAGAAGAACTCAAGAATATTGTTATGCTTATCCTTTGAGCAGAAACCAGGATTCTACTTTAATCTCTGCAACTATTGTTTCTTGATTTCTCCTCCTTTGATTCTGCATTCCCTTAGTTCCCAGATTAACAACTATTTGAATCTCTTTTTTGGTATTCAGGAAGGTCTGGGAGGCTGAATGAAGCCTATTTCCAACAAACAAGAAATGGGATACACTGAAAGAGTTTGTATCCAGGAATCCCACAGGGTCCTGCTCAGTTTCAAAGCTAGATAATTTCAAAAGGCCTAACATTGTATCATCTCATGAACTGTAGTTGCCTTATCTGCATAATTAATATTTTGTGACTATATAAATGTTGTATGCTGTATTTGCTTTAAGTTTCTATAATTCAATACTAACAGTAAATAGATCTTTCATATATACACAGATCCTAATTCAGCATTTTATGTGCATATGTATATATCATACATCTGGATATAATTGGAACATTTTTAACTTATCATTTTTAGATTAATTTGTGGCTTCTGGTAATTGAAAATTTATTGACATTTAAGTTTCTTATGCTTGAAAATAAATGAAAATTAACACAAGCTACTACACACAAAAATATTTATTCAGAATATATAAAAAACACATCATGAAAAAAATCACTTATTTTATTTTATTTGCTTATTATTTCCATGATCAGGTATCAAACTGAGGCAGGAAGGGGACAGGACATAGTCATTAAAGGAATGGCACAGTAATTAGCACCAAGATGGCAGAAAAGTCAACTCCCAATAGACCTTGAGTTCTAAGGCAGGAGATTTGATCTCCAGTAGACCTTGAGCTTCATTATATACATCATAATATTTTGGCATGGGAAATGACACTCCTGCAGGTACCAAATTTCCAAAGCTGGCCATAAAAGTTCAAATAAGAGGAGGGAATACCCGCTCCCTTCCCCAAAGTAGTTAGAATAATTGTCCTACTCATTATCATATAAAATTTTCAAGCCCACAAAAACTAACAACCCCACACCTTGTAGCTGCTCTCTCTCTTGCCTTCTGAGATGGCTTGCACTCTGTCTATGGAGTGTGTATTTACTTTTACTTTAACACCCACCCTCTCCTGCTTCATGGCATATACGGTCTTCTGAGATGGCCAACACTAAGTCTACAAAGCATGCATCTCTGAATAAATCTACTTTTACTCAACTATGACTTGTTCTTGAATTCTTTCTAGCATGAAGTGAAGGGCCCTTGCTTGGCAGTGCACATCCCAGGGACTCAACTGAGACCTGGGACACAGCCATACTCTTGTGTTCCATCTTTTTTTTTTTTTTTTTGGTATTAAAACCCTACATGTATCAGACATTAGGCTCAGCCTACATTACCTGCCCCCAAGTAGCTCATAGATGTGAAAGAAGACAAACTACTAAAAGAATGAACACACTCTAATCATATTGGAAAATATTTCCTGGGATGCTATGGGAAACATTTGATGACCATCTGACTTTATTTTGTAGGTATGATATGTGAATCCTTAAGGACAATGTTAAAATAATGCTTATTTCTTATGTCACTGGTACATGAAGAAATACTTTTTTTCCTTAGACATTCCTAGTCTTTTTCACCATCCATTATGCCTCTAAATGGTAGTGAACAAGAAGTATGGGGGTAGATGTGTGACAGTGTTGGGAAAACAAATTAAAAACAAGTGAATGAACCAGATTCTCCAATGCAGAAAGCCTCTCCACAAAAGTAGAAGAAAAAACTTATTATTGAATAAGCCTGACACTAGAATGTAATGCACATCACAGGCAACCTGGTAATAGGCTGCAAAGATGAAAAGAAGTCTCACCCTTTTATGTGGCCAAGCAGATACAACCCAGCATACACATATTTTCAAGATACGTAATATCTTGTTCTCAAGTAAGTGGACTGGAAAGAACCACTTGTCACACATAGTTCATTCTAACTTCGCCCAGTAGTTGGAATGACCATCTGTGTTAGCTGATTAGCTTTATCTAGAGGAAACACACACACACACACACACACCTTAAAACTCTATGACATGAGAGTTGGGAGTTGCTGTCTTCCTTGAGGATTACATTTCAATGAGGAGGCTTCCACATCCTTGAGAAAGACATTCCTAGGTCATAAAGATGAAAAAAGTCCTATCTAGTTTTTAAAAGTATATATAAACATTACAAAGAGAGGAGAAAATACTCAGAATTAAAAGTTTTCTAAAGTAAATGCTCTGAGAAAGAGGAAGGGAGGAAAATCTCTTCCCTTACTTCTGTTGCCAGAGAATAGGTTCTTGCCTCACAGAGAAAAAAATTCAAGAGCAAGGCATAGTAAAGTGAAAGCAAGGTTATTTAGAGAGATACACACTCCACAGACAGAGTTTGGTCCATCTCACTCAGAAGAGAAAGCAGTTTAGGAGATATACACTCCATACACAGAATGTGGACATCTCAAAAGACAAGAGGGAGAGAATTCAAGAGCTGTGGGGCATTTAGCTTAAGGTAAAAGTAGATACACACTCCAAAGACAGAAGCAGGCTTTCTCAGAAGGCAAGAGAGAGAGTGAGTGTGAGGTACAGAGTTATTAGTTTTTATGGGCTTAGTAATTTCATATGCTAATGAGTAGAAGGATTATTCCACCTACTTTGGGGAAGGGACAGAGGTTTCCAGAAATCGGGCCCCCGTTCACCTTTTGACCTTTCATGGTCAGCCTAGGAACTGTCATGGCACCTGTGCGTGTGCCATGAGGGTCAAGGTCCACTGGAAGTCTAATCTTCCACCATCTTGGTTCTAACCAGTTTGTCCTCAATTGCAGTGTCATTCCCTCATTAGTTACACCCTTAGTTATTGCTTCCTTCCTGTCTCACTTCAACAAGAAGAATTAAGCCTCTTAGTTTTCATTATATTTGTCCTTAGGATTGATATTAGTGTATTTTCCCCTAGTTGTTTTTCTATCTAATTGGAAAAGATTTAATATAGTCCCTGGATATGCAACTTTATTATCACTTAGGAGCTTCTTAGAAAAACTAAATTTAGTGCTGCTTTTTTACGAGCTCCTGTTTTTTTTTTCCCCCTTCTTTTAACAAAATACCAAATGTGACTTGTTAAACTTTGAGAAATACCAATTTCAGTCATTATGTCTCTGCAAACTCGATTTCCCTCTCTGTTTTTTCAATAAGGATATCAAGTAGGGAGTTAGCAATCCTGTCTACTTCTCATATTTAACCCAAGTCTACAGAATAAAGATTAATAGAAATAAAAGGAGTGTTTTAGTTCTCATCTGCTTTCACTTTGTCTAATTTTTTTAATTAGTTCAGAAACTAGAAGGGGAGAAGGGTGCTATTTATTGGATTTCCCTGTAGCCCCAGCAGAGAAATAGCTGGGTGAAATGGGTATGTAATAAGCAGAGTTTCAATCACAAAAAGCTATAACTTTTAAAAAGGAAGATGCAAGAGAAAGTAGATCATACACTCATACTCTGCCCATTGTCTTATAATCTATTTCAGTATTACTGAGACTGGAGAGGACAGAAATTAATCCCTGGTCTCAAGTAGCCAAATTTCTGGCTTACAATCCATCAGTGATTCTTACTAATCTCAATTCTCTTGAGATGAATGCTAAGTTTAAGTTTGCTTGGGAAGTAACACCCTGCTTGCTTATGTTAAAAAACAAAATTCAACCGAGTAAATCTGAACATCTAATTGGCTTTGTTTAATGACTCATGAATTTAGCAGCAAACTTCTAGCAACCAGATGGGAGCTCAGAAGAGGCTATACAAAATAGAAAGTACTTATGGGATGAAGGTGGGGCCAGGGAAGTATGAGAAAAAGAAAGGAAAGGATTATTTTTAGGTCAGGGCATCTTTTTCCACATGAATTTTAATAGGCAGATTGCCTCTTCCTCTCCTGGGGAATGATGGAGAAGACCCATTTGACAAATTACCTCATTGGCAATGATCAGAAAATTTCAAACTAGTTGATTAAGATTATGTCTCTGAAGAAGGTCAAAATGCCAATTAGGTTAAGTATTAAATCTAGCTTTGGTACCATGGGTTTTGGCACAAGTGACACCATTTGAGGCCTATGATTTTCTTTTTAACACTTGGAAGGGCAAACCTTCTTCCCTGCTTACTGAGGAATTCGTATTTTCAAAACCAGTTAGAATTGCTCTATAAATGATGGAGAAAATCAAAGTCATAGCAGCAATGCCTTTTGTATTAAACTGAGGGATACAATTAAGATGGCTGCATTGTTAAAAGATAAACTGAGGCATATTAAAAATTTTAAGAGATTATTTGAGCAAAAATTGATTCCAATCAAGCAACCCCAGACTAGAAGTTGTTAAGAGCTCTGTGCTAATAGGAGCTAGGAGAAGGACACAAAGAGAAGGTGCAAAGCAAAGAAAGGAGATTACTTGATTGGCTGTCACTTAAAGCTGAATTAGCTGTGATTGGCTGTTCCTAGTGCTTTGATTTTGTAACCTTGAGGCATTTACAGGTTAGATTTTGGTTTGCTTTCATAGACTGCCCTCATTAAAGCCACCTCCATCTAATGGCCTCCTTGTTTAATTAATTTAACAATATTAACAAATTTTGATGTATTAGAAGCTCAACTGTAATTGACTGAAGATTCTAATTTACTGAGTAATATTAATTTTAGACTTTAGATTAAAAAATTATTTGGCAGGGTAAGAGAAATGTGACAAAGATTATAAACAACATTTGAATATAAAAAAACTGAACCATTGACTTTATAAATTTAATTTTATATTTATTAGAGTTGACTAAAGTTTTGAAAGGTTTTCTGTCTTAGGATAAGTACTTCACAAGCTTAAAACACAGGCATGTTATATTTATGAATGTAGATTAAAATGTTGGAGGGAGTATAAATAAGCTATAAATGAGATTGATTGTTTAAGGAAATTTAATGTGCTTTAATTTATATGAGTACATATTAATCAAGGGGCCTGTTAAAAAGGATGATTAATATTTCATACATTTATAACTAAAATAACAAGACTTTGAAAGTTCAATTTTGAAACTTAAGGAAAATATGTTTGTCAATTTAACTAGTTTGAAAAGTTGATTTTTATTGTATGAAGAAAATAACTGATAATAGTCTTCAACATAAAGTGCACTCATGCAAAAATGAAAAATATTAACATTTATTAAGTACTTTCACATCTATTATTAATTCATCATTACCTCCATATTCAAAATAAATTTCTTCAGTTATACTCTATCATGAACTAAGAATAAAACTTCATGATATAGATCTAACAATTCATTTTATTAAATATGCTAAATTAAATATAAAATTGTGAGAAAATGCTTTATATTGGCTCAAAAATTAAACTAAGTTATGGCCAGAAGATAATATAAAGTGTTTTATTGTATTTAGATAATGTTATAGTCATTATACCTTGACATCTTTACTTAATATAAGTATATTTTTGTTCTACCTCATTTTCCCCCACCGTAGGACAGATCATTTCTGTTAAGATATTTGAAGGTAATTTCAAATAAGCCTATTTCTACAAAGTAATAATTCAGAAAAAGTTGAGATACTTTGAGATTATGACTATTTGGAAATCCACGATTGTTATATCCCTTGCCCCCCTCATGCCCAAAAATATTGAAATCCTTTTTAAAATAATATATATTTGAATGTCTATGTAGTTTTGAATGTCCTCTTCCTTTCCATCACTTCTATTATCAGATATAAATGATACATGATAATTCGCTAATACAATTAACACATTTAGATATTAACTAATAGAGAAAATGCTTACAGAGAATTTATTTTTAATTTAAATCTTTTGAAAATGGGAAATAGATTAAAGCTACTTTGATGTTAGTAAAATAAATAAATAAATAAAATAAAAGAATTCCTACAGGACTCAAGAAAATAGAACATAAAGTGTACACATTAAGGAGAATAGCCAAATTGCATGTCCAACCACTGCCTTGATTGATTTTTACTCTGATCTCACCAAATAACATTTGCAAAAGTAACCATGGAGACTAAAAGCTTGGCTAGAGGAATTGAACTAGCAAAGTAATACCAAAGAATATAATAAAAGGAAAGCTAAGGTGATTTCAGAGTCAAAGAGGTGTCTTATTTTGACATGTAAATATGCTACATTAAGTTTTCTAGATCCTAGGAAATCAACAGCATCTACCTACAATTAGGAGGAGTAGGAACAGAAAAGTAAATTAACCAGTGAACAAAATGTTTATGTTTTGATGGCTAGTCTCCAGTTTGCTATGTGTTTTTTCTTATCAAGTGGTTTAACACATGTAAGAACATTTCTTTAATAAACACATCACATTCTTAGATATATATTCACTAGAATAAATCAGATCTATGGTCATAAAATATTATTTTAATGATTTTTTTTCACTAATGCTATTAATTTGAACAGAACACCTATCATAACAATTCAGGAATTTGCATAAAAATCTTTTTCAATTGGCTTCACATTATGTAAGCATATGGAAATTATAGATTCATAATAAAACAATAAATAATTATCTATAATTTATAGGACAAAGATAAATTCAGTATATTTATAGGGCAACATATTCATCTGTCAAATATTTACTGAATACTTTTTTAATGCTTGAAACCTACATTGGTGTTGGAGGCATAATTTTAAACAAGTGTTTCTTTATATCCAGAACAGTGAGAAGAATCTTACTTATAAGCAAATAAATCCTGTACCCTAAATAAGTGTTTGGGTAGATTTAAGTGCCAGAGGTAATGGAGGGATTTTACAATCAAATTCTTACTTATGAGGATAGAAAATTCTTGAGAAGGGATTTGAAGTATATTTGAAGTAAGATGTAGAAAGAAATTATGTTCTTCTTTCTCTAACCACCTCCTAATTCTCCCACATAGCTAGTGTTAGAGCAGATCAATAGCTAGATATGAACAGAAAAAGGGGGAGATGGGATGGGCCAGGTGGCAGGAAACTATACATCTTGTGAACAACAGAGGTCCTAGGGACAAAGAAAAGCAGGAACATCCCAACTGACAGTAAACCACACATTTTGGGGCAAAAATGGTCCTTGAGGCAGACAAAGAAAGGTGGGAAAAGGTGAGCATCTCTGGAGTCAGAATGTAACCTTTTGCTCATTATGCCCTCATTATAATAAAATTAGCCTTGCAGATAAGAAGTACCCATTGTGCATTGACTTCATGACACTTCCAATCAAGACTAAATAAGGAGGGAGGAAGTTATAGCTCAGTGGTAGAGTACATGCTTAATATGTAGGAAGTCCTAGGTTCAATCCCCAGTAACTCCATTAAAAAAAAAAAAAGGCAATATTAAATGAGGAAAAAAATACCTCTTTCCCTCAGGAAGGTGGAGCTGGAATGAAAATCAGGAAATACAACCTCAGGGCCCTTCCTTCCCAATGAATATTTCACCCATTTATTGTTACAACCCATAGATCCCACTTGCAGTAGACACTGCAGCTACTCACCTCAGTCTGCCCACTCGCCCCTGAAAGTGTACTCTTTCTTAATAAATCCTCACTTTCCCTTCTTGACCTCCATGTCTCATCTCTGAATTCTTCCTGTGATGAAACAAGAACCTACTCTCCAGTGACACTACCACTGCTAAATCCTTGTAAGAGGGAGGTATTTCTGTTAGGTTCTTTCTTTAGATGCCCAGAAATAAATCTCAAATGAAGTTCTGATAAATCCTTAGGAAATGTAGACAAATGAATGTCCTTGAATTCTTATGTTAACAGTGCTAAGTAGCTCTGATTTCAAAAATTATAGGGTACCTCTCTCTTATAAGATCTCAAAAATAAGTATGATATGTATTTATCAATCTACTTTTCTTTAAATATAAATTATACATGAAAATCCAAGTGGCAAGAAGTACTAAATGAACTTCCATTTACTAGTTTACTTCAGGTATGTATTTCTTTATCTGACATTTGTAGCAATTGAAAATATGTTTTACCAGTTCCCAATGGGTGGGTGATCCCTCAATATTTCCTTCGCCCAGAGTTGCAAATGCCAATCAAAGGAAACCAGATTCAGTATAGCAGAGTGGAAATTTTATTCATTGATCAAGTAATGGAAAAGGAAGAGCTTTTTCTCTAAAAACACCACCTCCTGAGGGGAAGGAGTAAAGGAATTGTAAGTAGTAGGAGGCAGGCAAGTGATCAGGGTTCTAGGAAAGGAGTGGAGAATTCCAGAGTCAGCAGAGGCACTGGCAGTCTTCCACTCTTCCTTGCACAGGGCATGAATTGTGTCTCCTTGGGCAGAGATCTTAGCATGGTAATGAAGCAAAGGTAACATTCAGACACCTTCAGTTCTTAATCTGCACAGGCAAATTCCTGTGATCAGTTCAGAGCCGGTTCAGGAAGACTGACCACTGCCTATCTCTTAAAGCACAGTTGCAAAACATCTCCATCAAATACCAACTGCTTTGGAAACAAATACAGAGATGAATCAAGGCAAGAATCCTTTAGCCCCCAGGAGCTAGTATAGGTTGCAACATACAAAACAATGTTTTATACATTTGGGAAGTATTTTTAGTTGTTAAGTGGCTATAATTTGAGTTCAGATAACACAGTCTTATAACCAGGCTCTACCTTTTTCCAGATATGTGACTAGGGTAAATTACTTAACCTCTTATTCCTTAGTTTCCTCACTATAAGTATATTGCAGGGGATTAAATGTCAAAATTATTTAAACCACTTAGAGCAGAGCCTAGCCTTGAGCAAATCCTTGTTAAAAGTTAATAAAGAAAACAAAACAAATAAAAATCTCCTTGAACTGTGATAACAGCTATGAATGGTAATTTTTCACAGAGAATTGCAAAAAATGTCACAGTTAAAGAGATTATTTATTACTAGACAATCATTTTAAGAGACAACTATACAAATACATTTTTCATAAATTTCTTTCTTTCTTTTTTTCTTTCTGAGAAACATATGCCTATTAACAGAGCCAAGATTAGAATTAGTACTAGGTCTGAATCATGAAAAAAGAAAAAAAAAAACTGTGATATAAGCTAAGCAAATAACTAGATCATGAAGTAATATACCTTGTGAAAGCAATCTTGTTTATGGCAGAGTCAGGGAAAAGTTAATGTTTGATGATTGAGAAAAGGAAAAAGTTTCTAATGAAAAAGAGTAAAAGTGAACTGTCAAAAATTCAAATACAGTTATAAATATATAAAAATGATCTATTCCTGTCCTACTCAAATCCTACCTAATATCCAACAATTTACCAAATTCCATTCACTTGTAAAAGACAAAATTCACCAAACAATTACCGAGATGAATTTATGCAGTCTACTGTAATAGGAGAAACCTTCCTTAAAGATGTTGTAAGACTAGGGAGGAAAAGTAAGGTTCACAGATTCAGGTGAACAAGGGAGTCGTGAAGGGTGACAGGGGGTCTTACCTGAAGGACAGAGGTGCTTAGTTCTTGAAATATGCCAGGGAAGGATGATCCTTTGTAGTCAGCCATTTTTTAGAACACAAGAGAGGAGGAGCGTGTTTCTCAACCTGCTTTACAGGAAGAACAGGCTCAGAAAATTCAATGTGATTAGTCCTGTGTTTGCTCAAAATTATCATCTGATGCTGAATAATCTAAAACCTGCTGAGTAGAGTGGATTGGGATCTAAGAAAAGCTTTTTGAAGATTCTTGTTGACATTGAACCCTCTGTTCAGAGGTGGTGGCATAAGTCAGTTGTTTTAGGCACTATATATCAGGCATCTTAAAAGAGGAATGTCTGAAAAGAACGTGTGTGTGTGTGTGCGTGCACACGTATGCAGTTCAACTTGTACTAAAGAATCAGCAATTGAACCCCAAGGGTCACCAATCCAGTGGATTCTAAGATGTTGTTGTAGGAATATCTTAAACTGTAGACAATCAGAATTTCTTCATTGGCATTTCAAATGTTATTTTTGACCACAACGATGTCAGGCAAGTTTTAGGAAGGAAATCTACAGCAGTCGTTTCTGACCACTGTACATGGACGGACCCTCTCTGGAGGTCAGAATCAGCTGGTTGTTCGGCACAGTTCTTTGAGTTTCTTGATGCTCTAGAGCTAGGATGTTGGTGCTTTCTTGGTAATGTTACACAATCTTTATTACCTCTTCTATAAGGACATGCATACATCACCCAAACATTTTGCCAGACTTCCATAGTGGTTCAACAGAGGCTTGTCCAGGGAGAAATCTGGTCCATTCAAAGTCTGCTGTACTGGTAAGTCTTACATAGATTTTATCACATTGTCAGGGTTTAGCTCACAGGGTTTCATATCCTGGCGCAAAGGGCCATCAGCAAGAAAATTTAAAATTCTGATAAGGATATGGGAACTCAGGTTTTAATTCTTAGTGACACTGAGTCAGGTGGGAAGAAAGCTAAAAACAATAAGTTGGATGGTTTTAGCCAGATATTGAAGAAACTTGAAGAACTAAGATCTTAAACAAGTTAACAAGATCCACTCAGATTTTAAAGTAGATGTACAGATTGGGTTTTCACAAGGTGAAAAGATCTTCTTTGAAAATCCGTCAGTTATCTGAAATTTACAGAGTGGTGCAAAATAGCTGAAGACAGTGAACTGATGGTGACTGGCAACCTGGAAAGACTGTTTTCCGTTTAAACAAAAATTTTCTCCCCAGTCTCCCCTCTACCTTTTGATAAAAAGTAATTTTAAAGAAAGGTTATTCTTGATTATAAAATAAAGCTGGTGTCATTAAGTTTGGCCTGATTACTTTCACAGGCACTGTAACTATGATAATTTACCATATGGACCATTTAAAATGTGATTTGCTGGAATCTCAGGTTGCACAGAGTCAGTTTGGATTTTTAGAATCTTCTTGAGGCTAGAAAGTGAAAGTCAAACCAGTCATTTGGCATCAGATTTATTTTATAGTATCTATTAATTTGGGTAAATTCCTGTCTTTTCAAAGTCCCCAAAACATCTTAATGTTCCTGGGCCTATTTCCTTAATCACATGTAAGGGTGGGGACACTGTATCACAGATACCAGTCCAGTTTTTCCCAGAAAACTGTGTAAGCTTTGGTTCCATAAAGGCAGCCTTAATTTCTTAAAAGTGTCTTGTCATATCTGACTCAGCATTATCTTCAAATATGATGAAACCAAGCAATGAGCTAGTGCACCGATGGTGCAAAAAGCCAAACTCTGACCATAGGCATTTGCAGCAAAATAAAGGTTTATTGCAAAGGAGTGGGAGACAAGCCTCAGAACCTATCCATCATGGTCTTTGAGTTAGGATGGTTTAAAGGGAGAAAAACAAAGATGCCGGCATTAATCATCATCTTGTAACATTTCTTCAAAATAGTCTTGGAAGTCAGGATGCTTATAGTTTAAGACTCTGAGCTGGTGGCCTATGACCCTGGGGTCTGTTAGCTCGTCTTACCCTGGAGAAACAACCTGAGTCTAGTTAATGATGTTACCAGCAACAGGAATTTGGGTCACCTGACTCTTGTTGATTAGTGTTCAGTTAGCACAGGATTAAAGTCAGAGGGGACAAGAAAGGGAATAAAGCTTTGAATAGAGAAGTTAATCAGAAACTGAGCAGGGGGACTCGGTTTTAGGGGGGCTCAGTTTAAATGATATTCTAGGCCATGATTACATACCAGTCTTTCTAATCATGTCCTGACAAGACAGCGAACAGACTCTTATTGTACGTGTCATAAATGAAGACCAGACAAGGGTGAGAAAAGGCTGTTTATTCAGAGCTTCTTAGAACAGTGGAGTCAGCCATCATCACTTGAGTTTAGAGAACTCAAAGCCAGGCCGGGGAGTGGGAAATCTTTATAGTTTAAAAAAAAAAATAGGGAGGGGTGACTTCAGGTGTGCTCTGATTGGAGTTTGTGGGTTTGTGGGCACGGGTAAGGGAGTTAGAAGAGGGCTAACTAGAAGTGAGGCACATTATGTTTGGGGAGCATATTTTGCTTTCTCTAGTTAGTCCTGAGCTGTAAAGGGCTAGGATAAAAATGGTAAAATATAAGGCGAGTTCTCTTAAACATTTCAATACTGTTCCTATACTTAGTAAGTTCTCATAGTGTTCTAGTTAAATCTATAAATCAAAAAACAAGTAAAACTTTTAAATTAAAATTTTGGGAACTACCTTATGTTAATTTGATGATGCATAATACTTCAGGAGTTTTTTGGGGTAGATAATGAAAATCTGATTTAGGTGACTATTACTTAGTCAGACATAATTTTACATAATTTTATTATAAAAGAAGTAAGTTTAAAAATGTATTCTGCCATACAATAAAATTTTCTTAAGTGAATATTTACATGCACGTACACACAAAACAATTCATCCAATGTTTTATGTAGTATTAAAAGATAAATTGAGGCACATTAAAACTATTAAGAGTTTACTTGAGCAAAAATCCATTTGAATTGGGCAGTTTCCAAACTAGCAAATTTAAAGGAGCTCCCAGGAGCTGTACAAAATGGAAGACATTTATAGGCAGAAGGAAGTGGGCCAGGAAGTTATGCTTGGCAAAAAGTGGGTTGGTTTTTGCAACTATTGACTGGCTTAAGATTCCATTCCTGGGAGAGCCAGGAATGTATTGTCATTAAACTTAAAGTGAATTAAGTGAAGCCTTCAGCTTGATGATAGGGGGCTTAGCATAAGTGACTCCACCTGGGGCCTGCTGTCTTGTTTTTAACAAGAGGCTCAATAAAGCCAAGCGATATGATCTGTCCTTTTAGTGAGTATGATCACTCTCTTGAATAAAAGGTTAAGTGGAATAGATAAAAGACAAGCTTCCAGAGGCAGAAATGCAGTCCATTTATAGTTTGTACTGAGAAACCAGAACTGTCTCTATACCAATGAATGAACACTGGATCATAAAAATCAAACCTCGTTTAGTATCTTTAGCTGTAGTTTTCACAGGCTCTTAGCTGTTTATTCTGCAAGGGTGGGCATTGTTTCTAAAATATTTTAGCTAATCCACTGTGGTTTTGCAAACTAGCTCCCTTATCCAGAAGGCAGGGAGAGACCAAAGAAGGAGGCAGACCATTCCAGATTGGTAGAAATCAGTTTTAGTAAGCAAGGGAACTTACTTTTGAGGCTTGTCTTGGGCAGTTGCAAGAAGAGTAAGTCTCCACACCCACTCACCAAATCTTAAAAGTTTATACAGAGGCTTTAAATGAGTTCAGTCAAGTAATTAGTCCAGATAGTCTCAACATCTTACTCTCTCAAGACTATGTTTTTGGAACAGCTCCCACTGTGGGAAAGTTAGGCAGATTGTACATTCGAAGAATAAGGGAGTGGCTAAGGAGCCTATGATTGCTTGTGTCCAGCTCAAGGGACAACCAGATGTCATGTCCTGTCCTCTTGATCACCTCCTCAAACATTCAGAAAATTGAAAAATATTGAATTTGATCAGTGAAAGTCCATCTCTAATATTCACTTGTTAAATACTGTTAATTACCAAGCAAATTAAATTCATTCCTTTGCAATCTTACTTCCAGTATTGAACTCAGAATAAAATTTCTTCTATTCAAATCTTTTTTTTTAAATTACAATAGAGATAGAAGAAAAAGTCAAGATGATTGTCGAAATGATTAAGGCTTTAAACAGGACCTTATATTTTAAAGTTCTAACAGCAGTATTATGGGAATAGCTATAATATTTACAGACTAGATATAGTAGTATTTTCAAGTTAGATTTTTAAGTTCTTGTCTTATTTCCAATTTTAGCATCCTGATGTTTCTTAAAGGTCATCTTTAGAAGGAGTCGCAAGCTTCATATCCCTGTTTCAAATGCAATGTTGTTATTTAAAGAGGTGCATTAACATTTCCAGTTTGCTAAAATATAAATTAGTGATATAATGTTTATTAGGAAACTCTGATGATCCTTTCAGATTCCTAAAGTTTTTTTTTTTTTAATGAAAAGGTACAGTAATTGCCTGAGAGAGAAATTGAAGTTTTAATGCCTGCCAACAATATAGCTGTATTTCAGTCAAACAAAACAAAGCAAAATAAAACACCTCCCAGCATTCAATATCTACCTACCACTAGGAAAAAATATAGTTTTTGAAGGGGTTCAGGATGCATTATCTCCAAATATGGCACTTTCCTATATTAAATATTTTAAGCCGAAGGAGTTTGAGAAAATGTTCAGAAGGAGAAAGATCACCTACCCTTTCACCCTTCTTTCCTAAAACAGGTTATAAAATCAAGTGAGAGGTCCTTCCTTATACCCAGAGGAAAGGAGCATCTTTATCTCTGAAGACAAAGGGATGCTGAGAAGAATCCTAATGAACAAGTCACTCTAAATTTACTCCAGTTTGCCACAATTACTCATACCCTTTATCTAACCATATTCCTCCACAACTGTCCAATCGACATCAAACCTAGCATAAAAGTACACAGCTCTGTTTCTTTGGATCTTCATTTCCTTGTAAGAGTTCCTGTGTCACATAAAACTTAAATATATTTATGTGTTTTTCTCCTGTTAATCTGCCTCTGTCCATTTAATTTTCAGATCTAGCCTGGTTCCCTAAGAGATTTGAGAAAAACCCTTTCCTCCCCTACAATTTCATTTCTGGTTTCTTCAAACACTTTCTTGTAATTGTTGCTTTTGTTATTATTACTGTTATTATTATTTCATTATAATTTATTCTATTTCCCTTCCTTTTGGTCTTGTTCTGACATAAACTAGTTTATTTGAAAGACATATAAAATAAGAGTGAGTTCTCCTATCTGTGAAATGTGGTTATTACCCTTTAATATCATTTAACACAGTATCTGGAACAAAGTAAGTACATAATAAGGAATAGTCTTCATCTGTATTAGATATGTTCGGTAGGCCCAATAAGTATATTATTTAATTTTTAATTAAATTTGATTTATATTTATCCATAAAAATATCTCAGCTACACATCAGTGCTGTTTCAATATGTCTGTTTTTTTTATACAAGAAACATCCCTGCTTTGTTTGGAGAATTGGAATTTAATTATATTTATACCTTTTTCTTAGTTAAATGTTATTTACTCTCAAGAATTACATCCTCTCCATATCTGATTGGAAAAGACATCCAATTCCCCCTAATAAGAGAGCCATGGCTTATCTTTAAGTGGCAGTAGGTAATAATAAAGCTGTTTCTCTCTCTCTTTTTTTTCCCTGCATTGTTCATGGTCTCAGTAAAAAGAGAGGCTGGAGTACTCATTAAGTTGTATATTTGATAGACTTTATAAAGCAATCTTCAATAGCAAATAAGAAAGAAGCAAAATTGAGCAATAAATAAAGAAACAAAATTGAAATGAGTTGCACATTGCCCAGAAAATTAAGAAGGCACGGAAGAAGAAAATCCTGTTGCTTGTGAAGCATGCATCACTTGCTTTTCTTTTTTGTTTTGTAAAGGCTATTTAGGGGAAAAATATTTTTTTGTGTGGAAGAACAATGATCACCATATTTAAGTTTTATTTCCCTTTTTGCTAACGTGTTATGCAAAATTTAATAAATTAACATTGCCCCATTGAAATGTCTTCCTGTGTGACATCCCACTACACCCCACACATACAGAAGTGATATGGAACAGGATAGAAAGCCCAGAATTAAACCCACACATGTATGGTCAATTAATTATGACAAAGGAGGCAAGAAAATACAATGGAAAAAATACAGTGCTACCACAAGTGTTACTGGGAAAACTAGACAGCTACATGTGAAAGAATGCAATTAGAACATTCTTTAACATTATATACAAAAATAAACCCAAAATGGATTAAAGACCTAAATATAAGAGTAGATATTATAAAACTCCTAGAGGAAAACATAGGCAGAACACTCTTTGACATAAATTACAGCAATATTTTTGTATATCCATTTCCTAGAGTAATGGAAACAAAAGCAAAAATAAACAAATGAGACCTAATTAAACTTATAAGCTTTTGCACAACAAAGGAAATAATAAACAAAAATGAAAAGACAACCTATAAATGGGAGAAAATATTTGCAAATGACAAGATTGTCAAGGGACTAATTTCCAAAATATACAGACAGCTCATACAGCTTAATATCTAAAAGCAAACAACCCAATCAAAAAATGGGTTGAAGGCCTAAATAGACATTTCTCCAAAGACATACAGGTGGCCAATAGGCACATGGTAAGATGTTCAGCATAGCTAATTATTAGGGAAATGCAAATCAAAACTACAACAAGGTATTACCTCACACCAGTCAGAATGACCATCAAAAAGCCTACAAATAATAAATGCTGGAGATGGTATGGAGGAAAGAGAACCCTCCTAAATTGTTGGTGGGAATGTAAATCAGTGCAGCCATTATGGAAAACAGTACAGAGGCTCCTTAATAAACTAAAAATAAAGTTACCATATGATCCAGCAATCCCACTCCTGGGCATATATCTGGAAAAGATGAAAAGTCTAATTCAAAAAGATACATGCACCCCAATGTTCATAGCAGCACTATTTACAATAGCCAAGACATGGAAGCAATCTAAATGTCCAACAGATGAATGAATAAAGAATATATGGCATGTGTGTGCGTGTGTGTGTATGTGTATATATATATCTCAGAATTACTCAGTATATATATATATATCTCAGAATTACTCAGCTATAAAAAGGAATGAAATAATGCCATTTGCAGCAATATGGATGGTCCTAGAGATTATCATACTAAATGAAGTAAGTCAGACAGACACTGTTTGTGGAATCTAAAAAAAAAATACAAATAAACTTATTTACAAACAGAAATAGACTCACAGCCATAGAAAACAAACTTATGGTTACCAAAGAGGAAATGAAGGGGAAGGATAAATTAAGAGTTTGGGATTAACAGATACATATTACTATACACAAAATAGATAAACAAGAACCTACTGTATAGCACAGGCCACTATATTCAATATCTTGAATAACCTATAATGGAAAAAGTCTGAAAAAATACACACACACACACATATATATGTACACATACATACATACACACACATATACATATATATATATATATGTATATGTGTGTGTAACTGAACCACTTTTCTGTACACCTGAAACTAATACATTATAAATCAACTATACTTCAATAAAAATATCATGTCAATATTAACCTCTCTAAAAGTTTCTAAATGTGTATTTTCTATTTCTATCTTTACATTGTCAAAGACCTATAACAATGTATAGCATATTACACTGACCTGAATATGTTTATTCCCATGGAAATAACATTATATCTGTTATGATCAGACTTCATTGGGAGCACCAAGATTAGAGTGTCATAAATGATAGATGTCACAAGTATATTTCTATTTCCTATAAAGTCTGAAGATATACATGACAGGACTCATAGGGCAACTCTCCTTTCTGGAGTTCCCAGATACCTAGGTTTTTTCTACCCCATTGTTGATGTACTTAGACTCTATCAGTTTTCCCTTTGGAGGATAGGGGAACTCCAACATTTGTCATCCCATTTGTGAAAGGGCAGCAGGAGCCAGGAAAGAGCAAATAATAACAGGAAAGCATTCATGTCAACTGTCTATTGAGGAAATTTTAAGCAGTTGACATATGGCATTCTGTTTTTATCCTATTAGCCAAAATTTAGTTACATGGCTACATTTAACTATATTAAAATGTTTGAAATGATATCTTCATCCCAGGAATAAAGATATTTTTGATTGATTCAACAAAAGGAAAGAAGAAATTGCCAGTCATACCTGCTACATCATGACATAGGTACAATTTAGGGTTTAAAAGAGTTCCCAGCAATTATGCAATTCTTATTTTACAAAATTACATAATTATTACAAATTCTATCTAAAGTTTATTTGTCCTTCAAAACTTCCTGAAATAGTAGAGAAGTAACTAATTTTTCCCCAAAATCAAAATTACTGGAGCTGAGTTTCTGCTTATACTCTATTTCAAGAAATGAAATGTAGATTTAATTTTAATACAGTTCAATGACTCCCTCTATTAGATATGAGTGATAAAGATTATTTCACTGCCTCTGTAACTTTGACATAACTGGACAATCATTTCCTCAGTAGTGTCATTTATGGAAGAGACAAAAGGATGGTACACTGTTATCATTTTAACTTGACAAAAGCATATGACTTTCGGGATGGATTAAGTTCTACCATGGCAAATTTCATGGTCACTTTTGATATTACAGGATGAACTTTTATAGCATATTCTCTTTGAAAAACTAATATAAAATGGTACTGCTTAAACACACCTGGAGGACTTTTTTCCTAATAAAATTTATGAGGTAGCAGCTGCCTAAAGTCATTATCAGTGGAATTTACTAAATGAGCCACTGTGAAAAACAGAATACTTACATTAATTAAAAATATGTGAAAATTAAAATTATTGGAAAAAAGAGGTTTAACTTTTATCAACTTTGTTAAGAAGTACACAATCATTTCTGCTTCCCTCCTAAAACTTTTTCTTCCCTAGTGCCTCAAAGAGAAAGAAAGAATGAAGGAATGAACCCAAGGGAAAAGGAAAGAAAGAGAGAAAGAGAGAAAGAAGGAAAGAAAGAAAGAAAGAAAGAAAGGAAGGAAGGAAGGAAGGAAGGAAGGAAGGAAGGAAGGAAGGAAGGAAGAAAGAAAGAAAGAAAGAAAGAAAGAAAGAAAGAAAGAAAGAAAGAAAGAAAGAAAGAAAGAAAGAAAGAAAGATCCACAGCTTGGATTAGAATGTGTTAAAGGGAACTATTTAGATTACATTTATGAGAATTAGACTTTGGTGATGTAATATGCCTATACTAAAAGAAATGAGTCTTTAAACCACGCTTATTTTTCTAAGACTGGCATTGGTGCTCTAAATTTGCATTTTCTCACACTGTGACTTTAATGCTTGAGTCACATGTGGAGTTCAGATAGAAGTAATTCTATAGTCTAGGTAAGAGATGAATATATCTTGCATAAGGTCAGTGATGGTAAAGAGGAACAGATGTGAATGAGCTGGAGTTATATTTTGGTGCAACCATGAATGGGCTTAGTGATGAACTGCATACCTAGGGGAGAAGTAAAAAGAGTGATTCCTGGGTTTCTAAGTCGGTGAAAATGAATAGATATTGGTGTCATTCACTGAAGACAGAAAGAACTGAAAGAGGAACATATTTTGAAATCAGTGTTATACACAATTTCAGAATGAATGTAATACACAACATTATTAGGTGCCCAAATTACAGAAAAGTATGTTCTTAGAGTAAAAAAATACTTTTGAAGTTTCCTAATCCACCAACTTAACTGATGGTAGCTATACTGTGTCTGCTTGGATGTTTCAAGTGTTTATATTCTTTTGGATTTATAAACACAGAACAATACTTTTTAAAATAAGCATCATTATTTTGATATTCTTCTTATGATGGGATAACATCTGCCTCTTTATAGAAGACAGTAAGAACTTTGGAAGTAAAGTACAATTCTATTGGACTAGCTCCACCTTTTCAAGAAGATGTTGACATTTCTTAGTGAAACATTTATTAAACATGGACTATTGAAATATATTTGTTCTACATGTTTATTCCTTATTAAACTATGTACAGTATAATTTTTAAAAAGTTGGCTGGCCTTTGTCCCCAGTTCCTGGGAAATCACCTCTGAATCCTTGGAATTTCCCACGTAAGATCAGTATCTTTGCTGTTCATGGTGCACCTTTCAGACCATTCTGCTAATGACATGACTCATGGTGGCTTCTACATAGTTAATGATAACAAGATGACTCAAGAAGGAAGTCATGTAAGAAAGGCCAATCAAGTAATGAGGGTCAGTTTGAGCTTTTAGAAAGGGAGATGGCTAGAGATTGAGTTTAATCACTTGGTCAATGATTCAGTTAACCAGTTCTACTTAACGAAATCCCAGTAAAAACTCTGGACACCAAAGCTTGGACGAGCTTTCCTAGTTGGCAATACTCTACACTTTGCCACGTTTTGATGTGCTGAGTGGGTAACTTGGGGAAGATGGGAGATTTCCATTTGCTTCGCTCCCAGTCCTCTCCCAATGAGTCTCTCCCTTTGGCTGCTTGTGATTTGTATCTTTTTGCCAAAGTAAAACTGAAATTGTAACTATATCATTTTCCTGAATCCTGTGAGCCATTCTAGCAAAGTATTCCATCTGAGGAGTTACTGAACACTCCCAAATTTGTAGTCAGCTGGTCATTATTGAAGGTGGACTGATTCCCCAGATTTGTGGCAGAAGTTATTGTATGTACACATAATTATTATATACATGTCACAGTTTGAGCACTTTCAAGTCAATTACAGTTAATTGATTTTTAAAACAGCCAAAGATGCTTGTTTGTTTTTTAGATAGTATGATAACCTAAAAGCCATGGACACCAAGATCTTGGGAAAAAAATTGTTCAAATACTTAGTATATTATTCAGAATGATGCTATTAATTCTGTTTTGAGAATAGGTACTTCTGTTTGTTTCTGTAGAATATTTTATGTAATGTATGTTGTCAGAAAGTGTGAATGAAAATATTTTATGTAGTATATGTTAAATCAGAAAAAGTCTGAGACTTTTCCCTATTTGCAAGTTAAGCTAGTCTACACAGTTTCCTGTATATTCTGACAAAAATACCAGATTGCTGGATTTGAGAAACAGACCATGTATTACGCCAAAATCACCAGCCAAGGTAACATCTGAATACCCGTTCCTCAAGTCCCAATCCTCATTGTGTGACCCAGTGTCTTAGACTGTTCAACCTCCTATAACAGAATACCATGGACTGGATGGCTTATAAACAGCGAAAACTTATTGCTCACACTTCTGGAGGCTGGGGAATCTAAGACCAAGGTGCTAGCAGATGAGGTGTCTTGTAAGAGCCTACTTCCTGGTTTATAGACAGCTGTCTCTTTGCTGTGTCCTCATATGATAGAAGCAGCTTATTTTCTAAATTGAAATTAAGTGACTTGAAAACTCTAGATTTAATATATTAAAACACAGAGAAATAATGGTGGTTGGCAATTAAATTAGTCTGCATGGTCAGCCATCTGTTCCCAGTCATGTTCTTAGTCTATACATGCTGTATAACTTCTTTACCAGACGTCTGTAGGCTTTTCTTACATTTTTAAATATCATAATGAAATTTTAGTTATGAAAATAGAGTATAAAATAGTACAATTTTGATACCTCAATAAATATTATTTATTTTACAAGCATCACATAGAAGAGGTAAATTGTTAACTATGTTATATATAAGCATATATATGTATATATTTATGTTATAATAACTAGTGAAAAAAATTCATAAAAACTATTTCCTAAGTGATTTTTGTGTGTGTATATAAATATATGCTTACCTGAACAACTTATGTGTTTGATAGACCTGTATGTATGTGTATATATATGTATAAATCTATATAAACTTGTGTGTGTAATAATATATATACATATACATATGTACCTGTGTGTATATATACCTGTGTATACAGAGACCTATGTGTATACTTAACGTGTTTTTATATATATATATATACACATACACACACACACACACATATACACACACCTATATATATAAACTTTAAGGTATACATACAACTTTCACTCATTTATGAATTCATTTATTTATGGTTAGAAATATATATATTTATGATTGGAAAATATATATATACACACATATACATACACATGCAACATTTTTAATCCCTGTTATCTATTCACAAGATTAAGAATAGTATACATTAAGTATACAACAAATGTTGGTTGACTGAAATAATACACATACATATTATATAATTGAATATTTATAAATCTCTTTATAAAGGTATTTATTATATTCCATATAAAAGTTAATATTATTTCAGAAGGAAATATTATTTTTATTATTTTTAATACTATTAAGATGATTACTCTTCTACTCAGAGGAAAAAAAAAATGTTCCCAGCTCAAAATTTCAGTTTTTGTCAAAGGTAATTTGGAAGTTTTCCCATTGATAAAGACAGCAATTGCATTCACTCCCTTTTGAGTGACACACTTGGTAAACAGGGAGCATTTTGTTACTGCTTTGCATAAGAGGATGCAATTCCCAGAGATGTCAAAAGCTTGACGACAATATGTTAATGATTATGGCTGTCCTTTGATGAACCACATAAAACATTCCATGAAAGATAAATACGAAGCAAGATGAGTCAAAATATTACACTTTTGTGAAATTATAATTTCTAATCATTATAATTACCCAATATTTTAACATATTTCAAAATATGGTATTCACCTTTCAGTGGTTTACTTAGCAGTAGCTTCACACTAATCGAAAGATATTGAATTAAAAATATAAAGTCCAACCATAGGAGGTTTTTAAAAGTGAGGTGTTGATATATCTATCTAAAAATATCTCTAATCTGAAACATTACCTTAATCTAGTATTTTGACATTGTGTGTTCAATATTTAGATACTGTAAAAATAAATTTAGTTAGTTACCTAAATTGTCAAATAAGGACAATATTTGAGCTAAGGGAGTTAAAGCTGAAACTGTTTTTCAGTGAATCACCTTAATGACATTGCTACAAATTGGTTTCTATACTAAGATGCAGAACTGGATGTACAGTAAATGGTTAGATTGTATGTTATGTGTTGTATGATAGAAATTATTGGTATAACTCCCTTTCTCCTTATATCCCACACATTATATATTGTAGAAATAATGCTTAAGAGAATCAATAAAGGATATGATTTAATGATGGAGACAAATAAATTGGTTGGTATTATCAATTTATTATATTAATTATATTATTAATACATTAAATTTGTAAAACCCATTTTATTACAGAACATGAACTATAGAAGTTCTATCATAAGATCCTGTTTTAAAAAACTTCACATACACACACATGCAAAGTAAAATTAGCATAATCTATTTGGCCAGTAAATAGTTTGATGTTCCCATTTCTGTATGCAAAACAAAGCTTGAAAAGTTAATGTTTTGAGGAAGAACATACAGCGAGCATATGAATATAAATCTATTCATTTTCAAGACTTAGTTCTTGTAACCATCCTACAGCAGCTCCCTTAATCAATGTACCTGAACTTTTGACATTCAAAAATTATGGCTAAATTATTGAGGAAAAGTTTTTATTTACAAAATAACTTTTGATTGACTTTGAAATCTTTGAATGAATTGTTGAAGTAAGACCTTTATCTGTAGCTGTGCTTATTGTTCATATTACAGTTTTTAATAAGAAATCAAGTGAAAGAAAAACATAGAGTGGGAAAAGAAAGCATTACTTACTTAATTTGTCAGTGTACAAATCTTTTTACTACAGTAAAGTGCTTGTAAAGTAGTTGTACAATATGCAGTCTTCCTTTGGAATGAAACGAAGATTTGACTGACAAACAATACAGCCTTAATTTTTTAAGCGAATTGGATTTTCTGTGTGCTTGATGCTTTGTCCCTGTAGGATCAATGAATCTCCTTTTTTTTCGAGACAGAAACAGTTGAATCGGAGATCGTGCCTCTCTTTTGCAGTCTATTATAAAGCCTAACAGAGTAGCCAGCCAATGTCAATTTGTGGGTGACATTTCCAGTCAGGTTCCCAGGAATCAGAATAATAATGAAAAAAAAAAAAAAAAAAAAAAAAAAGAACAGCAACAAGAACTAGGAGCCAGGACTTGCTCTGTAAATGATGTTTCAGCAGAGAAGAGTCATGCACCTGTTACTAGCTCTTCTGAGGATACTAAGCAGAGGAGGAGCCTTTAGGAAACTGAATATTAAGTGAACAGTAAGGAATCCTTTTGTAAACAGAAACAGCAGTTCTTGAAAAGGAAACAACCAGGAAGTAAATTCTGGATAAGTAAGTTGGGAATCAGAAAGGAAGACATTCAGATCAGCTTGTCAGTTTAAAGTAAGGATGCCAGTAAAGCAGTCAGGGAGAAGCAAATCACGTCCTCCATGTAGAATACTGATTTTTCAGGATAATAAAATATCACTATTGAATGTATCTGTATTAAAAGATTGAAATGGTGGCATTCTAAATGACAAAAAAAAAAACCCCACAATACTCATATTATTTTTAATAGTCAATTTTAGTCAATTTGATGACCTTATGTTAATTGAATTGTGTAAACAATTTGGTTTTCCAAAATATATTCATTAGAACATATATTCCTTGAGTTTTACAGCTATTGGAAGGTTTCTGTAGGAAACTGAGTATAAAAATTTAGATAAACGGTTTTATTTAATGCAAGATCCCTCACAGCCTTTAAATATGTTAATATGTACTATAAATTGCTGATTAGGATAGAGTTTTCAGTGTTTCCTCGCTAATTTTCCTTTTTATCTCATTTATTTATTCATATATTCACTCACTCAGCAAAACTTTTTTTCATTGTCTTCTGGATACACTGTTCTAAGCCCCAGGAATACAGCAACAATAAAAAGAGATAAAGCTTCCTACCGTCATAGAGTTTGCTTTCTAACTGAGCATCTTGTTCTGATGTTCTCTGTAGCAGTCTTTGAAAAATACTGACAAAATATATACATACATTCTCAGAATTTAAATAGGGTAATAGATAACACTTGTCTGGAATGGGAGAGTAGTGTGGTTTGGATGTTTTGTTAGCAGAGACCTTGAGACTATTTGATGCCACTTTGAGAATATATATTCAAGTAATGATGCCAGTCAGTATACACACTTGATAAAATTAGAAGATAAAAGAACAATAATCATAAACATCATTTCGGAAGTGGGACACATAAGTAAACAGTTGGTTGAAAATCTTACAATTTCATAGTAAGGATTATAATTGTAAATTAAAAGAACTGATTCATTGAAAATTCTACAGTTTTAAGGCACAAGGGACTGGATTTCGATTATTCTCTAATAGAATACAGTCTAAATGCAAATTTATGTTCTTTTCAATTTAGTCAAAGGCCACCACACAGCTGCTGGGAGCCTAAGGATTCCTATAGTTGGCATTACCAGCTGAAAAAGTCATTTATCAAAAGTGAAGAAACTGCTCTGTGGTATCATTGGGAGCAGTGGTTGAGACAAACTAAGGCAGTGATAATCACTGATAATCACACAAGGGTACTCTGCAAGTGTGATGGTTGCTTGCATGTGGGGCTGTCTACACTGGACTACTGGAGGGTGCGCCCAGATGCTAGCATATGGAATTTCATGAACACACACATGAGACACAACATATACATTTTTTTTATGAAAGTTGGATATATTGCATGTTCTGTATTGAAAAGAAACAAGAACCACTCAAGGTGGGTCTTCATATATTTTGACCACTTGAAATCTCAACACCCAAAATTTTTTTATTAACACTCACAGTAGTTTACAATCATTACTTATTATTTAATTATACTTAAGCTGCCATCTCCTGAATTCTATAATGTGCCCACACTTTTCATTATCATCCCACTTATTTAGTCCTTACAAACCAGCAAATTAGTTATAATTACCGTAATGTTGCAGAAGAAGAAACAGACACATCAAAGTTAAATAACAGATGAAATTTACACAGTAGTCATGATAATTGAAATTGGATCTATGAGAGGCCAAAGACAGCACTGGTTTCACTATTCTCCACTTTTTACTCAGCTTTGAGTTCTTTTTTAAGACAATGATAAACATAGGGTTCTCGATATGTTAGAACAGTGCTTAGTACACAGGAAGTGCTAAAAAAATTGTGGATAAAATTAGCAATATGAATATAACTAAAAATCTTTACTCTCATTTACAAATGAATAAATTCCATGTTAGGACTGAACATAAAGGTGATCATTATCTATCAATAGGAAGAGACTGTTTTCTCATTACTAATAAAAAATATGTTCAAAATGTGCTTTCTATTTTGAGATACCACTTTTTAAACATTTTTCCTCACTCTACTCTTCTAAACGTGTTTGAATATATAAATTGACTCTCATATATGTAAATATACATCACGATTTGAATTAAATGGAGTTCAATTCCACATGAAATAAGACTTGTAGTTCAATTAGTTTCATTTTAGTATGTATTTACTTTATTTTTGCTAACAGAATGTATTGCATAAAGACAAGTTTGTTGTTTACAAATGTGTCCTGGTTTACATGCTTGGCAAAAATTGCAACCAACTCAGTTCTATTAGTCAATACTTATTGATCACAATCAGAGTTAGTTATTCAGGTATAGGGATCATGAATTGTAGCAGTACCATTTATTTTTTATCACAATAAATTACAACTTTAATTAGAAACTCTCTTGCAATGTTTTTCACTTGTGATAACCTCTTTATTGTTATTTAGAGCCCTTATATACAATCAATACTCTATTAAGGCTTCAAGCTAATAGTTTGTATGAATCAAAAATTCAAAAGCTGCCCTCAATAAAAAAATCATTATCATTATTATCTTGTTGTTTAATATTTATTGTGGACTACATTCCCTCAGAGCTTTGACATCATTTATATTGGTTATAAAGAATGAAAAAAAAAATTCTATTTGCTGGACTTGAAAGGCTATTCTTTTTAAACTTGAGGTTCTGTATATTTTGAATTAACTAAAACTTTATTTGAAGAAAGCAGGCCAGAAAAGTTGAGCTAAATAACTTCAAAGATTTCTAAGGTATGAAATCCAAATCCTTTTTATATACTTTGATATTATCACTCAACAATCAAACCAATTGGCAATGGATATTGCCTCCCATTTTCCCATGCTAAGTTCTATATTTTGATTTCACTTTTTAGAAAATGTTGTAAAGACAATCAAATATTCACAAACCTCCACAGTTCACCCCATACAAAAAATAAAATATTAGAAAGTTTACTCAGTTTTGAAATATGGAGATAATTATTCAAACAAAAATTACTTTAGCATAAACCTTGTGGTAGTTAGCATATTATCTTCTATGAGGTGAATGAAATGTAAAGTATAGATTTGATTTAAGTTGGGGAAGTGAAATATTTGTATATAAAACATAATAAATTAAAATAGAGGGTAAAAAAAGTAGGAATTTTGAGGTAAAAAAGAACTCATGCCTTGGTGAAGGTCAGAGATGCTATTTTGGAATCCATTTGGATTCACTGCAATTCAACAAACAAGCAGTTAAAGTTGGGATTATGTTCAGCTGGGAGTAGGAGGGAACAAAATTCCCCAATGATTTAACATTCGAAATATCTGCAGATGTGCATGGAGGCTGATACAGCACTCTGCTGCACAAGGTCCTCACAGACTCAGAGTCTCTTTAGCTCACTGCTCTGCTAGCTCTAAAGTAGAGCCAGTATCCCCCTCTCAGTGCAAAGAACAATTTACATTTCAGGTATTAGCATGGAGAGAAGGATGCATTAGGGGCAAAGGTCACACATCATTTTTGTGGTTAAGGGATAATCAAGATTGCCTTAATGGTCCTCTCCTCTTGATCGCAATTTCTACAGATTTCTTCCTGACTGTAGGTCTTTGACCCTGTTTTGTTAGAGCATTTTAATTTAGAAAACTTGTAATTTCAAATTTTTCCTCTGCCCTCTTTTTTCAATGGGAGGTGTTTGTTTTGTTTTGTTTGTTTTTGCATATTGGCCTTCATTCTGCAACCTTGCTGAATTCACTTATTAGTGCTTGGAAACTTTTCTGCAGATTCCTTAAGATTTTCTGTAGGTACACAATCACATCACCTGTGAATAAAAGTAATTTTACTTCTTGCTTTCCAATTTATATGCCCTTCATTTCTTTTATTTGCCAATTGCACTGGTTAGGACCTCCCAGAATGTGTGGAATAGACATGGAAGGAGCAGATATCCTCACCACGTGCCCAATCATAAAGGGGGAAAGCATTTAGTCTTTCATCATGAACTGTGATGTTGGCTGAAAGTTCTTTTTTTGTTTGTTTTTGTTTTTTCAAGCCCACATAAACACAACTATATTCCTTATTATGTGGAAGTGTGTGTGTGTGTGTGTGTGTGTATGTGTGTGTGTGTGTGTTTTAATAAGGTGAAAGATCAAATCTTTGTGTTATTTATGATGATTTAGATAAAAAGTAGGGTCCTTTCTCTGTTTAGTCTTCCCTCTTCCACTGGCTTCATGCAAAGGACATTAAGACCCTAAGAGATGATAGAGCCGTAAGATGGAAGGAGCCTGCATCCCCAAATTACCACACAGAATAGAAGTCATCTACCTATCCACCAGGAAAACCTACTGTGTTCTGTAGCTGAAATCTTGTGGCTTATTTGTTGCAGAAGCTGTAACTCTAACCAATAAAAAATTAGTTCCTAATGAAAAATATTCACATATAATTACAAGTCTTTCCCCAATATAGCTACAATTTACAACAAAATATAAGAGAATGATACTCAAGAAAGAATGTTGTTCAAAAGACAGGGAGGTTGAATAATATCCCCCAAACTGAGAAAGGAAAAAAAAAAAGCAGGTAACTCCATAAGGTACAATTATGAAGTTTACTGCAGGTAAACTACATATAGGCAGATGGTGATCCAGAAGGAAGAATTTGCAGCTACCCGCTGCACCCCTGAAATGGACATAGGGCAATTTAAAGGGGCCAGAGCTAAATATAGACTCTGACTACTAAGGGAGAAGCACACCATGTCAATGGGAACCATAGGTTTTTCTTCCCCTGGGGGTCTCATGACCATTATTCTTCATGGACCATTAACAGTCTGCATCAGCAAAAAGCATTCTTCCACCTCTCACGTCAGATGAAGGAAAGGGTAAAAGTTGACAGGGAGCTTATATGGCCCAGAGACATTCCTGGTCAGTAGACAAAAGCTCAGTCACTCAGAAAGGGGAGGAGGTAGGACTGGGAGCCTAAAATGGAGCTGAAAAAAATGAAGCTAGTGTGGTCCAGACCCCCAAATGCTAAGACATTCCTGAGCCAGCATCATATATGATTATTATTTATCTGCTGACCCCAACAATGTGATTTTTTTTTTTTGCCTTTTGACACCTCCTTCACCTATTTATTCCGATTCCCTACCTCCACCTCTGATGACTATCAGTCTGTTCTCTTATATTTTGTTTGCTTCTTTGTTTTGTTTTGTTTTATTTTGTTTAGATTCCGCATATAACAGAGGATATATGATATTGGTCTTTGTCCAATTTATTTCATTTAGCATAATGTCCTCAAGGTCCATCTATATTGCTGCAAGTGGCAAATTTGATTCTGTTTTGTGGCTTAATAATATTTCATTATATATCTCATAATGTATCCATTCAACCATAGATGGGCACTTAGGTTGTTTCCATATATTGAGTATTATAAGCAATAGTGAAATGAACATGGTGGAGGCACACATATCTTTTCAAATTAGTGTTTTTATTTTCTTTACTTAACTACCCAGAAGTGGAATCACTGGATTACATGGTAATTCTTTTTTTTTTTCCTTATTTTGTTTTATTATTTATTATTATTATTATTATTATTATTATTATTATTATTATTATTATTATTATTATTATTATTATTATTATTATTATTAATTTAGAGGGACCTACAAACTGTTTTACATAGTGGCTGTACCAATTTACATTCTCACCAACAATGCACAAGGGTTCCTTTTTCTCCATGTCTTTGCCCCTCTGAAATGTATGTATGCTTTCTCCCAGCCTCCAGTCAGTTTTACAACTCAAAAATGTCTTTCTCAAGGACCTGGTGTCATTCTTTTCAAAAGTAATCATCAAGAGTGCTCCTATCTGTGAAAGTGGAAGAGACTTACTTTGATGAATGCCAATTAGGAAACACAGATGGCCCAATCACAGAGAAAAAAAAAAAAAATTTGCAAACAGAGAAATAATTCAATGTGCTCAACACATCTCAGTGATCAACCTGCCCCTACTACTGCCCTGTCCTCCATTACTTTTTCACTGATCACCTCAGGGTTTAAACACCCTGCTGTGTCTTGTTTCAGTGAATTGCAGTCACACTCTCTCCTCTATTACAATAGTCTTAAATAAAGACTCTTATCACCAGTCAAAAAATACAAGGATTGCCAAGTATGGTAAACAGCTTCAGATACTATAGTCAAAGTGCATATGGGTAACAAGGAAGACACAAATGATAATGTAATTAAATATACACGGGAATTGAAGGAAAGGTGTGATGAAAGTTTTCTTCTCATTGAGTGAATAACTGATCTAATTATTGAAGATGAAGATAGACAAATGAAGATAGGAATTAAGAGAACACTAGTTAGAATTATAAAAAATGAGACTTGAAATGGCCACCCATGTAAATTAGAGAATAGAAAAGCAACACACTATTCAAACAAAACTACATTCAACCCTTCAGGATTATCAAATTAAGAGTGGATAAAGCCTAGCAGGGCCCCTCGATTGGTGTAACTTTAGAGCAGAGCTCAGCAACTGGAAAATGTATGATTAAGATCTATTGCTGTTCTGGTGTCCTGGGCGGCGGGGGGCGGGCAGTCATTAGTCACGGTACTTTATTTACTTCTTACTACATTTATATTATTTTTTTCTCCAAACTAATCTTTTTAATAGGAAAATTTGATTATCTTAATCGATGAATTTTTTGTGAGTCATTCTTGCAGGAAATTTTACTTGGGTTAAAAAAATGCACATAGTAGGGCCCCTGTTTTTTCATTGTTGTTGCTGTTGTTGTTTTAAATGAATGAAATTAGATTTTGAAGGATTTCATAAAAGTAGAAATTTTTACTCAGTGTATGGCTGCTCAGAAGAAAGACTGCATTTTTCAATGGCCTTGCAACAAAGTTCTGGTCAATCTGATGAGGTGGAAATTAATATGTGATTAGAAAAGAACCTAAGTGTCATATCTGTTATTAAGTAATTATCACACAAAAACCCTACCATTCAAAGGTGATCACTGCTGAAATTATTTTCAATTTGTTTTCCCAAACTAAATTACCATTCAGTAAACAAAATTAACACAGTATTCAGGGTTAGGCATACGCTGATAAACAAACTACATTATTTCTGCTCTTAAAAAGATCAAATTTAGTTGTCCATCTTTGGAAGGTATTCAAAGTAATCTTAAAAAGGCTTTATTTGTATTCCTGAATTTGAAATAGAAATAAATAGAGAGAAGTCAAAGGAACAAAATAAAGAATCCTAAAACAGACTTTAACATATCTCCAGTATAACCCCTTTCAACATGATAAATTATTTTTTACAGTAAACAATTAACACTACAGTTGGTTAGCAATGACTCTTGACCAGAATAAACTCTATTAAATACTGTAGTACTCAGTGAGCATGTTTTTGTCAAAATACCATGAATGCCCTTTTAATGAATAATAATAGCCAAAACCCTAAGCTATTTAGTCAAGGTCTAAAAGAACTTACAAACTTAGAGTGTGTCAGCCCCTCTGACTCTCCATCTTCAGAGTCTTTACACCTAAGATATCTATGGAACGTTATAATTTGTTTTTTCTTTTTTTGTATTTTATTTTATTTTAAGATATTTTTATTGAGTTATACTCATTTTACAATGTAGTGTGAAATTCCAGTGTACAGCACAATTTTTTAGTTATACATGAACATACATATATTCATTGATACATTTCTTTTTGCTGTGAGCTACCACAAGGACTTGTCTATATTTCCCTGTGCTATACAGTATAATCTTGTTTATCTATTCTGAATATGCTTGTCAGTATCTACAAATTTTGAAATCCCAGTCTGTCCCTTCCCGCCCCCATCCCCCTTGGCAACCACAAGTTTGTATTCTATATCTATGAGTCTATTTCTGTTTTGTATTTATGTTCTTTTATTTCTTTTTTTAGATTCCACATATGAGCGATCTCATATGCTACTTTTTGTCTTTCTGGCTTACTTCACTTAGAATGACATTCTCCAGGGACATCCATGTTGCTGCAAATGGTATTATGTTGTCATTTTTTTTATGGCTGAATAGAATTCCATTGAATAAATATACCACTTCTTTATCCAGTCATCTGTTGAATGACATTTAGGCTGTTTCCATGTCTTGTCTATTGTAAATGGTGCTGCTATGAACATTGGGGTGCAGGTGTCTTTTTGAAGTAGGGTTCCTTCTGGATATATGCCCAGGAGAGGGATTCCTGGGTCATATGGTAAGTCTACTCCTAGTCTTTTGAGGAATCTCCACACTGTTTTCCATAGTGGCTGCACCAAACTGCATTCCCACCAGCAGTGTAGCAGGGTTCCCTTTTCTCCACAGCCTCTCCAGCATTTGTCATTTGTGGACTTTTGAACGATGGCCATTCTGACAGGTGTGAGGTGATACCTCATTGTAGTTTTGATTTGCATTTCTCTGAAATTAGTGATATTGAGCATTTTTTCATGTGCCTATTGATCATATGTATTTCTTCCTTGGAGAGTTGCTTGTTTAGGTCTTCTGCCCATTTTTGGATTGGGTTGTTTGTTTTTTTATTATGTCGTATGAGGTGCTTATATATTCTGGAGGTCAAGCCTTTGACAGTTTCATCGTTTGCAAAAACGTTCTCCCATTCTGTAGGTTGTTATTTAATTTTGCTTATGGTTTCATTTGCTGTGCAGAAGCTTGTAAGTTTAATTAGGCCCCATTTATTTATTCTTGCTTTTATTTCTATTGCTTGAGTAGACTGCCCTCGGAGAACATTTTTGAGATGTATGTCAGATAATGTTTTGCCTATATTTTCTTCTGGGTGAGTCTTTGATCCATTTTGAGTTTATTTTTGTGTGTGGTGTCAGGGAGTGTTCTAGCTTCATTGATTTACATGCTGCTGCCCTGTTTTCCAAACATCATTTACTGAAGAGACTGTCTTTATTCCATTGTATCTTCTTGCCTACTTTGTAGAAGATTAGTTGACCAAAAGTTTGTGGGTTCATTTCTGGGCTCTCTATTCTGTTCCATTGGTCCATATGTCTGTTTTTATACCAATACCATGCTGTCTTGATTACTGTAGCTCTAGACTATTGTCTGAAGGCTGGGAGAGTTATTCCTCCAGCCTCTTTCTTTTTCTTCAGTAATGTTTTGGCAATTCTAGGTCTTTTGTGGTTCCATATACATTTTATAATGATTTGTTCTAGTTTTGTGAAATATGTCCTGGGTAATTTGATAGGGATTGCATTAAACCTGTAGGTTGCCTTGGGCAGTATGACCTTTTTAACAAAATTGATTCTTCCAATCCAGGAGCATGGGATATCTTTCCATTTTTTAAAGTCTTCTTTAATTTCCTGCATCAGTGGTTTGTAAGTTTCTGTGTATAAGTCTTTCACCTCCTTGGTTAGATTTATTCCTAGGTATTTTATTACTTTGGGTGCTATTTTAAAGGGGATTGTTTCTTTACTTTCTTTTTCTGTTGATTCCTCATTAGTGTAAAGTAATGTAGATGATTTTTTAACGTTAATCTTGTAACATGCTACCTTGCTGAATTCTTTGATTAGTTTTAGTAGTTTTGTGTGGACCTTTTAGGGTTTTCTATATATAGTATCATGTCATTTGCATATAGTGACACTTTTACTCTTCTTTTCCAATTTGGATTCCTTTTATTTCTTTTCATTGCCTGATTGCTGTGGCTAGGACTTCCAAGACTATATTGAATAGGAGTGGTGAGAGTGGGCATCCTTGTCTTGTCCCAGATTTTAGTGGGAAGCTTTTGAGTTTTTCACCGTTGAGTATTATGCTGGCTGTAGGTTTGTCATATACAGCTTTTACTATGTTGAGATATGTTCCCTCTATACCCACTTTGGTGAGAGTTTTTAATCATAAATGGGTGTTGAATTTTATCAAATGCTTTTTCTACATCGATTGAGATGATCATGTGTTTTTTGTCCTTTCTCTTGTTGATGTGATATATTACATTGATTGATTTGCATATGTTGAACCACCCTTGTGTCCCTGGGATGAACCCCACTTGATCATGATCTATAATCTTTTTTATGTGCTGTCAGATTCTATTGGCTAATATTTTGGTAAGGATTTTTGCATCTATGTTCATCTGTGATATTGGTCTGTAATTCTCTATTTTGGTGGTGTCTTTGCCTGGTTTTGGTTATCAGGGTGATGGTGGCTTCATAGAATGAGTTTGGGAATATTCCCTCCTTTGTAATCTTCTGAAAGAGTTTGAGAAGGGCTGGTATGAGTTCCTCTTTGTATATTTGGTAGAATTCCCCAGTGAAGCCATCTGGTCCTGGACTTTATTTGTAGGGAGGTTTTTTATTGCTAATTTGATTTCATTTCTAGTGATTGGTTTGTTCAAGTGGTCAGTTTCTTCTTGATTCAATCTTGGTGGACGGTATGTTTCCAGAAACTTGTCCATCTCCTCTAGGTTATCCATTTTGGTTCCATATAGTTTTTCATAATATTCTTGTATGATATTATGTATTTCTATTTTATTTTTTGTAATTTCTCCATTTTCCCTTCTCATTGTGCTTATTTGTGCTCTCTCTTTCTTCTTCTTTGTGAGTTTGGCCAGAGGTTTGTCAATTTTATTTACTTTTTTGAAAAACCTGATTTTGGTTTGATTGATTTTTTTCTATGTTTTTTCAATCTCTATTTTATTTATTTCCTCCCTGATCTTTATAGTTTCCTTCCTTCTGCTGCCTTTTGGGTTTTTTTGTTCTTCTTTTCTAGTAGTTTTAGCTGGTATGTTAGATTGTTCATTTGAGATTGTTCTTCTTTTTTAAGGAAGGCCTGTATTGCTATAAACTTCCCTCTTAGCACTTCCTTTGCTGTGTCCCATAATTGTGTGGTTGTGTTTTCATTTGTCTCAAGGTATGTTTTTATTTCAACTTTCATTTCCTCATTGACCCATTGGTTTTTTAATAGCATGTTGTTTAATCTCTATGCTTTCTTTTTTTTCTCTTTTGTTTCTCTGTTGTTGATTTCTAGTTTCACGGCATTGTGGTCAGTAAAGATGCTTGAGATAATTTCTGTCTTCTTAAAGTTGTTGAGGTTTCTTTTGTGCCCACATACACGATCAATCCTAGAAAATGTTCCACGTGCACTTGTAAAGAGTGTATATTCTTTTTATTTAGGGTGTAATGCTCCACCAACTCTAATTTTTCTATTGTATCATTTAATTTCTCTGTTGCCTTATTAATTTTCTGTATGGAAGAGCTGTCTAGTGATGTTAATGCAGTGTTAAAATCTCCAACAATGATTGTATTTCCATCAGTATCCCACTTTACTCTGTTTAATTGTTTTATGTACTTAGGTGCTTCTATATTGGGTGCATATATATTAATGAGTGTAATATCATCATCTTGTATCACTCCTTTAATCATTATAAAATGTCCTTCTTTATCTTTCTTTATGGCCTTTGTTTTAAAGTCTATTTTGTCTGAAATCAGTACTGCAACACCTGCTTTTCTGACTTTTCCATTTGCATGGAATATCCTTTTCCATCCTTTCACTCTCAATCTATATGTGTCCTTCTCCCTAAAGTGGGTCTCTTGTGGGCAGCAGATTGAAGGTTCTTGCTTTATTATCCAGTCTGCCACTCTATGTCTTTTGATTAGATCTTTTAGTCCATTAACATTTACAATAATTAATGATAGATGTGTGTTTATGGCCATTTTGAACCTATTGTTGCAGTTGATTTGGTATTTCCTCTTTGTTCCTTTCTTCTTCCTTTTGTGGTTTGGTAATTTTCCTTTGTATTATCATAGATTTTATTTAGTTTTTGTGACTCCCTTGTAAGTTTTTGGCTTGTCATTATCATTTTTTGTAAGTCTATTAACTCATTACTATAACTGTTTTCATTAAACAGATATTAGTATAAGCACAAACCCATCATACTGAGAAAAAAAAATTTAAAAACAAAAGAAAAAAAAAAACTCTATATTTTCTTGCTTCCCTATCCCACAGTTAATGATTTAAATGTCTTCTTTTACAATTTTGTGTTTATTCTATTTGTAATTCATTGTCATTTTCATCTTTCCAATTATGAGTTTCCTATTTCTGTAGCATCCTGCTTCTTTTCTATTTAGAGTAGACCTTTCAATATTTCTTTTAGCATGGGTTTAGTGTTGCTAACCTCTTAGTTTTTGCTTGTCTGTGAAATTCTTTACCTGTCCTTCTATTCTAAAGGATAGCCTTGCAGGATAGAGTTTCCTAGGCTGAATCTTTTTTTTTTCATTCAGAATTTTGAATATATCTTTCCACTCCCTTCTGGACTGTAGTGTTTGTGTAGGGGAATCAGCTAAGAGCCTGATGGGGGTTCCCTTGTAACTCACTCTTTGTTTTTCTCTTGCTGCCTTTAGGATCATTTCTTTATCCTTGACTCTGGCCATCCTGATTATGATATGTCTTGGTGTGGGTCTGTTTGGGTTCTTTCTGTTTGGGACCCTCTGAGCCTCCTGTACTGGGTATCTGATTCCTTCTTTAGGTTTGGGAAGTTTTCAGTCATGATTTCTTCCATTACCTTTTCAATCCCCTTTGTTCCTTCTTCCCCTTCTGGAACCCCTATTATGTGTAGATGGTGTGCTGTATTTTACCCTGAAGCTCTGTTATATTGCTTTCATTAGTTTTTATTTGTTTTTCTCTCAGCTGTTCTGATTGGGTGCTTTCTGTTGTCCTATCTTCTAGGTCACTTATTCATTCTTCTCCATTATCTAGTCTGCTTTGTATGGCCTTTAGATCAGCTCTTGTCTCAGCCAATAAGTTTACCAATTCTGCTTGGCTCCTCTTTATAGCTTCAATTTCATTTTTCACATATTTCATATCTCTAAACACTTTCTCTTTTAGCTCATTCAGTGCATTGATCACTCTTTTTTAAAACTTAATCTAGTAGGCCATCAATGTCTATTTCACTGATTGTTCTTTCAGGGGATTTCTCTCTTTTAATTGGGATGGTTCCTCTGCTTCTCCATCTTACTCTTATCTCTGGCACTGTGCCTTAAAGAGTATCAGTTATTTACTGTGGTCCTTTAAAAGTTTATTTATCTATCTAATGCCTATGCAGGAATAAAACTTAAAAAAAATTAAAACAGGGAGACAGAATTTTTAAAGAAGGGAGAAAAGAAAGGTTTGAAAACAATGTATAATTAATAATAGAAGAGCAAGTTGAATCAGAATAGCAATAGAGTTGAGATGTCTTTTAAAAACCTTAAAAAAAGGAGAAAAGAACAAAAAACAATATTTGAAACCTGTGTATAATCATTAACAGGAAATCAAAACCAAGAGAAATGAAAATGAAATGAAGTAAATTTTTAAAATAATAAGAAAAATATTTTAAAAGTAAAATTTAAAAGGGATTAAAACTGGAAGCATATTCAATTATTTAAAAAGTGAAAAGTAAAAGGTAATAGAGAACAGAACAGATTTAAAACAAGGTGGGGGGGGTGTGATCTCGTGGAGTCTGTGCACTCTTAATGATTTTATTGAGAGGTCTTTCTGTCTTCACCCTGTTTTGCTAACTCAGCTGGTTGCTTCCAGAGGCCCTCCATTGGCTCCTCTAGTCTATGCTGCTCCCAGTGCCTGGTGGAAAGCAGATCACACCCCCTCCCTACACTGTGGTCAGACGCTACACTCTTACATGGTGGCAGGCAGGTCACTCCTCCAGATGCCACAGTCAGATACTGTGCCTGGGGAGGTAGGTGGGAAGATCTTGCCCCTTCGTGGTCAGTTGCTATGCTCCTGCCAGGAAGACAGGTGGCCACTTGCCCTCACCTGGCACTGGTTGCTCTCCTGCTTTGTGCTGCTGCTGGCTCCACCCTGGGTCCGAGCTCCGTAGGTGGGCTATGGGAAGACAGTGGAACAGCCCTGCCCCTGCTCCATGCCAAAACTCGGCTCCTTATTTGTCTTGGTGATGGGAATTCTCTGAGGTGCCAGGGCAGAAAGATCCTATCTGACTTGGGCTGTAAACAAGTCTCCATCTGGCCTTTGAGGCTGCTAAGACCTTAGGTATGGATTCAGGTTTCGATCCTGCCCCCACTTAGGTGCTAAGCACAGGAGGATATGGTGGCTGTGGGTGAGCCTCACCTATCTTCTCCTAAAAACCTTCAGTGGGTTTTCAGAGATAGGGTTGTGGTACTCTTCCCACCAGGGCACATCAGCCATGTTGTTTTATGGAGGGCCCAGGTTATTCTGCCCTGTGTACCCACTCATCCACAGCACACAGCACCCTGCAGTTCCCCCTGGGGTTGCCTCTGTGCAGCTGTCCCAGTCCTCCAGTTGGCTCATGCATCATGTCCCATCCCCCACCTGCCACTTTGCCTCTAGTGCTGGGAGTTGCAGAGACCCTCTGTGCCCGTTTAACTTAGTTCTGTTGGTCAACGGCTGCTCCGTACAGATCCAAGCCTCAGAGGTTCCCCCTCCATCCCACTGAGCTCTCCATTGGAGAAGGGGAGACCCAGCAAACAGGCACTATTCCTCCTTTGCCACTCCCTCCCCACGGGACCAGTCCCACGCTGTTTTGCTTTTTCTTCTTTCTTTTTTCCTTTTCTCCTACCAGTTCATGGCATCTTTGTCTTTTGAAGAGGACAGTGTTCTGTCAGAGTTCAGCCGGTGCTCTGGTTGACTGGGTGGGTCCGTGGATGTGAGTTTTGGTGTATTTGTGGGAGAGGGTGAGCTAAGAACATCCTTCTACTCCACCACCTTGGCCTTTCTCTCTGTAGACCTCTTTTTACTCATTTTCTAGCAGAGTTTTCTTTGAGTATTCCCTTTTTATCTGATTAGTTTCTTATTTGGTGTTAAATGCATGTTAACTTCTGTTGGTCTCATAAACTGCTACTTTCCTAGTTTTGCTTATTTATTTGTGTTTTTTTCCTCTAGTCTGTCCTGTAAGCTATTTTAATACATTATAAAATGTGTATAAAACAGCTGAAGGAATATAAACAAACAATGAATACAACTGAGACTTTAGAAGGAATATTGGAATTTGCATTTTATCAAGAATAGGAATAAATAAAGGAGAAGAGAATATATAAAAGCCTGAGGGGGAAATCAGAAGCTATTATTTAGTGAAGAAAAATCAAGTGAAAATATAATAGAAAGTAATGCAAAATGAGTAAAAAGAATTAATGGGATCTAAATGTCCTTTAGAAGTTCTGAGATTTGATTCAAATAGTTATAAGCCATCTTTTTAATTAATTCCCAATGTGTATTTTATGGTTTATTCAATCAACAAATAACATATTTATTCATTGAAAAAAATATAATGTTAATGCCCAATCAATGTATTATTTGGTAGAAAGACTCTCACTTTTTTTTTTCCTTTCCTTTTCTTTTTTTTAAGAAGAGACTTATCCAAGAGCAATACAAGCTATAATACTGACTAGCAGGTAAATACTTGGTAATACTGACAGTTACTTAATCTATGGGTTTCTTTGACAAATTTTTATACTTTAAACAACTATATAGTTCATTAATAAGGTCATTGACAGAATTCAATGAGATAATATGTATCATGTTTTCACTTTACTTTTCTTATCAGCCTGCTGCTTACTTTGTGGCTGAGGCTACGTCTCTGACATTCAATCAGCATTACTTCCCAAGTAACCATGTTGAGCAGTATGTTTGGCTTGCTCCTGCTCTTCTTCCTCACACATTAATATTGCACTGCCCCAGGATGTCCTTTCTATCAACACTCACTCTTTAAACACTATCAATATATTAAAATACTATCAATATACTTAAATACTATCAATGTATTGAAAAGTCCACATGTATATCTCCAGCTCATTTTACCAACTTTCTCCTGTAGTTGGATGACTAATGAACATCTTAAACTTGAAAAGTCTACAGTTGAACCCCTGAAACTGCTCAAAATCTTGTCTAGCCTCAGCCTGTCATATGTCAGTTAATGGTAGCTCATTCCTCTAACTGCCCAGGCCAAAACATTTAGTGCTGTCCTGGGATTCTGCCCTTCTCCCACTCTCTCATTCAATACAGTTGAAAATCCTGATGGTACTTCGTTTAAGATATATTCAGAAGCCAAATACCTTTCACCATCATTATGCACTCTGGCCAAAGTCATCACCAAGAAGTCTCCCATGGTAATCCAGCCTTCGAAACGGAAATGTGGCTTCCACACTTACCCCATTTCCACTTATATTCTGAAGAGTTACAGGAATAATGCTTTCAAAATGCACCTCGTAACATGTCACTCCTCTGCTCAAACTCAGAGTAAAAGCAAATTATCATCATTTGTCTGACCTTATCCCTTTACTACACTCCACTGGGTTGCTGTACTCTCAAAATACTTTTCCTATTCTATTTCTATAGCATTTGTCACATCTCAACATACTGGATGATTTATATACTTTATATGCTTATTATTAATTTTATCTCTCCCCCTACTCCCAACTAGGGAAGAGAAGGAAAATTTGCAAGAGCGGAATCTGTGACTGATTTCTTCACTGATGTGTGCTAGGGGCCTAGACCTATGCCTGGCAAACAATCAATATTAGTCACACAAGTGATTTCTACTCAGTGTCTCAGTTGGTTGTGAGAGGATTAACCACTCCCTTATTGTGGGCTTTTCCTCTCCGGCTTCCATTACACGAAGCATTTGTGCTTTATAGCCTACCTTTCTGTCTCTTCGCTACCTCTGTCTCTTATCCTCATCTTAACATTCATTCCCAATTGTCTTCTTTTTCTCTCTTTGCATTATTTTTGTAGATAGTATCAACCAATTCCATGGGTTTCAATGCCAAGTATACGGTAATAAGTTTATACAGGTATCTCCATCAAAAACCTAAATATTTTCACCAGACACATGTATCCAACTTTCTACTTGACATAATGATTTGGTAAATTCGCCATCATTTCTAGCTGAACAGAGTGTGCCAGTCACCATATTCCTCTTCAAAACATGTTTATCCTAACCTCAACAATTACCCATACCACTTGCAGAATAAAGTTAGAAACTCAGAATTCTATTAAATACATTCACTTCTATTTTATTAAATTTTAATTATTTATATGTGTGTGTTTACCTCTTTATTATTAATTTTCTCCCAGCATGCTAAACTCCATGAAAGCAAGGAAAAAGCCTAATTCCATCACCACTCATACAATTTGTGTATATACTTATATTAATGTTTAATAAATATTGTGAATAAACTATTATTATTTTGATGATCAATATACTTATTATAAAGCATGATTATTGATTCTTCTAAGATTACTATGCAATTGAACAAAAATTAATGTACAACAATACTAATTTTTCATGTCATAGTATCTTAAAGGTTGAGAGGAACTCTGGGGAAATTAATTCAGCTTTCTCCTTTCACAGATAATTTAAAGCCCTTAGAAGTTAGACAAATTAACTATGGGTATACATAAATAAGCAGTGAAAGAATACAATTTTATTATCCCATTTTTTTCATTATCACTTTTTTGTGACTTTTGATTCAGCCACAGTGTTATGAGTATATATCTTTATTTTCTAATAGTTACATTTTATTTGTCCAACTAGCCTACTATTAGAATATAAGAAACATGAAGGCAGGATCTATATTTACCTTCTTGAATGTGGTCTAGTACAATCTAGTACGATGACAAGCTATTACAAGCATTCATTAAATGTTTTAGATGACTATGAACATGTCAGTTCCTTGAAACAACAATATTATCTCTTCATGAGTGAAGCACACAGATTAAAATTTTCAGGGGTTAGAATATAATGTATAATAACATTTTATATATCCATAAGCTTGTATTTTGAAATTCTGGGTGATCTTTGGATATTTTGAAAACAAAATAATATTGGAAGGCTTATTCTTTTGACCTTAATTTTGGATGCCTAATAATCTTCTATTTGCATTGACTATATGAATAAATTATCTCTTTATTCTAGTAGATACAGCAGTAGTTTGTGAATTAATAAAATATATATAGAATAGAATTTTGTATTTTTCTAAAGGTGATTCTCTTCTCCACATAGATTTTTTTGAGCATTACAAGAAATATCTTATTATTATACTCAAGAAAGACTTTAATTGCTTAAAATATAGTATTTCAAACACATATCAAAGTGTATCAGCTTTCCTTCTTACTTTAATGATTCTGGATTTTTCATTTTCATAACACTGTTCATTCATTCAGTATTTTTATACTAAATAAGCAGGATTTTGTTTTAAAAATGTTTCTATCAAAAGTAGTAATTATCTATAACGTATTTGCAACATTAGGTATGGATTTAGTAGAAGTGTTTCTAATTCTGTTCGGTCTGCTGTAACAAAATACCATAGACTGGGTAGCTTGTATACAGTGGAAGTTTTTTGCTCACACTTCTGGAGGCTGGAAGTCCTAAATTAAGGTGCACCAAGATCAGGTGAGGGTCCTCTTCTGGGTCACAGAAGTCTCATTGTAACCTCACACAGAATAGGCTACAAAGCTGTGTGAGATATCTTTTATAAGAGCATTAATTCTATTCATGAGGACTCCACCATCACAAACTAATCACCTCCCAAACCCCACCTCCTCATACCGTCAACTTTAGAGGTTAGGATTTCAACATAAAAATTTGGGGGGAACATATACATTCCGGCCTTAGAAAAAGATGTTTTGTATTTCTTTTCTGCCCCCTGTTAAATAGGTATTATGTCATCCTGATCAATTGTGAAGGACTGCAAGCTGTCCCCCCTCCACATTATATATATTCATTCCTCCACTTCTTCCTGGACACCCAGTAACATCACAACAACTCCCAAATAAACAGAGATGCATACTAGTAATTCAGGTGCTTACATGAAAGAAAAATACATTGTATCATTCAGAAAATTGTATTAAGTAATTTAAATATTCTGGATATTCAGTTTCTTATACCATAATACATGATTAATAATAATAAGCCTCAGAGAGTAAATGAAAATTGAAGACTTAATTTGTAGGAAAATGCCAGATCACACTGCTGATCATATCTTCAAACTAGCCCCATTATTTACATAATTTCCTTTCAGTCTTTCAGTATTTTAATTGAGTAGCCATTAAATTTCTCATATACATAGTAATATATAATATTACATATGAAAAATACTATATTATACATACATATATTAATTTAATGGTTATTCTATTTTATATACAGTTGTGTGTGTAGATAGATAGATAGAACCATTAAATTATGACAGAGACTGAAAGAGAAGGAAAGAGACGGAGGGAGGTTTAATGTGGATGTGCTATAAAGTGCTGAAAACTTGCAAAGCATTGTACATTTGTTTTGACCTTACATAGAGATATGTGTGTGCCAAAGTCCAACTAATGTGAATCTTTATCTTTTAAAGCACAGCTATGTGCATTTTCCTTTTCTTGTAACCCAGAACAATGTAACACTATTGATTTTCTGTCAGTGTTCTGTTTATGTGGTATAGTTGAGCTTAGATTAAGCAGTGTCTATTATTCAAATATGTTGTTTACACAGAGTGTTTATGGAGTCTATTTAGACAACTAGTTTAAAAAATCCAGAGAGCTATAAAAAGTAATATGCTTATACTGCTTTTAAATTTTATTTTACCAAAGATGTTAAAATGTAATATAGAGATAATTACACATATCAAGGGATTTCAAAGTAAAACTATTGTAATATGCAAAGGTTGTTTAAATGGGTGCACTGACTGTCAAACACTCCTTCTGCTGTTGATCACGCTTACTTAAGGCACAGATGCAGGAAATTTTCATTGGTCCTGCCAAATCGCACAGAGACTGGATGAAAGGAAGACTTTTCCAAAGGTTACCTCAGAGACGCCATAGTGTGAGCTGTACTAAGTAACTCTTGCTTCTCTGCTTTTTCTGGTTCTTCCACTCATTGACGACCAATACCTGAACCCAACCAGGTCTCCAATTTCAAAGTAAGTTCATTCTCAGTTGTCTTGGCTCTCCTTATTCTTTTTTTTTTTTTTTAAAGATATAATTGACATAATATTATGTACGTTTAAGGTGTCTCTGTTGATTTGACACATTTGTATGTTGCAATATGATTATCAGAGAAGCTTTAGCTAATGCCTTTATCACCTCACATAATTACCATTTCTTTGATGTGATGGAAACAATTAATATGTAGTCTTTTAGCAACTTTGAAGTATGTAATATGGAATTGTTGATGATAATCACTAGACTGTGCATTAGAGCTCCAGAACTTTTTTAGCTTCTGGTTTCAAGTTTGTACCCTTAAATATCTCCCTAATATCCCCATCCCACAGGCCCCAGTAACCACCATTCTACTCTCTGTTGCTACAAGTGTGGGTTTTTTAGACTCCATATATAAGTGATATCATACAATATATGTAGTCCTCTGTCTGACTTATTTCACTCAGCATAATGCTCTTAGGATCTACCCATGTGGTTGCAAATGGCAGGATTTCCTTCTTCCTCATGGATGAATAATATTCATCTTTATCCATTCATCTGTTGATGGACACTTAGGATTTTGGCTATTGTGAATGATGCTGCAGTGAATACGGAAGTACAGATATCTTTTCCATATCCTGTTTTTATTTTCTTTGGATATAAAACAAGAAATAGAATTGTCGGACCATATTATAGTTTTCTTTTTGACATTTTGAGGAACCTCCATCTTTTTTTCCATAGTGCCTGAACCAATATACATTCCTACCCACAGTGCACAAGTGTTCCATTTTCTCCACATCCTTGCCAACATTTGTTATCTCATTTTTTTTTTTTATAACAGCCATTCTAGTAGGTGTGAGGTAATATCTTATTGTGGTTTTAGTTTGCATTTCCCTTATGATTAGTAATGTTGAGCATCTTTTCAGGTAACTGTTGGCCATTTGGATAGCTTCTTTGGAAAACTGCCTATTCAGTTTCTCTGCCCATGTTTTAATTGGATTGTTTTTCTGTTATTGAGTTGTATGAATTCTTCATATATTTTGGATGTCAACCCCTTAGCAGATATATGGTTGCAAATATTTTCTCCCATTCTATAAGTTTCCTTTTCATTTTGTTAATTGTTTCTTTTACTGCACAGCTTTTAAGTCTGATATAGTCCCACTTGTCAATTTTTGCTTTTGTTGCTTATGTTTTTGGGGTCATATCCAAAAAGTCATTGCCAAGACCAACGTCAAGAAGTTTCTCATCTATTTTTTCTTCTAGGATTTTTAAGGTATCGTATCTTATGTTTAAGTCTTTAATTCATTTTGAAGTAACTTTTGTGAGTTGTGTAAGATAGGGGTTAGACTTCATTCTCCATGTGGTTATCCAGTTTTCCAACACTATTTATTGCAAGAAGTATTCTTTCTCTATTAAGTATTCTTAGCTCCCTGGTCAAATATTAGTTAATATATATGTGAGGGTTATTTTGGGGCTCTCTATTCTGTTTCATTGGTCTATGTGTGTATTTTTATGCCAGAACCTTACTGTTTTAAGTACTATTGCTATGTAGTATAGTTTAAAATCAGGAAGTGTCATGCTTCTAAATTTGTTCTTTTTCTGGATTGCTTTGGCTATTCATGGTCCTATACAACAAACCAACAACAAATATTATACTCAGTAGTGAAATGTTGAAACCTTTCCTCTAACAGTGGGACCAAGGGGTGCTTATTTTCACCACTCTTATTCAACATAGTTCTGGAAGTCCTACCTAGAGGAATTAGGCAAGACAAAAAAAAAAAAAAAAGACATTCAAATTGGAAAGGAAGAAGTAAAATTGTCATTATTTAGAGATGCTATAATCCCATATAAAGAAAATCCTAAAAACTTAACCATAAAACCATTGGAAAAATCCAAAAATTTCAGTAAAGATTCAGGATACAAAATCAGCATGCAGACTCAGTTGCATTTCTAACAGCTAGCAACAAAATATCTAGGCAAGAAATAAAGAAAACTCTCCTGTTGCCAATGGCATCAAAAAAAAAAAATAAAATATTTAGCAATAAATTTAACCAAAGAAGTGAACGGCCCATATAATGGAAACTAAAAATTTTGCTGAAAGAAATTTAAGAAGACACATAAATGGAAAGATATCATGTGTTCATGGATGGGAAGAAATAATATTGTTAAAATGTCTATATTACCGCAAATCATCTATAGATTCAATACAATCCTTTTCAAGATGCCAATGGCATTTTTCATGGAAAAAAAATTTCTAAACTTTGTATGTAATCACAGAAGAATACAAATAGGCAATTTTCTCCTCATTTTTATAAAAATATTAACCAATAGAATAAAATATTAGAGAAAAACTTAAATCATGAAAATTAAAATAAATGAAGTAAAATGTTTCTTGATTGTTAGAAATAGAATGTTGTAGATAACAGGGACATACAAGGATACTTTTGGTTTTCCATCTAAGCAAAATCCAAGACTGCCAGGTTCTTGTAATAATCCCCAGTGTTGCTGAAGTTAAGGAAGATATATATTTTCCACAATCCCCCAAAATCTACTGCATACATGTTGAATTTTCGTATGGAGAAGAAGATAAAATGGCTTATGAATTCTCAGTCTCAGCAGCAAATGAAAAGTTGTAAATCTAAAACTAATGGTCACAATGTAAATAAAATATTAAGAACAACTGGTACGTAATACAAATTCTATTTTGGCCATGCTCTTCGTTTGCTTTTTTAATAATATATTTTGTACCCTCAGGGGCAATGAGTGAAAAATATTTAAATGTCAACATACATACATTTTATGTTGTCTGAGTAATTTTCATAATGACTTTGTTCCTCTACCTCTCTTGGTAGTGGAAGTAAAATAAATATTACAAGACTAGGAATCTAATACATTAGATATGGGACTAATAAATATGTTAATATTTGACAATGGTGAATTTAGTACAGATTTTTTTCCCATGGAAAAATGTTTTAAGTGCTAAGATATGAGGCTGTTAAAATAGAGTAAGGGCATATAAGACTACTATAAAATCATTAGTGAAACAGTAATTAATTTGAGCAATTCCTGATAAACTTCTGAGTCTTATGCATAAACCTTGGCAGGTGCTAGACAACATGATAAATACTGAAATTCTGCCAGATGTCAATGATAACAACTACTCGACAGTGATAAGAATAAAATGTTAGCAGAGAAAATCACTTCAAGTAGATTATTCCTGTCTAGCCTCAGCTGGCTGTAACTAGGGTTGAATAAAACAGTTACTTTGAAGTTCCCTAGGGTATGCTCTGGGAGAAAATGTGGGTAGATGGTGGAAAATTTTCCTCTAATTTCTATAAAGTCTGTGTTCTGTGCTAAAGAAAAGAAAATTGAGGGCAACCTAATACATTATTACATTCTAATACTTTGAAATAATACAGAGATTGTTAGAGTCTTGTACTGTTCTTGACTTTAACAACCTCATAAACTATGTCTTCCTAGGCATCTTTTGGTGTGAAAGTTTACTTAAATGTCAAGTGTTTACTATTCTTATCTTTGAGTTGCTAGAAAAACATAAGCATGGAACTAATAGAATACTTTTCAGTTTGTAATTACATTGAAAAATATAATTAAAAAAGGCTAAATCTATACAATGTTGTATGCCAACCATACCTCAATAAAGTTGGAAGAAAATAATTTGGGGGAAGGCTTATCCAGCACATTAAGCAAATATCTATTTTTTCTAAAATGATTGTTTTCCATCTTTCTTCCTTCCCCTGCAGCATATAGGTGTTCTACATTCATTGATAATGAAGTGACTGTTTTAAATCAGTTTTATACTAAGATTATGTTTTAGGAAGTTAACAATTGAAATTAAAGTATTGTCCAAATCATTGGCAAAGGAGAACAAGTCAAATGCTAAATAAATAAGATACATTCATTCTCCAATTTCGATATACTTCAAAATTTCATAAAGAGAAAAAAGGGAACTTGTCTAAACTCAGTTATTGTTTGCATTGTCCAAATCATAGGAAACGAAAGGATAACTCAGTAGTTCTGCCAATAAGATCTAAAGTCTAGGTAATTGCTTTTCTCATATATTATAAATCTTAAAAGAGCTCTTAATGTAATGTTTGTTTAAAACTCAACAATATCTACCACCTAGTATAGAGAGCCTCAGCTTTATTTTTTTTCCTACTTTTATGTTCTTGCTGATAGATTTGGCCATTTTATAGATATTAAAACAACAGGCAACACAGTGAGGACCATAAAAACTCGGCAAGTTTTGCTCTCTGGCAGTAATTCTCATTTTTTCCATCAGAACAGAGCAATAAAAACTCAGAGAAAAATCTTAATAGGCTATATGGCAATTTCTAGCCCTGGAGCCTCAGTTTTTAATCTTTTCTATAACCTGAACCTGCAATCACTATGTTCTGAGTGGTGAAGCCGTGTGTGTGTCTGTGTCTGTGTCTCACACAAAAGAGTGAGAGATTCATAGACCTCCAAGACTCCCAGTAAAGTATTGGCTTTCTTTTAGAAAATATTTATTATATAAAAGAACTACAAAAAATCACTTGATTAAGATACTTAATATACAAAATAGAGACTATGGGATCAATAGTAATATGAATAATTATTACATTTATGGCTCAAGAGTTGAAGGAACTCTGCTCTCTTAGATTTACTTAGTACACAAATATTCAAAACTAACTGAGGTAATAAAGCATCAGATTTATAAAGTGAACTCTGAATGCAATAAAAAGTATGACTTAGCTATTACATCCCATAAAACATTTTAATATTTAGAAATCACCAATACAAAAAGCAAACATTCTAAGATACTCCTTCACAATTTTTGTTTGAACTCTCTCTTCAGCTTTCCTATTTCCAGCTTTTGGCCACCTCACCTAGTAAACTGATGTCTAGCTGGTTTTAAGATTTGTTCTATGGTATTCTTTTTTAAAAATTTTTCATTGAAGTACAGTCAATTACAATGTGTCAATTTCTGGTGTACAGCAAAATGTCCCAGTCATGCATATACATACATATATTTGTTTTTATAATTTTTTCATTAAAATTTATTACAAGATATTGAATATAGTTCCCTGTGCTATACAGAAGGAACTTTTTAAAATCTATTTTTATATATAGTGGCTACCATGTGTAAATCTCAAACTCCCAAATTTATCCCTTCCCACCCCCTTTTCCCAGTAACTGTAAGTTTGTTTACTATATCTGTGAGTCTATTTCTGTTTTGTAGATGAGTTCAGAGAGTCTTTTATTTTATTTTTTAAAGATTCCACATATAGGTGATATCTTACAGTATTTTTCATTCTCTTTCTGGCTTATTTCACTTAGAATGATGATCTCCAGGTCCATCCATGTTGCTGCAGTATACCACAACTTCTTTATCCAGTCATCTGTTCATGGACATTTAGGCTGTTTTCATGTCTTGACTATTGTATACAGTGCTCCTATCAACACTGGGGTGCATGTACCTTTGAATTAGAGTTCCCTCCAGATATATGCCCAAAAGTGGGAATGCTGGATCATATGGTAAATCTATTTTTAGTTTTTTGAGAAATCTCCACATTTTTGATGGCTCTGTGTTTCGAGCAATCAATCTTCTAGGGGAAAGAAACTGTTTAGATTTTTTTTTTTTTTGAGTACTCTCGTCTACGTCCTTTGGATCCATAGAAAAGTTGTAACTGGGCTTTATACTTTGTTTATTTTCATACTCCAAATAGATCATCCATTGTTCAAAAAAAAATATGGACAATAAGATACTCTCTATGTACCACTATCAAATACTCCTGTGATCATTACAGCTTTTCAGGCTGTATTAATTTGCCATTTCAAAAACATTACTATTATTAATATTATTTTATCCATCCATCCAGCCAGCTTCTTTGACCATTTATAGGCATCCTCAGTCTACCAACAGTCAAATTAAATTATTTGTATATATTATTCAGAAAAATCATTGATAAATCATAATAATTTATTTAATTTTTAAACAATATATCTATTACATATAATGTACTTGTATAAAACATAACAAAATACAAAATTCTGCTGCGATCTGATCTAACTAGAACCTTGCCAATAACTTTATTGTGCAATCTTCCCCCATTTCTTTCCTCTGCCTCTTCCAAGAGGTCACTACTAATGGGAATTTTAGCTCTGTGGTGCTTTTTGTAAAGCTTTGTATTAAAGACTTATGTGTATTATTCTGCAATTCTTTTTCATACAATACTATATTTCTACAAGAACTCTATGCTGTTTACTGTCATTCTTGTACACATTATCTTATAAAATTGAACATATATATTCATGTTACATCCCAGCAATTTTACTCATAGATATATAGAACAAGGGGGGGAAAAAGTTGTTCATGTTTACTAGTACACATGTACAGAATTGTTTATTGCAGCTTTGGACATGACAGCAAAAAACAAACATACAATTAAACAAACAAGAAGCGAGCTAAATGTCTGCAAAGTTGACAACATTTGGATTTGGATAAACTGTGGTATTCTCATATCCTGACATACCATGAAGCAGACTTTATTTTTGAAATACAGAAATAATTAACCTAAAATTTTATTTTTTTAAGCTGGAATAGTTTTGCATCTGATACAGAGCTGTATTCAGGAAATTCTGAAGATATCATTTAGAAATTCACAGTCTTTGATTGGAATTGCTGTTGTTTTTTAAACCTTTCTTTGTTAAAATCAGCCTTTCTCCAGTCTCTTACCTCCCTTTTGTTTGTTAACATTGTTCGACATCTGAATGAACCTACTTTCACCCAGAGCTCCTTCTCCCCAGGTGCTTCTATTTGCAGACAGAAATCTTTCACAGTGTCCATACGGCACTATCAATTATTGATATAATATAGACCCTACAGCTGCTCAAGTTTTGTAAGTGCTCTAAACCGACAACAATGTGAATGTCATAAATAAATCAAGACCTACCAGGAGTTTTGCTGGTTGAAGCTGCTGGAGAAAGGAGCTCAAATTTTTTTTTGGCAGTTGAAACACTTCTGCCTGAGTCAGACACCATTCCCTCTGAGGTTTGTGAATGAATTGTGGAACAGGCCAGAGTTCTGCAGAAAAAGGATGCTGTCTGTGATACTGTAAAATGGTCTCTAGGGGATATAAAATATGTCCACAGTAAGCATGATATGCGTACACATTAGGATGAGGTTTTCAAGGAGATCATCTTGACAATGGAAAGATTAACTGTTTTTAGCAATTTCTTTCTGCTAGAATAAATTTAAGTCTGTGGAGCATAATATTTATAATATAGCATTTGTACTGCCATGTTGGAAATTTGGCAACAAGAGGTGAGGATAAAAGGGTGGAGACGAAAGAACAGAAGGACACAGACAAAAAGGATGCCTTGGAGAATTAGACATTCTTTTCACTCTGCCTTTTTTTTTTAATGGTAAGTTTCTTATTCTGAATCATCAATTCAGAGAACAATCATTCATTTTGCTTACTGAATAAACACTATGTTTAGTACTGCAGTGGACACTAAAATGAGAGTGGTCAAGAAAATAGAGAAGTACCATACCTCACTAAGTATATATGCTACTGTATTTTATACTTTTCCATCCTTTGAATGACTAAAGACAAATATTAGTCAATGGTCAAAGATGTTGGCACTATAGATTACAGAGTTAAAATTAAATTATAATTCTGGTTTGACTATTTTGGCTATATTTATTGTAAGACATTTCAAAGAAAGTGGTCAGATTCAAAATATGAATCAAGAAAGTGGTGAAATTGCACAGAGTAACTTCCAGTAAAAAAGAAAAAATCTATCTATTGATCAGTCTTCCTATCTACACACACATAAACACATAAACAGAGACATACGTATATAATATATCCATGTGTAGGTATATATATACACCTACTTTCATATATACCTACATGCCATATTACTGAAGGCTTCAGCCTAGTTCCTCAAATTTTTTTGAGTCATATAAGTAATTCTCATTGTTTAAGTACCCTTTTTCTGGGAAATCAAGTGTGAGAATGAAGAACAAATAAATAGAAGTGACTAGAGAATAAATTTCCTACTACTTGAATTTAGATTTATTGAATGAATCCCTTCTAGAGTGTAATTTGACTTGGCAAGGCGAGAAATCAGAACAACAAAAAGGAAAATATATCTGTATTAGGAAGAAGACAACTGGTAATGCCAATAAAATGTTATTTGTTTTTGGTTCAATTTTTGGATGTACTTATGAGATATATTAGAAAATATGAGAAGTAAAAGTAGTTGTGGCTATCCTTTGCTGAATACTCCACATCGAAGAAGAAAAACTGCATAAATAATACTGACATGGGAATAAATTCCCATGAAAACACCGTGATTAATGAAATGGGATACATATTGTAAGTGAAATTGGTTGAGTAGACTATGGTGAAATCACTAGTGCCACATAAAATCAATGACACATAATATCTTCAGAAAACATGACTATGATACAGCGTGGTAAGAGACAGGCAAAATATAAAGCCACATGATTCCATCTTTCAGGCAGAAATTAAGTAGATTTAATTTTAACTTGATTTTTCTGGATTATATTTTAAATTGTACTATTTATGTTAGTAATTTACATTTGGAAAGGATGATTAACAAGGACATATCATTGCCATCCCACACTGAAAGCAAATTGAATTACTCTAAACACATACACACACACACATATACATAAACTCTATTTTCACTAAATATAAGTTAGAAAATACTCATTTTACTCTTAAATTTTCATAGTATTCACACAAGAAATTTTGTAATTTTCCACATCAGTGTTTCCTATAGACACTCCCATAATTTATTCAACTAAATATCTAGCTGAACTTTTTCTTAATTTGAAAGTTGTATTTCATTCCTTAATCTTCTTCACGGTAAGAATATGTCCTGAATCAAAGGAAATGAATAGACAATCCTTTGAAAAATAAAATTCTTATAGATAGTAACAGATGAAAAAAAAAGTTCTTCCCCCTTTAGAAGTCCAAGAAATTCAGTGATGACAGCAGGGGTAATAAGAATTGATTTATTCCCCCAAATTAGTTAAATTCAAAATAAAAAATATAATAATCAGTACTTGTAATGCTTTTGGGTATTAAAAAAGTGGAGTTATAAATTGGTAAAATATTTTTGGGAATCTTTTTAGAAATATATATCAATCTTAAAATTGTTTACACCTTTTTACTGTGGCATTTTACTTATTAGAATATATCATAAGGGGTAATTTGAAATCCAGACAAATATTTATTGGTTTTGATAAAACTAAGAAAAATAACTTTAATATTGTTTAAAGATACTTATTGCAATGCCATAGAAAGGAGGTATTTAAATTCCATAAATATTTATTGTATCCTTTCTTTTTTCTAAGATCCATGTTGCAAAGATGGATAAACACTGCACTTATCATCAATGAACTTTAGGATGTATGTGTATCTTTTCTTTCTACTCCTGCTCTTTGATCATGACATATTTTTCTCCTTCAGTTTTTACTTCTGCCTATAGTTTAAATTCAGGGTTCCTTAAGGCTTGGTGAGTATTCTCTCTATATAGATTCTTTCCGGCAAAAAATAATTTATTGGTTCAAAACCTCCTCGAGAACTTCCCAAGTGTAATAAAAAAAAAAAAAAGCCCCCTTTTGCAGAAGTCAGGGAGAGACAGAAGCAAGAGGAGAACCACTCCAGATTGGCAGGTGACAGGTTTAATAAGCAGGGGAACTTACTTACAAGGCTTGTCTTGAGTGGCCGCAAGATGAGTAGTTTTCCACACCCGCCCCCCAAATCTTAAAAATAGAGGTTTTAACTGGGTTTGGTCACATATAACATCCAGATAGTCTGAATACCACATTTCCGTCTCTAGGCTGTATCCTTAGGATAGCTCTTAGGAATGAAGACCTAAGTGCAGAATGTACATTTTAAGGAGAGGGAAGGGAATGGGGAGACTCCAATGGCCTGGGTCCAGTTCTCGGGTCAACTAGCAGTTGTATCTTCTCAATGACCTCCCCCAACATCACTGAATAGCCTCCTGATACAACAATATGTTTCTATCTCAGACCTCTTGCCTGAGATCTCAACCCGCATTTTCATTCCAAATCATCTATCCAAATGTTTACAGGAAATACAAGGTTAACACCAAAAGGCAAACTTTATTGTTTCTCTGAAACTTGTTTCACCCTTGATGTCTCTTTGTTTGGCAAACACTCCACCAGTTTATAGTTACAGAGAGGAACTTCATCTTCCTGCAATATTCATACCCAATTATCCTGAACGTCTGTAAAATATTTCTCTTCGTGGACACCAGTATCCAATTCTCTGTCCCAAATGACCCATTTTTTAAAAAATGATATGTCCTCATGGGTTAGACTAGTAACTAGCGTAGTATTGGACTAACTCAATAAATGTTTGCTGAATAAATGTTTATTGAATGAAAGAATGAAATACTTTGGAAATATCTGTAGAGGCATCTCCAATTAGGTTAGAAAAATTAATGTTTGGGATGATTTAAGTTCTGCCAGAAGAATATGACACAAAGTTAAGTGGATTCCTACTTACATAGTTATTGATGAAAATTGATTTTGTTTCCACAGCTATAGATACTTTTAAAACAAAAATGCGTTCTTTCTAGAAATGGAATACACTTAATAAAGCCTCTAAAATACTTTGGGTATTGACATCTCCATTATTTGTATAAACTGTTGACAAAATAATGTGGAAATACAAACAATTCTGAGCATATTACACTGAGGAAAATTAAGTCTATTGTTAAAAAAAAGCTAATATGGATGCTTGTGTTTTTCACATTTAAACTCTTTTCAGATTTAAAAAGAGTGTCTTGGATCTATAAGGACTGTATTAGAAAAACAAAAGTAAAAAAAAAAAAGCCCTTTTATTTGAAGTACATAAGAGAATTTCTATACAGAAAATTCATTCATTTACTTGTTTTTGACTTCAATTAATATTTTTTTGAGAACTATTCATATGCAGAACATTGTTCTTGGCATTAAGATACCTTAGTGAAAAATAGAGTTTTTTGTCTACATGAGGCTTACATTTTAGTGATAGGCAATAAATCAAAATAGACAACCAATAATACACACAGTAAGTAACCAAATTATATTTTTCGTTATAAATTACATGAAATAAAAGAGAAAATGAAACAGGATTGAGAGGAACAGAGAAGGTTGAAAGTGGTAGACTGTCACTTTAAGTATGGGATCAGGTTAGACATCGTCAAGGAGATGGAACCTGAAGAACACTTCTTTTTTCATTTGTCTGGATGGAGAGCTTTCTTGATGATGCAGATAAGCATTGCCAAACCGTAAAATGGGAGAGGAAAAGGAGTGTTAGAGAAACAGCAAAGGAGAAGGAGAAAATATGTGTGGAGTAAAAATATGAGCGTAGAGTAAGTGATGGGAAATGATAATGGAGAGGCTGACCCTGAAAGTACTCTTAAGGTACAAAAAGACACTGGCTTTCCTTTGGGGAAAGTTGGGAGATAATTCAGGTTTGGGACAGAGGATTATTATGATCAGCCCAAGATTTCAGAAGTCTCTTGGTTTACTTTCAATATACGTTTCATAAAAATAATAATAAAATAAAAATGACTCCCTATTTAAAAGGCCTAGTGTGGTTTCTGTTTCCTTGACTAGATCTTGTCTGATCACGGTGAGTTAGGGAAAGAAGGGCTTCTGAGCACTGCGGGGAAGGTTGGAGTTTTCATTGATGGAGATAGGAAAGTCAGTGAGCAGAGCAGCATGAAAACTAACTAGCCATAGTCATTTATGTATGAAAGTTGAAGTGGTGAATGGACAGTTTGAATAAAACTCTTGATCAATGGGAGGAGTTCACAGTATGCAGCATAGGGAAGCCAGCCTGGCAGTCACTTGAGTTGAAGGAACAGTGGTTCCAAGCTGGGGAAACCACAGTAGGTAGAACTCACAGAAAGAGCTTCAGAGAAGAGCGAGATCCACAGAGAGCGTTCCAGAGCTTTGCAGAGAACTGACTGAGTCTTAAACTGAGCATGGTCAGAGAATGTACATGAAAAAAATGACCAGAAGCTTGTGAAAGAATCCTTAGAAAGGAGCAAGTGGAACAATTCCTGGGGTTCATGCAGGGCTAGGAATTATTAGTGTTCCCACCAGGCAAAGTACAAAAATCAATAAACATGGGTGTTGGGAATATTGGGCAGAGTACTCAGAAGGATAATGTCTGAGTAGTGGGTCAAAATTAACTGTAAAGTAATGCTCTGCCTAACAAAAGCTTAAAACCAAGCTTGTAAAGGGTAAAACTCTTTTTAAATAACTAAGGTGCATCATAGAACAAAGGCCAAGGATAGTTTTTGTACTGAATTTTCTTTTTTAAAAAGTTTTTGATGTGCCAAAAAATGACACGCATTGCAAAATAATGACTATTTTGATGAGTTTGGACATATGCATGCACTCATTATATCATCACCCCAGTCAAGGTACTAAAGATACCCATCACCTCCAAAAGTTTCCTGGTGTTCTTTTGTGGATTTTTGCTTGCTTGTTGTTCGGCTTGATAAAAACTCAACATGAGATCTATCCTCTTAGCATAGTTGAATAAGTGCATAATATATTATTTCTTCCACAGATGTTTGGCAGAAGCCAAGAGTGAAGCCACCTAACCCTTAAGTTTGTTGTTGTTGTTGTTGCTGTTGTTGTTGTTGTTGGAATACATTTAATGCAAATTCAATTCATTTAATAAATACAGGACTGTTTCCTTTTTGAGTGAGCTTTAGCAGTTTATTTCTTTCAAGGAACTTAGCCATTTATCTGTTGTCAAATATGTTATCATTAAGTTATTCATAACATTCCCCTATTAATCTTACTGTCTGTAGGATTTTCAGAGATGACTCATTTTTCATTGCTTATATTAGAGAATAGAATCCCCATTGCCATTTTTAGAACCCTTTAAGCAGAATATACAGCTTCCTATAGATTTTTTAAAAGACTGAGCACTTTATTGACCTACTAAAGAAATTCTTCTGACAGAAGGCTACTTTGCAACCTAGTGTAAGGAGAATCCTTTAGGTACAACTTCTTCATTACTATTTACCCACATGGGTTATATACTGGTTAACACAAATCCTATAGCAAAGGGATGCAAGTGAACAGATAGCACAGACGTACAAATGCCTTAAGCCAAGGTATATATTTCAAGCTCATCCGAAGTATATTACTCATTCCTCTCCACATACACAAGGGTTCTAGTCTAATGATAGTTGCAAGACCGGGTCCTTGATGTCATCCAAAATGCACAGCAACACTCATTTCAGGCATCTTTCTTTCAACCTGGAACATAATGATTTTAACATTATCTAGACTATTTTCAGAATGGAAAGTCACTGTTTCATACCATTCTTTCTAATAATCTAACCCAAGAATTGGGGAAGACGTTCCAAGCATTTGGTATAGGTCACCTTAGGTTCTAGGCACTGTTAATGTCTGCCTCAGTGGTTGTCTTGGTAAGAGTAAAGCCACACTCCACAGAGAAAGCCTAAGAACATGCTGTCCACTAAAACAGCCAGGGCTATTTGAGAGAGTTTAGGAGCGTATATTATGCACCAGCCTGTCCAGAAAGGTCAGACTTATGGAGATTTTAATGTTTCCAAAATAGATTCAGAACTTCCAGATTTATTTATTTCTGTCTCTCTCCATCATTTTGTTATTCTGTTATTGGACCCAGGAGTCCCCAGTAATGCAGTCCTCTTCTTTATAACCCTCCAGCTTGATAAGTTTATGCATATTATGTGAAAACACATGTGGCCCCCACAACATTCACCTCCCAAGTGCATATATCTTGGGTGTGTTTTTTAATACTTCAAATCCTTGAGTTTTCTTTTCTGGGAATAAAGTCTAACTTGGGATTCTTTACAGAACAATAAATTTTTCAATATCTTCATCAAAATGAAGGGAGAATATCAGATGAGAATTCCAGGAAAGTAAATTTTTAGGTATATATATAGCCAAATGTACCTTAGACTTCAATTTATATCTATGTATAGCCAATTAAACTATTAATAAAAGTGACCTTGAAAATAAATGTAGTTTTAAATATAAAATTACTATATTATGATCAAGATGATATGGTATTGAAATTGTTAGAACTGTTGTGCAGCTTTGAAAGAGGAAAGCCAGTTGTTGCTAAATAGCTTTGTTAAATCAATATGTGATTCAATAAGTGAAAATTCCAAACCCTTATGCTAATTTCTCTTTGAATAAATATGTCTAGTAACAAAACTTACACATCAATAGGTACAAAATTTATTGTATATTGAACTAAATACTATGAAATCAAAATAAATAAATAAGTCACAGAGTCACTCATCAAGTGAATTTGTACCTTTAACAATGAATATTTTAAGGTTACTATTGAAAACAAAAAAATTGCAGTCAGTCATGACTAAACAAAAGACATAAGCCAAGAAATTTAAGTACTGCTTTATTCTTTGATGTATTTGTCTTCATGGAAAATCTTTTTCTGATGACAATTTTTAACATTTTAATTTATATGTATTCACATCAATCTAAACCCTAGATATAAATTGTCATGTACTGTTTACACCTCCTAAATATGATAAAAGTATTTATGCCAAGTTCTTAGATAAGAATTAAAGTATATATTCATTTAGCACCAACCCAGTGGTTCTAATTCCACTTCTATAATTGTTGAGTCACATTTCCCACAGTGTTGGAGTAACTTTCTGGTATGGAATTCAGAAGTGAAGAAACACACTTATCTTTTGTAATCAGTGTGGAACACACAGTGTACTGTTACTACATTGGCCTTGCACAGCCAGAGTGCATCAAGCTGTTACTACTGAGTCAAAACTCAGCTTGAATTCAGAAGAAAAGTAAGCATAAACAATGAGACTTCCCAATTAAAAGGTCTGGTCTCTCATGTAGACAATTGCTTTCTCATATGCTTCCTTCAGTGCATAAAGCACAAAGCAGAGAGTTTCTAAAACATAAACTATGTCATGTTATCTACTTGCTAGCTTTTCTAATCATTACCTATTAAGCCCTGTATCTTTTGGATCCTGTAGAGCACTGTAACCTGGCCTCTGGCACAATGGCTGCTTTCAGATTCATGGTTACTCCAAGCTTCCTGCAGTAGAAGAGTCTTTGCATGGCATCATCTTTCTGCCTGGAACTCTCCCCTTCTTGCTCTCTCAGCCTTCTATTCCATCAGATCTCTGAATAAATGTAACTTCTGAAAGATCTTCCCTGAACACTTTCTCCAGAGTTGGTTGGCGCTGAATATTTTTAGTCTATTTGAATATCTATTGTCTGAATCACTGGAGTTTCTTCCTTCTTTAATGGCACTCCTCATACTTCTTATTATTTTATTGTTGGCTGACTAATTGTATTTAGTCATTTCTTCCCTTCCTTTTCCCTCTTTACTTCCATCCTGGAAACTCCAAAAGGACAAAGGCTGTATTTCTTTGACTTTATCCATCCAGCTCTAAGCACAATGTTGACACAAAGTACCTATGCAGTAAATTTTTTTAGCAAGTAAATCATGTATATCAAACATCTGGATGATTAATTATATTTTTACATATTCTACTTACTGTAAAATTGATATTTTATTGATAGAAAACAATGTCACCTTTTTTTCTAGTGGCTTTGGTGGATATGAATGCAATCTACTCATATTCTCATGCCGTATCCCTCTTGTGACTAATAGCATTCATTAGAAAGTTGGCTTTTAAGAATCATGAGTACATTTGGAGTTTATACAATAACCAAATTTATGTCATTAATATCATTCCTCTTAATAGCCCTTCATAAGAAGCTCTGGAATGTCACTGTGGAGGGGTAGATAACTTTGTGCAAAGCCAAAGGATCTTCTGAGAGCAAAGAAATAGACATCCTTCCTCCTTGTAAGCACTAATGTTATTGGAACATGTATGATAAAAAATGTCTTTTTTTTAAATTGAAGTATAGGCAGTTTACAATGTTGTGTCAATTTCTGGTGTACAGCATAATGTTTCAGTCCTACATATATGTACATATATTTGTTTTCATATTCTTTTTCATTATAGGTTACTACGAGATATCGAATATAGTTCTCTATGTTATGCAGAAGCTTGTTGTTTATTATATATATATAGTATGATGAAAAATGTTCATCTCAAATAAGACATTGGGACTGTGTAATAGAAATGACCATGAAGGAGCAAGGACTCTGGGCAGGTGATCCAGGCTTAGCACGAGGGCCAAAGGACAATTAGAGAAGGCTGGCTCTCACACAGTATGTGGCTGCTCTGGGACACTCTGCTGAGACAATTGCCCTGGCATAGAGGAAACACTTTGGCAGTATGGTTGCTCACAAAGTGTAAACTAAACAGCCACCATCTGTTTGGCGGAGACTGGATATAAGCCAGGAGGTATGGTATTGTCTTCAATTGGAAGAGCACTGAAAATCAATAGAAAATCAGTGCAGCAGTGAGCAAGGCTCTCTTTAATTGTGTAGGATTTGTGTTCTACAGGACACATAACAAAAGCAACTGAGGCCAAAAGTCTGGCCTGCTAAAGGATTATTCAGCACATATCAGCTGAGCGCAGAAGTTCTGGGAAGTTTTGTGAAGGAAGATCTGTATGTGGATGGTCCATGAAGTTTGAAGTTAATGAATAACATAGACTTATTTTAATATCTCTAGGAGACACCATCAGTGTCTCATCTATATCCCACTGATCCTTACCATTTCCACACAGACGGGCCCTAGTTCCAATTGCCAGTCTTTGTGTCTTCTTCACTGTAGACTCTGACTACCAGAGCCAGCCTTGCTCACTTGCTGAGATGGTTTAAAGTGTTGCTGAATTAAAGAAACCCTTGGAAAAGTGTATTCAACCAATGAGAATCGGTAGCCCACTCCTCAAACTCCTGCACATTTTAAGAGAAATAATTGAGGAAGGCATTCTATAATGGTACCCAGAATTCCTAGGTGAAATCAAGTTTCACTAGCTCTCTTTTTGCTTCCCAGTCCACATCAGAGGAGGTGGACCCAGATGAGGGAGAGTAAAGAATAGAATACCTGAAAAAAGACCTAGCTTCAATGTACTCATCTCCATTGTAAAGCAATGAAAGAGTGAAAGAACATATCCTGCCTCTTCTCTATTCAAATTTCTGGGACTGAAACAACTACTCAGTCATTGATTGCAGAAAGATGGTATATGACTTGAACTGAAAATTTTTTAAAAATATTTTATTGAAGTAGAGTCAATTTACAATATTGTGTCAATTTCTGGTGTACAGCACAATACTTCAATCATATCGGAACATATATATATTCATTTTCATATTCTTTTTAACTATAGGTTACTAAAAGATATTGAGTATACTTCCCTGTGCTATACAGTAGAAATTTGTTATTTTTCTATTTTATATATAGTAGTTAGTATCTGCAAACCTCAATCTCCCAATTTATCCCTTCCCACCTCTTTCCACCACTGATAGCCAGGGAAAGTATAGTCAGTTACAGTGTGTCTGTTTCTGGTATATTGAAATGAAATTTAATTGGAGGTTTAAACACAGGGATATATGGAGATTAATAACAGAAAGTGTATATTAAAGGAGTCATATAATCTTATAATTAAGGAATTTACTAATCATTATAGAAGAGAGATTCTTTATTATCTAGCTGGGAATAATTAAAAACATAAAGAAATTTAAAAATAAAGCATATTCAAACTGACTCATATTTATACCCACTATACTTACATTGTTTAATCAATGAGTTACATATCTGAAAACCAAAGTGCAGTACAATAGATCACAGAAGACACTAAATCCATTATTTTTATAAGTAAAAGTAGTGGTAACCAAGACATATTTATACAACCAATATAACCTGCATCACTGGTTGAAAGTTGCCATTGTTAGAGTTCTCTTGACAATATAGTTGGCCTTTTCTATCCCAGGTTATGCATTCCCAGATTCAAACAAGTATGGATAGAAAACATTACCAAAAAAAAAAAAATTCCAGAAAGTTCCAAATAACAAAACTTGAATTTGCCACTGTTTACATATCATTTACATTTTATTTATAACTATTTGCATAATATTTACATTCTATTAGGTATTATAAGTAATCTCTAGATAATTTAAAGTATATGAGAGGATATGTGTTGCTATATGCAAATACTACACCATTTTATACAAAGACTTGAGCATCACTGGACTCTGGTATCCACAGGGGTCCTGAAACAGATCCCCTCCCAGCGGACACCAAAGGACAAATGTAGTTCACATGCAATTAGTTTATTTGAGAGTTAATCCTAGTAAACACCTGTAGAGGAGTTAAGAAGTGAGGCAGAAAAGAGAAGAAAGCCTTTTCTCCAACCTTAGCCTCCACCCTTTATTTGACAGATAGAGAATTATGGTCAGTTGTTTACAATTCTGAGAGCTCTTTCTGTCCTACGTTTTCTCATTTTTTTAAAATACAGATAAAAGAGGTGTTGGAGTTATGGTAGGGGTAGCAGATACAGTTAAGCTACCTCCTAACAAACTATTCTGGTCATCTATTATGTGTAAGAGCACCCCCCACAATCATTGGTTTATAATAAGGAGAATCACTTCTTTTGCTCACACATCCACAGTCTGATCAGGACTTTGTGGGGAATTCTGTCTCTGTTCAATATAGCATCAGCTAGAGTGCCTGGATTGGGGCTGGAAGATCTACTTCCAAAGAGGACTTCAGTCAACATGGCTAGAAGGTTGGTGCTGCCCACCAGCTGGGCGCTCAGCTGCAGCACTGGCAGGGGTTCCCGAACACATGAGTCTTACCATGGAGCTGCTTCGGTGCCTCACAACATGACAGCTTGGGTCCAGAAACTGGCACAACATCACTTCCCCCTTATCCTATTGGTCAAAATATTAACACAGTTCTGGGATATTCAGGAAGAAGGGACGGAAAACCTCTTTTTTTAATGGAAGGACTGAGAGAAAGTCTACACTATAATAAGCCTGAGGTAGATGCCCAGTTATTTGTGTTCTCTGTAAAATGGAGAGTGGGACCCTCATCTCCCTTCGTCCTCAGTTGCGTGACATATTAGAAGCCCTAACCAACATTTATTTTTCAACCATTTACATTTATTTGACCTAGTTTCCATTGCATTAAGCCGTGTTGAGAATATTTTTAATTTAATTGTATGTTTTTACCCCTTACAAATTCCTTTTGCTCACATTAGATTCATTGTTTTAAGAAATGAATCATCTTAAGAATCCTCTTATCTAAAGGAAAACTAAAAGGAGAAAAGGAAATATCTTTAAGCTAAGTCGTCAATATGCCGCTTTAACAGATCAAAGCACTGCTTCCTGAAGCAGTTATCAGCTAAATGAGGCCAATCACTTTGAATTTCTCCTTGCTCTGTTCTTTTTCCCTTGCTTGTCCTGTCTTACTGTGTTTTCAGATCATGACTGATCTGTTCCACCACCTTGACAGTTTCCTTTGTCACTAGTAAGGTTTGGATCTGACATTGAACATAGATATGACCAAGGGGACACTCAGAGTTTGTTGGCAAGAAAGTCATCCTAAATAAGAGTGTTCTTGTCTGTGTGCTTAAATATCTGTTGCATCAAATGATTTTTCCCTCAGCAAACCTGTCTTCTTTCCAGGGAGAGAAATGGCCTTGTGGAGGCAAATCTCTGTGTCTGAATAAAAACAGGACTAGCTGTAGGGGAAACCATTTGTGTGCTGAAATGAATTCTTCTCTGTGGCTTTATTTTGAACTATATTACCAATATTCCTCACAAATACAAAATTGCACAGCAGAATTTCATATCATTTTGATGAAATGAATAAACTCAGTGGGGACTACCACTGGTGCTGAGGGTCTCCAAGACCGGAGAGCTGGTGCTTATTTTGAAGAGTTATCAGATAAGAACAAAAGACAATTATTAAGCTCCAAACAGGCGAGCTGATTTCATGTTTGCCTCAGGCAAACCAAATGTTCACTGTTGGTTTGCTGTTGAATTGTGAAAGCAAAGGATATAAAAGCAAAAACAATCTTTGTTCTTTTTCCTTTTTCCGCACTGTGGTTCCTTGATACCTGAAAGTAAATATGATTTGCTATGGGTGATGTGCAGAAGAGTTGGTTAGATTTATGGTTCTGGAAACTTTCAACTGTTTTAACATTGTGGACACGGGTGTTAAAAAAATCAAACCACTTCTATGGCAAAGTTGAAATATTGTTACAAAGACAGGGGAATTGAGTTTCAGTGATCTCCTTCCACTATAGTGTCATTGTAAAAGCTGTGAAGTTGCGGTAAAGCAGTAACACCACAAAACGTTAGTTCTGGTGTCCTGGCATTTTTTTCTTTTCTTTTAAAAGCACAGTATGAAACATTAGCTATCATGACCAGAGAGATCAATAATATTCAAATACTCTTTCTTATGTGAACACAAACTTTTGTAGTTGAAAACTATCTTGTTGAGTATGAAACATTGTTTCTTGTTTGAGTGAGATATGCTGATCAATTATGTAAATTGTGACAAATCAAAATCTTAAAGTAGCATATTGTTCCTTCACATTAAGAATAAAGGTATTTACCTTCCCAACTTTCTTTATTGAAAAAAATGAAGAAATAAGGCATAATGTTTTGGTACTTTATGGGAATCTTACTAACTTGATTTATCTTGTCAACAATATCATGAATCAGATGAGGGACTGGAGACCCAGAAAAGTTTGCCTAAATGAGCAGAGGTAGGGAAAAGGCTACACATGGATGCAGGTCTATATTTTAGTGACCTCAAAATCTCTGATAAATCCTTTACACAATAGCTCCTACTGATTCTAAATGTTATCAGGATCACTTACTTGATCTTCTCATCATGAGGAAAAAAGTTCTAGAATATATTCCTCCCATTACGTAAAGAGGAGAAATGAGTAATACCTTTGATGTTATGCTAAAAGTGTAATACTTATACTTTGAATTAAATAATATAATAGACCAAATCGTTTAAATTGTATTATATTTGATAGCAATGGCCAGGAAGTTCTCTGGAAGTTTAATATGTCCATAGTCACACATTGTACTAATTTCCAGGGCTGGTATAATAGGTACCACAATATTGGTGGTGGCTTTTTTTTTTAAATGACAGAAATGAATTGTTTCCCTGTTCTGGAGGAGAGAAGTCTGAAATCAAGAGATCAGCAGTGTCAGTTCTTTCTGAGGGCTCTGACAATCTTGTTCCTTGACTTCTTTCTAGCATCTGCTGCCGGCCAGCAGTCCTAGCCATTCCTTGGTTTATAGATGCATTACTCTAATATCTGTCTCGATATTCACGTGGTACTTTCCCTGTGTGATTCTTCTCCACACTTATGAGGATGCCAGTTGTATCAGATTAAAGGCTCACCCTATTCCAGTATGACTTTATCTTAATTTGCATCTTAATTACATCTGCAACGATCTTATATCCAAATAAAGTCACATTCACAAGTACCAAGGATTAGGACTTCCACACATCTTTTGTGGGGGCACAGTTCAACCCATAATAGGTGGAAATCATGCAGCAGCAATCAGTTAAAAACCATCAAGTAGAAAACTATAAAGCCTGAAAGATTTGGGTAGATGTGGGAATTTTGGTATCTGTATGTACGTATATGCGTGTGTTTGTGTATCTGCTAATGTATTCATATTTACACGTGGTATTACAGTTCATGCACTGCTTTTAGACTGCAATCAGCCCTCCATTTCTGAGGGCTCTCAATCCATGAATTTAACCACCTGTGGACTGAAAATATGTATTTTTTAATTCCAGAAAGATCCAAAAGCAAAACTTGAGTTTGCTACATTTGGTAACTATTTACATCACGTTTACATTGTATTTACAACCATTTGCATAGCATTCAGATTGTATAAGTGTCAGCAGCTCTTTTGCCCCTTTTCTCTTTGTTACTCTGTTTTCCTCACATCTCTCTCATAAAAATGAGATCGCTATGTAACGTTTAACCTAACTCCTGATTTGGCTTTACTGAATGTACACAATGCCTTGCCTAACATGTTGATTTTTTTCCTGGATTAAAAGGAGTAAGAATGAAGAATTAAGTAGTTAAAGAATGAATGACTCTCTATCCCTAGCTTCCTTTTAGCAAATTTGCAGGTGACCATGCGAGGAAGATAGCATTCAAAGGAAGATCAGAAGTCAGCAGGTCTGCACACAATGGAAAAATGAAGAAGAATCTGACCTCCTACCTTAATGATTAACTTATACTGTTTCCCCTTTTTACATTTAAAAAATGTTATAGCTCCACAGAATCTTTGGAATTGGTCTTAGGACATGAGTCTAACTTCTCCCAAGATTGCCAGATTGCTGATTAAAGCTACTTTCCTTTCTACCAACATTTACCTCTCAATTATTGTAAGTAATCTAGAGATAATTTAAAGTATGTAGAAAGATTTGCACAGGTTACATGCAAATAATAGATCATTTTATATAACAGACTTAAACATCCTCAGATTTTGGTATCTAAGGGTGATCCTGGATATAATATCCTGCAGATGCTAAGGGATGACTGTAGTTTCTACTTTTGGTAGGGGTACTGTAGAGGAGCAGAATTTGCTACCCCAAAATATGTGTTTTTGGCTTATTAATAATCTTAAGCTGATTATTTTCTAAGAAACATCAGACCTTGGAAAAATTGAAAACCAGGTGTGAATTACTTTTTTGTAAGAAACATTTGTATTTATAAGGGAAATCTCCATTTGTTAAAGTGTACTAGGAAGAAGAGATTGACCAGTTCTCTAGAAACACTTATCATTGAAGAAGGCAGTAACTTAAATCTATATAGCAGCCTCACCCTGGTTTACTGTGCTTTCCCTGGTAAGTCCCCTGATTCTCCCCACCCTCAGCTTCCTTTTTTGTTTTCAGCAGAGATTGTCTTTAAGGTGAGTTACTCAGTTTTCCTGGGTGTCTCCCAGATATACATATTGTTAAACTTTTGCTTGTGCTTCTCTTGTTAATCTGACTTATGCCGATTTAACTGTCAGACCAGCCAGAAGAACGTAGACGACTACAGGAAAATTTCTCCCTCCCAACTGTATAAAGCTATAGAAAGCCAGGAATTTGAACAGACTATTTCAATGATCTGGTATGGATTTTTTTCCTCTTATCTGTCTACAAATTATTTACCAGTTTTAAGATTTCTTATCTGGAGATATATTTTCAAGAAGTCTTTCTGGATTTTGCTTTGAGACTTGTAAATTTATTATTTTTTTCTTACAAGTAAGAATTGATCGATGCTTTCTTGAGGAATTTTTATCATGAACAGTCATCATATCCTTTTAACTTTCCAATATTTAGAGTGTTTTTTGGTAACTATTCCCCCAAATAGCTAAAATTATTCCTTAGTAATTATGAGGGTTTAGTAAACATGGAGTACAGAATATAGAATAAAAATCTAAAAGCAGCTTCATAGATCATCAAAGACCCTTATTCTACAGTTTTGTGGCACAGAAATTTAAGCTTTTTATCTGGAAACCTACAGTAATTATCTTGAAGTCAACAGAAATTTAATTTTTTAAAAGTGAAACACCTCCCTCATATTTTAAAAAGATCACTTGCCCAATATACACAAGGCAGCAGTCCATTTGGAGCAAAATATATTCATTCAACTGTTCAGAATCCAAGACTTCCTGTTTTGTGTATGCATTTTTATTTGTGTAGTACTTGTTCACTTTCTATGGGTCTAATCTATGCTTGCCTATAGAGTTTAAAAGCATTTTTAAAATCTGATAGAGTTACTTTATTACATTTAATTTAGACAGTGTTTTTGTTGTTTTTGTTGTTGTTGTTGTTGTTATTTTTGTAGTAGTGATATTCTCATACACTAATACACTTATGCTCATATGCCCTAAAAGTGTGCTATTTGCTTTTGGTTTAGAAAGTAAATTAGAGTAGTGAAAAGCACCAAGGATTTCTGTCTGTCTCATTTTAAATGTACTGGCACTGGCTTTTATGTGACACAGATTCCAGAGCAAGCATAGAGGTAGACAATAATTATTAATTTTTATCCTTCCCTCTTGCTCAATGCTATACTAAATTTGGAGACAATACTATTACCTCCATGACCCATATTCCTCTTCTAGTCTCCTGAACTGGGCTTATTTCCCAGTGAACTGGTGACCACATCACGTGAGCACGGCCATTGCACACACATCCTGAACATGGCAAAGAGGGGTGGACACTGGGGTCATCCAGCTTGTCTCCAAACCCAGATTCTGGCCTGTGAAATCAAGCATTTCCTGGAAGATGTAATTAACTTTTGGGAGCATGCAATTCATAAAGAGTGTCATATGAAGGGACAGTTACAATCAAATTCTAAAGTGTAGTTATGGTTAATAGTTCTGTGAGATGACCCTGGGTGATATGATGGGGTAAAAGGTATTTCAGATACAAATAATTTGGGGAAATTTGGGGTTAAGCAGAATTAAGTATGTTTATCTAATTCAGAATTTCTTGGATCCCTGAATAGGATAATGTGCATGTGAACCATTAAAAATTGGGACATACTGTGGAGTTGATGGGATTTGCACCCAATTTTGGTGTGATATTGTGGGGCTTTTCCCCACATTTACCTGGAGACAGCATCAATTTCAACAAGTAAAGGGCTCAGTCCCAGAAAAGTCCAGGTGACTTTTGCCTCTAACCCTTTAGCTGCAGAGTGGAGGTTCTAAGGACCCCCTCCGACTCATGATGTCAATTACATGTCCAGGTTGTTACTTGTACTCCTGATGACTGACTATAAATCAAAGGTGTCCATGACCCCCTTCTTGAATTCAATTAATTTGCTAAAGCAGCTCACAGAACTCTGAGAAACATTTTACTTACTAAATTACCAACTCCTTATAAAAGGCTATAAATTGACAACAGCCAGATGGAAGAGATGAATAGGGCAAGGTATGTGGAAAAAGCATATATAGAGATCTTCCATGTTCCCTGAGCCTCCCACTCTCCCTGAATCTCTACCTGTTTGCCAACCTTGAAGCTCTGGGAATCCTCATCTTTTGGGCTTTTATGGCAGACACGATTGATTAAATCACTGACTGAGCCCACAACACACAAAACCAAACTCTTACAGTGAGTGTTTGCAGCAAAGTGAGGGTTTATTGCAGGGCGCTAAGCAAGAGAGTGGGAGGTAAACCTCAGATCCACTCCAACTTGGTCTTTTTTGTGTTAGGGGGGTTTAAAGAAGAAGATCAAAGAAGCTGGGTTAATCAGAGCCTTGCGAGGTTTCTTCATCACAGTTTTGGGAGTTAGAATGCCTACAGTTTAATATTATCTGTCCAAGTGGTCCAGGACACTGGGGTCTGTTAGCTCATCTTGCCCTGGAGAAAACACCTGAGTTAACGATGTTGTCGGCAATAGCAATTTTGGTCAACTGACTCTCATAGATTAGTGTTCAGCTAGCACAGGGTTGAGGTCAGAAGGGACCAGAAAGGGAATAAAAGTTTGGGCAGAGAGGTTAAACATAAGCTGGGCAGGGGAACTTGGTTATAAGGGGACTCGGTTCACTAGTAGGCTATCACTGTTAGCTCCAGTTTTGCCAGATGGGGTGAAGTCACAGGACCTTAGATATTGTGACATGAAGGTCCAAAACACAGTTACAGTCTCTTGATTAAGAATCATCTCTGCTTCTAGCCCTTGTAGTTGTAGGACATCCCTTCTACCCTGGTCCCATGATCACTGCATCAAGTAGAGGGAAAAAGCTGAGGTGATACAGGGAAGAAAGAGTACCATCGTCCTTCCCCACCACCTTTTCACCAGAAACACCAGAAAAGCAGAGAAGTCTTTCCAGTGTGGACATCCTTCAGTCCCACTCATGTTTTCATGCTCAGTGTGAACATACACTCGTGATGAAGGCATACAAGGCAGCCCTTCATGTTTGGTCTTTCCATTTTAGACAACTGACGTTTTACTTGCCCAATCTAATTTTCTGTTAAAACTATTACTCTGAGGAGGTTATCTCTCTGTCCAGTGTTAGACGTTAAATGCTGTAAAGTGCATTGCTTGGCCTGAAGAAATGATTGTCAGCCATTCAAGTTGGTGTAATACCTTCTCTTCCAATTCTTTCACAACGTTGTGAGCATTTACATCTACCACTGAGTAAGCAAAGCTCAATTCAGAGTCAGTGTCTAGTCTTGTTAAAAGCCATTGGTAGCACCACACCCCTCCCCACCCCAGCATTAGTCTCACTTGCTAACCATGATCAAAGCCTTCCCTCTGGGGGAATCTGCCACATATCCGTTTACAGTCTCTGTCTCACTTGGCAGGCAGAAGACCCATTGGCATTTTGTGTTTCAGAGGATACAAGAGGGATCTGTTTAGATTCAGCCCATCTATGCATTGCTGCAGTACCACAGTGTACACTCATCCCATGGACCCACGTGGCTATCTATAGTGAGCACACAGGGATATTGGCTTGTAAATTCTAAACACATTCTGAACCTGAAAGGGGATTCTTCTGATGGGCATCACCATGTCTTACTTCAATGCACCCCTCAAATTCTTATAGTCATTTCCATAGGGCTGTGCCCCATATGGGCATCTCTTTAGTAGGCCAAGTTTCCACTGCCCTCCTGCCTGACCATATGACCAGGCCAATGACCACTGCCCATAAGTCAGTAAAAATCCAAACATGGGAGATTTTATTATTGTTCATTTCTTCCATCACTGCTAGGAAAGCAGAACGCAATTAAGTTCGCTGAGCTGATTTGTTTTTACCTTTTTCACTCAAAACAGGATGTTGTCCATTCATCTTGGAACTACCATATGCAAACCAAACAGCTCTTTGTTGGTCAGTAAAGAACTGTTTATAGGGCACTGCCCACATGACAATAGAATCCAGCATCTCCTCACAGAGTTCCAGAGTCAGTCTTAGGTAAAAAGAAGATCCCTGCTTGTAAGTACCTCTTTCTTGCATTCTCCAGGCAGCATGATCTTTTAAAAACCATTTGCAATTTATTATGAAACTCTTCTGGGCACTTCCATCCCCATTAGAGTGTTTCTCTAACATCATTCTATACCTGGAGAGTAGGTTTATGTCTTCTTGCAGAAAGACTTCAAAGATGAGACATGGAGGTCCAGGCACCAAAACAAGGATTGGTTAAGTGACAGTGTGCTCTTAAGAGGAGTGCAGAAAGACTCAGGTGAATAGCTGCCCTGAGTTTCTTTGGCAAGCTGCTTATACAGGGTGTAGAAATTAATGGGAAGAATATTCATTGGGGAGGGAGAGGCTTCAGGTCATACTTCCTGATTTTCATCCTAGCTCCACCTTCCCAAGGGGAAGAAGAATCTTTGTCTTTATTTGGTCAGCATGGAACATATCATGGCATTGGTGCATGATGGGTACTTCTTATCTGCAAAGCTAATTTTATTATAATGATGGCATAATGATCAAAAGGTTACATTTAGAAAACCAGAGATCCCTACCTTTTCCCACCTTTCTTTATCTGCCTCCAGGACACCTATCACTCCAAAATGTATGGATTGCTGTCAGTCTGAAGACCCTTGCTTTTCTTTTACTGCCCAAGGACCTCCATTTACGAGATGTATGGTTTCCTACCATTTGACCCATGTCCCTCCTTTTCTACTCATGTTTAGCTATCTGCCTGCTCTAACAATTCTAGACATTGTAGGTATATCATATTTTAATATCATTTTATGTCCTTCTGTCATAGCAGAAGCTTCAATTAAGACTGTACAACAGTAAGGTAGTAAATTTTATTCAAATGGAAATTTTCTAGACCAAAGTCTCAGTAGCCATTGCTGGGAGATGTTCACAGGTTTTTGCCATAAGTCCCAGTCTGTGCTCCACATAGGACTCACACTGAGAATTTGTCCATATTTGAACTCCACCTTCTAGTTTATACTGTGTGGACTCAAGCAATCTTACTGATTCCTGTTTAGCATTCACAATTAACATTGTCTGAAGGGCAGATTTACATGCCTTCTCTGTTACAGTATAATCAGCTTTCCATATCCATGGTTTACACACCTGCAAATTCAACCAAACTGGGATCAAAAATATTCAAGAAAAAAGTTTCAAAAAGTTCCAAAAAACAGAACTTGAATTTGTCACTATTTACATAGCATTTACATTGTATTAGGTATCATACATAATCTAGAGATAATTTATAGTGTATAGGAGGATATATGTAGGTTATATGTAAATACTACATTACATTATATAAGTAACTTTTTTTTAACATTATTTATTGATTTATAATCATTTTACAATGTTGTGTCAAATTCCAGTGTTCAGCACAATTTTTCAGTTATTCATGGACATATACACACTCATTGTCACATTTTTTTCTCTGTGAGTTATCATAACATTTTGTGTATATTTCCCTGTGCTATACAGTGTAGTCTATTCTACAATTTTGAAATCCCAGTCTATCCCTTCCCACCCTCCACCCCCCTGGTAACCACAAGTCTGTATTCTCTGTCTGTGAGTCTATTTCTGTCCTTTATTTATGCTTTGTTTTTGTTTGTTTGTTTGTTTTTGTTTTTGTTTTTTAGATTCCACATATGAGCGATCTCATATGGTATTTTTCTTTCTCTTTCTGGCTTACTTCACTTAGAATGACATTCTCCAGGAGCATCCATGTTGCTGCAAATGGCATTATGTTGTCGGTTTTTATGGCTGAGTGGTATTCCGTTGTATAAATATACCACCTCTTCTTTATCCAGTCATCTGTTGATGGACATTTAGGCTGTTTCCATGTTTTGGCTATTGTAAATAGTGCTGCTATGAACATTGGGGTGCAGATGTCATCCTGAAGTAGATTTCCTTCTGGATACAAGCCCAGGAGTGGGATTCCTGGGTCATATGGTAAGTCTATTCCTAGTCTTTTGAGGAATCTCCACACTGTTTTCAATAGTGGCTGCACCAAACTGCATTCCCACCAGCAGTGTAGGAGGGTTCCCCTTTCTCCACAGCCTCTCCAGCATTTATCATTTGTGGATTTTTGAATGACGCCCATTCTGACTGGTGTGAGGTGATACCTCATGGTAGTTTTGATTTGCATTTCTCTGATAATTAGTGATATTGAGCATTTTTTCATGTGCTTTTTGATCATTTGTATGTCTTCCTTGGAGAATTGCTTGTTTAGGTCTTCTGCCCATTTTTGGATTGGGTTGTTTATTTTTTTCTTATTGAGTCGTATGAGCTGCTTATATATTCTGGAGATCAAGCCTTTGTCGGTTTCACTTGCAAAAGTTTTCTCCCATTCCGTAGGTTTTCTTCTTGTTTTACTTCTGGTTTCCTTTGCTGTGCAGAAGCTTGTAAGTTTCATTAGGTCCCATTTGTTTATTCTTGCTTTTATTTCTTCTAGGAGAAAATTTTTGAGATGTATGTCAGATAATGTTTTGCCTATGTTTTACTTTAGGAGGTTTATTGTATCTTGTCTTATGTTTAAGTCTTTAATCCATTTTGAGTTGATTTTTGTATATGGTGTAAGGGAGTGTTCTAGCTTCATTGTTTTACATGCTGCTGTCCAGGTTTCCCAACACCATTTGCTGAAGAGACTGTCTTTATTCCAATGTATATTCTTGCCTCCTTTGTCAAAGATGAGTTGACTAAAAGTTTGTGGGTTCATTTCTAGGCTCTCTATTCTGTTCCATTGGTCTATATGTCTGTTTTGGTACCAATACCATGCTGTCTTGATGACTGTAGCTCTATAGTATTGTCTGAAGTCTGGGAGAGTTATTCCTCCAGCCTCTTTCTTTCTCTTCAGTAATGCTTTGGCAATTCTAGGTCTTTGATGGTTCCATATGAATTTTATTATGATTTTTTCTAGTTCTGTGAAATATGTCCTGGGTAATTGGATAGGGATTACATTAAATCTGTAGATTGCCTTGGGCAGTGTGACCATTTTGACAATATTGATTCTTCCAATCCAAGAGCATGGAATATCTTTCCATTTTTTAAAGTCTTCTTTAATTTCCTTCATCAATGGTTTATAGTTTTCTGTGTATAATTCTTTCACCTTCTCATTTAGATTTATTCCTAGATATTTTATTACTTGGGGTGCTATTTTAAAGGGGATTGTTTCTTTACTTTCTTCTTCTGTTGATTTATCGTTAGTGTAAAGACATGCAACTGATTTTTGAAAGTTAATTTTGTAACCTGCTACCTTGCTGAATTCTTCAATCAGCTCTAGTAGCTTTTGTGTGGACCTTTTAGGGTTTTCTATATATAGTAACATGTCATCAGCATATAATGACACTTTTACCTCTTCTTTTCCAATTTGGATCCCTTTTATTTCTTTCTCTTGCCTGACTGCTGTGGCTAGGACTTCCAGGACTATGTTGAATAGGAGTGGTGATAGTGGGCATCCTTGTCTTGTCCCAGATTTTAGTGGGAAGCTTTTGAGTTTTTCACCGTTGAGTACTATGCTGGCTGTAGGTTTGTCATATATAGCTTTTATTATGTTGAGATATGTTCCCTCTATACCCACTTTGGTGAGAGTTTTATCATAAATGGGTGTTGAATTTTATCAAATGCTTTTCCTGCATCGATTGAGATGATCATGTGGTTTTTGTCCTTTCGCTTGTTGATGTGATGTATTACACTGATTGATTTGCGTATGTTGAACCAGCCTTGTGTCCCTGGGATTAAACCCACTTGGTCATGATGTATAATCTTTTTTATGTGTTGTTGGATTCTATTTGCTAAAATTTTGGTGAGGATTTTGGCGTCTATGTTCATCAGTGATATTGGCCTATAATTCTCTTTTTTTTTTAGTGTCTTTGCCTGGTTTTGGTATCAAGGTGATGGTGGCTTCATAGAATGAGTTTGGGAGTATTCCCTCCTTTTCAATTGTCTGGAAGAGTTTGAGAAGGACTGGTATGAGTTCTTCTTTGTATGTTTGATAGAATTCCCTGGTGAAGCCGTCCGGTCCTGGACTTTTATTTGTAGGGAGGTTTTTAATTGCTATTTCTATTTCCTTTCTAGTGATCGGATTGTTCAAGTGTTCAGATTCTTCTTGATTCAGTTTTGGTGGACAGTGTGTTTCCAGAAACTTGTCCATCTCCTCTAGGTTATCCAGTTTGGTTCCATATAGTTTTTCATAATATTCTCGTATAATATTTTGCATTTCTATTTTGTTTGTTGTAATTTCTCCATTTTCCTTTCTTATTTTGCTAATTTGTGCTCTCTCTTTTTTCTTCTTTGTGAGTTTGGCCAGAGGTTTGTCGATTTTATTTACTTTTTCAAAAAACCAGCTTTTGGTTTGGTTGACTTTTTCTATGGTCTTGTTAATCTCTATTGTATTTAATTCCTCTCTGATCTTTATTATTTCCTTCCTTCTGCTGCTTTTTGGGGCTTTTTGTTCTTCTTTTTCTAATTCATTCAGGTGGTGGGTTAAATTGTTTATTTGAGATTGTTCTTCTTTTTTGAGGAAGGCCTGTATCGCTGTAAACTTCCCTCTTAGCACTGCCTTTGCTGTGTCCCATAGGTTTTGAGTGGTTGTGCTTTCATTATCATTTGTCTCAAGGTATTTTTTAATTTCAGCTTTGATTTCCTCATTGATCCATTGTTTTTTCAATAACATATTGTTTAATCTCCATGCTTTCTTTTTTTTCTCCTTTGTTTCTCTGTTGTTGAATTCCAGTTTCATGGCATTGTGGTCAGTAAAGATGCTTGAGATAATTTCTATCTTCTTAAAATTGTTGAGGTTTCTTTTTTGCCCAAGTACATGATCGATCCTGGAAAATGTTCCATGTGCACTTGAAAAGAATGTATATCCTATTTTTGGGGGGTGTAATGCTCTGAAAATATCCACCAAATCTAGTTTTTCTATTGTAGTATTTAATTTCTCTGTTGCCTTGTTTATTTTCTGTCTGGAAGATCTGTCTAGTGATGTTAATGCAGTGTTAAAATCTCCAACTATGATTGTATTCCCATCAATATCCCCCTTTATCTCTGTTAGTAATTCTTGTATGTACTTACGTGCTCCTATATTGGGTGCATATATATTAACGAGTGTAATATCCTCATCTTGTATCACTCCTTTAATCATTATAAAATGTCCTTCTTTATCCTTCTTTGTGGCCTTTGTTTTAAAGTCTATTTTGTCTGAAATCAGTACTGCAACACCTGCTTTTTTGGCTTTTCCATTTGCATGGAATATCCTTTTCCATCCTTTCACTCTCAATCTATATGTGTCCTTCTCCCTAAAGTGGGTCTCTTGTATGCAGCATATTGAAGGTTCTTGCTTTATTATCCAGTCTGCCACTCTGTGTCTTTTGACTGGAGCATTTAGTCCATTAACATTTACAGTAATTAATGATAGATGTGTGTTTATTGCCATTTTGAACTTATCTTTGCAGTTGAATTGGTACATAGTCTTTGTTCCTTTCTTCTTCCTTTTGTGGTTTGGTAATTTTCCTTTGTATTATCATGGATTTTATTTAATTTTTGTGACTCCTTTGTTAATTTTTGGCTTGTGGTTACCCTTTTTTGTAAATCTATCAACCCATTACTATAACTGTTTTTATTAAACTGATAGTAACATGATCTCAAACCCATCCTACTGTTAAAAAAATTTAAAAAAGAAAGAAAAAAAATTCTATATTTCCCTGCCTCCCTCTCCCACTCTCAGTGATTTGTATGTCTTCTTTTATAATTTCATGTTTACTTTATTTGTAATTCATGAGTTATCACCTTTCCAGTTGTGTGTTTCTCATTTCTGTAGCATCCTGCTGCTTTTCTATTTAGAATAGCCCTTTCAATATTTCTTTTAGCATGGGTTTAGTGTTGCTAAACTCCTGCAGCTTTTTTTTGTCTGTGAAACCCTTTATTTCTCCTTCTATTGTCAAGGTTAGCCTTGCTGGATAAAGAATCCTAGGATGCATCTTTTTTTCATTCAGGGCTTTGAATATATCTTGCCACTCCCTTCTGGCCTCTAGTGTTTGTGTAGAGAAATCAGCTGAGAGCCTTATGGTGGTTCCCTTGTAACTCACTGTTCGCTTTTCTCTTGCTGCCTTTAGGATTATTTCTTTATCCTTGACTCTGGCCATCTGGATTATGATATGTCTTGGAGTGGCTCTGTTTGGGTTCTTCCTGTTTGGGACCCTCTGAGCTTCCTGTACTTGGATATCTGATTCCTTCTTTAAGTTTGGGAAGTTTTCAGTCATGATTTCTTCAAAAACCTTTTCAACCCCCTTTGATCATTCTTCTCCTTCTGGGACCCCTATTATGCGAAGATTGGGACACTTTATATTATCCCATAGGTCCCTTATGCTATTTTCATTATTTTTTATTTGCTTCTCTTGTAGTTCTTCTGAATGGGTGCTTTCTATTGCCCTGTCTTCTAGATCACTAATTCGTTCCTCTGCATTATCTAGTCGGCTTTGCACAGCTATTCAATCATTCCTCATCTCTGTCAATGTGTTTATCCATTCTACTTGGCTCTTCTTTATAGCTTCAATTTCATTCTTGACATATTTTATATCTCTAAACACTATCTCTTTTAATTCCTTCAGCAATTCGATCACTCCTTTTTTGAAATCTTGATCTAGTAGGCTATCGATTTCTATTTCGTTGATCTTTCTTTCAGGGGATTTCTCTTGTTCTTTTAATTGGGAAAGGTTTTTCTGCTTCTTCATCTTGCTGATACCTCTTTGGCACTGTGGTTTATGGAGTATCAGTTGTTTATTTTGGTCCTTAAGGATTTTATCTATCTGATGCCTATTTAGGAATAGAACTTAGGAAAAAAAAGAAAAAAAAATAAGAGAGAGAGAGAAAGAATTTTAGAAGAAGGGAGAAAGAGGGTTTGAAAACAGTGTATAATGAATAATAGAAGAGTGAGTTGAAGCAGAGTATTAATCGGGTTGAGACGTCCTTTTGAAACCTTTACAAAAAAAGGGGGGGGGAGATGAATAGATGTATTTGAAACCTGTGTCTAATCAATAGCAGGACATCAAAACCCAAGAGAAATAGAAATGAATTAAGAAGTAAAGATTAAGAGAGTAATAGAAAATAGAACAGGTAAAAACAGATTTAAAAAAAAAGAAAAAAAAGGGAGGGGGGATTTGTCGGTGTTCTCCTGGAGTCTGTGTGCTTTTAATGTGAAGTCTTTCTGTCTTCGTCCTGTTTTGGAAGCTCAGCTTGCTGTTTTCAGAGGCCGTCCATTGGCGCCTTCTTCTGTGCTGTTCCCATCACCTGTCGGCGAGCAGATCGCGCCTCCTCCTAACACTGGGTCAGGTGCAGCTCTCTGCTGTGGGCGGGCGGGTCGCTGCCCCTCCGGATGCCGCAGTCAGATGTTGCAGACTGGCCAGGTAGGAGGGCGGGTCGTGCCCCCTCCCAGCACCTGGGTCAGGGGCTGTGTTCCTGCTGGAAAGGCGGGGGGCCACTCTCCTCTACCTGCGCTGCCGCTGGTAGCTCCGCTGCTCTGTGCGGCTGCGCGTTCCGCCCTGGTCGGCCCTCTGCCCTGGTCAGAGCTCCACAGGTGGGCTCGGGGAAGACCGACTGACAGCCCTGTCCCTGCTCTGAGCCAAAACCCAGCTCCTTGTTTGTCTTTGTGCAGCAAGTTCTCTGAGGGACCAGGATGGAAGGATCCTATCTGCCCCGGGCTGCAGGCCAGTCTCAGTCTGGCCTTTGAGGCTGCTAAGCCCTTGGGTGCGGATGCAGGTTTCGCCCCCACCCCCGCCTGAGTGCTAAGCGCAGAGGATATGGCGGCTGTGCCTGAGCCCCGCCTCTCTTCCCCCGAAAACTTTCCGTGGGTTTTCAGAGATGGGGGTGTGCACCCTTCCCCCATCAACCTTGCTGTTTTATGGAGGGCCCAGGTTGTTCTGCCCTGTGCACCCACAGCCACGGCGCGCAGCCCCTTGCATTCCCCCGGGACTGCCTCCGTGCAGCCACTTCCATCCTCCGCCCGGCTTGTGCAGCCTGGCCCTGCCCACGGCTGCCGGCCCGCGTCTCAGGCTGGGTGTTGGGGGGACGCTCTGTGCCCGTTTAATTTAGTTCTGTTAGTCAAGGGCTGCTCTGTACAGATCCGAGCCTCGGAGGCTCCCCCTCCGTCCCGCTGGCCTCTTAGTTGGAGAGGGGAGACCCAGCGAGCGAGCGCCAGTCCTCCCTTGCCGCTCCCTCCCCGCAGGACTCGTCCCTCGCTGCTTTGACTTTCGTTCTTTCTTTTTTCCTTTTCTCCTACCAGATTTTTGGCGTCTTTATCTTTTGAAGAGGGCGATGTTCTGTCGGAGTTCTGCAGGTGCTCTGGTTGGCTGAGTGGGTCTGTAGATGTGGGTCTTGGTGTATTTGTGGGAGAAGGTGACCTGCGAGCGTCCTTCTACTCCGCCATCTTCTCTGTCCTCTCCTATATAAGTAACTTGGGTATCCAAAGATACCAAGTATTGGTCCCAGAACTAATTCTCTAATCCCCTTCAGATACCAAGAGATGATTCTACTAGGTCAGAAAATGTTTCCCAGTGAAATACAATGTCCATCTCCATAATGAGATGGGAATAAGGAGCAGGACACAAATGTTAAAAGAATAACGCAGCAATTAAGGATAGTACATAAACTGTTAGAACCAACTCAGCCCAAGATGGCAGAAGAGTCAACTTCTGGTAGACCTTGAGACTTATTATAGTTTCATTGTAATATATTAACTGCTAAATGACATACCCACAGGTGCCATGGCAGTTCCCAGGCTGACTTTAAAAAGCCAAAAAGTGGGCAGGGGCCCAATTTCCCAGTTCCTAGAAATCCCCTCCCTTTCCCCAAAATATTTGGAATAATCCTCCCACTCATTAATGTATTAAATTATGCAACCTACAGAAACTAACAACTCCATACCCTGGGGCTGCCTCTCTTGCCTTCTGAGACAGACAACACTCTGTCTATGGAGTGTGTATCTCCTTAAGTAAATCTACTTTCACTTTACTATGGCTCACTCTTGAATTCTTTCCTGCATGAAACAAGAATCTAGTATCTGGCAAAAATAATACAATTAGGTAAAAGAGACATTTTCTAATTTTAAACTCTGTTAGGACTTCATTCACAGGCTTTTGTATTAAATAGTGAGCCACTTGGAACTTACTCTTATAGCCTTAAGTTCCCAACTCCCAGGTCAAACTCTTGCAATAAGCTTATCTTTCTGCTTTGTTTTTGATCTGACAATGACATTTAAAATGGGTAGTCTCATGTGATATGGTCTCTGAAATTTAGTATAATTTGAGAAAATAGATATGTAAAAGGCAAAACCTTGTATAAATTTAAGATTTGGGGGAGAAAAGTATTATTTTATTAATCTGAAAAATACAGTTTTGGGATGATTGAGAGCAGTAGCCTATAGTATAATTTCTCATTGAGTTTAAATGAGAATTAAAGCTACTTTATTCTGACATGAGGTTATCTGAAAAATATAGTTTGTTTTTTCCCATCAATAGAAAGTTAATTTTGAACTACTTTAAAACAATTAAAGAATTTATAGACATCCTTATAATTTATCCATATATATTTTTATGGCAGTTAAAATGTGTTATTTCTGTTTACACAGTTATTATTAATTGCTCTTTGCCTTTCAAAAATCTTCCTTCAAGCACCTTACATTTTGTAAGAGTTGGGGAGCAGCAGAACTGTAATTTATAGCAAATCTAGATTTTAGACTTTTAAAACATGGTTTATTTTTGAAAAATCATATACCTCTACTGTTAGAAGCACTGACTGCCAGAGTTAAACATGATAAAAATGTTAAAAATTCATCTCATTTTCTGAAGTACTTTATTTTAGTCTTCTATTTTAGGATGCTAATTGATTGACCAAAGCTACCTGAAGCAATAAGTATAGAGAGATCAACACCTTAAAGCTAATTAAGTTTTCTCTCTCATCTTCCAACATGTAACATATCCCTCTAATGAGATACCCAATCAGGAAAATATTTCTATGCTTACATATCTCCTGTCATCTCCTCTATTCTTTGTTGTTCTGACTATTCAATCTTACTTTTAGTTCCTTGGTTCTGTTATTCAGCCTTGGTCCAGAAAACAATAAAGCAGAATCTTTTTCTAGAATTTGTTGGGTCCTATGTGTTCAGGGCCCAGCTTTCCACCCACTTTTCCACATCAGAGGTTTACCCTAGGTATCCATCACATACCTAGGGATGTATCGTCTATTATTATCTTTATAGATGACAGCCAAAATGGACAGAATTGTTGCCTTCCCATCAGATATTCACCCAGCTCACTGTGGGCAGAATGCAGTTGAGATAAGTTTGATCATACTTCTTTCTAGTTGAAAGTTTGCTCTGTAATCTCAGCCCTCTTGCCTCAGTGATTGATTTAAACCATGCTTATCTCAATAGCACAAAGCAAGGCCAGAGACTTGTGAAAGACTGAAAAAATGGCCACCCAAACATATCCATGGCCTAATCCCCTGAATTTATGATTACCCTATATGGCAAAAAGGAATTTGCATGTGTGATTAACTTATGAATTTTCAGTATAAAGATTATCCTGGATTATTCAGTTGGGTCCTAAATGTAATCACATGGGTTTTCATTAGAAGGACTCAGGAGGAGTTAGAGAGCAAGGAGAAGGTCATATGATGGTAGAAGCAGAGATTGTAATGATATAGCTTGGAGATGCATATAGGGCCCACAAGTGAAAGAATATGGTCAACCGCTGGAAGGAGCTATTACAAGCTGAAAAAGACAAGGAAATAGATTCTCCCCTCATATCTTTCAGATGACACCAGTCTTGCAGACGCTTTGACTTTAGCCTGGTAAAATTGATTTCAGACTTCTGACCTCTAGAATCCTAAGACATTAAATTTGTGCTATTTTAAGTCACTAAATGTGTGATAATTTGCTACAGCAGCAGTAGATAACTAATAAAGGACTAGGATCCAACCAATGGGCTTTTCTTGTATAGTTGGTTACAAAAGAATTTTATTTTTTTCTGTATGATATCTAGAACAGATGTGAGGTATGAAACTATGTCAGCCATTAACCACTATGTTTGAGATCAGCTTGAATTTGGAACTGGCAAAAGTAAGAGAGTAAAACCAAAAACAGGTTACAGGGAAGCAGGAACATAGCCCTGATCACAACATGTTTGCAATCTGCAATGATTCCAGACTGTTACAATTACATAAATTTATAGATTCCCCTCATTATTGAGAATTTTTCAATTACTTGCAATGGGAAGCAACCTAATTCATATAACAGTTTTGCACAAACCCTAATTTTTTAGAAACAACATCTAATAAGCTTTCATAGTTAGATGAAGCAAGATGGAAGCCATCCTACAATTACAGTGTAATTGACTAGTAAGAACTATGAAAGCAAGCATGGTGTTATGGTGCCTGTCTTGTTCACTTCCATATCCTCACTGTCTACAAGTGCTCAATGAAAATAAATAGGTGCTTCATAAGTATTTTTAAAATGGGTTTGATACAGGAAGAATGAGTGTGAGAGGATGGCTGTGTTCCAGGTCTCAGGCAAGTTCCTGGGGCACCCTGTCAAGTGAGGGTCCTTGGCTTTGCACAGGAAAGAAGTCAAGAGCAAGCTATAGTTGAGTAAGGCAGATTCACTCAGAGAGACACATACTTTATAGACAGAGTGCAGGCTATCTCAGAAGGCCAGAGAGGCCATGAGGCATGGGGGTGGTTACAGTAAAAGCAGATTTACACACTCCATAGACAGAGTGTGGGTTGTCTCAGAAGACAAAAGAGAGAAAGAGGGACCATGAGGGGCAGGGTGGTTAGTTTTTATGGGTTTAGTAATTTCACTTGCTAACAAGTGGGAGGATTATCCCAATTACTTTGAGGAAGGGTCTGGAATTCCCAGGAATTAGACCATGACCCACTTTTTGACATTTTATGGCCAGCCTTGGAACTGTCCTGGCACCTGTGGGGGTGCAATTTACATACTAATAGGTTACAATGAACATAAAATGAAGCTCAAGGTGTACTGGGAATTGAATCTTCTGCCATCTTGATGATAATTGCTGTGTCATTCTTTTAATGGTTGTACCCTGCCCCCATCTCTCTTGTTTCAGGTTGATGATTGAATGTAAAAAGGACATACAGTAACAAAAAGTGACTACAGTAACATTATCAGCTAATCTTGCCTTAAAATTGTGTTTTAAGCAATGAATATACAAACAAAATAGCTAGACAGTAAATAACAACAGAACTCTGACCTCTAGTCTCTGCTGCAACCAGTCAGGAAGGCAAACCAAAGCCCCTGCAGCAATCAGCCCAAAAGAGCCAGAACTTGGTCAATGACTGTCAGTTTCCCTATTTTTAATTTAAGACCAACCAAGGAATGCCAGATATACTTCCCAAACCAATCACATAAGATGCCTAGCTTCTACTTTGCCTGCCTCTAGCTTTCCCTTGCCAACAACTTCCAATCAGAACATCACTGAAGTCTTCTCTTTTTCCACTGTAAACTTTCTCATTTCTCTCTCTATTGTTGAGTCTCTGCCAAACATAAGTGATGATGGCCAACTCCTTTGGAGTAGCAAACTCTGAATAAATAGCTTCTGTTTCTTCTCATTTGGATTGTCTTCATTTATTTTCATAGTCATACAAATGAGGCTGACAATACTCTCTCTTTAGGCTATTCCTTGTCTTAGTCATTTATGTATAAGAAATAGGTTCTGTGAAATGATATCCTCTCAATAGAATTTCACCAAGGAAAAGGGGCAATCTTTTTAAGTGTAAAGTAAATAAATGAACATTAAATTATTTGTGCCCAGAAATAATCTCCCACTGATCTGGATGTTGCTTAAAGGTTAACCACTGAGGTTTCACTCCACTTATTAATTTTAAAATGTATGCAAAAATTAAAAATCTCCAGGAATAGGGCTAAGCACAATGACACAGTAATGCACAGACAGATCCTGCTCCTGACCTCAGGGAGTATATATTCTAGAAGGTTAGAGAAAACACTGAATAGTATGTTTGAGATAGACTGGGACCCAGGACCTGGACCCTTTACTGGAGTGATTGCACCTAGACAGACATCTCCTTGAGCAACAGAATACAAAGAGACTATAAGGGACTAAAAATAACTGTATGCATATGCAGTTGGAGCAAATTATGAACTATAAAATACAAAAAGGACAAAACCCAACTGCGACTTCTGAGGTGCCAGGAGCAAAAACAGTGTACTGCACATAAACCCTTCACACAACACCACCAAAGAGGTGAGCAGACCACCTAAGCCAAGACTCTGGCTGCATCCAACAATCTCCTCCTACCCTCACCCTATTTAAGGAATCAGCCCCTCCCCCACCCCCAGAACGAGCAAGATTATATATTACTTGTTCTCACCCCCTCGTGCTGCAGCACAAGTCCCAGTAAAGACCTGCCTGAATTTCCCAGATGTCCTCTTGTCAATTTCTATTGATTAAGGAGTCCAAGGAACCAGGCTGGTAACATGTTTACATAATTGTATATTTAATTATGATTTTATTGAGGGCCAAGGGTAGAAATAAGGAAGATAAACAATATAGCACAAGGGTTCCAGGCTTGACTCTGAGACCAACCAAGAAGGGCTCTGTGAAACAGAGGTAGAGTATCAAATTGCCCCTCCCTCTAATTATCTTCTAAAATTTTAGAGATTAGTCATGATTCCAGGGAGGGTTTAAACCCGAATGATTGTAACTGAATTCCTGTCATTCTGGCAGAATGGGGCATAAAAACAGAAATAATTTTGTCTGACTGCAAATAAAGATACATTCCTTATAAACTAAAGATTTTGGACTCTGATTCTTATCTCCTATACTTCCATATACCTTTCAGTGTTGAAAATGATTATGTCAGATTTATTTATTTCCTTTGTACAAATGTTTGTGCTTTTATAGGACCTGGGGCCCTTTACAGGGAACTAGTCATTTGAAAACAAGTGAGTAAAGACTGCTTGAAAAACCTTTGACTTTTGTTTCCTGCAAAATACAGGGCATGGTCCTTAGGGGAGTCATTAAAAACACTTTTCATCATTTCTCCCCAAACCTGTGTTTCCCTACTTTCCTAGGATTATCCATCACTCCTTTTGACATTTTTAGTATTTTCAACATGCCAAGCTTCTTCTCCTGATACATGAAACCTGCTTTCATAGATTTCATAGCTTCATTTCTTTATTCATGTGTTTTAGTCAATTTGAATTGCCTTGTTTGCTTTCTCTTGCGTGTATGTTTTTTACATACACCAAGGCTAAACATGAGCTCTGTGAAGCTCTTCCCATCCAATCCATCTCAAATAAATGCTATCAATTTCCTACTTTACTATTACAATATAGGACATTTTCCTATTACTAATTTAGTATTCTGAAGTATTTGGAGACAAAAGCCATACATTTTAGTTGTCTTCACTAATGGCATTGACTATATGATTGTTCAAATTTCTATTTGATTTTTATTTTACCTAGATATAATTTATTATAAAACTAATTTAACTGAAAAAAAATAATGCTTCGTATAACCAAAGTGTGGTCTCAAACTATAGAGTATAATTTCCATTATATTTGCAATGTTGAGAACCCATCTACGTGGGGCAATTGTGAACAATAATTTGTAGTAGTTAAGAGGCCAGACTCTGAGACCAGACTGTCTCAACTTGACTTTGGATCTGCCACTTACCAACTGTGCGAGTGTGAGCAAGTAATTTCAACATTTTGTGTCTTTGTTTCCTGTTCTGTTAAGTGGGGACATTTGTAGTACCTGACATAGGGTTGTGTAGTGAGGTATCAATGGATGTAAAAAGATAAGTACAATGTCTGGCACATGGTAATCTCTTAGAACAGTTTACCTATTAATACTATTAGTTGTGATTATAGTAGTAGGAAGAGAAGGCAAAGAACTAGTGTGGGTGATAGTATGTGCCAGACAATATGCTAATTATTCCTTTCATTGAGGAATTGTAATCTACTGAGTGGACAAAAACACAAGCAGATCAATGCACACCACTGTGTTTGGTACCACAATAGAAGGCACACAGGAGATTGGGAAGATTGTGGGAGAAGCCCTAGAGAAGAAGCATCTGGTCAATTATGGCATTCTACCAGAAGTTAACAACAAAGAAACACAGAAGCACCCATCAGTATCCTGTCACAACAGTGGGTGTAGACAGCCCACATAAGCAGCACCTCTATAACATACGGCTCTGGTGACCAGAGGTGAGTGAGCTGCTGGGCCCCATAGGATGTCTACTACATAAAGCCAATTCTCCAACACCAGGAAAGGAAACCACCTACATATCACATAGAAATAAACACAGAGAACTGAGCAAAAGGAGGAGAGAGAGGGATATGTTTCAAATGAAGGAATAAAACATACCCTCAGAAAAGGAACTAAACAAAGTGAAGATAAGCAATCTATACAATAAAGAGTTCAAAGTAATGATCAAAAGTTACTCACCGAACTTGGAAGGAGACACACAATGTGAGCATTACAACAAAGAGTTAGGAAATATAAAGACAATTCAAACAGAGCTGAAGAATATGATAACTAAAATAAATAATACACTAGAAGTAGTCAAAGTAGCTTAGATGATACCGAGGAACAGATCAGTGATCTGGAAGAAATAGCAGTGGAAATCATTCAAGCAGAACAGAAAAAAGAAAAAAGAAATAAAACAAAAATAGAAGGTAGTTTAGGAGACCATTGAGACAACACCAAGCATGATAACATTTACTCTACATGGGTCCCAGAAGGCAAAGAGAGAGAAAAAGGGCAGAGAACTTATCTGAAGAAATAAGAGCTGAAAAAGTACCTAATTTGGGGAAGAAAACACACATGCAGGTTCAGGAAGCACAATGTATCTCAAACAAGATCAACCTAAAGAGGTCCACAAGACACATCAATAAAACGTTAAAAAAGTAAAGAAAACAAAGAACCTTAAAAGCACCAAGGAAAGCAACTAGTTACAGAGACGCAAACTCCCATAAAACCATCTGCTGACTTTTCAACAGAAACTTAGAGGCCAGAGAAGGTGGCACAATATATTCAAAGTGATGAAGGAGAGATAAAAAGCTTTACTGACAGCAAAAGCTAAAACAGCTCACCACTAATCCGGTATTACAAGGAGTGTTAAAGGAACTTCTCTAGCAATATGAAAATTATGAAAGGAAGAATCTCATAAGTAAAAGCAGACATACAGTAAATGTAGTAAATTAACCACTTACTAAGCTAGTAGGAAGGTTAAAATACTAAAGTAGTAAAATCACCTATTTTCACACCAAGTAGTTAAGAGATACACAAAGTAAAAAGATGTGAAGTATAACATCAAAGACATTAATAGTTGGGGGTGGGGGAATAAAAATGTAAGGTGATTAGAATAAATTCAAATTTAAGAGAACATTAACTTAATAAATCACTTATCTATATGTATATGTATACACATATGTTTGTTTATATGTTATTATATATCAACTTCATGGTAAACACCAAATACCTATAATAAATGCACTTGCACAAAAAAAGAACGGAGTCCAAACACAACATTAAAGGTAGTCATCAAATCACAAGAGAAGACAGCAAAAGAGAATAATAGGAGCAAAAAAGAATTACAAAAACAACCAGAAAACAATGAACAAAATGGCAATAATCACGTACCTATCAATAATTACATGTAAATGGACTAAATGCTCCAATCAAAAGAAAACCTAGACAACACACTCCTTGACGTAGATCTTAGCAATCTTAGCAATCCTCCTGGGCTTGCAAGCCCAACGGACCTGCATAAGTTCCTGAACCATCTTCATTGGCTATTTGTCTGATGCGACCAGATACCACTTTTGCAGCCACAGCTTCCCTGTAGGTGGAACAGCAACATAAATCACATAATCACATCATGTGCGGCTCCCATCTCTGCACACCCCTCTTTAGACCTCTTTAGCTCCACCTTTAATTATCTCCTTTTCTCCCTCTCACTTGAAGTCTCACCCATCCTGGAAATTTCTAAGGCTTCTGGCTCAAAGTAATGAAAGGTCAGAAGGGTATCTCCTTATTATGAGAACCTTAGGGGCTAACAGTCTTGACAAGGCTGACTGCCCCCCTGCTGGGTTTATCTAGAATGCACACGTCAGACTGGCTTGGGGCTTTCACACTCAGGGATCAGCTCTTACTGTGACAGCTGACATTTCTGTTTTGTCCATGAACTGAACTTCGGTGAACTTGGGACATATTTTTTATTATGCAGTGAAGTGTATATAAGGAACGTATTCAAAGCAGCAACTCTATGTAAACATCTTACAAACAAGCACACACATCTCTTATCTAGTTTTCCAAAACATTTTTAGAACTGACTTAAAATAATTGTAATTTAAGTTCAATTGCTTTTGAATGCAATGAAAAGTCATTCTTTTCCCGTGACTGCTTTAGTCTAGATTTCAATTTGTCTTTGTATATAAGTATAATCTCTCTAGTTTCCTTAGCAAATGAAATAGCAGGTGGACTTTGTACAGCCTTACACTGCCAAGTATCTATTCGTCCAGTTAATCAAGGTTTTTAAATAGTGAATGGACAAATATTTCAGTGGTAAAACAAAATTGTGTTATCTCTAGAAGAATGGATGCTATGTAACAATATAAAGTTTAGCATGTGACTTGGAACTAGAATGTTTGGGTTGAAACACTTGTTCTGTGACCTACCTGGCTGGTGTGGGACTTTGGGAAACCATTTCCTTTCATTGTACCTCAGTTTCTTCATCAATAAAAATGTACTTTAATTCTCACATTGTTGTATGTATTAAATGATCTAAAGAGATAACTGCATCTGAAGCAGTTAGCATATTACTTGGCATTCAATAGATGTTATTATTTATCTATTCCATTCCCACAGGGAGTTTTGGGGAAGGATTAGGCTACATAGTTCTGTGAGTTGCTTAGCTTTATCTCTCCTGTTGCCAAAAAGAACATTATAGGCCCGATGGGGTACTGAAGTTAACTTCTACTGCGGGAACCAACTGTGAAATTTTGCAGAACTTTGGAGACTTGGTTGATGTTATGTTGGCAGCTTAAAATTGACTATGATGGGAGTATTTATGCCAATCAGTCTTAACAGGAGGCTGCTAAATGTTTACCAGGGTGATACTGAAGTCAGCTTTATTGTCCAAGTCAGGAGTTTTCTCCTGCTCTGATCTACCGTCAAACGTAAAGGATCTCTAGACTGATTATAGAAAATATTGTATTCATTAAAAAAAGAAAAGAATTTGGAAATTTGGAAGTTTTCTGCACTTTATAGAAACAATTTTCTGTATTGTTAAATGTTTGTTCACCTACATGATCCAGAAATTTTACCCCAATGTCTTTACCCAAAAGAAATGAAGGCATTTATCCACAAAAGGAATTGTTCAAGAATTCCCTAGCAACATTATTCATATGGCCAAAAACAGTTGTCTCAGCAGGAGAGTATATTTTGAAATTGTATTAAACTTATACAAACGAATACTACACAATAATTTTTAAAAAAATGAATCATTGATGCATACAAAAAAGTGAGAGAATCATAGATTTAGACTTGATTGAAAGAAGCTAGAAAGATTAAGACCAGAAAGAAGTAATCTCTACTAAAAGAAATTAGAACAGTCGTTGCCTTTGATGGGTGTGTGTGTGGGCGGGGTAGGGCTGGCGATTGACTGGAAAGGAAAATAATAAAAACTCTTGGGGTAATCAAAATATTTTACATTATGAAATGGTTTTTGTCTACATGGACACACATATTTACCATATATTATCAAATGTTACTCTAAGGATCTGTACATTTTACTCTACATAAATTATATTTCAATAAAGAAAAATAAAGCAATGTATTTCAACAGAAAAGCTGATTAACAATAGATATGAGTGATGACCAAATCTGGTAATTAGAAACTAAAGTTTGAGGGAATACATACATATAAGAAAAAGAAAAACTTAATGAGTGTAATTCATCTAATTCTTCTTCCAGTCACTATAAGTTTTTGACTTGTGTATTCTTGGATAACTTAACTTTATGAATACCCTGTTTTCTAATTTGTTAAAATTGGTTTAAATATAATACTTACCTCATAAGATGGTTGGCTGGATTAAATGAAATAATGCATCAAAAAATTTAAGGTGCCTGGCTTTTAGCAAGTGCTTAATAAGTCTAATTTATTTTAGAGCTATTTTCATTATTAAGAGATAGGTATAAAACTCAAAGAGAATGCATCCTGAATTTCCAGCTCCATCTCATGAAAGTGGCAGAAAGAATGGAGTGGGTAAAATAAAGAACTAATAAACTAAATTTCCCCTGGGCTGAACACTTGGAATCCTCTGATTGAAACAATCCAAAAAGTGCCAAATAAATGTGAAGAAGCAAACTTAATCAATATTGCTGAAGTTTTACTTTTCAATTAGAAAGAGAAAGTGTTACAGGAAAAAAAAAAAAAGAGGGAGAGTGACATGATTGTTTTCAAATAGGTGAGAGACAAATTGTCATCATCCTTCTAATCAACAATAAGACATATTCTAGAAAACAATGGATTCCCACATTCTAGTGCACATGGAAAATAATTTCAAACCTAGGCTTCAATATAGGGATAGAATAAAAAATTACAGTCAAGCAAGTGCTCAGAAATTCACTTCTAACATACTTTCCGTTTTGAGGGAAAAAAATCTTTACTATTTTATTTTTAGCATTAATAGTAAAAAATGAAAATGAGAACGGAACTACCTTCAGGAGAGGGAGAGAGGAATTTAATTTATTTCACTGTATACTTCTCTATACTTCTAAAAAAAACTTTTTTTTTTTACTATGATTACATGTATACATTTATAATTTCAAATAGATATTTAGGTAGCATAAATGAAGGCATGATATATTATTAAGTATCATCTCTTTTCATCAGTTTTCCTATATTAAGTATGTAGTATAATTTATCCTTTGTACCCTGAGGAATATGAATCATGATTTAATGCTGCCATCATATTTTACATTCATATTTTTATAGAGGTGAAATGAACAGATTGATAAATTGCATTCTACTTAGGTGATCAGTTTTATATATATTAACAATGTATATAACTCTGTAGCTATCCCATTCAAGAAGATATAGAAACTTTCTATCACCTTCTGTATGGTCAGTCCACTCAAAATGACTGTCCTCTTGCTCTCTGTACATCTCCTGCTGGACCAGTGCTGACCAGTGCCTGCTTCACCTACACCCTTCTCACCTGACTAGCCTTTCTACATACCTGCCCCAGGCCCCAGCTTATGATTGGTCTAACTTTAGCTACCATGATAGCTTATTAAAGGGGTGGTGAGGGGCAGGTACCTCTACTGGTTTCCCTGGTAACTGATAAAATAACCGGACTTCAGTTCCTCGTATAACAAGTAACCTCCGCCTGTCCCCCAGGATCAAAGACTACCACCATGTCCTGCCCACCATCTACAGCATAGGGTGGGTTGTTGCTCCAGAACCTTTCTTCATGTAGCATGTGAGCTCTCCCTATCCAATAAATCATTGATGTCTCTGTTGTTGAGTCTGGGCTCTTTCTTCAGTCTTAAAGCTAGGCAAGCTTGGGGATTGTAGGCTTGTGGGGTTCAGCCCAACACTCTCCAAAATTCCTTTTTGTCTTCTATATTCTACCCCACCACCTCACTTCCTGCAGCCCCCAATATGATTTCTGTCACTAACGACTCATTTTTGTCTCTTACTTAATTTCATAAATCCTACACATTTGACTTCTGAAAAAAGCAGAAGTCAGTAGTACAGCAGTGCACACCGATTGAAAAAAAAAATTCATGTATTATTGGATCTGTGTAGTTCAAATTCATGTTGTTCAAAGATCATCTGTATGTAATATTTATTTATTCCTGACTTAGTCTGTTTTTGTAAAAGATTTATCCATGTTGTTTTGACAACCACTAGTTTATTCTTTTTTATGGCTAAGTAGTAATCCATTGTTTGAATATATCACAAATTGCTACCCATTTGTCCACTTCTGTTAATGAGAATTAGTGTGGTTCCAAGTTGTTGGCTATTAGGAATAAGGATGGTCTAAAAATCCTGTCTGATTGCTTTTGAGAACATTTATTTTCATTGCCCTTGAGTAAATGTGTGCAAGTGGAATTTCAGGCTCATAAGCTCTCTCTCTCCCTCTATCTCTCTCTCTTTAGGTCAATAGAGATAACTGTATTTTTATATAATAACAGTATGTTATTTTGTTATACTGTTAAGAAATGCCAGACAATTCTCCAAAATATTTGTACTGCTTATCACTCCCACCAGCAGTGTGTGAGTTCCAGTTGCTCTACAACTTCACCAAAGTTCTGTCATACTTTTTAACTTTATACATTCTAGTGACTGGGATATGGTAGCTCATTGTGATTTCAATTTGCATTAGTCTGGTGACCAAAGATGTTGAGCATTTTTTCTCGTGCTTATTAGTCATTTGTATGTCTTGTTTTGTGGCATTTCAGTTCAAGTTTATGCCTATATTTATTGTATTTTTTTGCTTTTATTTTTATTATTGATTTGCAAGAGTCTTTTAAATATTGTGGATATATATTCAGAATATGAGTCATTTGTCAGATATATGTAAGAAAAATTTTTTTTTCCTTTCTGTGGCTTGTACCCTCCTTTTCTTAATAATCCTTTTTTAAATTATTTTTTTAATTTAATGAAGTTCATTTTTAATTTTTTTCTTATAGCAGTCCTTTTTCTGACTTGTCTAATAAATCTTTGCCTATCCAGCAAAGATGTATTTCTTAAACTTCTGATTTTGCAGTAGAAATATTCTACCACACTAATTATTTTTCACATTGTAATGTATGTCCACATCCACTTTTCCAGTTAAAAAATGGAATATAACAAATTGAAATAAAAAAAGTAAGCATCTTTCTACCAGAAGTTACTAAGTAACTGTGGTTTCTCCAAAAGATTATTAAAATTCCAAAGCACCTTCACAATGTTTCAGTAGGTTACATTTTTGTTGAGGACATTATACCTGAGCTATTTCTCTCAGAGAAGGAAAAAAAAATCTCATTTTAAGTCAAATTTTATACAAATCATTTTATGCGAGTATAAAACCCCAAATACATAGTTGGTCTACTGGGAAACTGTTTCAACTTCACAAACTAATGATGTAATTAAAAGTTACGGAAGTTTTAATCTATAAAGTGTTTTAAGGCAATGATTATAGAAATGCAAACTCATGTCTGTTTTGCAGAATGCATAGAGTGGCTACAGATGAATTCAAATTCATACTAAAATATAAAAGCACAAATCTTCTTGGCAATGTCTTTTTTTTTTCCCCTAAGAACTGAAGAGATTTGGTTATGGATACTCAAAAGCATTTTTATAGGAAAATATCCCATACTTTCAGTGTGATGCTTGATCAAGCAACACAAGTAAAACAACATTTGAATTTCTAATTGGAAGTGGCATTGCTCTTTAGCACACATTCAATACTTTCATCTGCTGGCCAGACGAGGCAAAAAAGATATTTAAAAAGAGTGATCAGTGCCCTCAAATTTAAGAAACATCTGTCCAAATGTTTGTCATTCTTATAATTGAAAACTGAAAGTAAAATATCATTAATCTATGACAAAGGAAGCAAGAATACATGATGGACAAAAGACAGCCTCTTCAATAGGTGGTGCTGGGAAAACTGGATAGATATATGTGAAAGAATAAAATTAAAACATTTTCTAGCACCATATACAAAAATAAACTCAAAATGGAATAAAGACCTAAATGTAAAACTGGATACTATAAAACTCCTAGAGGAAAACATAGGTAGAACACTCTTTGACATAAATCGCAGCAATATTTTTTGGATCCGTCTCCTAGAGTAATGGAAACAGAAGCAAAAATAAACAAATGGGATCTAATTAAACTTAAAAGCTATTGCACAGCAAAGGAAACCATGAACAAAATGAGAAGCCAGCCTGTGGAAGGGAAGATAATATCCTATTCATTTGTAATATGTATAAACCTACATATTGTACATAGGTTTACTATATTTAAGCTATATGTGAATAAATAAAACACTGATGGATGGTCATGCTGTATTGTTCTGCCCTGATTTCTGAAACACAACCAAGTAGCATGTCACTCCAAATCAATTTTGTTTAAACTAATATTTTTTCCCAAATGAACTAAAATCTGTAATGATGTAAGTGCCCGACTTTGGCTCACAGGAATCTCAAGGCCAATGTGTGATCCTTGGTTTCTGTTTTTACTTGATACTGAAATTCAGAATTTTATTTTTGTTTCTTCTCACTTTACCTGTAATAATTGCTTTTTTTAGGTTCTTATTAAAAAGTTCTGTCTGTAAGTGTATTTAAAAATCTAGACAGATTCAAGACCTTATACGTGTTCAATAAATGACTTCAGGCTTCCCAAATTTGTGTTAGTAATAGAGGTAGAGCTTGATCAAGGACCTCCATATTGATGCCCAATAAGAGTGTAGGAAATAGAGACAGTTGCTGAAATGAGTTTCTAATTGTGTATTGGTTGGAATCATTAAGCTTTTTAATCTTTTCTGTTGTAGATCAGAAAGGCCACATGCTGAGACATAGCCCAGAGATGTCACAAAACCTTGGATAGTTTCCTCTTTGCTCTGGATGTATCAGTTTTTATATTCCCCCTTGCCCCACCTTGAGCATGAAAGGCTCCATTTTTCAAGGTATTTTCAGAAGCATAATATTTACCCAGTTTTGCACACCACAAAGCAAGAAATACCATCAGTAACTGCCTTAAATTTCAGGTGTATATGTCATCTAGAGTAGTGTATAAATTACTTGGTTAGAATGTTGCCATAGTTACACTGAAAATAAGAATTTATACCAGAAATATAGACCAAACATTAACTGTATGTCATAAAATACTACAAGAGTGAAGATGATATGGCAAGATTTAGTTTTATTTGCCAGGTTCAAATATATTTTGATTTTTTAGTTGCTTCTTTTACCACATCCCTTCTGTTTCATCTCTTAGAGCCTAAAGGAGAAATAGCAGACACTATGTAAATCAAACACACATGCAAAGAAGGAACAAAGAGTGCCCAGGGACATTAGGGAAGACTTCAGAGAGCCTTGAGTAATAGCCAGAAGGGCAGTAGGCTTTTTCCAGATGGACAATGCAGTTATAATTATTCTTTATACTCTCCCCTCCAGCTGTTTTGTTTGTGAGCTTTGTTTAAAGTGGTGATTCTTCTACTTGTAATGTTTTTGTCCTCCTCATACACTGTGCATTTGGGAAAATGGGTACTGCAAAAATTCTGCATTGGTTCCCACAGATGCCCAAAGCATGCAAGGGTGAAGAACTGACGAAGGCTTTTCTTCCATGACACAGGAAGATTTATTCCTGTAAACTTTCTCAAACCCCTTTTGTCAAAATACCTCTTTCTCTCTCCCTTATCATTGTTAAATCTCTAGTGAGCGTTTATTATACGTACAAGGATGTAAGGAAATAAGCATCTTTTAATGTTTGTTCTAATTAATTTTATGCCAAAAAATGCTTCTTATAGTGTTTCTATAACTTTCCAAAAAGAAAAAAAATCCTGTAAATATCCATTTGAGGAGTTTTCCTGAGGCACAGTAGTAAGTATCACTACCTCAATGCTATTTTTGTGCAGTTACTGAGTTCCCAGTGCAATTTGATTTAATTTTTCTTCAGCCTTAATTACCGTCTCTCTTTTCAATGGTTATATATTAAGATTTGTGTGATTTCTAAGGAAATGCACAGAGAGAGAAATGTTACATATCCCATATTAAGGCTAGGAAAAAAAAACATTTTCTAAGTCTAATATGGATAAACAGTAATATTAAATCCTTGTTTTAATGTGTTTTAAATATAACCTTTCCCTAAAATGGGTCTCAATTTCAACAAATCATGTTCATGAGAAAAGCAATATAAGATTTAAAAGATGAAATAAACTCAAATTGCAACTAATTTATGTGTTATCTTTCATGTGCTTTTCAGTAAGCAGGCTGAATCACAGAGCATACACAAAATGTTTAACCAACTAACAGAATCTAGAATTCCAGGTAGAAGAAAGAATTTTTACTTAACAAATTTGCTGTTAAGATTGTTGTGTTTCCTAAGGAAGGCATTATGCCTGATCATCTGATTTATATGCTAATTTTGCAGACAAGATGCATATTTTTGTTTTGCAAATTGCCTGTGGAAGAAAAAGTAAACTAAGGAAAACTTTCCATTTTGAATCTTATGGTAAGTATTTAATATAATAATTACTTGTGCATTTATTGCATGGAATGCAAGTTGACCTTCTGAAAAGTTTGACTTTCAGACTAGGTTTAAGCATCCAATGACTAGGTTTCGTTAGGAGTGGAGATTAATTTATTGTTTGTATACTAGTTGACTCTCCATTTCTGCTGGCTTAGATTTCCCCTGACAATGTTGAACTTTAGCAGAGCCAAGTGTTCCTGGAAAATAAAAACAGTTACAAAATACTCTTCCTCCACCATGACCCATTTTGTGTTCTAGGAAATCGCCTTCTGCAAAGAACCATCCCAGTGTGACCTATATAAGATCATGGTGGACTCTCCTATTTTTATATAACAAGGCAGATACAGAACTTTCAAATTCTTATTCTTTGGCTCATTTATGAGCAGCTAAACTGTACCACTGACCCATATGGATAAAATGTCCAGTAACCTGACTTGACCCAAATCTTGTCAGTTTCCCCCACGCTCCTGATCTTTGATCTCTCCTCTGTGAGTCCTTCCTGAGAATCAGCTGACCTCACAGAACACATTCCTGATCAACTGTCTGATCACACCACCTGCTTATCCCCCCACAACGAAGGTTCTTTCTAGCCTTGTCTACTCAACCTTATAAATAAAATTCATTTTTACCTGATCTCTGAGAAGTTTACAGTATAGACCTCAAAAGTTCAGAGTATTCTCCCTATTGTCATAGTCCCCTATCCCCTTTTGGTCAGGGGACTAAATAGTCTTTTCTCCCTATCTAAGACTGGATTTGGTTTTAACTGATAATCCCTTCTTAAATTATGGTCAACTTTTGACCTAGGAAAAATTGTCACAGACAATAATTCATGCAAACCCACCTGTACAAATTAAAAATCGAATTAGGATCAGCCTCAAATTTTGAGAGTTTAACTTAGGTATTTTTAGGAAGATGGAGAATCAGAATAATGAAATCTTCATTTAAATGCTGATCTATGTTTCAAAACACTCAGTTATATCCAATTTACTATTGTAATTCTATGAAAAAGAGCATCAAGTATCAAAACTGAAGTAGAATATGAAGCAAGCTCTATACTTCCCCTTTGTATGTTAGGGTTGGATTCTGGTTCAAATGTGTACCTAGGGAGAGCTAGCATGCCTTATGTGTTGAGAGAAAAGTTTTAACTATAATGGAAGGCCACTCTGTGTATAGGGTGTGGCAAGTCAGAGAAGAAGACAGGGAGCCATCAGGTATACCTGGACAATTTGTTACATTATATCTGAAGTACTTAGCCTAAAGTATGGCTCATAGTGTGTACCGAGTCAGTATTTACAGAATAAGTTGATAATATATTTTTGACACAAGCAGACTTCATTTATTACTTTACTTCACCCAAAAAACATGCTGTCAGTTCTTAGAATAAGATTGACAAAATGGAGAATTCATATTTATTTATTGAAGAGTATAAACGGGATTTAAGGGAAATGTGAAAATCACAGGTACGTCTTTATATCACTCATTGTCAAGTCTGTAAACAACTCTAAATTTAATGCTTAGTCATCTTGAGATGAAGTCTTCCAGTCATTATGCATTTTCAGTCATTTATATTTTTATTTTGAATGTATAAACTGAGATTATTATATAATGTAATGAATATATAAACTGATGTTGTGACAGTGTGTGATTTTTTTAATTGAAGTATAGTTGATTTCCAATGTTGTGTTAGTTTCTGATATACAGCATATATGATCATATTTTGTGAGCTAAGAAATACAAGTTAGATTCCAAAAGTCCAATCCAATATGAATAACTATTTCAAAATCAGAGGCAAAATCAATTTGTAGAGAACCATAATCTTGACCCTGAAAAAAGCACCCCCCTTCAAATGTACTATGATAAGGTTATTGTCAACTGTAGTAATGGCCACTCTTGGTGTCCTCCCCATCTCAATGTGTACCCTTCAATTACATTTCCAGATCATAAAAAGTGGGCATATTTAATGACATTATTTATTTATAGAAATTCATTCTAAGTGTTATGCACATATTCATCCTACAAAAGACCTCTCCCTCTAACCTTTTTCTTTTTCTCTCCCACACTATACAGAATTGATAGTGTGGTCTCAGAATTCATGCTTGCTGGGAACTTGAGAATGTGACCATATTTGGAAACAGGGTCTTTGCACTTGTAACCAAGTTAAACGAGGTCATACTGAATTAGGGTGAGACCTAAATCCAATAGGACTGTTGTCTTTATAAAAACAGGGAAATTTTGACACAAAAAGCATGGACATGCATCAGGAAAATCAAGGATTGCCAGCAACCATCAGAAGCTAGAAGAGACCAGGAAGGATTCTTCTCTTGAGACTTAGAAGGGAGCATGATGTTTTGATCTGGACTTTCTAGCATTCTGAATTGGGAGGGGATACATGTCTGTTGTTTTAAGACACCCAGTTTGTGGTACTTTGCAACGGCAGTCATTGGAAACTAATACATACCCCATATGGAAAAGAAAGCTTGTGTGTGGTGTTCAAGAGCGGGATTTTGCAGAGGTGAGTAAAGGAGAGAGCTCTAGGAACTCTCACCACTCTCAAGGGGCCATATGCTTCTAAGGGCTGACAGCAAGTGTTTGTTTTGTTTTGGTCTGGTTTTGGTTTTGGTTTTTGGCTCTGAAGGAAAGCATTACTGATACCTTCTATTAAAGAGGAATAGAGTTTCTTATTTTTTAATAGAGTGTGATTTAGATAAGGCAATAACTGTAACATATCCAAAAATATAAAATGACTTCAAAATTATGAAAACAATATTTCTGACTTCTGTCCCTGTCCAAAGCAGGTGTTCCTAACTGGAAGCCAATTCTCCTCCAAAAGTAGATTCAGGAACCCAGGGTCCTTCTCTTGTTTTGCTCCCAATATCAACAATGCCTGGTTTCAAAATCACCATGGAAGGGGTAAAAATGATGGTGTGGGGAGTTTTTAGAAGGTCAGATCTGAAAGTGACAAACATTCTTTAGTAACTGTATACCATAGCAAGGTCTCAGATTATATTATTGCAACTAGGGATACAGTAAGGGACCCAGAAAATTACCCAGGAAGTAGAGGAAGTAGGTTTGATGAAGGCTTAGCTAATCTCTGCCACAAGGTCAAATCATTTCAATAAACAATTTCTAGGTAATTATGATGGGCCAGGAACCAGTGCTATCAGTCTATACCTGAGGAGTTCTTAAGGAGTTGTGTACAATTCAGAATTCATAATAAGTTAAGCAAAGTCTAAATGACTCATTAGATTAAATATTAAACATAGGATTGATATTATATTACATTTTCTGTTTTCTATTAGTGTTTTAGTTTTAAATTTCAATTTAGTTTCATTGGCATTTTTTGGATACTCAGTTATTCCACTCTTTTTTATTTCTAAACATTTTTCAATTCTCTCCATATAAACTTCCTGAAATTTTTTAACTGAAAATCACCCTGGTACAGATACAGGAAAGAGACTAAGCAGCATTTAAATGTGTACTCCTGACCCATAATCAGACCAGTCATATTAAACTGTGATAAAAATTGGGAAAGCAAGAGTGAAGGGAATGGAGAATTCTGAATCTCTGAGAGAGCTAATAGAAAGAACTTCAATGTCAGCTGCAACATTTGAAAGCATTGTTCATAAGAGTCACCCTAGATACCATCACAAGAAAGTATCCTTCTACAACATCTGGTGATTTTAGCTTAGGACTGAACAGTCCTGAATATCAGAAGTATCCTTTTTTTTTTTTGAAATACCTTTTTTCCTTAATGATGGGGTGATGGACATAATGTTACCCCAGAGGGGAAAGGCCTTGGTTCTTGTCTTGCCTGAAAGAGAAAAATTCAGAGAGGAGACAAAAGCATTGCGTGGAAAAGATTTTAAAGATTTTATTCACAAAGTGAAAGCACACCTCCAAGAGTGGAAGGTGGGCTGATCCAAGGGAGGATAGCAACGCTGGTCTTTCTTTGTCCACTTTGTCTTACACCCTCGCTTAGAGGTGGTCTCTTGATTGGCTGATGGCTCTTGCACCTGAAGAGCTTAGTCATGTCCATCCCCTTTTGCACAAGTCCTTACCCGTGATGCACACAGAAAAGCCCATGGTGGGGGAGGGAGATGCTGGGAGGGGAGGCTAAACCTCAGTGTTAATTATATTGCAATGAGCATTGGGTCCTGTCTAGTTAGGTCCATGTTACTATCACACCATTACAGTTGTCTGGTCCCAACTGGTTTTTGCTGGCACTCATTTAGAGGAAGCAAAGCCCTTTATGCTGAAAGCGGGCATAACACCATCTTCTGGACCATCCTCCCTCTCCTCCACCTTATCTGCCTGGTGCCCTCATTTGTCTAACTGCTTACAATAATATTTATACACTGAGTCATCCCTTGGTTTATGAAAGTTAAAGCTGTTGACAATGTTCTCAGGAATTCATACTCTTCCACTTTTGTCATGTAGGGTTTCAGGTAAGTGTATTTCACTCTTCAGCTGAGCCAGGACCAGGAAGTGCTGAGGAGGACATAAAATTTGGGGATAGAACTGAACTCAGCCAGGCCTCAGTCCAGAATGGCACTATCATCATTTCAATCCCTTATTCCTAAATTGTGTTTAATAGACTAAAGAGTTTATTTTCAGTGTTTTAATCAATGGACTCATCTTTGGCTATCCTAATACAAAAATGCACAAGAACAAAATGTGTGCTTCTCTCTTTCTCTCTTTGAAAATTGTCTTGCCTCCCCTTAATGTTATAAAAAATTGTTTTATATGGAAATGAAAAGCTAAAGATTTCACTGCTGTATATTAGCATCATATTTAAAATAGAAAATGAAACATCTTTTACCAAAACTGTAATTGAAGGTGGAGTTAAATTTATGGTTAAAGGAGAAACGACTCTGAAGTAAATTTCACACACAAAGGTTTTTGTTTGTTTGTTTGTTTGTTTAACTAGTATGTCTAAGATCTATGTAGTATGGTGGGTAAAAAAAACGGTGCCACTATCTCACTTCGTGCCAATTCTTGGTTGCCAATACCTAGTCTAACTGCTGCTTAAATTTGGTATCATGATGTGAACACGCAGGTGGCAGAGGCTAAAACAGAAATGGCCTGAGTAGTAGTTTGAGAGACCATGAGACGCAATAATCCCAAGTAGGGAAATTTCAATTCTTATTACCTGTTATCAAACAGATGGACAGAATACTTTTTGTCCTATTTTACCATAGATACTGTGTGTTTAATGTGATTGTACATTTTAGGATTTGAGAGGGAAAATTCAGGTAGTCAGAGCAGGTTGTTAGCTTTTCCCCTTTCTTATAGATTCAGTAATATCCTGTAATAAAGATACAAACTTGGGTTGAAACTGACTCCTCAGAAAGAAAAAGCATATTTTTTTGCCTCTGGCCAACCTCCAAGGATGGCTGAGAGTATAATAACCTGGAGGCTTGTTGGGATGAAAAAGCTAAATCATTTAACATAAAGCTCGTTATTGTTAGCAGAGTTGAGGAAGACAGAACCAAAATTGGCATAAAAGTTGAGATATGGGGGAAGTCTGATTCCCACAGGCCATTTCCATGAATCTCCTGTTATAGAACCAAGCAGACACGGGAGACAACTGTTTTTAAGGAGTAAGTGCAGATTGCAGGGATAAGTGCAGATTAACTATGCTTCCCCTCCCATTGTCTCAAATGGTCCAAAGCAGACACCTCAGCGGAAGTCATTAAATTGAGGGCTAGGGACATGAGCATAGAACTAAGAATGGTTGGCTGACACATACTCCCAATTCCAGCTCTAGAATCAGGAAACATGGCTCAATATATTATCTGGCTTTACTTTCCTAGTGCCTGCAATTAAGAGACTGTGATTGCTCTCCCATTTCACAATTCCAACACCCTTTCCACATTTGCTCTTCTCATACACAAAGGAAGAAATGTGAGCCAAACCTGCAGGAAGCGAGATGATAAAGAGAGTCAGCATCCAGAATATAGATATTTTCCACTTCCCTTCTCAGACACGGAGACACATAACACTGAATTAGGAATTCTGCTCAGAGGCCACAACAACGAGGCATGGGGATTGGGGAAGAAGTAATGGAAAAAGAAGCTCCTTCGAGAAAAAAAATATGGGACTCATCCCACTATCAGGGTGAGAAGTTCACATTTTTCTTTTAAACAGGATATGAGCTATGAAGAAATGATTACTTTGTTTTCAATTAATTCCTCGCTTCAATCATTATTTTTTTGTACTGTTTTGTTTTTTCCTTCTATTTCATATTGTATTAATTGAGCACAATTAACATTTATCCAAAGATCTCCAGATCACATGGAGACACATCTTAAATTGATGTGAGAAGATCACACCTTACCTGGAGAGGGAGATGGATGCAGTGGCAAGAGGAAACTTTGACGAGGGGACTCATGATTTTTACATTGACAGGAATATTGTTGGGAACATACATATGGGAATGAAGACACATAGGGATGTCGGTTCTAAAATATAATTTTAAGAAATGTTAAATCATAACTATCTTGTAAATATAAATAAGTATTTCAAAACATTTATTCCACACGTCAATTAAGGGAACTATAAATCATTAGAATATGTTTAAAGAGCATTTCAGATATTTAGAGACAACTAAAGAAAGGAATATTAGCACAAGATTGATGAGTTTGATTAAAACTGGTGAATGTCCTATAGAGTCATAAACCATAATCTTTGTTTTTGCTACAAGACAGGAGTTATTTATATCTTTATAGGACAGAATCTACAACTTAACATGCTCTTTTACTAAATCTGGGACCTATGATCAATAGTGAGTTGAAAAAGTACATATCCAGCTTTTTATATTGTACAATTTTATTTGTCAATTATACCTCAATAGAATTGGGGAGAAAAAAAAAAAGAAAAACAAAAATGTACATTAATCCTAAGACTTAGGTTGGAATCCCTGTATGATGTGGAAAGAACAGATCACCTTTTTTTTTTTTTTGTCATCCTTACTTCCAGGTTTTGTATAATTTTATTATCATTGGATAGATCAAAGATTTTTGATTAGCTGGTTTTAGCCAAATTACTTTAAATTGTGTAGAAAATGATATCCTCATTCTCCTTATGAGAATCAGCTCTTATCCAGTTCCTGTCCTTGTAACTTCAGGGACTGAACCAACCAGGGCGGACATAAAACTAAGAGAAAAAAGAGCTTCATTTTCCTTCAGGCAAGTGAAACAATGGCATGGAAACAGCTTGACTCAATTGTCCAAACACAAGATATGTAGTTGTTATTATTAGTCTGGGAATTTTGAGTTTTGAGAATTTCTGCAAGCATATTGCTACCAAGACATATGAGTTCATCTAATAATGGAGTTAACTCAAGGAAGTGGATCTGTGCATTAGAAGACTAAAAATTGTCTGTGGTGATGTTTTTGGAGCCTTGTGGAAAAACACATCAAATTCAGAAATATCTAGATTTTGCAGTTATGTGAAATAAAACATTTCCTTAGTTTCCAATGGAAATTCTACTTTCTGATCTTTGTGTTTTAGAGAATACATTTATTTTTCTTTACTTAACTGAGAGTTTAGTAACATCCTCTGATCAAAATTATGTTCTCTCTGGATTTCAAAGACATTTATACTTGGTCTGAAAATCCAGGGAGATATCTGATTCAAATTTAATTGTTACTTTAGTGTACATAATCTGCTTTTTAAAATCTGGACGTTATTTGCATCTATTTTTTCTTTCTCAAAATTCCAAATAAAGTTCTTAATAATGGTTTGTTTACACTCATCCTGATTGGCTTTCTATATGCCATTTGAAATTAATGACCTCTGTCTTCCTTTATTTTGGAGGAATTCTTAAAGAAAAACAATTTTTTTTTTTCTGGTTTTGGTCTCACTTTCAAGTCATATGTTTTGAGTTTTGGTTTGATTGTCTCTTGCCTTTTCTTTCTTTTTGAATCCATTTTTCTTTTTACAATATATTATGGGAGATTTCTCTAAATTCAGTCAAAATCACACTATCAACTACTTCATTCTTTTTTAGGATGATTATTAAATAGTTTTGTGTTCCCTTAAATTATATTTTCTATTCCAACCATTTCTCCCTGCTGAACCACTCTCCTTGTTTCTTCCAGTACAAGATTTAGCTCTATATAAATATACCTTTACCTGCATTTGTGTAATTAATTTCTACTTATCCATCATATTTCTAATAATGTGCCACATCCTCAAGGAATTCTTTAATTCCAAGGATGTTTTCACTGTTATTAAATGTCACTTTATCTTCATTGCATATACAACTCCTTCTAAATGTGTTTATGTGGTTATTTAATGAATTTTTTCCAACTAATTTTGCACCTCAGAAGAAAAAAATGACATGTCTGGTAACAGATCATTGTGATTCTAGTGTGGAAAGTTATAAATATACATGGAACAAATGAATTAATGAATGATGCTCCTTTTTAATTTCTTCCTCTTTTCCAGTTCTTCTACTCTTTTTCTTAAAATAAGTATTCCTTAGGGATCTCTGTCATCAGTTAGCAATTAATTTCCTAAGCCTCCAGCCCATAGTTCCCATTAATGGAATGCTTGTGTTTCTATTTTTCAGTGCTGGGATCTTTGCTTAGTAGCTATTACAAGGATCTTACCTGGATTTTCTTTGTATCCCAAACTGTTATCACGGTATTATCCTTGTTAGCATTTTTAATTTCTCCCTCTTCCTCTAAGCATGCTATATTTAATTCTGTCTTTTCAGGATTGCTTCAAGTTTTTTTTTTTTTTTTTAATGGAGATACTGGGGATTGAACCCAGGACCTAGTACATGCTAAACATATGCTCTATCACTGAGCTATTACCCTCCCCTTCCATTGAGCAATCTTAAAGTAGCTTTATCATCACACTGTCAGATTTCAATCTGAGTACAACTCCTGATCATCGGTTACAGCACATCTCCTCATTTGTAGCCTGTGCAGCTGCCATTTCTACATTTGTGAATTCGGACCATATGTTGCAATTATGTGTATTTGTTGATTTGATATATTATTTGATATACTGTATATCTCATTTAAGCCTGTCAGCAGTGAGGGATCTGAAATTCAAAGAACTTAAGTGAATTTTTCAATATCCATTAGTTAATAAGTGACTGAGCTAGCTTACTCATACAAGTCTCTTTGGATTGGAAATCTATTTTAAAATCAAAATTCGTTGTGCCACTCCCTAGACTGCTTAAATTCTTCAGTTGCTCTCTATTACCTAAAAGATTAAGTCTAAATTCTTAAACAGGACACATAAGCCTGGCCATGAATTGGCACCTTTTTATAGATCCTGCTTCATCTCTTGCTATTTTACACCACAGACTTCTTACAAAGTGCTTCACACCATATATCACTTCACAATTCTATTCTTTTATTCATACAGGTTCTTTTGACGGAAATGCTAGCTCCACACTTTTCTTTAACCATCATAGTTCTCTTTCTTCAAGTCTCAGCTCATTTCTGCTCTTGATACTTTCTCAGGATACCTGGGTGTTTTAAGTGTTCCTTTTTCACACTCTACAGGACTCTGAATATTTATCATCTTATGTATACAGTTTTACACAGAAATCAGAAACAGTTTGTCTCCATCTCTTCCACCAGGATGTAACATACTGGAGAGGAGCACTTTTATTTTTGTTATTTCAGAATTACTATTTCACCATGCCTGACAGGCAATGGATGTAAAATAAATAATATATTGAGATAAATACTTTCATAAAACCTGAATCATGGAAAAGAGGACTGGATCCATCTAGAGGATTTTATTTAGCATAAGTAAAATTTCTATTTTAATCAGATGTATAAGGGTCCTACTGGAGGGGGTCCTAGCTTCAAAAATTTTGAAAAAATCATCAATTTTGAAGTGGCAGAACACTGATGATGATAACTGAACACTTTCTTGTTCCAGGATAAGCTTGTTAATACATTAACACAGCCATGCAACAGAGGCACGATGATTTTCCTGATTTTCAAGGGAGGAAGTTGAAGAACAGAAATGTTAAGAAAACTGCCAAACAATAAACCTTTAATAAATGATGACAGTCGAGATCAACGTATTGCAGTCTGACCCCATGCTCCAAGAATATAACCACACAAGAACTTTAGTCTCCTAATTTATAGAGCTTAGTGTTCTAATGAATTAACTTTAACAGATTTATAGCATGGTGACAATAACCAGAAGCCAGATAAGAACACTGTCCCAGTGATCAAAGAAAAACTGAACCAGTTTCAGTTCTCAATTCTACATTCCTAAAATTATTACAACTGAAGACTATGCTTTCAAAAACATTAAAAGAATTGTTATAACAAATGTGACCACAAGAGGGCATTTTCATAGCCCAAAGGATCTCTCCTTGGAGAAGGTACCTAATTTTGGAAGTCAGTGGGAATTAAGAGTATTAGAAGTGTGAGAGGCAAAGATGGCAGAGTAGTAGGACACACGTAGCTCACCCTCTCCCACAAATACACCAAGACTCACATCCACGGACCCACTCAGCCAACCAGAGCACCTGCAGAACTCTTGACAGAACACTGTCCTCTCCGACAGGACAAAGATGACAAAAATCTGGTAGGAGAAAGGAAGAAAAGGAATACGAAAAGGCAAAACAGTGTGGGACCGGTCCCGCGGAGAGGGAGTGGCAAAGGAGGACAAGCACTCATTCGCTGGGTCTCCCCTCTCCAACGGAGAGACCAGCGGGACGGAGGGGGAGCTCTGAGGCTCGGATCTGTATGGAGCAGCCCTTGACTGACAGAACTAAGTTAAACGGGCACAGAGGGTCCCTGCGACACCCAGCCTGAGACCCGAGCCGGGAGCTGGAGGCCGGGACAGGCAGCCCAAGCCAGGCCGAGGATGGGGACGGCTGCACTGAGGCAGCCCCAGGGGACTGAAGGGGGCTGTGCAAAGTGGATGAGTGAGTGCACAGGGCAGAACAATCTGGGCCCTCCATAAAACAGCACGGCTGATGTGCCCTGAGGGGAGTGGTGCATACCTCCATCTCTGAAAACCCACGGAAGATTTTCAGCGAGGAGAGGTGGGGCTCAGGCTCAGCCACCACATCCTCCAGTGCTTGGCACCCAGGTTGGGGTGGGGGTCAAACCTGAATCTGCGCCTGGGTGCTTGGCAGCCTCAAAGGCCAGACAGTGACTTGTTTGCAGCCGGAGTCAGATAGGATGCTGCTGCCCTAGTGCCTCGCAAAGTTCGCACCACCAGAACAAACAAGGAGCTGAATTTGGACACGGAGAAGGGGCGGGGCTATTCCGCGGTCTTCCTGCGGCCCGCCTGCGGAGCATTGACCCCGGTCGTAGCAGGTGGCGCGGAGTGACTGGAGCCAGGAGATGGCAGGTTGCCCCCCGCCTTTCCAGCAGGAATGCTGTGCAGGCAGGGGGTGCGATCTGGGAACAGCACAGACGAGGGCACAATGGAGGGCCTTTGAAAACAGCAAGCTGAGCTCACGAAACAGGGCAAAGACAGAAAGGCTTCCCATTAAGAGCACAGAGTCTCCAGGAGAACACCCCTTCCCACCCCCCTTTTTTAAATCTGTTTTTACCTGTCTTATTGTCTATTACCTTTTTAATTTTTATTTTTTAAACAATTATATATCCTCCCGGTTTTAATTCCTTTTAAATTTTTCTTTCTAAATAATATTATTATTTTAAAAAATCAACATCATGTCATTTTTCTCTCTCTTGGTTTTGATCTCCTGTTATTGATTATACACAACTTCAAATATATTTTTTCCTCTTTTCTTCTATTTTAAAGCTTTTTAAGAGACGCCTCAACCCGATTGCTATTCTACTTCAACTTACTCTTCAATTATTCATTATACACTGTTTTCAAGCCTTTTTTCTCCCTTTTTTCAAAATTCTCTCTTTATCGTATATTTTTTATCTGTTATATTTTATTACCTTTTTAATTTCTACTTTCTAAACAATTGTATATGCTTCTAGTTTTAATTCCTTTTTAAATTTTTCCCTTAAAGTAGTTATATTATTATTTTTTAAAAAATTCACCTGATTACATTTTCACTCCTTTTGGGTTTGATCTGTTATTGATTATAAATAGGTTTCAAATATCATTTTTTGACCTTTTTTCCTTTTTTAAGGGTTTTTAAAAAGATATCTCAATTCAAATGCTAGTCTGATTCAAATTGCTCTTCTATAATTGACTATACACTGTTTTCAAACCTTTTTCCCTCCCCTCTCTAAAAAATTATCTCTTTATCTTTTTTATCTGTTCTATTTTCTATTACCTTTTTAATTTCTACTTTCTAAACAATTATATATACTTCTAGTTTTAATTTCTTTTTAAATTTTTTCTTTTAAAGTAGTTAAATTATTCTTATTAAAAAAAAATCCACCTGATTTCATTTTCATTTCTTTAGGTTTTGATCTGTTATTGATAGGTTTCAAATATCGTTCTTGGATCTTTTTTCCTTTTTTTTTTTTAAGGGTTTTTAAAAAAGACGTCTCAACTCAAATGCTAGTCTGATTCAAATTGCACTTCTATAACTGATTATACACTGTTTTCAAACTTTTTTTTCTCCCTTTTTTTTAAAACTCTCTTTCTCTCTCCTTTTTTTATTTTTCAGGTTTTATTCCTGCATAAGCATTAGATAAATAAATAAGTAAACTCCTTTAAAGACCACAATAAATAACTTATGATACTGCATAAGCCACAGTGCCAGAGAGATATGAGCAAGATGAATAAGCAGAGGAACCACTCCCAATTAAAAGAACAAGAGAAATCCCCTGAAAGAATGATCAATGAAATAGACATTGATAGCCTACTGGATCAAGATTTCAAAAAAGGAGTGATCAAAATCTTGAAGGAACTAAAAGAGATAGTGTTTAGAGATACAAAAAATGTCAAAAATGAAATTGGAGCTATAAAGAAGAGCCAAGCAGAATTGGTAAACTCATTGGCTGAGATGAGAGCTGATCTAAGGGCTGTCCAAGGCAGACTAGATAATGCAGAGGAATGAATTAGTGACCTAGAAGACAGGACAACAGAAAGCACCCAATCAGACCAACTGCAAGATAAACAAATAAAAACAAATGAAAGCAACATAAGGGACCAATGGGATAATATAAAGTATGCCAATCTTCACATAATAGAGGTCCCAGAAGGGAAGGAAAGATCAAACGGGATTGAAAAGGTTTTTGAAGAAATCATGACTGAAAACTTCCCAAACTTAAAGAAGGATTCAGATATCCAAATACAGGAAGCTCAAAGGGTCCCAAACAGGAAGAACCCAAACAGACCCACACCAAGACATATCATAATCAGGATGGCCAGAGTCAAGGATAAAGAAATGATCCTAAAGGCAGCAAGAGAAAAGCAAAGAGTGAGTTACAAGGGAACCCCCATAAGGCTCTCAGCTGATTTCTCTACACAAACACTAGAGGCCAGAAGGGAGTGGCAAGATATATACAAAGTCCTGAATGAAAAAAAGATGCAGCCTAGGATACTTTATCCAGCAAGGCTATCTTTTAGAAAAGAAGGAGAGATAAAGAATTTCACAGACAAGCAAAATCTTAGAGTTTAGCAACACTAAACCCATGCTAAAAGAAATATTGAAAGGTCTACTCTAAATAGAAAAGAAGCAGGATGCTACAGAAATGAGAAACTCATAACTGGAAAGGTGATAACTCATGAATAACAAATAAAATAAACACGAAATTGTAAAAGAAGACATTTAAATCATTAAAAGTGGGAGAGGGAAGCAAGAAAATATAAAGTATTTTTTTCTTTTGTTTTTAATTTTTTTGTTGTCAGTAGGATGGGTTCGAGATATAGTAATGGGCTAATAGACTTACAGAAAAGGGTAACCACAAGCCAAAAACTTACAAGGGAGTCACAAAAACTAAATAAAAGCCATGATAATACAAACGAAAATTACCAAACTACAAAAGGAAGAAGAAAGGAACAATTCCAAATCAATTGCAAAAATAAGTTCAAAATGGCAATAAACGCACATCTATCATTCATTACTGTAAATGTTAATGGACTAAATGATCTAATCAAAATGCCTAGAGTGGCAGACTGGATAATAAAGCAAGAACTTTCAATATGCTGCATACAAGAGACCCACTTTAGGGAGAAGGACACATATAGATTGAGAGTGAAAGGATGGAAAGGGATATTCCATGCAAATGGAAAAGCCAAAAAAAGCAAGTGTTGCAGTACTGATTTCAGACAAAATAGACTTTAAAACAAAGGCCATAAAGATAAAGAAGGACATTTTATACTGAATAAAGGAGTGATACAAGATGAGGATATTACACTCGTTAATATATATGCAACCAATATAGGAGCACCTAGATACATAAAACAATTACTAACAGAGACAAAGTGGGATATTGATGTGAATACAATCACAGTTGGAGATTTTAACACCGCATTAACATCACTACACAGATCTTCCAGACAGAAAATAAATAAGGCAACAGAGAAACTAAATAATACAATAGAAAAATTAGATTTGGTGGATATTTTCAGAGCATTACACCCCCCAAAAATAGGATATATATTCTTTTCCAGTGCACATGGACAATTTTCTAGGATTGATCATGTACTTGAGCACAATAGAAACCTCAACAATTTTAAGAAGATAGAAATTATCTCAAGCATCTTTACTCACCACAATGCCATGAAACTAGAAATCAACAACAGAGAAACAAAGGATAAAAAAATAAAAGCATGGAGATTAAACAATATGCTATTAAAAAAACCAATGGGTCAATGAGAAAATCAAAGCGGAAATTAAAAAATACCTTGAGACAAATGAAAATGAAAGCACAACCACTCAAAACCTATGGGACACAGCAAAGGCAGTGCTAAGAGGGAAGTTTATAGTGATACAGGCCTTCCTCAAAAAAGAAAAACAATCTCAAATAAACAATTTAACACACCAACTAAAAGAACTAGAAAAAGAATAACAAAAACCCCAAAAGGCAGCAGAAGGAAGGAAATTATAAAGATTAGGATGGAAATAAATGAAATAGAGATTTAAAAAAAAATAGAAAAAAAATCAATCAAACCAAAAGCTGGTTTTTTGAAAAAGTAAATAAAATCGACAAAACTCTGGCCAAACTCACAAAGAAGCAAAATGAGAGAGCACAAATTAGCAAAGTAAGAAAGGAAAATGGAGAAATTACAACAAATAGTATAGAAATATAGAATATCATACGACAGTATTATGAAAAACTATATGGAACCAAACTAGATAACCTAGAGGAGATGGACAAGTTTCTGGAAAAATACAATCCACCAAGACTGAATCAAGAAGAAACTGACCACTTGAACAAATCGATCACTAGAAATGAAATCGAAATAGCAATAAATAACCTCCCTACAAATAAAAGTCCAGGTCTGGATGGCTTCACTGGGGAATTCTACCAAACATACAAAGAAGAAATCATACCAGTCCTTCTCAAACTCTTCCAGAAGACTGAAAAGGAAGGAAGACTCCCAAATTCATTCTATGAAGCCACCATCACCCTGATACCAAAACCAGGTAAAGACACTACCAAAAAAGAGAATTATAAGCCAAATCACTGGTGAACATAGATGCCAAAATCCTCACCAAAATATTAGCAAATAGAATTAACAACACATAAAAAAGAGTATACATCATGACCAAGTAGGGTTCATCCCAGGGACACAAGGGTGGTTCAACATACACAAATCAACCAATATAATACATCACATCAACAAGAGAAAGGACAAAAACCACATGATCATCTCAATAGATGCAGAAAAAGCATCTGATAAAATTCAACACCCATTTATGATAAAAACTCTCACCAAAGTGGGTATAGAGAGAACATATCTCAACATAATAAAAGCTATATATGACAAACCTACAGCCAGCATAGTACTCAATGGTGAAAAACTCAAAAGTTTCCCATCTGGGAAATCTGGGACAAGACAAGGATGGCCACTATCACCACTCTTATTCAACATAGTCTTGGAAGTCCTAGCCACAGCAATCAGGCAAGAGAAAGAAATCAAAGGGATTCAAATTGGAAAAGAAGTCAAGTGTCATTATATGCCAATGACGTGTTACTATATATAGAAAACCCTAAAAGGTTCACACAAAAACTACCAGAACTAATAGAAGAATTCAGCAAGGTAGCAGGTTATAAGATTAATGTTCAAAAATCAGTTGCATTTCTTTACACTAATGATGAACCAACAGAAAAAGAAAGTAAAGAAATAATCCCCTTTAAAATAGCACCCAAAGTAATAAGATATCTAGGAATAAATCTAAACAAGGAGGTGAAAGAATTATACACAGAAAACTATAAATCATTGATGAAGGAAATTAAAGAAGACTTTAAAAAATGGAAAGATATCCCATGCTCCTGGATTGGAAGAATCAATATTGTTAAAATGGTCACACTGCCCAAAGCAACCTACAGATTGAATGCAATCCCTATCAAATTACCCAGGATATATTTCACAGAACTAGAACAGATCATAATAAAATGTATATGGAAACACAAAAGACCTAGAATTGCCAAAGCATTACTGAAGAGAAAGAAAGAGGCTGGAGGATTAACTCTCCCAGACTTCAGACAATACTATAGAGCTGCAGTCATCAAGACAGCATGGTATTGGTACAAAAACAGACATGAAGACCAATGGAACAGAATAGAGAGCCCAGAAATGAACCCACAAACTTTTGGTCAACTCATCTTTGACAAAGGAGGCAAGAATATACAATGGAATAAAGACAGTCTCTTCAGCAAATGGTGTTGGGAAAACTGGACAGCAGCATGTAAAGCAATGAAGCTAGAACACTCCCTTACACCATATACAAAAATCAACTCAAAATGGATTAAAGACTTAAACATAAGACAAGATACAGTAAATCTCCTAGAAGAAAATATAGGCAAAACATTATCTGACATACATCTCAAAAATGTTCTCCTAGGACAATCTACCCAAGCAATAGAAATAAAAGCAAGAATAAACAAAAGGGACCTAAAGAAACTTACAAACTTCTGCACAGCAAAGTAAACCATAAGTAAAACAAAAAGACAACCTACGGAATGGGAGAAAGTTTTTGCAAATGAAACCGACAAAGTGTTGATCTCCAGAATATATAAGCACCTCATATGACTTAATAAGAAACAAACAAACAACCCAATCCAAAAATGGGCAAAAGACCTAAACATGCAATTCTCCAAGGAAGACATACAAATGATCAATAGGCACATGAAAAAATGCTCAATATCACTAATTATCAGAGAAATGCAAATCAAAACTACAATGAGGTATCACCTCACACCAGTCAGAATGGCCATCATCCAAAAATCCACAAATGACACATGCTGGAGAGGCTGTGAAGAAAGGGTAACCCTCCTACACTGCTGGTGGGAATGCAGTTTGGTGCAGCCACTGTGGAAAGCAGTATGGAAATTCCTCAAAAGACTAGGAATAGACTTACCATATGACCCAGTAATCCTGCTCCTGGGCATATATCCAGAAGGAACCCTACTTCAGGATGACACCTGCACCCCAATGATCATAGCAGCACTATTTACAATAGCCAAGACATGGAAACAGCCTAAATGTCCATCAGTGGATGACTGGATAAAGAAGAGGTGGTATATTTATACAATGGAATACTACTCAGCCATAAAAACCGACAACATAATGCCATTTGCAGCAACATGGATGTTCCTGGAGAATGTCATTCTAAGTGAAGTAAGCCAGAAAGAGAAAGAAAAATACCATATGAGATCACTCATATGTGGAATCTAAAACAAAAACAAAAACAAAGAAACAAAGCATAAATACAAAACAGAAATAGACTCATAGACATAGAATACAAACTTGTGGTTGCCAAGGGGGCAGAGAGTGGGAAGGGATAGATGGGATTTCAAAATTGTAGAATAGATAAACAAGAGTATACTGTATAGCACAGGGAAATATATACAAGATCTTATCGTAGCTCACAGAGAAAAAAATGTGAGAATGAATATTTATATGTTCATGTATGAATGAAAAATTGTGCTCTACAGTGGAATTTGACACAACATTGTAAAATGATTATAAATCAATAACAAATTTAAAAAAAGAATATCAGAAGTGAGTCTGAATCTTATTTATTATTTGGTTGCTTAGCAACTGAACCTTCTTAAAATTAATTAATTTCCATTTTCTAAACCGTGGCTGGTTTCAAAGCCCTTAGTCTTAAGGCTTAAAATGCCTCCACTTCTGGAGGCTAATGCATGAGCTCTAGGACTAGCTTCAGCAATCAAATACAGGTAGCTAAATGTTTTGATTTGGTGATGGTGACAGAGAAATGAAGGAGGATATAGAATTTTTTTCCTAATAGTAGAAGCCTTGCATTTAGGGGAAGTTACAGATACAATACCAGCTGTGGACTCTGGGCTAAAGTGTCAGCTGAAGAAGTGACAGGACGTAGCCCTCAGGAGTAGTAAGTTTCTTGTTTGGTTCCATCTCGTGAATGGAGAATGGAGTTGCGATCCTGCTGCCATAATCTCCTCCTCATGTCTATATTCCTAAAATGTTTTTCTACCTACTTTGATATTTTGTGCATTAATATTATTTTAACTCATTCGTTTTTTGAAAAAAAATTGTTCTAAACTCATTACCCTTGCTAGTGAGGAAGAACCTTGCCTGATACAGACACTGAAACTAACCGAGTCTTCAGAAAATTGAGGAATCAAGGAATGATTTTTCTAGCTTGCCTAAGAATAAAGGAAGAAAGAATTCTAGCCAATATTAGAGGCTGGGACTATGGCAGCAAAGTATAGAATTAAAAAATAACTTGTGACTAGGCATAAAATTAACTTTGGGGGAATTGAGCTGTTGCTGGAATAAAACCTGGAAGGCATAAAGAAAGGTCACTGCTTCTAATGGTACCTGATGAATTAAAGAAAGAAGATGTACCCGCATTCTTAACTATACACCTCAGAGCATGAAATGAGTCTCAGGATTTTATGATTGTGCTAAAAGAATTGTGTGCTCTTGTAACTATTTATTAGAGATAAATGGAGTGAAAAACAAAACCAAACCAACAAATCCTCAAATTGTGACTCTAGGGATTGCTCTAACCCTGGATCAGTCAGGAAAAAAAAATCATTTCAGTTATTTTCCCAGGGAACACTTACAGGGAATCAATATTACAAGGTCAAAAAGAAGTCTTTAATAGACAGAACTTGTAAGTCCAGGAGCCATAACCACTCTTGGAGTTATTAAAATCTAGAACTTTGCAAGGGAAGCTCTGACAAACGGGGTTTCTAACCCCTTAATAGAAGCTCGTGCTTTGTTAGTGCGGGTGCCTCAGAAGGTCAGAAGAGAGTCCCCTCGAAACTGAGGCTCAGACATCTCTCTGTCTCTTTGTATGTCTGCTGCTATGACTTTTCTGAGTAGATGGCTCACTTAAGCTACCGAAAGGCAAAGGAATCAAACTTCAGTTTGCCTTGTACGCAGGACTGCTGACTCCTCAGTGTCTGAGTCAATGTCCCAATAGCATACCTCATTTTTATCTTGCCCACCCATCAGCCATCATTAGGACTTCTTTTCTAATATCCTGACATAAGTCTTTCCATAGCCTTCACAATTTTTTTGGCTGAGGACAAAGAAGACTCAGCATGAAGGAACAAAGCACACAGCAGAGAATCAATGGAGTTAGAGCCTGGCCACCAAAACCCTGAACAATAGGATTTCAGCAAATAAGCAGTAAAAATGGGTATTGGGAGAGATAAGAAAAGAGGAGAAGGAAGAAGAAACATTTAGCTGATAATATAAAAAGGACTACTTGACATAAGCCCAAAATGAGGCTCCTTATTAGGAAATATTGCCATCTAGTGTGAACTGATTTCACGTACATCCCTATTGCCACAGAGTGTTGCTCGTACACTTTACTGAAGACCTAGCGTCTATGTCTGCAGAATGGAAATTTATCATTAAATTCCGTAAACTTTAAAAAAAAACTGATGGAATCCTATATTATTTTAGCTAAATAGAATATTACCACACAATATCAAGAACAAAATAGCATAAACTGCAATACCTTACTAAATAAAAAAAAATAATAAATAAAAGCTTAATCCACTGACTCAATTTATTACTCTTGAGATTTCAGTCTTGAGGTTTTCCTATGTTCTCCCTTTAGTGATTTAAGTACAAATCCTGCTGATTCTTTAATGTTACTTTCATGAAAGTGTTTTCACCTGCAGTGAAAAAGAAGAGTGTTTGTTTTATATATTTTTTTCTTTTTCTAACATTCTGCCAAATATAATTTTAAGAAATGGTTAATAGGAACTATCTTTGCAGTCTAGTCTGTAAAGAAAAAAAAATCAATGTTTTTTTTCTCCTAAAAGTGAAGACTAGAATGCTAAAATTCTTTATGTGACTGACATTAGAGCAGATGGTATAAATCAATAACTGTCTTTTTGTTTCGAGGTATTTTTAGAAGTAGAGAGATACATGGTATAAATAGAATAATATTCCATTTTACTTCCTTGTATAAGGCTTGCAACTAGCTCACATTTCTCAGTTACTAATTGACATGGATTTAAGATACACTGATCTTAATATAGGGCTAACCTATTATGCTTAGATAAGTTTTTAGTTGTAGAATTTTTCAAACAAATAAAAACTTACTTTCAGAGAAGAAAAATAATGTGACATCTTTGCTTCTTGAAGCTTCATCTCTCATTTTGGATTTAATTTATTTTGAAAGTCCATTTTTAAATAATTCTTTCAGAGAAGATTTTTAAAAATTTGATTGGATTATCAATACTTAATTGTATTTCTTAAAGAATATTTAGCAGGTAGTAGAATCCTTTATTTGTTATCATCATATTGAAGATATAAGTTTATTTTTATCTGGTCTCTGCTTCTCCAGAAATATCCACTTTGAATTGACTTGTTGATCCATTTGGGGAACTGGATTCTGTCTTTCTGGTAAGTTCTAAGATTTTTTCTTCATCTTTGCTATTGTGCAGTGTCACTACTATATGTCTAGAAACTGATCTCTTTTTTGTTTAGCCAGAGCAGAACTTTGTGTGATACGTCAGTCTCTGCAATCTGAGTGTCAGTACTGACTTGATGGCTGAAAATGACATGTGCAGAATCCTTCATCCTTATCCCACACATGTGGAAGGAAGATAAAGATCTTTGAAAGCCTCTATATGAAATTTAGGTTTCAATATTCAGTGTAATTGTGAGAGATTTGTAAGGTACAGGTAAAGTAGAAATCATCTACCTGTACATTTTTGTTCCTTCTGCTAAGGAGCAAACAATACAACATTACTCAAGTGTTCCTTCCCAGCTTTCTGGATGTAAAGAGCTAGTTGCATTTGGGCAATTCTGGTAACTGTGATTTCTTAATTTTAACTTCCTTCTCTCTTTTTTTCCCCACTCTTAGTTTCTTCATGCTGCATGAGCTGGTGTTACCAGGACTTCTTGTCCCCCTGTGTGCATTGAGGCTTGGGGACCTTAACACAAATGGCGGTGCTCTGCAAATGCTATGCAATACAGTCCTTTGTCTCTAACCCAGACCAATAGTTCTGCCCCAATTCAAGAAACAGGAGGCCAATTTGTTAACTTTCAAGTACAGTAGAGCCTCAAACCTTTCACCTCTCTTTGCACATGGATGTATCTTGATCTCAACTTTGCCAGTATTGATCTCAGAGACTGTAGTGTTGTTCCTTGCTTTAAGTCCTAATATATTTTTTCAAATATATTTTATTCCCTTATTTTTATTCTAACTGATTTAATGTACTTTACCAATTCTAGAAATGTCTTATCAAAATGATGTTTTCAATATTACATTTGCTCCATCTGCTTTATTAGTATTTTTGGGAAATCTTTTTATAAGTTTATGCGCACATTTATCTTATCTTCATAGTTTCTTGAATTCTCTTAATTATCACCCATCTTTTAAATTTCTTATTGTGTGTTTTATAATATCCTCAGTTTTGTCTCCTAACTTATCAATTTCCTCTTCCACTGTATATGTTTTAAATGAATCTGCCTAAAGGGTGTTGCATTTGCCCTTTAGTCAAATTTCTTTAATAGAAATAAATTTTTGCCTCTTTTTCACAGCAGCTTGTAACTTTTCATATTATCTTGTTTTTTTATATATCTCTAATACTTTAATCTTTTAATTATCATAAATAAATCTATTTTTATATTTTCTTTCAGATGATAATACTATTAGCTCAAGGTCTTAGAGTTTTGATAATTTTTGTTATATCTGCTTATTCTAGATGATGGTTGATTGCATCCTCACATATTTGCAATTTTGGATTACTCATAGTTTAGAATGTCTGTATTATCTTTTGCAACCTGGTTTGAGGAAGCCTCTTTCTGAAATACATATGTGGATCCATCTTTGGCCTCTGTATAAACATTCTATTCCAAAACCTAATTTTATAGCCCCAACATCTCTCTCATAGCAGCCATACCATATACCTCCCTTAGCAGCCACCACATTGCTTGCTATATCTGGTGTCTCACAGCCACTCTCATGTTAAATGATGAGCTAAAATGACTCACAGAATCAGTAGCATGTGGTAGTACGGCTAAGATTTATCACATCGAAAGATGCAGAGCGAGGGCAATATAAAACATATGCATCAGTGAAATCCAGAAGGGGTCAGACGCAGGCATTCAAGTCATTCCCCTACCAAGTCCCACAGGACACATTTTCTTTTCTTGTATAAACTATAAGGATGCATGCAAAATGCCTCAGCTCGAGGAAGCCCACTCAAATCTCAGAGTCCAAGTCTTTCATGGATGACTGGCCACGTTCTACTACACAACCAGCCATGATAACAGAAGCTCAGGATTCCAACAGTGAAAGCAGGTGCATCATTAACCTTGAAGTTTCCATGAAAATCATCCTCACAGCGCCTGAAAACCTGGTACAGCATGTTACAGTGCTTCAGGTGTACAAAGCTACCATCAATCAGTAACATAAGAATATTCTCAAGATCATCCTTCCAGGGCTTGGCCAAGAGCCAATTTGGGTTCCAAGTGACTATCAAGACATGCAAGGACTAAGAAACCAACTCTGCCATGTTGATCTCTTTTCCCGCCTGCTTTTGGCTCAGTTTTTCACTTGCTTGTTTAATTCTGTTATTTGGGCATTTTTCTTTCCTGTTTATAAATAACCAAAATACTGTTTAATTTTTCTTAGCATTTATAAGTGTTTTTAGAAGAAGTCTTTTTTTAGTTTTTCTTAGTTCTCCATCTTGTCCTTTTTATATTCCTTTATATGTCAGACCCTGACTTTAGATTAAATGGTTATTTGTGCACACCTGTGTAACTTGACTTTTCTCAGAGTGGCAATAAAGAGTTGATTGTGCTGAAGTTTGCTTACAGAGCATATTCAGTGCAAACAACTTACTAGTAACTTGGTATCTAACTTCTATCTATCTATCTATCTACCTTCTATCATCATCATCTACCATCAATCTTCACTTTGTTAAAGAACTGTAAGGAAAAAGTTGTAATCCCAGAAGTGAAAGAATTAAGTAAGACAAAAAAAAAAAAATTCAACTGTGATGTGTACCCTTCTGCAACTTTTTCTTTTGCATCACAAATCATTCTAGTTCAAGAAAAAAGAGGACTATTTCAAAGAGGTGAAATGTCTTTTCTACACCATCACAGAGTCACAAATTCTCCTTTAAGTTAGATTTCATTTGAATTCTCAATGGAGATAAGACTACCTTTGGAAAAATGTTATGTTATACTTAAGAACAATATTAATATTTTATATTTCGTATTCTTCACTTTGCATGCTTTGCTTAGATACATGAATTTGGAACTACTGAATTTTCACTGTAACTTATTAAGTTGTGTTTTGCACGTGTTCTACTCCTCAGTTGTGACTGGAGTTTCTCTAGAAGCATTTGTGTAACTTTCCTCTTATTAGCTGGTTCCTTGTTTTCCCTGGTTCATTACTGTTTATCAAGTGAGACCTCAAGTTTTCAATTCCATAATGGCTGACAAATACATTTCTAAAAGTCTGTTTAAAATACGGTTAGAATTAAAGCATAACAGCCCCAGGCAAATTACCATGATGAAGCCTGAAAATGTATTTGTCCTCCTTGTTCATTTTTTCATTCAGCACATTTATCAGGCAACTACTGTGTGGTCAGTGTGCTGTCCTAAACACTGAGGATACAGAACTGAGGAGACAAGTGAAAACTGAACTATCCTTATGGAGATTATCATATATTTTGCATCTAAATCCTTTGAGGAAAATTATCATGTAACACTAATACAATTTTTCTGTGCAGGAAAAATGATCACCTCTTGAGTGAACTTATGAAGTACTGTTTTCCTTTGACACACTTTATCCATTACAATGCCCAAAACTGACCTCTTTAATAAATAAATTTTAATACACATCTAAAAGACAATCATCCTCATGGAAATTAATTCTTGACCGAAAAATCAGATTTTTGCTTCATGACAAAACATTAATTTAAAATGGTAGAATCACCATTTCAACCAGTTCTGATGGTCTGTTTACCTCTGGAAAGGAGAGCATGGGGTTGTTGCTTTTTCAGTTTAGAATACTCTTCCTGTCCTTCATAATGCAATGCATCCTTATTTAACTTTTAAGAAAGAAATCCAGTATTAAATCCTATATGCATCCTACTGGTCCCCTCTACCATCCTGAGGGAAGTAACCACCTTTCTAATGAGCTATTATTTTATCATATGGTGACCTTATACATCTATCGTATTCATAGTTAGAACAAAACAGTGGTTACCAGTGGGGAAAGGAGAGTGGAGACGGACAAAACAGAGGTAGAGGATTAAAATGTACAAACTACTATGTATCAAATAAATAAGCTGCAAGGATGTTTTGTAGAACACAAGGAAAAAGGGCCATGATTTTATAAATTTTAATGGAGTATAATCCATAAAAATACTGAATCACTATGTTGTACATTTGAAACTAATATAATGTTGTAAATCAACTATACTTCAATGAAAAAATTCCATTTAACATTGTATATTGTATTAATTAACTACTTAATATTTTACCACTTTTGATAGGTTGAGAACTCCTAAAACAGTTTGTTAATGATTTGTCCATTTTTTAATTTCTCTAGTGAACTAATACTATATCATATGGTCACCTTAAAAATCTATCTAATATATTCTATTCTATTTATTATTTATTTATGTATCTATTTGTTTGTTTGTATGCTTATTTATATTACTACTCCCTTTGATAGGTTGGGAACTCCTAAGATGTGAAGTTTGTCAAGGATTTGTTCATTTTTTATTTCTCTGAAGCACAGGGCCTGATGTTGGGCACATTTTGGCTCATCTATTAATATACTGTTTTATTAAAATTTAATGAGTGATTTTCATATAAAATATCAGAAGTGCAAAGACTTTCTAAGCAATTGTCTTACCTTTGTAAGCTTAAGTAATACGATAACTTGCTTGATATGTTTCATTTCTGTTTTACTGAAATATGTTTGTTTCATTAATGTATGATATAGTTTCATTCTATAATGGAAAATAGGTTTTTTTGTTGTTGTTTTTTATTTATTTTTTTGTATAGAAGGGTGAGTGTCTTGCCAGAATGTTGAAATTATATTATCCTTATTACTAGGAACTAGAATTGAATAAATGTGTCCTAGATACATTACAATAAATGCTGCTTCTCTTGGTAGACTTTACACATCTAAGCTCTACATGAGTGATGGATATTGTAGACAGAATGGGAGTTAAGCAGCGAAGGATCCAGGTTATGACTTTTTAAATTTTTTTTAAACAAGATAAACATATGTTAGATCTGATGCACAAGCTGTGCTTTAAAAACAAGCTTTTAAAATGCTTTATATCATTCTCTTGGGAATGGGTGTTATTGTTATTCTATAGTTAAGCTTTTCTAAAATTTCCTCTTCTACACTTTTTCAGGAGGGAAAAGGTGAAGGCTCTATCCATGCTTGGTTCCCTGTGCACTGCTAGAATGGTGTTAGCACAGAGTAAGAGCTCTCCAATGAGATTCACAAATTGATGATGAAGGTCAAGTACCAGAAGTCCCTCTTTGATGGGAGATTCATATTCCAAGATGTGTACAGAGTCTCTGGTATTTCCTCAATTCAAGAATGCAAAAGCTCTTTAACTCCTGCTTTACAATCACATCCATACTCAGAACTTTTAAGGGTCTACAGTATGCAGAGATGTCCTTAGTGATGAGTCTCAATGCTTTAAGAAAAATTCTCAGGGCAGATGATTGCTCACCAAAAACTGTACATACATCAATGAGTAGACTGACAAGCTTTGTTTAGTGTCTTGAGTGATTATTAATTAACAATTTGAGTGAGTAGAACTTCAACATGACAGACAGTAAGGGCTAAATGCAGAAATAATACTGAAATATTATTCTAGAATAATCTGGGCATTTTTGAACTATACTAATACCTCTAGCTGACATTTTCAGTTTTGATATTTCCATATGTTATATCATAAAATGTTTTTAAAATATTAAAAATTAAAAGCAAAATTGTAATAGTTTTCCTATTTTGCCAAGCGGATCTCCTGTTAAACTACCAAATGAATTTATGCTCGTGCTTTAACTTATTTTATGTTTCTAATAACATTGGACATGGCTTAAAACTTAGTAGAGAAAATAGAACCTTGGTATCCATGATTATATCGTCCTTAAATCTCTGTCTCTTTTTTTTTTTCCTGTATATTAGAGCTTGTAAAAACAAAAACAGAAGAGGGGCTTGATTACAGTAGCTCAAGCAAATAAGGACTTATTTATCTCACACAAAAATAAATCTACAGTTGGTACCCTAAGACTGAAATCCTTCTCAGTAATGACAGGGAATGGTCTCCTTCTGTCTTTTGCTACATTTTCCATAGCAGTGAGTATCACACTCCAGCTATCACCAGCATTCTGGAAAAGAAGGAGAAAAAGCTTCAAGGTAGCACAGTTGACCTCTGCTTTCATCTCAGAGGCCAGAAGTGAGTTGCATGAATGCTCTTAGGTTGGGCATTTAGGAACATTTTGTGTTGAGTAGGCCAATCTACAGTATCTGTCACACTTTCTTCTGCAATGCCACTATATTGTTATCATTCCAATCCAGCAGCTGAGTTTTCTTATTCTGTACTTACTGGTTTCTCTAAATTAAAATGCATTTAAATGCTATCACCTTATAGTTGCAATGGTAATGGATATCACTACAATTCCCTATTGAATTCTCACTGAGTTTATCAAAAGCTTTTTAGAAATGAGCATCAAGAGAAATGATAAGATATATGGTATACAAGAGAAAAAAATTTCCAATGGCAGGTTTTGTGGTGGTTGAGAAACTCATTTACAGCCTATGCATTCTCTGCCATGAAGAGAAGATACAAAGAATGTTGTATTCATTGTCTCTTCCTATGATATTGGCTCCCTCTAATGCAGCTCCAATCTTTTGCTGAGTGTGATCTAAGGCAGCCAGATTTTTTTTTTTTGTCTCTCAATGAATTCTGTTTTGTTTTTTTTTTTTTTTTGGCATCTATTCTTAGAGTACAATGGATATGTAATACGACTCGGTACAGAGGGAAATGGACAGTGCCAATGCTGTAATGCCGTGTATAGGAGTTATTTGTCAATAATCATTATGGGGAGGTGAGGTCAATATGCTCACAATGAACAACAAATGCTGGTGATTTATTCTTTCTTATTCTGATGCTGTGCTAGTGAAAAAAAAAATAACCATAAAATCATCTTTAAGCACTACCATACTTGGAGAACTTGATTGGCAGAATAATCCAATATTTTGCTTCAGAAGCCCTGCATTAGATGAATGCCTTCCAGGGCCTGAACATTTCCTTAGGGAGTATGCACACTGCACTCTAGAGCAATGCCACTAAAAAGTGGAATATATGTGTGGCTAGGAACCATTTGTACATCCAGTTTTCTGCTAGACACTGACCTGAAAACATGTCTTTCCAAAGAAATTCATGTAAAAGATGATCTGCATTGCTTATGCAAGTTGTGGTACTAATCTAGAAGTAAAATCCTGAAAACATTAATGGCAAGACAGTAAATTCTCTGTTTTATCAAGGTAGTGATGAAAAATTACTTCTTAAAAAAAAGTATTGTGATAAATAATAAAGTAAGGTTTTAAGTTTTAAGTCCTTGTAGCAGAATATCTAGAGAGATTAGATTACTTGTTTCTCATCTGTGAGCTTCATGCAGTAGAGTTAAAGGAAACGTACACCCGCCCTCCATCTCCCCTAACACTAAGAGAGTCTGGTATCCTAAATGTTACTGTATTCCATTTGGTCAGGAGATTAAGATTTATTTGTTTTTAGAAGTCATAAATTGGTCATACCTTGGCAGCCAAGAGACTATACATGGCCTATATACTTATTTTATTTGGTCTACATAAAGCAAAAAAATGAGCCAACATTTTGATTTTAAAAAACATCAAGTAAAAATCCACATTTCTGATTTCTCTTTCTGAACCAGTCGCTCTGGTTATGCTAATTCCATATTTTTGCAGAGCAACTTCAGCTGTAGTTGGGCAGCCCCGGGCCCCTGCAAATCGACATGCACTTAATCACATAGGTTGCTTCAATCCCTTATATTACCTGCCTAGCCCCTGCAGAACCATACCTGAATATGAAAAACAGAAATTAAAAAGAGAGATAAATAGGATGAACTACTATGATGTCAGAAGATCCTAAAACTACACACAGAAGGGGTGGCTTGATTAGTTAGAGTATTTTTCAGGATGTTCAGTAGATTGGAGTTATAAAGTGCATAACATTAATGACATCAAGCTGTGAGTCAACCAGGAGACAAAATTCTGCCCAGTGGAATGTTTAAAAAAAATTAAACAAAAAACCTAAAGTCTTGTTTTATTTGCTCCCTTTCTATGTGTATGTGTATTTATAATCTGCCATTGAGATGCAGTTGAATATTGTAAGTATCTCTGCATACAACCTTTAGATCTATTTCTTTATCAGTTCTCTACTATAAGGAATAATCACATCAGTATATGCAATGGTTAATTTTACACATCAACTCCTCTAGGCCATGGTACCCAGTTTTTGGTCAAACATTGACTCTGATGTTGCTACAAAGGCAAATTTAGATGTAATTAACATTTAAATAAGTAGACTTTGGAAGTCTTATCCAGTTGATTGACAGCCTTAAGAAAAAAGATGGAGGCCTCTCAAGGAAGGAAGAATTCTGCTGCCACACAGCCTTTGGACTTGAGACTACAACAGCAGCTCTTCCCTGGGTCTCCAGCCAGCCAGCCTGTCCTACAGATTTCAGATTTTCAGTCCTCACAGTTGTGTGAGCCAGGTCCTTAAAATTCCTTAAAATTGACTCTCTCTCTCTCTCTCGCTCTCTCTGTCCATGTGCATACACACACACACCCTAACGATTCTGTTTCTCTAGAGAACCCTAATACACAGTGTAGATCTTACTTCTTTCCTCTGCTTCTTATGTGTCACCTGATCTAATAAAAATATTATTTTAAATTATTTATCTTACATATAAACATATATATGTATAAGGAACCTTTCAGAGCTGATAAAAATTTTAATTGGAGTAGTGATTATAGCATATACACCTGCATATTCCAGTCAAAATTTACCATACCGTCTCTCTTCTGATTCCTGTTACCTTGATTGGTTCTTTTCACTTTTGAACTTAATACGAGTGGAATCATACGAGCAACAGGTTCTCTTTTGTCCCTAGGCTCTTCCAATTATTATAGTATTGCTGAGATGAGTGTAATTTGTTGCTTATAAAAGTAGATAATTATTTTTTATTGCTGAGTACTTTCCCAATGTATAAAAATATCATGATGTATTTATCTGTTCTCTGTGAACATTTTGGTTGCTTCCAGTTTCTGACTGCTATGAAAATAGCAGTTATGAACATTTTTATACACACCTTTTGGTGCATATTTCTTCATTTTTCTTTAGTAAATTTCTAGCTGGGAAATCATAGCTTAGTAGGAGATATAAAGGTCTAAAATTATTATTTTAAAACCTGTCAAGTTTTCCAAAGTAGCTACGCAATTTTATACTCCCACTTGCATGTATAGGAATTCCAGTTGCTCCTCTTAATCACACTTACAATGGTGAATATTTTGATCTATCAAAGAGACTCATTTTTCCATTTATTTTTAAAAACTTGATTTTCCACTTGTTTTGAGCTTCTTTAATACTTTCAACAGTATTTTGTAGTTCTAAGGGTAAATATCTTGAACTTCATTTCAAAATTTATTCCTAGCTATTTTATAATTTTTTGTTATTGGAACAGAATTGAAATTTTTTGATATTGCTCATTGAAGGTGTATGGAGATACAATTAATTTGTATGTATTAATCTTGTATATTTCAACTTTGTTGAACCTGTTTATTCTAATATTCTCATGGTGGATTTTTTTAGGATTTTTGTATGTAAGATTATGTCATGTGTAAGCAGAGACAGTTTTATTCTTCCGTTTTAAAATCTGAATTCCTTTTATTTATCTTTCTTGCTTAATTGTCTTGGTTAGAACCTAAAGCACATTGTTGATTAGAAGTGGCCAGAACTGACACTTGTTCTTTGCCTTGTTCTCGATCTTAAGGGGAACACATTTATCTATTTTGTATGATGGATGTTTGCTGTGGGTTTTTCAGAGATTCCCATTAGCAAGTTAAGGAAGTTCCTCTGATTTCTGAATTGCTATCATGAAAGGGTATTAGATCTTGTCAAATTCTCTGAGATAAGGTCTCTGCTGAGATGATCATGCAGTTTTTTTTTTTTATCTTTGTTTTTTCATATGGTATATTGTTACATTGATTAATTTTAGTATATTTTGCTACCTACATTCCTGGGATAAATCCCATTTGGTTATATTGTGTAATCATTTTTATATGTTGCTGTATTGAGGAAGAAAACATCAGCAAAGATAAAACACCTGTTGCTTGCACTGTCACGCCGTTGGCTTCTGTAATCTTGCTCGCTTCTTGTATCAGCCAGTAACAGCTGTTGAGAAACTTACTGCACTTAGCCTGGAAGGTCCCTAATACCCAAGAGCCTAACATGTATAAAAGGCGGTCAAAGCTCAAGTCCGGTGCTCAGCCTTTGGAGGTGACTCTGCTGGGACAGCCCCAGTGCAGAATAAACCAGTTTTTTCTGATCCTCCGAGTGCATGCTGACTGTCTCTTCCCGCAGGCAGAATTCTCCCCTTACAGTCTTTAATTTGCTGGTATTTTCTTGAGGATTTTTTTCCCCTATATTTAAAAGGGATTTTGGTCTTCTTTTCATCTGATATCCATGTCTGATTTTAGTACCAGGGGAATACTGGCCTCATAAAATAAATTGGAAAGTTCTCTCTCTCCCCTTTAATTTTTGGAATAGTTTATAAAAGATTTCTAGTAATTCTGTTTTAAGTGTTGGTAGATTTTTATCAGTGAAACTACCTAGTTTTAAAATTATTAATTCAATTTTTATGCTGGCTTAGATATATTCAGATTACTGTTTCTTTTTCAACTGTTTCAGTAGTCTCTAATTTTCCAAGAATTTGTCAATTTCATCTACGTTTCTAGTTTGCTGGCGCATAGTCGTTCACAGTATTCTCTTAGAATCCTTTTTATATCTATAAAGTCTGTAGTGATGTTTTATCCTCTCATACCTGGTTTTGGTAATTTGTGTCTTCTGGGAATTAGGGGATTTTGTTGCTTTTTTTTTTTTTCCTGTGAGATCATATCAAAACTTTATAACCTCCATTACAAACTAAATTAGACTTACTACATTTTTTTAAGTTGTAAATTGATTTGAAAGAAAGAGTATAATACTTGGAACAGAAATAAGCAAGTCTCAGAGGAACCAATCATAACACTAATTGATTCTGGAAATGTAATGTTCCCTAACATGATTAATTTGTGTTTATTATTCATGGTAACTGAATATCTCCTCAAATGCCAGACCCAAGAAGATTCTTGCTACTTCCTGCTACAGTGGGTTCTTCGTTTTTTTTCTTCTAATCTAGTTATAGAAATATAAATTGTCTGTGACTTTCAAACTAACAATTAGCTTCCTTTTTTTTAAACCTCCCCTTTTGAGTCTTCACTCACTTGTTGCAAGAAAGAACCTTCATGCTCAGAAGACCTGTTTCAAATAAACCATCAATGTAGATTAAAAAAAAAAAGTTTGCAACCTACTTTTTTTTTTCAATTTTGTTGATCTTTTCAAAACAACAACTTTTTGTTTTGTTGATTTTTTCCCATTGTTTTTCTATTCCCTAATTCATTCGTTTTAGCCATAATAGACTTCCATTTCTCTATTTCTTTTGGGTTTAGTTTGCTGTTGCTTTTCTAGTTTCTTAAGGTAGAAGTTTAAGTCATTGATTGGAGATGTTTGATTTCTTTTAATATGTGTATTGATATCTATAAATGCCACCCAATCACTGTTTTAGCTGCATACCAAAAGTTTGGTTGAATTTTCTTTTAGTTTTCATTCATCTCAAAGTATTTTCTGTCTCCCTCATGAATACTTCATTGTCATTAAAGGGTGTAATATTTAGTGTCCACATATTAGTGAATTCCCCAAATTTCATTCTTTTGATTTCTAATTAAATTCCATTATGGTGAAAGAATATGTTTTGCATGATTTTAATCCTTCTAAATTTATTGAGGCTTGCTTTTTATCAAAGTAAGTGGTCTATCTTGATGAATTTTCCACATGCACTTGAGAAGAATGTTTATTTTTTCATTGTTGGATGGAGCATTCTATAGAGATGTGTTAGGTCCAGTTGATTTACAGTGTAATTCAAGTCATCTGTTCCCATGTTGACTTCCGCCTAGTTGTTCTAGCCACCACTGAAAGTGAGTTATGACAGCCTCAACTATCATTTTTATATTACCTACTTCTCCTTTCAGTCCTTTCAGTTCTTACTTCATGTATTTTGGAGTTCTATTTTTAGGTACATCTATGTTTACATCTTCCTGATGTATTGACTATACACACACACACACACACACACACACACACACACACACACAAAATACAATATATGTATAAATGGAGGTACTGAAGATTGAATCCAAGACCTAAGCCTGTGCTCTACCCCTGAGCTATACCAAACCCCCACCATCCATGTTGACCTTGTTATCATCAAAATGGTCTTTTTCAGTCTCTAGCAACAATATTTTTTATCTTTAAGCCTATTTTGTCTGGTATCAGTATAGCCATTCCACTCTTTGGCTTATTTTTTGATGGTACTTTTTTTCCTCTCATCCTTTTACTTTCAATCTATTCGTATCTTTGAATGTAAAGTGAGTCCTCATAGACAGCATTTAGTTTGGATCTTTTAAAAAATAATCTGTTCTATAAGTCTCTAACATTAGATTGGGTGTTTTAATTTATTTATACTTGATGTATTTTCTAAAAAGGTAGGAGTAACTTGTAAAATGTAGATATAATTTTCTATATGTCTTATGTAACTTTTGTGCCAAATCCAGGCTTGGTGAGGAGAAATACTCATTATATAGAATTCCTGGCTTTGAGCTGTATGCAGTAACTGGTGGACTATCAGAGTTACTGTTGTTTACATACTTTAATTTAGACCAAGAGATTAAAGAAAAATTTAATTATAGGAATTATAAGAAAATGCAATGCAGTATAAATGGTCCTCTGTTATTTTTTTAGTCACTGGCCATTGAACATATATGATATAAAACAAATTTTAAACCAGGTTATAGCTTTAAGATTTTGATTTGCAAGTTGACATGCACACTTACAGCATCTTTTGTTTTGCAAAGTATAAAGAATTTCAATATTGGTTTCTTTCTATATTTGGGATGATAATCAGTGGCGATATAATCAAATCAGTTTTTATAAGAACACTTTTTTTCACATTCTTATGATGAATTGTAAAGCAGGAGAGAAATGTGCAACTTAAATTCAGCTCTCTCATGGTTGAGCATTTTTTAATCAGCATCACCACAGGGTGTCTCATTTTCTCCTTTTGGTGTGATTCTTTTCTGTATTCAATAACAATTGTGGTTAATAATGGTTATGATAATAGACACTATACTTATTGAATTTGTATTCAGATCCAGACCCTGAGCTATTAATGTCACATTCTCATATGCTTGGATGCCTACTTTTCTTAATATCTCTACCTCTCTTTCTCTCTCTCTCTATCTCTTTGTTTCCTTAAACTCAGCCTCTTCATTCAACTATAAGAACTGCTGGTTTATAAATGTTCCTCAATTGTTAATAATAAGATTTATTTGTAAGAAAAAAAAAGGTTGTCAGTCATAAAACAGTGTGTGCTGGACTGAGATTTATTCAGTAGAAGCAAACTACACTGTGGTTCTGCTACAGCAGATGTATTAGTAAGTGTATGTATTAGTGAGTGTATATATTAGTGAGTATATGTTAGTGATTGTGTATGTATAGATATATAAAGAGGGTTTTTTAAAAGAAATTGGCTCATGTAATTTTGAAGGCTGGCAAGTCCAAAATTTGCAGGGTGGGCTAGCAGCCTGGAGACCAGGGCTAAGCCAGTGCTGTAGTTAAAATCCATGGGCAGTTGATCTGAAGACACACACAGGGAGAGCCGAAGAAGTTACAGTTCAAATTCAAAGGCCGTCTGCTGGCCAAACTTCATCTTGCTTGGGAAAGATCAGTCTTACGTTCTTCTGAGACTTTCAACAGATTGCACAAGTCTTACACACACTGCGGAGGGCAACCTGTGTTACTAAATGCTCACCAGTTTAAATATCAATCACATCCAAAAAACTCTTTACAGTAACATCCAGAATAATGCTTGACTACTTACTTAAAACCCATGGCCCGACACCTCTGTCAATGTGACACCCAAATGCTTTTCCTTAAACTGTATTTTTTTTTTAGAGTGAAGGTAGATTTATTCAGAGAGCTACCTACTCCATGAGAGCAAGTCATCTCAAAAGGCAAGAGAAAGGCCCTTAAATTGTATTTAATCTCCAAAGAAAGAAAATAACAAAGTCATACTTCAGCTTAATGGAATACAAATGCTCTGCATACATAGAAAACATAATCTTCGCCCAGAAGAGGATGGAAACTCCTAGAGTGATGTTTATTCTTCTTGATATCCCATAACTTACATACCATGATGTAAAGTTAACAATATTTAAATACTATGATAGAATTCAGCACATCTTATGTTATATGACAGGGGAATAAGAGAATGGAGACAACAAAACTATTTACATATAAATGTATATATTAATATATACAAAATGCATACTACATATATATCACACAGATAGACTTGCACATATAAATATGATGTATACTGTGCATATGTATATGTATATCATGCATACATATTCATAACATTACATTTCAAGGTGTTCATTTGATCATCATATGTCATAACTTTACATGTATAATAAAAGTGTTCTTTTTGTGGTCCATGTATTATACAATTAATTGTTCCATAGAAAAGCATTAAAGATACAATGAAAAGAGATAGAACTTGAAGAAGGTGGTCTAGTGTTGCTTACCCATGTGTGGCACTAATCATTTTAAGGTCAAAACATGACATAAGAATATATTGTAGCCTGTTCCAACTTTAGCATCTTTGTGATTTTAATCTCAAGTTGCAGTCCTGGCTGAGAAAAAAAAATGAAATAAATAAAAATTGATCAACATCTGAAATTCTCATATATTGAAACTCTGTCATTTTTGAGGTGAGCCTTGTCTTGCATGAAAGATTCTTTTTTCTAATCACCAGAACACTGCCTTGTCCATCCCCCTTACCTGCACAACCAGCTGTGGCCAGGTGTTGAAGTTCTTCACACACAGAGGTCTGAACAGCCTGTTCATCCAGCCCATGCAGTTTGCATTGCTCAGACCTGCACCAGTTACAAACATTCACCTACCTGCATACACCTGCCGAGACAGCTGCAAGAGGCTAGTTCTCATTAGGGGGTATTTTGGTCCCTAAAATATCACTTCTTTTGCCAGTTTCTCAAGGTTTTCTTGCCAAGGCCTCATGTGTTAGAGTATGAAGGTAATCATTTTGCATATGCTCCTAAAATCCAAGTTTTGAAACAATTAGGAAGTAGATATAGAATGAGCTAGAGATCAAAATACACACAAAATGTGTTATGTTGTTATGTTTTTATAGGAGTCTCCAGCTTGTGTCTGAGACACAATATTTCCTTCATCACCACCCTGGACACTGGGACCCACTGAACAAGATGGGCAGTTTTCCAGCCAGCTCTGCAGAAGATTACACTCTTCCCTGGATAGGGTTGTTAAAGATGTGAAGCAAAAATCTTATATTTTATGTATGTAAATTGTTAGAACCATAATGAAAAATTGTCATTATCTTATAAACTTAAGCATGCACACTCCTGTTATTATGTGAGGACGTTCATAGCAAAATTATACAAATGCACACACAAATCCTCATATATACTCCTGTTTTATGTTTACCTTTTTACCTTGTATAAAGATATATGCATATAAATTATGGGCAGATATGTGGAGAAGGTTGGCACTGATACTGCTTAAATTATGTTATTTTTAATATGCACCAGCATATATTATTGGATAAAATATGAAAGTTATAAATACATAACAATGCTCATTTTGTTCTGGGAAACATGGTATGTCTTGTTCTCATGCTCATCAACCATATATTCACAATATTTTATGTGCACAGAAGATTTGGCCCATCCTGACTGGGAGCAACATGATTTACTTTCAGTATGAGCTGTGACTCAAGCTCTAAATATTATTTAATGATGCCAATGTGCCCCACATGTTTGAGGGCTACAAAAACAGCTAGAGATACAAATACAGCTCTGAAGATGCTTCCTATGAAATAGAAGGAGGAGGATATGGAAACAAATGCAGTGAAGTTCTATACATGCTACGGTATGAATTTGTATAAGATATACTAGAGGTAGAAAAGCGAGAGCAACAATTTCCATTTGAGAATGTTATGTCAGGAATGGCTTCCTAAATGCACTGTAACTTGAATACAGTCACAAGCTACAAGGTGATTTTCCGGGGCTGACTGATGTGGAGAAAGATTTTCTTGGAAGGAGATTAGGGGAATCAAAGACTCAAGAAAATCTGAATAATCAAAAGCTCTGGAGGCCATATTTTTGAAAGACAAAAAATATTTTAGTTCATAGATATCTTTAAGGAAAGAACAACCAGAAATATAACCAAGGATTCACATTTCTTTAACATCAGAAGGGAAAATAGCATGAGATAGAAAAGTAGCATTATTTGGACTTCAAATTTAAAATATTTAAAATGTGAATCTTTCATATGAACAGGAAAAGAAAATTCACCATTCATTTTTTTCTTAAGCATGCATACATACTGGTGAATTTCATTATGGCCGAGGGAAAAATCTCATGATTCTGTACTCTTTTAAATCAGATACCCTGTATTTTCAAAACCTTTTTGAATTTCATGCATTCTAGCCCATTAATGGGAAAGGTGTTTCTTGGTATTAGTCTATAACATCACCATTGTGGTGGAACCTGGCATATCTCACCAGCCTCAAAAGCTAATACAACATTTTCATGGAAACAAACTAAATATGTAAAATATGATTGTTTTATTATTACCTACATATTAATAGTTTCAGTATAAAACAGTAAGCAATTTATTATTTTTTTTAGTTCTTATTTTTTACTGAAGTGTAGTGATTTACAATGTCAGTTTCATGTGTACAGCAAAGGGATTCAGTTATACACATATTTTTTTCAGATTCTTTTCTATTATAGCTCATTACAAGAAATTGGATATATTTCCTGGTGCTATACAGTAGGCTCTTGTTGTTTATCTATTTTATATATAGTAATATGTATCTATTAGTCCCAAACTTCTAATCTATTCCTCCCCTTCTTTTCCTCCTTGGTAACAACAGTTTGTTTTCTCTGTCCATGAGTCTATTTCTGATTTGTAAGTATTTTTTTTTTTAGCTCCACACGTAAGTGACATCATATGAAATTTGTCTTTCTCTGACTTAACTTCACTTAATATGATAATCTCTAGGTCCATCTATGTTGCTGCAAATGGCATTATTTCATTTTTTATAGCTGACTAATATTCCATTGTGTGTGTGTGTGTGTGTGTGTGTGTGTGTGTGTGTGTGTGTGTGTATATACCACACCTTTATTCATTCATCTGTGAATGGATATTTAGGTTGCTTCCATGACTTGGACATTGTAAATAGTGCTGCTGTGAACATTGGGGTACATGTGTTTTTTTCAAATTAGAGTTTTCTCTGGATATATGCCCAGGAGTGGGATTGCTATATCATATAGTAAGTCTATGTTTAGTTTTTTAAGGAACTTCCATACTGTTCTCCATAGTGGCTGCACCAAACTACATTCTCACCAACAGTGTAGGAGGTTTCCTTTTTCTCCACACCCTCTCTAGTATTTATTATTTGTAGACTTTTTAATGATGGCCAACAGTAAGCATTTTATACTTCCAAGGTTGATATGAGAAAACACATGAATTCATATCTATATCTATATCTATATATATGCAATACTCAACTTACCATGTAGTGTAATATTTAAAAACTCCAAATGCAAAATAAGCATAATACAGAGAATAACATAATTTTGAACAGAAAGGGAAAATGTCTCACAAAGCCCATATACTTTTCATCTAGCAGCTAATGTGATATTTATAAAGCTGATTGAATAAGTTTGATTTTCTAGCTTCCCACTGGCCTCACATGGTGAATCTTTGGCTAAAAGTTACCAGTTGCAAAGAAGGGTTGGGTCTGTAGAACACATCAGTAGTGAGAAGTGAACAGTCTAACTGAGAGGGCACATTTACTTTAAAAATGTAGCCATGATGTAGTAAAGAAAACCACAAATGTTGTGTCAGTTATAACAATCCTTAAGCACAAGAGTAGTTGAATTGTGTTAAATATTTCTTGTTTACTGAAGCAGCACATTAAGAAAGCACTCTGATTCATTAATTTGTTTTTCAAATTGCAACTGTAATAATCTCTTCAAAGATGAAGATTGATTATACCACTTAAATGCTTCAAAATTTTCAGTAAATTCCTATTGCTCTTAGGAGTTAATCTCTCACATTAAAATACTTTTCTTTTTATTGCTGGAAGATTTTGCCTCTAATTTCATGTAGTAAATCATAACAATCTCACTTCCTCAAGGATATCTCCCCTGAACCTTTCTAGATTAGGTAATTTCTCCCTATCATACAATCTCAGAGTATTTTTCTTCTTTTGAAATTTTCATCACTCATAGATGCTTCTTTAATGACTGTCTTCTTACTGAGACTTGAAAATCCATGAGGTCAGATATATGATTGCTTTCATCAAATTGCTATTTAATGAATTAATTGGTACCTAAATGTAATTTATACATTTGATTTAATTTTATACCTTTGATTTGAAATACCACCAAACTAGAAAAACCTGATATGTCTTTAGCAATGCACAAAGAAAAACAAATGAGTGCTATAAAGACCAAGGTGAAACTTCTACTAAAGAAAGTGAAACAAAACAATTTTCGAGTATTGATGGTTAAATTATTGCTAAACTCTTATAACAATTGTTATTAACTATCAGACTAATTGAGCTGTTTTAAAACAGAATAAATGAATTAATCATGCTCTGAAGCACACCTAAAAATTTACTCACAGGTATTTCATTTCCTAATGTTTTAAAAAATGTAATATTTTGGAACTGGGAGACCAGACTAGACAGGAAACAAAAGCCTTCCTTGTACTAT